>NC_035108.1:296479752-297140337 GCF_002204515.2 Aedes aegypti
TAAATTCCATAATCTTTTTTTAGCTACATCTGGAAGATGTTTTAATAGATCAAATTTCATATCATCTTTCCCTGGAGAATTGTTCCTTCCTGATAGAAGAGCTAATGAAAACTCAATCATTGTGAACATTGGTACACTATCCTCAGAAGTATCAAAACAAATTTGGTTTTCTGAAACAATATCCGGGCAAATTTTTTTAGCAAACTTTTTGATCCATTCATGTGAATACTCTTTATCCTCATTAACTGAAGATTTATTTCTCATATTTTTAGCAGCTTTCCAAAGAGCAGTCATAGAGGTCTCATGTGATAATTCTCCGACAAACTTTCTCCAATATGATTTTTTCTTTGCTCTCACTAAATTTTTAAACTTACGTTCAAGTGAAATATATTTCTCATAAGATTGTCTCGAACGCACTTTTCGATAAACTTTAAAAGCAGCAGATTTTTCTTTTACAACAGTATTGCATTCTTTATCCCACCATGGATTTGGTATGCGATTTACTATTTTTTTATTTGGAATCGGTTTATTTTGAGCTTTAATAGCACTATCTATAATCAAATTCACAATAAAATCATATTCATCCTCTAAACATAAATCTGCCAGATTCTCAAGAGCCTCTGAAATTATCGAACTATATTTTTTCCAATCAATGTTTTTAGTTAAATCATATTCAATGTTCACATATTCCCTCATTCTTTGATTATCATTATGAATTGAAATAACGATTGGTAGATGATCACTTCCATGCGGATTGTCAATTACTATCCATGAACAATCATAAACCATTGAAGATGAACAGAATGATAAATCTAAAACAGCATCCTTTTTTTGTGGACCTGCAATTCTTGTTACATTTCCTGTATTCAGAATACATAAATTGTAACAATCTAACATGTCATGGATTGGCATCGCTCTTTTCTCATCGTGGTCAGAACCCAATGCAGTACTATGACAATTAAAATCACCAACGATTACCCAAGGCGCAGGAATGGTATCAAGTATTGTTTCAAGATCATTGTAGCTAAAAGTTACTTTTGGAGGTATATAAAAGGAAACTAGAGAAAATTCCTTACCTTTCATATTCACATGACATGCTATAACTTCTATTTTGGATTTATTAGAAACACCAATTCTATAAAAGGAATGACATTTCTTAATACCAATTAAAACCCCTCCGTAGCCATCGCTTCGGTCCTGTCTAATAATATTGAAATCAATCAAATCAACCGTCAATTCAGGAATCAACCATGTTTCACATAACGCAAAAATATCACAGTTAGTTTCTGATATTAATAAATTCAATGAGTTGATATTAGCCATAACACTCCTACAATTCCATTGTAATACTGAAACGTGATCAGTCAATTGATTTGCGTATCTAGCCATCGAAATCAATTAAAGATAAAATGGGCCACTGAACAGTCATCTGTTTACCAAAGTTAGCTATCATCGGTATACATCCAAACAATAAATCTTGAATAGGTTTTGGTGCTTTTAAAATATCCAAAACCCACTGAATAATAGTTGAAAGTTTCAAAAAACCAGTGAACATAGTATTTTCTTTCTGTGATTGAAATTTTGGTTCAGTTGAGGATGTATCACGATGAGCATTATCAGAAAGTAATGGGAAGCTTTTGTTGAATTCAACAGAATCTCGAGGAACAAGATTGTATTTTTCTGGAGTATGAACTTTCTCAATCCTAGCTACTTTTTGCTTGTTCTTTGACATAACAGAGAAGGGAATATGCTTTCTACCTCTTTTGCCCTACTGCGATGGTAAGGAATCATATTCAGTATCTGAATCAGAGTCATCATCAGAATCTGATAGTTCCAAAAACATATTTGAAACTAAGGTTTTTTTTACCAATTCCGCATAGGATCGCTTAGAACGTTCCTTGACAGAGTACTTTAGCTTTGATGAGTAATTTTGAAATTTAGGGCAATCTTTTTTATCATGAGGATCTAGACCACACAAAACACATTTCTCTACATTTTTCTGGCAAGCATCTTCTTCATGTTGGCCCTCACACTTGAGACATTTTGCTTTATTTGAACAAAAGCTTTTTGTATGTCCAAGCTGTTTACAATTTGTGCAACTCATAACCTTTGGAACATACAATCGAACACGTAAACGTAAGATTTTGTTCATGGTAACATAGTGTGGAAGCGCAGAACCTTCAAAAGTAATTCGAAATGATCCTGATGGTACATACTGTGAGTTAGATCCATTTTCAATTACCTTCTTCAGTTGTTGACAATCTATAATTTTTACTGGGGGTATATTTGGGTTTTTGAACACACCCACAGCTTCCTTAAAATCATTTGGAGACAGGTCACTGTCACTGGTAACTACACCATCGATTTCTACAACTCTTGCTGGAACATATACACGGTATTCTAGACGAAAGCGATCATCATTGACAACAGCATTGGCCTCTTTGTAGTTTGTGAAAACCACCCTAAGTTTATCACGATTGACTTCAGTAATAAAAATCACTGAAGGATAATGTTTGATCAGATCACTGGTAACTTGTTTCACTCTTATCTTCTTGTTAATACGCCGAATGAAAACCACCCAACGTTCGCGGTTCGGATCATCTACATATTGTCGTATCTCGGTTGTTGTGAAAAATGAACGTTCTCATTCTCAACATCGCACTGTTTAGAATGAGAATGTTGAATGGATGTTTCCTTAGATGGTTGTGTAAGGCTTGATCCGTGTTTAGATATAGTTCCAGTATGAGAGGCCATATCAACATTACCGCAGGCAATTTCTTGCTGCGGAAATGTGTCAGTAGGGATGTTACCGTCTCTCGACGAAAACATCCCTTTTGACTTTATTGAAAAGAGTTAAAAAAAAAAACTTTGAATAAAACGAAATGGTAAAACAGAAACTAATGAAAGAAGAAAAAAATAACAATATAATGGATAATACAAGCAGGGAGGAATTTAAGGCTTACCGCTAATAATAAAAGGAACAATGAAAAACATTTATCTGCTATCTGAACAACGAAAGATGTGCCAGCCAGCAAACCGACGACTTGAAAATTTCTACAATTCCAGCTGCCACCACTTTTTTTCCTGCACGACACGGCAATTTTCTTTACCACGAAAAAATCTGCTGTCAAATCACTGCCAGAGCAAGTAAGCGCACGTCCGATCGTTACGACTACTGCGATCCCAATAGAATTCCATGTTGGCACCTTAAAGAAATCCTAAAAGAATAAAATTTTGTAGTAAATCTCAACAAATCTTTGGAAGCATGTTCATATCCAGAGATATCTCTGGAGAAGCTTCTGGTTTCAGGGAAATATATGGAATAATCACTGGATAAAATCTAAGAAGACTTAGAACTTCCTTGAAAAATATCTAATAAAATCTTTTGAGAAATTTCTATTGGAATTTCTGTGGTTATACTTGGAAAAAATTAGCTTATATTTTGAGCTCCTGAAAACAACTTCGTAGTAATATCTGAATCTCTGAGAAAATACCTGAAATAATGTGTAATGAAATTCCCTGAGAATACCATACACAATGCTTACAATAATATAGATAGTGATCCCAAAAAAGTCTTGACATATTTTTAAGGAAAGTTGTGGTCTGATTTTATGAGAATTCAAGATTTTTTATCATGATTCCTGTTAGGTATCGTTTTGTTTTCTTGATTTCTGTTTGGTCTCATTTCAGTCTATTTTTAATGTCCGTTTTGTCTTCTTTTGGTTCCTTTTTTAAAACTAGAGATTTCCAAAGCTCCTATTTTTAACCCGTAAAGGCCTGAGTGAAAGCTAAAATACCCTTACACCTCAAAGAATACTGAACGAATTCAAAAATTTGGTTGATCAGGTAAACTCAAAATCAATTCAGGTAAATTCAAAATCAATTGTTATACACATTATTATTTTTATTGCCGAAAATTCTCTAAATTGTGGCTCTTCGTACTCATGTTGCGTGCACTAGAGCAGCGAGCTCGATTTCGCGCACGGGATCATCTACGCCTAATGCCTTCAGGGCCGTTGGGGGACCACTTAGCGTCCACGAACGGACTTCAAATTTTTACCTATTTTTCTCTTACCAAAACGAGCAATTTACATTGACGAACTTATAACATTTTGCATTTTCGCAAAATAAAGGACGGCCTATTATCCAGTTTAATCGTTTCTCAAAAGATGCGTTCTCACGGATGCGTTTTTCGTAAAGTTCTTTACAGTAGTGGCCACATTATAACAGATTCCGGAAACTATTTGTGACTTGAAATTTGCCCACCTCCAGAGGCACAAAAGCTCAGCACCCTTTTCACCCGACCTGACCATGTGACCCACTGGAATAACTCCAGCCACAGGAATATTCCCATACATTTAATAATTTTAAAAGTTGTATGTAATTACTGATATAAACCTTTTCAAACGCTTAGAAGTCGGAATCTATTGTCCTACAAATCCACCAATCAACAACATATTCCGGGCTGTTCTATGGGTTAACTAACCTCATCAGTCGCCGGGGGGCTCGTCTAAACATGTTTTTATACACTGACGTATTGCTGTTAGTTGTATTCCACATCGCAAATATCCAATGCCACAGAACAAACAGCGCTTGTCGTCGTTAATTCAGTAACGTTCACCGTGTCTAGAAATAGATAGCCATGGCAGATAGGCCAAGTTCGTTCGCTACTTATGACAATACAATTCTAAAGTAAGTATTTTCATAAACACCACTATGATACGGGGTGTCAACTGTTCGATCAATAGCCTGTAGTTTGTTTCCGTCATTGAATATTTCTTCCTGTTTATGACACTCCTGCAGCAGTGGTTCCTAATGATTGTTTTAACAGCTAAACTCGTTAATTGTCTGCTACCGAACACTCTTCAGTAGGTAGTGCATTCCCACCATATCACTCGATAGTCATTGAAACATGACCACGTTCCACTGACCAGAAGTCCTGCCAGGCACGTACGATTATCAACTTTGGCCACCACATTTGAGAGATTTGCCACATGCATGCATGCCTGCATCCGTCGTGGTTGGTGTGGCATGGCTGTTATAATTGAGTGAGCGTAATCAGGCACCAGACAGTTGAAGCGCGCCCCGGTGGCCGACTGTCAGCATGGGCGTAGCCAGGAAAGTAGGAAAGTAGAGATGTAATAAAAGTAGAAAATCAAATTATATCGAATTACCTGTGGTACTTGTGGCTAAATTCTTGGTATATTTCTCCAAAAGAACTCATGAAAGCTTCCGACCTTTCTATTAATATTTTTTTCAGAAGACATCAAGAGATCTTCAGTGAAAATTGCTAGATTAAATTCTTAAAAATATCACTAATGTAATTCCTAAGAATTGTATAGAGAAATTTTTGCAGGAATCGCTACAGGATTTGTTTAAAGAGATAATTGGAGTGATTCATAGAATGATCCGCGACGGAATGCTGGAAAAATGTAAACCAAAAATTCCTAAACAAATTTAAATCATCGGAGATATTCTTTAAAATTGTTCAAAGAACTCAAACGGCATTTCTGTGGAAATTCCTGGAATAGTTTCCAAAAACTGCTTGAGGCAAATTACTTTGGGGAGTATTTTTCATGAATCCCTGTCTAAGTAGTATAGTATCCTTCAAAATATTCTGGATTTTTTTTAGGAATTCTTTGATTTTTTTTAGCAGTTTCTGGCGAAACAGCTAAAAACTATTGAGCTTGGCTTACATTTTGTGAAAATACCAGAGGATAAATTAGAGGAATTTCGGTAAAAATCGGTAAAGTAGCTCTCAGAGGTATCTCCAAAAACTGTGTTATAGTATAAAGATTGTATCTTTATAAGAATTGGTCCCCGTAGGCTACGTCCATGACTGTCAGTATACGTTCCTACACAATTGGACTTTGTACTCTACAATAGAATAAATTGCCTTGTTCTACAGTGTGACCGTTTCGATTGTGCTCATAGAATGCACCGTAATAGTTCTCGCGAGACCGGTTGTAACCGGGAAAGTGATTGATTGCAAGGAGGCAATCTTGCCATTGCCGGACAATGTGGATCATATGTTTTGTTGCTGGGGTTGCGTTGTGAAGTAGTTCAGTGAGAATAATGTACGTATTCTCTTGATGGTAGAAATTGGAATGAGAGTTCACGCTAAGGAGTGTATCGAAAAGTAGTCGCAAACATTCAAAACAGTCTCAAAAATATTGGGTTGAACCTACAAACAATTTTTTGATCAGAAATGCTTTACAATATATTAAAAAATGATGATGCGGTGATATTGTTCCAATAAAAAGGCATTTTGTATGATAATTTTGCAAATTACTAACAGATGTCGATGAAAATCTTGCACACCTCTGTAAAAATTCATATGTTAATAAATGTGTCAAATTTTAAGAAAAAATGGTTTTTGTTATGCTAATATATTCTGTGCCACAATTCTCATGACATAGTGCGAAAAATATTTTGAAAAATACACTAACAAGCGTTTGAGAGCAAATACAAAAATTGAAAAAAGTCGATTTTTAAGGAACTCGTTTTTTGATTTTTTCTTTATTCACGTTTATGGTAATATCGAACGATTGTAACGAATAAAAAATTGTTTTTTGATTGGAAAAGTTTCTTTGCATATTTATGAAGTAACGTAAGCAAAAAATTGTACTCTATATAATTGCCGCTGTATATGACAGAGCTTCAAAAGTTGTTTAAACAAAAGTGACTTTCTAAAACCGACCTTATTGCAATAATTGAGCTTTCTTAGAGCAATAATTTATTTTTTTGAAATCCGTTTTACGTGCTGTTTGAAGTAAACATATTTTCCGATAGAATAAGCTTTTCATCTTATTTTGTTTGATATACATTTTATTCAATACAAATCATCAAATCTTCAGAAAACACTTCAAAAATGTAATTTTGTGCAAGATTTTATTTTCTATGTTTTATAAACCTTGTTGTATTTATTTTAAGACTGCATATTATTCAATATTTTTTAAGTTGCATCAATATTTGATAACATAATGAAGATTTGTGTGAAAAAAGTTTTTAAAAAGATGAACTATGCTCTGAGATATACCGTTTTGAATGTTTGCGACTACTTTTCGATACACTCCTTACAAGGTGCAGAATGATATTTTTGCAGCATGAGTCGTGAATTTATTGAGTGAGGCTTGCCTCTAGATTTTTTGTTTCATCCATGGATTGTTCTGCATTTTTTCAGGAAATAATCTACGTATGCTTAAGAAAATCTACTGAAATTCTTCCAAAGAATCTTCTAAGTATATCTCCACGAGTACTTACTGAAATTCCTCCAAGAAATTCCATCATGGGTTCAATCCCAGGATCGTCCTTTTCTTCGTACAGTCGGGTCTTCTATTAACCGCATTCATATAACGCGCACTCCTATAAGACACACTAGAGCGTTATAGGAGATCCAGGGCTTATGGGATTTCATCAGTTTGGGGATGTTGTTGAATATCTCGTATGCGTTAAAAGATAGCACAGTACTGTCTTCGGCGAAGTTTTAGTGCTAAGTACGATCTACCTTTAGGAGTTGAGGATCATCCTTTTAGTTGAGAACTTGGCGCTTTTTCTGACTTTCACTATATGAACTATGAGAGATAGGAATGCAAAATTGGTAACATATCCCCATCTAGAACCTGATGTTTTGAAAGGTTGGTGTCTTCGGAAGAGTTGTTCAGTAGCTCAAGAGCTGACATGCGGTGGTCATTCTGATACGGAACGCCAGCAGGCGGCGCTAGCGAGCATCGAATGTTTGTTTTGCGGATAGCTCAGTAGCCCGACCACTTAGAAAGATGGCGTCTTCGGCAAAGTTATTCAGTATCCTATAACGTTCTAGTGTGTCTTATAGGAGTGCACGTAATAGGAGTGTGCGTTATAGAAATGCGTTATAGAAATGAGTTCAATAGGAGATCCGATTGTATTACACTTAAACTATTTACTCATAGGAATCGCAAGAACTAATGATAGACAAGACGTTGTTTCCCTACGCTTCCATTCTTCCACTATAGCATGCCTTTCGCTGCGCCTGATATATATACAGTCTGCTAACCAAAAGCAAGCCTTTGTGCCATTGAATTACCGTACCCTTATACCTTCCCGCATTAACTGGCGTAGATGCAGGGCTATATTTGATCGACTGTGGGCCAGTTTTAAATGCAACATCAATTCCTTCCCCTCCCCATCATTAGTTTGCGTACTGACGTGACAGGCGCCATTGTTGCCTGACAATTGAAGATCACCAGCACTTATACACTGAGGGTGCCTGTTAGTCCCAAGCATTCATCTGGTTGGTTCCTTGTGTAAGTGCAGCTGGTCTGATCATACTGGAGTAGCAACCACTGGCGGCCAATCGAGGATTTTGGATTTTATACTGCTCATGAAATTTCTGATTGGATTTCTCTAGGTATGCTTCTGAGAGATCTTCGTGAATATCTTCATGTTTTCGTCAGATCACGTTGGAATCCTACGAATCCTCAAAAGTTCTCAGAATGTAAGAAAAGAATAGGAACTACTATAAATTCTGAGAGTTTGCTTTTTACAACTACCACAAGGAGTTCACAGGATTCCGCGAGA
This sequence comes from Aedes aegypti, assembly GCF_002204515.2. Taxonomy (NCBI): domain Eukaryota; kingdom Metazoa; phylum Arthropoda; class Insecta; order Diptera; family Culicidae; genus Aedes; species Aedes aegypti. Next base: position 296,488,312 of record NC_035108.1, read on the forward strand.
AGACCTAGTAGTCGGCTACAGATCCAGCTCAGTTATCTCAATTCTCAAAATTCCGAAGGATTTTCTCAGGAGCTCACTAAAATACCCAGGATTCCTTAGGATCAAGTTAGAAAACTTCTAGACCCCGCTAGGAAGTTCCAGAATTTCGCCAGGAATCCTCACAATCCCGATGATTATCCGCATATACATTATCCGACTAATCGCTTTATAGAGTATTGCAATACCTGGCGAGGAGAGTTGCACAATCATGCATGTTCAAGATTATTATAATGCCCATTAACTTTCGTCGAGCTTTATATGTATTTTTAAGTCATGTATTATTATTTGTCCAGTATATAACTAATATCATTTTACTTATCAGCTTTTCAATCTATCCCAACTTAATGCGTCCTAGTCCCTTTGAGTTCGGATCGCTTTTAATTTAATCGCACATTGTAGGTCAAAGATCTCGCTCGGAATCTATCGCAGCCCGGCTTTGGAAGTTGTAAACAACACAAACACATTTAACTATCTTTGCTTTCGGACGAGTGGAATTATCCCTTGAAACTTGTTCCAGCGGTTATGGAAATTTATTCTCGCTTTCAGACACTATATTTGCCATTAATTTCAATCTGCAGATGAACGAAAAGTGCATATTGATCGAATGCAATATTGTTCATCAAACGATCTAGGCTGCAAAACAAATTAATTAAGCCTAACAAGATACACCCGGATGACTTGTTTGCGATTTGCTGTTGCAGTCATTTGAGCGCATTCAAACAGTTTATGTAACTCAGTGAATCAAATTTTCTAATCCGTTTATTGACTGAGTACTCTTGTTGTACATCATCAACAACAATCTTCCCTTCTCATGCCAATAAAACACACAAAGCATCAACTTGAACCTAAGTATAATAAGAGCGTAAAAGTTCAGGGATGCGCTTTCTGAAGCGCACTCGTTGTTCTTCTACTAATCAAAGGGAGATTCCCCTCAAGGCAACGCCAAAGGTTGACGGCGATTAAGGCAATGTGTTCGTTTTATTTTGATGATTTTTCCCGTTATCAACCTGGATTAGGTCCCTCACGTGTACTGCTCATTCGTTTTATTTGAAGAGTTGGGTATCGCAGTTTGATAATTTTTTTTGCAAGGTAATCTGATTATTAAGGCATTTTGTCTGACTTCCTCGTATTTCTTCAAACATCCATAAAACATTAATCAAGATTTCGCAAACAAAATTTACAAAATGGGTCGTGTGCTCGAATTTATTTGTTCTTGCAATGAAATGGTTTCGTACACTCATTTCGTCGAAAAACTTTCATTTAATGGCAGCTTATTGGATCTTTTGTAAAATGCACAAACCCACAATCGCACTGCAGCTATAAAAAATCCGTAATATTTTTTATGAACGATTTGTACATCGCTACGATATCGAGATATAAAATATCGAATTACTTTTGCATTCGTTTTATTTAATTTAATGACAGTAATTTCGTTATTCTGTTTTGTAAGTTATGGGTTCCGAACAATCAAAATAATTCGTTTTCAAAGATACCACGTTTTACGGTAGTTTTCAAAACGATAACTAGAGTTAGAGGCGCGTGCAGGTGCAATTTGGAGCAGCACGAGCCAAGAATCTAAGTGTATGAGTCTTGCACTCAATTACTCAGTCTGTTTAAGCAAATAAACATTTATTTTACCGGCATTCGAGGAAGCGGGTGGACCCAAACAAGAACCAGTTAAAAGTAGATTAGCGTAATAGATTATATGAAGAAAATGTCTGTTAGAGTAGGGAATAGTGGTTCAAAACGCCACTTAAAGAATTTTATTGGTTTTACCCTTCAAAAAATAACATTTTACAGTGATTGAAAGTTGTATTATTGATTATTTGTTAGCTATCACTTTGAAAACATAGTGCCCTAGTGTAGCCTAGTGGTAATGTCCGCGGCTACAATTCAAAGCCATGCTGAAGAGTTTGATTTAGAAGTTAGACAGAAGGTCGCGGCATCTAGTATGGAAATCGAAGATCCAGCTACCATGTACCTCCATGAGTTTGATCTATTGATGCATGTTCAAGAACCGATTAAGCAAAACGGCTGAATGCGGAAAATTTTGATTTATTTTGAATTTCCGCTTCGGGAGCCAAACTTTTATTGGGCGAAGAACTTTTATAATTAAAATTGATCTAAATGTCTCTTTTTCATTCAGATACTGATGGGGAATACGTTTGTACATTTGAAATATCTGACTCTTTTTAAATTATATGTTTTGCTAAGTGAATGTTTCTGTTGTATTTTATTTATTTTTTTCCTCATCTGTAGAGCCTTTTAACCACTGCTTCCATTATTTAGGAATATTGTGGTATGACCCATATTTTATTTGGTGCTCATCAAATATCCTTTCATAATTGAGGTGTGATAGACATTGGTTGATGTGTCACACTGTCCCAACTGGGCACAACTCGTTTTATAAAGTCTATTACCCCTATTAGGCCTACCTTGCCAAATTTCCAAGGGCTCCAATAACCCTTTTCCAAATGCTAACCTTCTTTGATCAAGCAATGTTCCGCAGTTGCAGAGTAAATGCTCAGCAGTTTCGTTTTCAGCTTGACAAAAACGACGCTCAGAGGATTGTATTTTTCCTATCTTTTTAAGATGATACCTACTTGGGCAGTGACCGGTCATCAGGCCAGTTATTATCCTAAGATTTCCTTTATTAAGATTCAGTATAGCCCGGGCTTTAGCTAGACTGGGTTTTATGAATCTTTTCGCTTGCTTGGATGTATCCGTGGCGTTCCAATTGGATTTTCACTTAAAGTTGTAACATTTTTCAAAAAACACTCTGAAAAATCATATCTAATTTCCTCAGCATTGGATCGACCAAAATTTCAAATCAAAGTGTCATTAGAATCGTAATCTTATATTCTTTGAAGAGACCCCACGAAATTTTGGCGGAAAAATCTGGAAAGTATTCAAAATCAATGAAACAGTCAGTCAAGTCATCGTGCAAAAGTTTGGGTTCACCCCTCAGTATGATGCAAATCGGTCAAAAGTTTGAGCCGCACGCACATCATTATTGTCAATATCTCTGTCATTTTTCAACCGATTTTATTAGTTTAAAGCTTTTTTGAGCGCAAATAATAGCGCGTACATGATTGGTTTGAGATTTCACAGATTTCAGTAAGTTCAGGTGTACCCAAACTTTTGCATAATACACCATACTGAGGGGTGAACCCAAACTTTTGCACGATGACTTGACTGACTGTTTCATTGTTTTTGAATACTTTCCAGATTTTTCCGCCAAAATTTTGTGGGGTCTCTTCAAAGAATATAAGATTACGATTCTAATGACACTTTGATTTAAAATTTTGATCGATCCAATGGTGAGGAAAATAGATATGATTTTTCAGTTTGTTTTTTAAAAAAAATTTCACAACTTTAAGAATATATTTAGTATACAAAGTTCAAAGAATATTTTTGGAAAAATACATACAAAGTAAGAATAACTCTTTGCCTTTTGAATGCGGCTTAGAGAGTTTCAATTGGTCTTGTAATCACAGAGATATGGACTGAACACTTTGCATGTTATTAGGGGGTGAACCCAAACTTATGCACGGGAGTGTACCTACAACCACTCATGCTCGTTCAATCCGATCTGAAGTAAAATGGAGTTTGGAAGTCCGACAAGCCGATCTACCAAAAACGAAACTACAAAAACGGATGTAAAGGGGTGAATTATCTCGGAATTGCCAAAAACGGAGAAATCAATTGTCTCTCGGAACTTCAGACTTTATTTAACGTAAATAGAAATATCTAACTCATTCGGGTTGGACATATTTATTGGCGGTATAGGGTAGTAGGAAACAATCATGGCCATGAAAAGGGTTTTCACGTACCTGCGCAGGATTTTCGGTGACTCGATGACGTCTGACGTATCGGCGGTTGCCGGCGAAGGACGGTCGTTGTTCGATCGCTCCTCGGAGCAATGGCGGGAACGTAGCTTGTCCGCTGACGCTGCTGTGATGGCGGCAGCGACGAAGGGTCTGAGCTCGGGGAGTATGGCCGAATTAACGTTGCGGAGTAGGTGGAGGCTGGACGGAAGGCTTCCGATTTGGTCTTCTACGAGAGCCGCAACGACGGTTTGTCGTGTTTCCCGGGTTTGACCACCTCTTCAGGGTCGAGGCCAAGGTACCGTCGTACTGCTTTGCCTTGGGGGCTCTGACCGCACGCGATGAAATGAAACCCCTCACCTTCGGATTTGGTCCGATCCGGCGTACGACAATTGGCTACGTACGGAGATCGCGCTCTCGGACTCGGTTCACCTGGGTTGTACGACGGTTTTTGGCGACCGTCGGAGAACTTCGTTCGAAGGGTTGACGGACTACACCTTCCTTACAGGCGGGCCTTAGTTGATCCCGAGCTCAAATTCTCAACGATGGTGATGGCGCCGAAGACGCCACGGGTGAACCCCAAACTGACTCCACTTGTCGACCAACCCGTAATACAAAAAGTGCCAGCGCTTGCTGGAGAGTCCAACGCGAATGGCTTAAATTAATATCTTGTCAAAACACAAATTTAAAAATTACCTTTTTGTACGAATAATCTCAAGCACGAATAGAAGATTCGCGGGACCACGGTCAAAACGACCGGAAACACGTACAATTTACTTTGGTACGTTATCGAAGGGAACAGAATAGGAAATTCACAAACGATCTAGAAAACCGCGATAACTTCTAAACTCCAGCCTTGTATAGAGCAAAATGACCGAGCTTAAGTCTTTTTGGCTTAAAAAATCTACATTGAACAATCCCCTTTTTGTCTAGAAAGCGCGCCAATTTTTTTTTTTCAATATCTTTATTAGTATCATTCCAAACATTACATTCATTTCTTATATCTAGGTGTTCTGTGTTCTTAGACAACACTATCATCCTAATTTGGTAATAGTTATTTAGGCAACAAGTTGCAAAATGATGATTTTTTCAGCACGAGTTGTACATTTATCCAACGAGGCTCGCCGAGTTGGATAAATACAACGAGTGCTGAAAAAATCGAGTTTTGCAACGAGTGGCCTACAACATTTTTTGCTATTTCGAAAAATGCCATTTCAGCTGGATGAACTCTAGAAGCACAAACAAACATTTCATGAAAAACCACATGGGCACACATCCATGCGTAGTATCAATTCAGTATTTTTCAATCACGTAGGCTGTGATACAGTAGTACCTACCCATGAATGTCACAAGTTTTCACGTGGTCGTTCATGGGGAGAGGAAGCGTCTGGCCAATGATCACGTTCCATACAAATTTTATAAATTTGTGTATGGACAAATGACCACGAGGGGGGAGGGGGTTGGCCAGGAATCCCAAAAACTGATCATGTGGTTAATGGACAGCCCCTGTCGGAATCAGATAGCACAACGGATCTAGAATCAAATGCAATTATGCTTATTCTGCGCAGCATGTGAGGCGAAACGAGTCGAATGTGGGACAATTGTCGACTCGCTCCCATTGGATTAACATTAGTCGACTCACATCACCCGAGGTGAGGAGGACTCGTCTCGATTCACACGTCGCGCAAATAAGCACAAATGGCATGAAGAGACTGGGTTGTTTGGTTGATGCCTACCAAAACAGTACTGAAAAGTGTGCTACTTTTCAGCACCGAAAAGAGTGCTGAAAAGTAGCACTTTTCAGCATTGTTTTTTAAGTAGGAAAAGTAGGCCGTTATGTTGATCAACTTCTCAAAGAAAAGTTGATTGATTTGCAACGGAATTGCAAAAAAACAAATTTAAGATTTAATTAACATTTTGTTAACAACATATTACATTTCATTTGCCGTAGCAGTTCAGTTTTTTAACAGGTGAGTTGATTTCACCTGCTTATAAGAGAAAAAAAAACGTTTTTAATATACTTAACCTAGCTTAACCTAAACATATAACGCATTAATCGTGGCAATAGAAGATTGTAACGATTTTTGCCTGAAATTATTAATGATTGTATTTGACATTTGTTCCAATGTTTCAACATTGGATATTCTATGTAACTCATTGGTACTATACCAGGGAGGAAGCCTCAGAATCATTTTCAAAATTTTATTTTGAATTCTCTGCAGAGCTTTCTTCCTGGTATTACAACAGCTAGTCCATATTGGTACAGCATACAACATGGCTGGCCTGAAAATTTGTTTGAATATCAAAAGCTTGTTCTTAAGACAAAGTTTTGATTTTCTATTAATAAGGGGATAGAGACATTTTACATATTTATTACATTTGGCTTGAATGCACTCAATGTGATTTTTGAAAGTTAAATTCTTATCTAGCATGAGCCCTAGATACTTAACATCATCTGACCAATTTATTGGAACCCCTCTCATCGTGACAACATGTCTACTTGAAGGTTTCAAATATAGAGCTTTTGGTTTATGTGGGAATATTATTAGTTGAGTTTTTGGAATTTTCGAAAACGTTCTCTTGATTGAGAATATTTTCGAACTCCTGCGTAACTTCATTTTCAATTGGACTAGTAAGTCCTAAATTAAAATTGTGCGCACTTTCAAACTGCATAGCAAGTTTTTGAGCTTTTTCGCAATTAGTTAGTAATAATTTGTTTTCCTCTTTCAATGCCGGTATTGGCTTCTGAGGTTTTTTCAAGATTTTAGATAATTTCCAAAAGGGCTTAGAGCCAGGGTCCAATTGAGAAATTTTATTTTCAAAATTTTTGTTTCTTAATTGAGCAAAACGTTTCTTGATTTCTTTTTGCAAATCCTGCCATATAATTTTCATAGCAGGATCGCGAGTGCGTTGAAATTGCCTTCTCCTCACGTTTTTAAGACGGATCAAAAGTTTAAGATCATCGTCTATAATCACGGATTCAAATTTTACTTCACATTTTGGAATCGCAATGCTCCGGGCTTCAACAATGAAATTTGTTAAAGTTTCAAGAGCATTGTCAATATCAAGTTTAGTTTCTAAATAAATGTTAACATCAAGATTAGAGTCAACATACGTTGTATATATATTCCAGTCAGCTCGTAAATAATTGAAAGTGGAGCTGATAGGATTGAGAATCGCTTCTTGGGATATTTGAAATGTAACAGGGACATGATCAGAATCAAAATCAGCATGAGTAATCAGTTGGCTACAAAGATGACTAGAGTTGGTTAAGACCAAATCAATCGTAGATGGATTTCTAGAAGAGGAAAAACATGTGGGGCTATCAGGGTATTGAATTGAGAAATATCCTGAAGAGCACTCATCAAATAAAATTCTGCCGTTGGAATTACTTTGAGAATTATTCCATGACCGATGTTTGGCATTAAAGTCACCAATGACAAAAAATTTTGAGAGAAATCGCGCCAATGAATCTTTCGTCACCAGAGTGTTCGTTTGATAGCTAAATCGACAAGAATAAGTTGGTGAATGCGCTCCGATACACTCTTGAAATGTGTGTGTTTTCCATCGGAACTTTTCGTGATTTTTTTAAATGACTGCACCCTCTCATTAGAGTCTTTCCAGAGAGCGAGGAAAGGCGCTTAAGCCAAGGCATTGAGCCGGGGGCACAAGGGAAAAACACCTGAGTCCCATCCCAAGAGAAGTAGTAGCAGCACATGGAGTGTGCATTAGAATTCTTAGCAATGCCACTCCCAACGATTGTATCTTTCTCCCTGGAATGAAACGTTTGGTACGGTTCTCCCCGTTTCTTCTATTAAAATTCAAATATTTGCGTTTATAATTATGTTATTCATACGTGGATAATCTGATCATCGTAATAGTTTGAACTATCTTCAAACCCAAGTCTGCACAGTGGGCCTGGTCATTTTAATATTTGTGTCATATCACCGATATGCTGCATATATTAATGCTGACAATAAAATATTGAAAGAAATTCCAGGTATAATTAACGACCGTATCCAAAAAAACTTCAGTTTAACTTTCGGTAGTTTTACCTCTACGGTGCAGTTAGATTTATATATGGTCGGGTTTAAGTCAGAGTGGATCAAGTACAAAACTTGGGAAAATTATATTATTCTGCCATTAGATGCAAAATAATGTTATCTCCATTTCACTTTGATCCCATTTGATGAATATTGAAAACTGGGAGAGATATGTAACAATTTTAATTTCGATGATCAATAAAAATCAATAAAAGTATGCAGTCAGAGTGGACCTAGGAGTGGACCAAGTGCTTTTTACCATAACAACAAAAACGATCAAAGCGATGAGAAATTCTAGAAAATGCAAGACATTTCAACTTATTTTTCAGATTTTTCGATATGGAATGATTCTTCTTCCCATCCATCAATAGAAATTCATAAATATGACATAATTCGATGGATCTTATTTTGATATCTGGCCATTTACTGTATTTGAGCAGGTGGTCAGAAATTGCAACAATTTCTGTGCAGACAGAGTGGACTAGGGACGTTTCGATATTGCAAAGTATCGATATTTAATTCGATACGATTATCGAATCAAAGTATCGATACCACCGATATATTGAATCAAAATATCGATATATCGGAATATCATATGATATATCTAATTAAAGCAAACTTCCTAAATCGCTTAGAGACCTGGCGTTTAGTTTTCTAAGATTCGAAAAAAAATCTTTGTATACTCATGATTATTGGTAATTTGACCGATATGGACATAAACATTTTCTGTTAAGATACATTATACAGTGGGATTCCGTTTTTGGCATGCTCCGTTTTTGGCACCCCCCGATTTTGGCAACAAAATGGATCCGTTTTTGGCAACATTTATGAATACCCTTAAAATTTGTTAATTTTTGTAATTATTATCGTGCCTGTTCCTTTAGTCATTTGAATAGCAGGTCAACTACACACCGATTACATTCCAGAGCTCCATTTTCGTCGATATTCCACTAAATCTCACTAACTAATGGATCCCGTACGCGCTTATTTGCTTCGGGATGGTCATTGGTCATGCATTCGCAACGTTTCATGAGTCCATTAATCTCCACTAGCATCTCAAATAGAGACCAATCTTTTTTCGTAGGCATTCATACTGTGTGACCAGCCCACTTGAGTCAGCCAGTAGGTGATACACTGAAAAAGAAAAACTTTTCTTCAGATTTGAAACAGTTTGTTTGAACTATGCACAAGCGCCGACATAAAAGCAACAAAAAGTCTATGATTCACACAGAGCTACAATCATAAGTTTTGTCTCACCTTTAAAGCTCACTGTTCTTATAATTATGGAATTACATACATTGCGTATGTAAAAACACACCGCATTAATAGATACAAATACAGCAAAATGTCGTCTATCATAACTTTAAAAAAAATCATTAAATAAATTGCGTTATCCTTGTGAATAGCAGAAGAATCAATATATAATCCATAAAAAGAGCGTGTACTTCACTATATTGTATTTTATTTTTTAAGAATTCCAATGTACCATTTATTGCCGGCACCATGACAAATGCGAACACAGTCTAAACTACACTTTATTCTCAACAATATCATTGAAGCTAGCGAAAATACGATTGAGAGTGTTTAAATTTTTTCCGTGGTATTAGTTTTTATATTGATCTTTCTGCGTTAACTATTCAAAGCTACGTTCCCTTCGTGTTAGAGATTCTGACGTTATATTTGTTTAGAGACGATCCAGAATACTATACAAGATGTTTAATCAAGGACACGGGTCTCCACATAATCAAAATGTTCCTTACGAGCTAGGTCTATGAGTTTCCTAACTTTAGCCTAGAAAATTCATAGGGGATTCCTGGTTCTTAGGGGACTTCTCAGAAATTTTAACGAATTTTTTAGGGTGTCTCCAGATTCCTAGAGGGAACTGGAGGTTTCTTGCGGGATCCCTAAACTCTTAAGATTTATAGGGCGTCCTGTAAATTCCTAGCGGGATAATGTGGATTTCTAGTGGTATTTTGAGTATTTCTGACGAAATCTTGGGGATTTTAAAAAGGTTTCCAGAGGAATTTAAGGAGTACTAGTGGTAGCCTAAACATTTATAATTTTGAATTTTTTCATCGGAGACTTGAGAATTTTCAGCAATATAGCAGCGGAATCCTGAAATGTTAATTTCTGCTAAACAGGAGATCAAGAAAATTCTAGGCGATATCCTACGGATTCCTAGCAAGTTGCTTCAGAAACCTAGCGTTTTCCTATAAATTTCTTATGAGCACCTGAAGATTCTTATCAGGCTCTTTAGGTTCCATAATAGGATCCTGTTGTAAATGTTCCGTTGATTTAATAAGGTAGGTGTAAAACATATCATTTATGGATCATGAGATTTAGTTGTTTATGTTTGCTCTTTTGTTTGCAATCAATAACACAGCGTAACAAAAATGACATTTTTGCGTGTCTCAAGGATCAAATGATGTGTCTCTAGTAGATTTGGGGTTGCTGAATCTGATGCCATTCTCAGAAATGTTCCAGCACGTCACAATTTTTAGCTACAGGTCGCCAAAGTTGTATAAAACACTGATTCATTGATGTTTATATGAAATTTGAAGTACAATTCATCGAACTATTTTGTAATCTAATCTACTTAGCATGCAAAATAGAACTTGAACTTTCATTTCAGATATCATTTGATTGCAATTGCACGTTAAAATTTCATTAAAACCGATTTTTTCAACATGCTTGCAGTCTCCATACAAAATTCTTCGATTCTCTTATATGGCAAAATACAATAATTCTCTGAACCATCAAAAAATAACTTTTTCGCATCAAAAGTATTATAAACTTTGATGATAAATATTGCTATACACATAAAGTTCGAATTCTGTGGCAAATTGAGCAAATAAATTGCCTTACAAGCTGGCAAACTTGCATGCAAGTTTGCTGAAATAGTCATTTTTTGCATTTTCAACAGCCAATATCTCAAAAACTAGACGTGCTATGATATTTCTGAAAACGGCAATGGATTCAGCGACTCTTAATTGAGTGAATAGCGGTATTTTGGAGCTGGAGACAAAAACGTGTTTCGCAGTGTAATTCCTTATGAAATCCTTAACTTTATCAGGAACATACATTAGAGGAGCAATTCTAAACTTATCGAATGTCAAATTTAGCTTTAGTTTTGAAGTTAAACTGATTTAAAATGTTATTTACAAAAAAACTTATGCTATTTTGCAATACCCAGTGCTTTTATTTTGCAAATATGTCTTTGTAAGAATGCAGTAATACAATTTTTTTCGTATTCTTACACAGCTTTCAGAAAATGTCCTGTTCTTGAATAAAAGACACTAATGCGATTATTGATGTCACACATACAAATAGTGTTATGAAGCTTCTAAAAAATCATTGAAAACGATGAGGCGTAAAAAGTATGTAGAACGTTTGCCAAAAAAAAAAAGAAAAACACATTATGGGGTTATAGATTAATAGCATACTTAGTATACAACCCTCCGGAACACTGCTCCGAAGAGAACCGTTCTGAAGTCTCGATGTGATATGGTTCCACTAGGATGATGTAATAACACTCTAATCATGTTTTCAAAACCAATAGTTGAAAAATAAAATTTTAAATATGGGTTCCGATTTTGGCACGGTTCTGTTTTTGGCAACTGAAAATTTCGACTTTGTTGCCAAAAACGGAATCCCACTGTAGTACAATTCAAATGGGAACTACTTTTTTAAATACCGTAATTCCGGGTAAAATTGATCATTTTTTAAGGTTTTTCTGATCTGTTTTCTATACTGTTGTCTATGCCCAACAACTTTATTCAGGAAAACGAGTACGATGGTGAGTCCTATTATCTCATGTACCGAAATTTTCTAACAATTGTGATTTTAGTGTTAAAAATTATCTCTAAAATAAAAAATCGGGGTAATCCCATTTTGGGGTGAAATTAATCACTTATCAATAAAATAATTGTTAGTTTCGAAAACTACTCAACTTACTTAATTTGAGCTCACTGAATCCGAATATGCTTTTTAAAATCTTAACAAATGAATATTACATATTCAATATACAGCAGAAAACGCCTCAATGTAGGCAATTTCCAAAGGAATTTTCAAACATCTAACAGAAATTCAATTATTTCCACAAAATGAGCAATTTGGTACTAATTTTGATGATAAAATCTGTTTTGGGGATATATAAACTCACAAGCTTCGAGAATGGCACCATGTTCAAATCCTTTTTTAGAACTAGAAGTTTATGGAAGTCTTCGAATACCCGCCCGAACATGATTTTGCCTTTTTACATTATTTCCATAGAAATAAATATTCTTTAACAGAAAAAACTTCACAACTCACAATTCGACAATAGTTAAGACAAACAACGTTCATTCACTACAAGTTTGATTGTTTTTAGTGCTCTATTTGTAAAAATAAAATTGTGTGACATGATGATCAATTTCACCCTACCGATCAATTTCATCCGAATTTAAAGTATACATAAAATTAATTATGAATGAAGAAAACCCTACAATTGTTTTCCTTATATTAATGTACGATATATCGGAAGAAAATATCGATACCACCGATATATTGAATAGGAAATATCGATACCAAAATATCGAATATCGAAAGCAAAATATCGATACTCCGATATATCGGAAGTATCGGAACGTCCCTAAAGTGGACCAAGTGCCAAAAAGCAATTAACTGATTGATTATTGCATTTTTTGAGTCGATTTCAGAATCGGATTGAATTTTATGGTAGTTTTATGGTGTATGTATGGACTGTCCTATAACCCGCTTATTGAACCAGTATATTTTTGTCGGTACTCGAGATTTTCACTTGGTCCACTCTGACTGAACGCATATTTGAATGTTTCTGGTCGCCAATGCCCTGAAATAGCAAAACTTTAATTTTCAAGTTATCGTAATGCCACTGATTTCGTGATTGAAGATATGGATTATTGAAGAATTGACGATACTGATGTCGATGGGTTTTGAAAACCTGTTTATTTTAAAGATATGCACCCAGTTTGACCATATAAGCATTAAATGATTGTTATTTTTCTAGGTCTGTGGTTCAATCAGAGTGGACCAAGTGCACATAATCCATCAAAAAATCGTTCGATCAAATGTTTGGATTGTGGTTTTTGATGATTATCACTTCACATTATATTGTTTGAAAGTAACACAAATATGGGTAGAAATATTGAACCAAAATTTTACCGAGTTCAAAAATTACAAAGAATAAGGCTTTGAGCCTGTTTTTCTCAAAATATGGAAAATGTCACTTGGTCCGCTCTGACTCACGCCATATCTCATTATGAGAATTTCCTTAAAACTTGCTTTGATGCGGCACAAGATTGTTGATCCTTAAGCTAAGTATGCTGTTCCGTTGAAGAAAAGTAAAAATTTCTGCTGAAGAAATGGTCAAAAAATTTGCTTCAGTGAGCCAAATTTGAAGTGACATTTCTTTTCAACTGCGTACCGTTTTGACTCATATTCGGAACACTTAAGGCCAACAGTGACTTTAAATGCGTCTGAAAGGCTGTTATTCAATAGTCCGAAATGGTTGTTAATTGAGAAGAGAAAAAAAAAGTTTCTACGCGATCTGCATTTAGAGCATGTATTTAACAAATTATAGTTATTTCTAGCTTACGAAGTGAATTGCGAACACTTTACGGATAGTAATGCTTTCCGAATGAGCTGTGAGCGAATTTCTGTTACTGTTCATGCGATCAAACATCAAATTACCGTACTCGGTAAACAAGTTGTGAGAGATTGAAAAACAACTTTTTTTTTCTTTCTTACGAAATTTTGAACCTTAGACTAGTTTATACAGGGATATTATAAACCTTAAGAACACAAGTGGCTGTCTTCGAGATGGGATTTGATCCCACATCCTCGACGTGAAAGGTATGTGTTCTAACCACTCCATCAGACCCGTCGAGAGGAAAGCAACTTGAATGAATAAATTAAGTAATCCAATTCTTCTTTCTTCCTGTTATCTATGGCTGCAAATTACAACGGAATGGTATGGATTGTGATATTCATTGCATCCTTTACGGCTTCAAATCGCTTTTCACTACCACTTTTTATTTAATTTCATATCACTTACATACTAGGATAAAAATAAATTACATAAACAGGGCAGACCTGATTTGGGAATGCTCACTTTGTTGCTTATGTTTTTCAAATTGTTTTGAAGTTTTAATTTTTGTCAGGTCTACTAGTGGGACTTCCGAAGCAGATCAGATTTTGTTTTTAAATTTTCAGTCACTATTCCGCAGTTTGGTTCAAACCACTTCTAGTGCTTTTGGGCTTCCACCGATACACATCAAGTTCCACTATGAACATCGAAATCAATGCAATAATGTGTCTCAAAGTGTTTCCATGTTCTTATTCATCCATTTTTGTTTATGTGAGCTTAGACTAAGGTTGGAAAGATCTGCTTTTGATCAAGTTGTTTTGGCGAGTTGGTAGATTGAGAATTTTAAAACTAATTAATTCTGTCTATCAGTTGTGTGGTTATTGCTCTATCTTCATTATCTCCATTCCCTGCCTATTGTGGGGGCTTGCGTGCAAATTACAAAGTGAAATTTTACAGATACGAATCTGCGTTGGTTTTTTTTTGTATAATAAATATCACCATACCAATGAATTCCTTATGGAGCAACACCTTCCAGAGGTATCACCCCATCCCACCAAACACACCCAGAAATTCTATTCCATAGGGAATTCATTGCATATTCTGGCAAAGCTGGCACATTATCATTATCTCTCCTGATGGGTGCTCTCCGACGTATTGTTTTTTTTGCTTCTTTTGTTTTCCCTGCTGGCTGAGATTATCCCTTATCTTCTTTTTTTTGCGTGTCGTGCAGATTCGGAGAAAGACGAATCGGCAAAGAGGCCCCTCTCTAAAACGAGCCGGTAATCATCATTTGTACAATTGCTTCAATTTAGATATACAAATTGCATCTAACATCGCTGCTATCTACACACGAACTGCTTTTGTATTGTAATGGTTCCATTCAAAGTATGTCATATCAGGTTGATCAGACGACTGTGAATTAGCTTAAGGTTATGTGTCTCGTTGATCTGGTTGAGTTATTTTTAACTCAAAGTTGGGTGTACGTTTTTAATTAAATTATAAATCCTTCACAATTTATTCGATTCAACTCTTTTGAAGCCTAAGGTTTTTGCTATATATTTAATTGTTTATTGATTATAGTTATAATAATATTGTTACTTTTCGAAATAACATTGGTGTTTACAGCCATTACTCAAGTCACGCTTCTGATTTTGTCATAGTTTTATAGAAGATTTATTTAAATGCAGAAATAAATCATTAAACCATAACAAAACCATAAATGTTGTCAGGCTACCTTTGAAAATACAGTCGCCTCTCCACATCACGATATCGAAGGGACCATCGAGATAGGGAGAGATCGAGACATAGAACAAATTTTTAACGGATACTAGATTGAAAATCACTCCGTTGCCAGGAAAATCAAAAACAAACAGATGTCATTTCGTCTTCTCAAATTGTTTTGAATCTCTAAAATCTAGTCTAGTAGCCTTTGATAATGGGCATATTGACATATGGAGAGAAAATTGAGAACGAAAATCACATCGAGATAGGGAGATATCGAGATAAGGAGGATATCGAGATATGGAGAGTGAAAATGTATGCAGATTGAAGGGACCGAAAAAATCATCGACATAGGGAGAGATATCGAGATGTAGAACATCGAGATGTGGAGAGTCGACTGTAGAATAAATGATACTTGTAACTGTAGTTGTTGAAACACATAACCTTATAATACGTCACGCCATATTATGTTGCGTCATAGAGAGTTTCTCCCATATACTAAGACTTGCACAGTACTGAGTTCGTTATCGGCTCTAAATCAGACTTAGGTGCTAGGTTGTAGAGTTGTTTCTTCTTCACATTTCTTAATCGTATGTGGGATCACACGGCTGGCTCTTCTGGAAAATGGTACACCTACTAGCCTTAGTTGGGATAACGGTAGAAGATCGGGTTGTACGGTCTCTTGGAGAACCGTTCCGGTTGAACGTCAGCGCGCAGAATCACAACACCCGATGGGTTGACCTTTACCTTGATCTTGGTCTGGGGGCTCAGTATTCCGTAGTCGACTTCCTCGTACAGGTCCTGAAATGAAATGGTGTTTCGTGAGGTCGTGTGATTTTATCGAAGTTGAAATAATTATCTTACCTCAACCCTGTATCCGGTGGGGGAGATCAGACCCAGCTCACGCAGGGTGACGGCCACATCCGAGGGAGTTCCGTCGGTTCTTCGGTTTACGAAGGCGATGGCGTACGAGTAGAACGTTTGGTAGATCGGTGTGATCGGACGGGACCAGATTTCGATGCCCTTGTGCTGTTGAGGATTGCATGTAAAAAAATATTGTATCTACATTATCGAAATCTTTGTTATAAAAATCTGATGTATAAATATGTCAATCTTTCTGCAATTTGTGTTTCGGTTTTTATAGGCTATCTTTATTTATTGCTTGTACGAATCCAGATGCACTTCTGGAATTGGAATAAAATAAAACCAAAAGTTTTTTGATCTACATTGCAAGAATATCAGAAAAAAATCTTTCCATTCATTCCTACAGACATTTTTTGGGGTCTAATCACTTTCACCAGGATTTTATCAAACATTTCTGAAAGAATATCGTTCACAATACTAGGACTCTTCAAAAATTTTACCTAAATTTGACTTGAAAATAGACTCAAAACACATTTTTTAGTTTCGACAGAATGTACTAAAGAACCTGTCATTCACCTTTTAAGGCTTCTGCCGAGAATCTTGCCAACAAAACTACTAATTATCTCATAATAAATTTATCTAAGTAGCAATTCATCGAAACGTCTGTCCATGAATTTATACAGAAGTATTTCCATGAGTTTGTAGAGCACGAAGCCTCTAGCAATTTCTCCAAGTATGTTGTTATAAGTCCCTACAAATAACAATTTAGGAATCCTTGAAGAATTATTTCAAATAATCTTTCAGAAACAGTTTTGACAGCCTATTGAACCTTATTCAGGGATTTGACAGTTTTGTTGTTTTATCGTTGAAATGTTCAATCGGGTTCCGGGTCATTTGGCCGAACGCCATTTGGCCGAATGCCGTTTGGCCGAACGCCATTTGGCCAAAAGGGTCATTTGGCCGAAAGGGTCATTTGGCCGAATGCCATTTGGCCGAATGCCGTTTGGCCGAAATTGAAAATAATTGATGATAGATAATAGTTAGCATGAATTTTTAATGAATTTCAAAGAACAATTTATTCTTAAAGAAGGATAAATCAGCTCTTTAGTTTTAGTTCAAGAAATAGTCAATGCTGAAAGAAGAACATCATTAATGAAAACAATTATTAACTTCTCTGCTAACGGTAATAGTAGCCAGCAGAGGTTTTCGCATTGCGTTTGTAGTCAGCTTTTGACAGCAACTAAAAGACAGTTTAAGACTTTTTCGTCCTTCTGTAGCATCGGTTCGCTTCAATGCTTCGAATCGTATTAAGCGATTTTATTCATAGTTCTAGCAAACACGAGTTTTGACTTCTTCTTTTCTCGACGGAGAAACAGTGAACCTATTTGACGTTCACTGAATCGTACGATTTATTGATATACGAAAGCAACGGTGCAGATTTAATCTGGGAGGACAATGAAATCTTTCCTAAGTTAACCCTTGCGCTAAAAATATGTTTTTAATTAGACTCTTTATGAGCGTATTAGAAGCCATAATTCCAATAAACTATGAAAAATATTCAAATATGAAAGAACAGCCTATGATCAAAAGAAGGAAAAATCTCTTATAAGAACTAAAGCAAGTGTAATGCACATAATTATTATATCAGTATAACTACAAAGAACTGCCGATTATGTAAAGAAGGTAAAATTGTCAATAAAAAAATAAGATTTATTATTGCCAACAATTATGGAACCAGTACAAATCGAAAGAATAGCCTATGATTAGAAGAAGAAAAAAATTCTGATGAAAACCAATCAGGAGTAAACCTAGCACACCGTTGGTAATCCGGAAACAAACCAACCCATCAGCTTAGAGTCTTGACACAAGTTCAAAACTTCGTCCTGAATTAACGGATCGTTTGAATTAATCTCCTGGAGCACTTATATAGCGACAAATATGACGTTCGGCCACATTATCAAAATCAACAAATGAATCACCTGATTAGTTATTGGGCCACACTTATGACTCCTACTTATCAGCGTTGAAGCAATTTTTTTTTCCGTGGTTCGGCCAAATGACCCGTTCGGCCAAATGACCCGTTCGGCCAAATGACGTTCGACCAAACGGCGTTCGGCCAAATGAACGGACACCGTTCAATCGTAATTTAAAATTGGTTTTCCTATCAATTTTATTCTGGAAAACTACTTAATCGGAAATCCGTTCCATTGTTCTTAGCACTGTAGCAGTTTTCCAAAATTGAATTGATTTATAAACTTCGATTAGAAATATCTCTAATGGCATTCTACTAGGAATTTTGCTAAAAAATCCAATTAGGTTAGGCAGCATCTACAAATTACGTAACACTTTAGTAAGAGGGGGGGGGTGGTTAGGTTCAAACGTTACGGCTCATATAAAAAAATGATTTTTTTCATACAAAAAGCGTTACGGAGGAGAGAAGGGGTAAAAAAAAAACAATTTTAGTGTTAGGACGCTGCCTTATGGGTTAATTCTATTAAATATTGCTTTAGGAAACATTTGTAAACAGTATTCCATCAAAATTAGTCTCCTTTTCTTCTTAAGATCACCAAGAATTCCATCAGATATTGTTCTACAAAACCGCTCAGAATTTTTTTTTTTTCAAAAGAATTTCTTAAGAGATTTTGTGAGGAACTATTCCACAGATTATTTCAAGGATACGTTCAGGAAAATGTTTACAATTATATTTAATAGTTCATCACATTATTAATCACTCTTCAATTTTTTTAGGACGATCTTTGAGGTATTTGCTCTTGAATCACATTCGGAATCACACAAAAGAATAAGAGATTAGTGACCGTAAAATTGATCAGTAATTTTACAACTTTTTGTTTTATTATCCTTTACCTTAGTAAGGACCTTGGGTCTTTTTTGACCCATTTCAAAATTCAAACTTTTGATTGAAATAACCTTGCAATTTAAAATTTTCTGAAAATTATATTTTGTGTGAAATTTTGTTTTTGCGTAGTTATTATGTATCCGGTAGAAATCAAGACCAACATTTATTTAAAATTTTTGTTTTCTCAGGCCCCGTGCGTCGCAGCTAATATGTGAATAGTGGGCTGTGTTCATAAAAATCGTAAGAATGCAGCGCCACACTAAAAAACTGATTTCAAAATGCGGCGAGTTGAGGCGCGTCGCGAGTCTCACTGGCGCGATCCGGTTTGGTGGCGGTGCGACAATACAATTTATTACTTAGGGCTTTTTCTACCCGAAAATTTAAACAGCTCGCAAAAATCAGTGTGTTCACCGAATTTAGTTGTATTGGACTTGAATGAAAGGCACACATGTCTAGTTTTAGAAACCCTCCCGGAGATCCGGATTTGATCACTGTGGCCGCCGGGAACCTACTACATCTGAAAAAAGTCCCTTCAGAGGGTCTCTGAATACTCTGAATCTCTGAAGGGTACTTTGACAACCTGTTGTTTCGTAACTAAACAAGTAATCTGAACCGTCCTCATTTTGTTGAGCATTCACGTGGACTGTGAATAGAGGTTCTTAAATCACTTAGTTATGCATACCCGGTTCCGGAAACCCGGAACATCCATAAAGTAAGTTTCCATCGCAGTTTTGTACATGTAATTCACATCGGTACTACTCGGTTGATGGATATTTTGGCATAAAAGCACCGGAGATACCCGTATTGTGGGACATATCAGTTTTTGTACCAAAACCAGACATGCGACGGCTAATGAGCCATGATACTTGTGACTTTTCTAGTTCAATTATATATGAATAATCATTCTGGCTAGTTGTGCCAAGAAAATTAAACCTGAAGTTCGTAGACACAAAAGTAAATTTGGACAAATTGAGATGTCTTCTTCTTCTTCTTGGCATTACGTCCCCACTGGGACAGAGCCAGCTACTCAGCGTAGTGTTCTTATGAGCACTTCCACAGTTATTGACTGAGAGCTTTCTTTGCCAAAGTTGCCATTTTCGCATTCGTATATCGTGTGGCAGGTACGATGATACTCTATGCCCAGGGAAGTCAAGGAAATTTCCATTACGAAAAGGTCCGGGACTGACCGGGAATCGAACCCAGACACCTTCAGCATGGCTTTGCTCTGTAGCCGCGGACTCTAACCACTCGGCTAAGGAAGGCCCCTAAATTGAGATGTAAAATATGTGAAAAATAATGGAATCCGTCTGGTGAGCTTCGATCTCACGACTCCCAATACGCTAGACTGGACGCGTTGATCAACTACGCCACAAAACGGATAACGCAGCTGCAGCTTCGTCGGCCAACCTGAAACCTGAGCACCTGAGTGGTCATTTACTTATTATTGTGTGAGAAAAGTCACATGCCCGAAAAACCATGGAGATTGAGCCGTCAAATGTCTTGTTATGGTACAAAAACTAATGTACCCCATGATACGGGTTTCTTCGGTGGTTATTCCTGGGTTATTTTAGTGACAGCAAAGGACCAGACTGGCCATCCATTCACTATTATGTGAGTTGTGTCACGTGCTCAGAAAACTAGCAAAGTTGAGCCGTCACATGTCTAGTTTTGGTACAAAACCTGAAATCGCCCACAATAAAGATATCACCGGTTGGTCATGCCTGGGTTATTTCGGTGGTAACAATTAGCCAGAGTGGTCATTCACTTATAATTGAACTAGAAGAGTCACAGGTATTCAAAATCATAAAGAATGAGCTGATGCATGACTAGTTTTGGTACAAAAACTTAAATATCGCACAGTACGGGTATCTCCGGTGGTCATTCTTGGGTTATTTTGGTAGTGAAGAAGAACCAAAGAGGTAATTCATCATTGAACTGGAAGAGTCACAGGTATTAAATTCATGAAGAATGAGCCTTCACATACCTAGTTTTGGTACAAAACTGAAATGTCCCACAATAAGGGTATCTCCGTTGGTCATTCCTGGGTTATTTCGGTAGCCCACAAGAACCAAAGTGGCTATTTATTTATAATTGAACTAGCAGAGTCAGAGGGATTGAAAATCATGAAGATTGAGCCGTCGCATGACTACTTTTGTTACTAAAACTTTGTGGTCCCATATTACGCGTGTCCCGGTGGCCATTCCGGTGCTCCAAAAGAACCAGAATAACCATCCTTTCATTCTTTTGACAAAATACATGCAAACATAAAAAATCGTAAGGAATTCAGCACAATTTGTTTGGTTGTGGGTCATAAATCTGAGTAATTTAATCGAATTGTCCTGATTGGCCACCTTCCGGCACTCCAGGAACTGGTTCCGCATGGACCATACTGGACCGAATTTTTCAGGGGATGTGTGCCGGTAATTGGTTCCTTACTACAGAAAAATTGTATGTCAAAATATCCATCAACCAAATAGTACCAATGTGAATTACATATACAAAACTGCGATGGAAACTTACTTTTAGGATGTTCCGGGTTTTCGGAACCGGGTATGCATAACTAAGAGATTTAAAAATCTTTATTCATAGTTCACGTGAATACCCATTCAACAATATGAGTTCAGATTACTTGTTTAGTTACGAAACAACAGGTTGTCAAAGTAAGAGTCTCTTATAGGATTTTTTCAGATGTAACAGGTGTGTCTTTCATTTAAGTTCAACAGAACTAAATTCGGTCAATACACAGATTTTTGCGAGCTGTTTGAATTTTCCCTAAGGGATGGTACACAAATTATGTCACGCTAAATTTCAACTTTTTTGACCCCTCCCCCCTCTGTCACGTTTTTTGTATGAGTCCTCCAAAATTATTGTAAGGCTTGTCACGCTCGGATCGGCCCTCCCCCCCTCGGAGCGTGACGTAATTTGTGCATGACCCCTAAGTCACAATTTGTAACTTTTTGTTAGGGACTAAGGAAGGTTAAGAATAGAGTTATTGACAACCAGTACTACGTTGATCATTATCAGTGGTAGTCGAAATACGCGTATCTGTCAAAGATAAGCATTTAGGAGCGGAATTAAAAGGTATACGGTACTCCATCTACTTTTAAGTTTCTCTATTCCATACCAGATAATTTCCAATACTTACAACCTGAATGAGGTATGAATTAGCACTGCATGAGAGGTAAAATACCTCAAATAATACCTTCTGCATATTTTACAAACACCAAGCTGATAATTAGTTCAGGTACTGTAATACCGTAATCCGGGGTAACATTGATCAGCGGGGTAACATTGATCGGTATGACCCTTCTTGTAATAAGTTCGAATCATCCTTTATTGATGGAATATTTTCAAAGCATGAATAATGCCTCTCTTTCTTACATTCGTAAGCTAATGAAAATTGAGCTTTTGCGAAAATTGCGTTTAGTTAATGCGTAAATTTGTCAACTTTTTTAATCAATGATTTTTGTCATTATAGATGACACTACCGAAGATTCATGTCTTACATGAGTTCTGCATGTGGTATGAGCAAGGAAAATGCAGTAGTTACTAAAATTGGTATCGCTGAAAATGATTCCGTTGTCAAATCTTTTAAAAGTTCATTCAATTAAGCAACATTAACGAACTACTATTAAGAATGCAGAATTTCCTTAGGAAATTGCCTACCTTTAGGCGTAATCCACGATTCAAAGTGTTTTAATGTTTTAAATAACTCAAAAAGTAAATGACTTGTAAGACTTGTAAGTTTGGCCTTCATATTCGGCATCAGAAGCCATGATTTAAGTAAGTTACGACCTTTTCAATATTACCGAACCTTGTTTACATGGGTGATCAATGTTACCCCATATCAGCAAAATCAAAAAATCACTTAAAACATTTATTTAAACATACACAAATCTTTTGAAAACCAAAATACAGTATGTAGTCACAAGCGGTGGGTGTCAGTACTTGTTTTAAAAATATAAAACCTGCGACATTTGCATTTCCAAATGAAAAATTTAAGAAATATCTCAAAAAATGATCAATGTTACCCCGGATTACGGTACCTAAATAATTCATGATGGATTTTCATATAAAAGTGAAATTTTTCAATAGTAGTTCAACACTTCCAGCAGTCCTAAATAGCTATCGAATACCAAAATGAAGTATTTTTATTTAGTACATCATCAAATGTTTTGCCTCCAAGAATGGTCATTCATAGCCAATTTTGAGTTCTACTTAGCATGCAAGATGTCCATCAAAAACATCTTCCATATATGATGAAAAATAACACATTTTACGATGTTGTTCTGAATGTTCATTCTTCTTATTTTTATTGCATGTTTGATACCATGATCGAGGGAATCTATGCAAAATGAATGTATTTTGAGACACTGGTGCACAATTTACTAAGATTGTTCGGTATTGGGTGCTGTCCGGTATTTTATTCTAAAGGTTGTAGGCATATTTCGTTTGATATTCTCTTTATTTCGATAATTTGGGATTACATTGATCACCCATTTAAATCATGTTCAGTACTATTTTGAATACTGTTGCAAGTTAAATTACTGCTTTTGAAGCCGAAAGCTTAAGAGTCATTTACTTTTTGATTTATTATAAATTAAAATGTAATGAATTGCAAAACGTCCCTGAAGTAGGCAATTTTCTAAGGAATCTTTGCATTAAAAAATGCTTGTTTTGTTTGAACAGATTTATAAAAATGTTGTCAACGGATTTTGGCGATTCCAGTTTTGTTTAAGCCAATAATTTCCTGCTTACATAATTTGTGAAATACGGGTAATGCATGGGTATTCGTAAAGCCAAATTGGCAAATGGCAAATTATTCTTTGATAGATTTAAAAAAAATATTCATGAACACAACTCAATTATCGCAAAACAAAATTAGGTGGTCTGAGCCCCACAATATAGGATAGTGAGTGGCGAACGCTAAGTACGAAAAACCATTATAATAAAATAAACAATAATAATGAACATAATATAAGATAGAGTTGCTCGATTAATGCTTTGAAAATTGTTTAATTGATCAATGATATACTGTTTTATGGTAAATAATATAATATTTAAATAAAGAGTTACGGAGGGAATTTGAGGGAAATCGTTTAAAGGAAATTCATGGGAAAAGAAAAAAAGAAAAGAAATGTTAGGTTAGGTAAGAAATTTGGTGAGTTTGTTCCAATCTGTAGCGTTTGAAATTATACACACACTTGCCAGAACGTCTACCGAACGTATCTTGTGGCATTAGCGTTCCCAATATCATTTCACAATATCCCGTAACACCTATGAGAGCCACTTCTTCGCATTTTCCAGCATTCGCAAGGACGTAGCCAGGACAGCTCTCAACTGTTGGAGGATGCGTCAATCATAGAAGTTAGTCATAAACTTTGGCTTTGGTAACCTACGGGAAGGAGTCCACCCTTATACAACGATCAAGGACTGTACTACCTACGAATTTGTGCGAATTGCTTAAAGCTAATGCTAATAATTTTGCAGTTAATCCCAAAAGAAATATCAATGAAATCTGAGATTTTTTGTACTACATAAGGCACGTGGAACATACCGCAAAATGATCTCACGCTATGTCTGAATCAGGAGATTTTAAAAATCGAATGTAGGGTGCAGAACCACTTGGGCACTTCCATGATTCACTTAGGCATGGGGGGTTTTTCTCGACCAAATATTAGCTCTGTAGCTTTAAAAAAACCCACTGCCAAAGTGAATCAAAAGTACTAAGAACAGGATCTGGCTCCAAATTTTTTTCGCTAGAGTTCAGTATTCAGCACATATTTTCATAATTGGAAGATTTTAAAATATAGTATCAATTTTTGTTCGATTTTTTAGCTATTTTTCATACTACAACCTATGCAAATCCCGTTTTGTGACCATACATAATGTATGCAAAAAACACCGATAGAACTTTCCGGTTTTGAAAATTTGGACCGAATATTGATCTCTAACAAGAAAAAATCCGATGTACATTCGATATTTATAATCTCCTTGTTCAGACATACCGTTCTCTGAAGTAACTTTTGGTAGGAATTGGGTTAAGCTATGTTGAAGCAATTCCTGGAGGATTTTTCAATGGAATTTTCAATGAAATCTCTAGAAGAATTCTTGGAGAGCTTCATCGTGGAAAACTTGGATTAGTGTCATAATAGCTAAAAAACAATTTTTTGGAAAAATCCAGGATGAACTTCATGAGAAATACATTGAAAGCATAAGCATGTGAAAGAGTATCTGGTGAAATTAATAAGAAAACGGTTTGACAATTCTTGGAGAAATATCGGAAGGAATTCCTGAAGACATTTCTCAAGGACTCTATAGAAGTACCTATGTGTAGTGAAGCTCATTGAAATATTACAGAAGGAATTCCCAGAGTAATCACCAAAGCATTCATAAATGAATCACTAGGAACAAATTTGGAATATTGCCAGGCAATAATCCTGGTGAAATCTTCTGTATTGCCATTCATGTAGACAATTTATATCAATTTCTCAACTTGTAAACTTTCTGCGGATAATCCATTGAACAACACCAACTTCCACCTACCTTGTATATCCTCCTGCCCTGGATTCCGAGAGGATCCTGATCAACGGCAATGATCTTCTTGTTCTGCAAGATCGCCTTGAACTCCGGTCGAATCGTTCGCAAATCCACCGACATCATCAGAGGGGCAGCCATGATGGCCCACAGTGCCATTTGTGTCTTCGATTGTTCGTAGCTCAGACCGAAGTTGCCGATGATCAACTACGAATTTAAATGGATCAACATGAGATCAAGATCTTCAGCACTACCAACAAAAACATACCATATCAGGATCGTTCCAGTGTCCGGGACCTGCATTCGGGATAATCGCATCCTGATTGTTTCCATAGTAGTCGATGATGCTCTCCAGCGAAGCCCACGAATCCTGGATGTCGTCGTAGTTTCTCCACAAATTACAGTGTTGGATGATGGACGAGTAGTTTGGCTGAAACGATTCCAAAATCAGATTCCATTAAATGGTGCGTAATTTATGAACCGCTCTCCTCGCAGACTCACGTTCATTCCGGCGTAGATCTGATACACGGGCCAACTGCAGGAGTACACCATCGCGCGTCCGGTGGCATTCAGGTGCCGTCCAAACTCCGGATAACCGTGGTCCATATCGATCGGGAGCGAGTAACACCCATCCAACTTGACGTAATCCACATCCCAGGAAGCGAACTGGGCGGCATCGTTCTGCGAGAAGCCCAGAATACCGGGGTATCCGGCACACGTGTAGTTACCGTAGTCCTCGTAAATGCCAAACTTGAGCCCCTTGGCGTGCACGTAATCGGCGAGGGCCTTCATGCCACTCGGGAACCGGCGTCGATCGGCCACCAGCTCTCCGCGAGGTCCACGCGACTTTTCCAGCCAGCAATCGTCGACGTTGATGTATTCGTAGCCGAGGGCGGCGTAGCCTTCACTCACCACCAGGTCGGCCATCGTGCGGAATAGGTTTTCACTGTTGACGAGGCGGGGAGAGAGAGAAAGAGGAAGAAAGGTCGTTAGCAAGTAGTCGATACTTTTTCTATGAGTTTGATGAATTAATGTTATTAGGTGGCGGAAAAGCGCCAATTACGAGATGGCAGAGATTTATTTAATGATGGGTTGATGTCTAAATTGTAGCTTGGACTGAAGCTAATACTGTAGTGTGTTTTCCCTTATTCGTCCCAAACTCAAAGGAGCTTCTTATTTAAAGCGGAAAAATCTACTTTTGTATAGAACGGTATGTGGTATGGACTGTCATGAAGATAGCATGAACCATTTCCGAAAATATAGTTCCACTACTAGGGACGTTAATTATTGTTTATATTTCCAAATTATACACCATGCAATTTTTGCTTTAGTTTTTGTATAGAGTTGATATGTGGACGCCGTGGCGCTAGAGTTTCCAATTTTCCCGGGATTCGACTTCTCGAGAAACGGGAAATAAAATTGCCATTAAAATTGAAAATATAGCAAATTTGATATACTTTTCTTTTTAAGTTATTCGTATTGCATGTATGTAAATTTTTATGGTTACTTCTTTTTTTTTTTGTGAGTTTGTGTTTCTAAAAATATCTGTTGGCTTCGTTTTAATCGTCAGGCTTCAAAACAAGAAAGTTTATAACATTGAGCAAAATTCCATGTGGAGCGTATTCTTGACAATTTGTATGAAATTCAAATAATATTTACCAACATTGAATCAATCCTTTCAAGCGCTAGAATACAAACCAACTAAGGTGTGGCCTATTTAGAATTAGAACATACGCAAATTGGAACAATTTGGATATAGTTCTACAAAAATGAATTCCGTTTTAACTCAAATGTTGCATTTCTTGTAAGCTTCAAAGTAAAAATAAGAAAAATTCATCCCCTTTTACAAGAAATTGGTGGACTTTTCCCGCAATACGGTTACTTAATTTGCACACACTATTTTTATTCATATTTTTGACAAGTTCATCCCATTTAGTTTACAGTTCATCGATGTTTTGGCGATACTTTCATTTGCTCTTAGCTTCCGATACATAATAGCCCAAAATCTCTTTAAATTGGGCTGAGTTGGTGTAAATTAGGTGGGTATCACCAATAGGAGTATTAGATTTAGAACGCTAGAGGCGCTGTTTGGTCCATATAATGGTTGTGATGAAAATGGATCGACCTCAGTAGCCTTGATTTTCAATTGGCTCGATTCAACGGTACTCAAAGTGTCAAAGGGATTGTTTTGTTTTTATTAGACGTGAAAAGAAAAGTGAAACGAACGGAATAAGTGTAGCTGATAAAAGGTAATCCAAATCGTCAAAAAGAATGGAAAGTCCACATAATGAGATGAACTTCGATACACTGAATTGAACGGGTTTTGTTTTATAGAGAAGCTATTGCGTGACCAACGAATGCAAGCAAGTCCTCAGCTCACTTTACGACTGTGCTAGTTTTATCATGTATACTATGCAAGCCGACATAACTGATAAGAAAACAAATAAAACGATACTTCATATCATGTCGGAAACTGTTCGGATTAACGTATACAAAATCTAAAAAAATGTATATCAGTTTCGTTTGAATGAAACAACATTGCGTCACTTTTTATTTAACTTTCCATTATATTTCTATTGCTAAAATTATAGAACAATTATGATAACTGTTCGTTGAAAGCCATATCACCAAGAAGCAATGGAATAATAATAATTAAGTAACTGAAAATACACATTTCTTCCACAGTTTTCTTGTACGTTGCTTCCCAAAATACCGTTTTACGCGGTCGAACCACAGCATGGAGAATTCCTCTTCAATCGTTATGAAGTTGTTTTCTCTTATAACCAGGTGAAATCAACTCACCTGTAAAAAATCAGAACTGCTACGACAAATGAAATGTAATATGTTGTTAACAAAATGTTAATAAAATCTTAAATTTGTTTTACCAAATTAGGATGATAGTGTTGTCTAATAACACAGAACACCTAGATATAAGAAATGAATGTAATGTTTGGAATGATACTAATAAAGAAATTAAAAAAAAAATCGTTATGAAGCACTTTGTTCAAAACTACCTTATAATCTCCATTTATTGTCAAATCTTGATCGTGTTAAAGCAAGCTCACCATCGTACACCTAGAATTAAAAGTAGCCCGTTCGTGTATTTGTGTGGTTGTGGATGTAGAAGAATTTATCACCTGAGGAACGACAGATTTCAACCGGACTTTCGGCTGTATGTAGAACACTATAGCTCATTTTTTTTTCAATCAAACACAACACGCGACTATGGATAATACAAATATTAGTAGTAGAACGCTAGTGGCGTTGTTGTCACAAAATTGATTTTAATAATTATTGCCTTAATTAGTTCAATACCATTTGTTGTTTTGGTTTTGAAAATTGATCTGACACTTTGAAACCCGGTACTCACGCTGTCAGTTCGTGGCAAACTAGATGTTGGTAACACGAACAGCAGCGACATTAGCATTCCTAGGTTAATGCCTCTACTGTATCACCTATCATGAAAAAAATCCTTGAATTCCATTAATCAAACAACCCCTCGGTACGGAATTTGGCCACATTTCTCTATTGTTGTTCCCTATTTGGTTGTCTGCAGACATGGTATGATCAGAGGCTTCAATATCCGAAGTCGAATCCATTGCACGGTACTTCACGGCAGCACCGATTTTTTTTGGCCAAACCGCGGTCTAAAATGTTTGAATTTGAATCAATGGATGGAAAAAATCGCCTCTAGCGACTAATAACATAGTATTTGAAAGGTCTAAGAGGGCCGTTGCTCTTGCAGAAGCATGATTTGAACAGCTCATCACGCGCGCTTAGTAAGGATAAATGGAGCATCCGATGCACTGTTTGTCGCGGGACAAACCGTTTGTCGGATGTTGTAACAAGTCGCGATTAACATGAATCAGAACGCGTTTACGGCATAATTTTTCACTCATACCATACCCGATTGATATTCGAATCTTAAATGGCATACCACAAGGCAGAACGCGGAATACGTAAAAATCTCCCAAAAGTTATGACTTTGGTTTGCGAACAATTGATCGTTAGCACACATGCCGAGCGATTCATTTTTCGCGGTGTTTGGACTTGACGACTAATGGTTAATCGTTGTTGCTATGATCGCACGATAAAGAACAACCGCAATGCATCATTTATTTTGTCATGATCACTAGATTTCCATCCTTGGTCCTGACTTTTCTCCACAGCTGACGGTGAACAGTAACTGCCCGACGTTTCCTGGCTTACGATCTGTCAAAATAGTTACTTCGTAGTTATTCAGTACGAGCCACACAGTAAATATTTATTGAAAAACACTTTTGCAATTTCTGTTCCTGATCAAGATGTTTTTTTTTTTTCAAATTTTTGTGCGTGATTACAGTTAACTCTCCCTTACTCGATATTCTGTAATTCGATATCGAGTTAGAGAACCATAGTAAAAGTTGGTTTCATGGCTAACTCGATGGTCCTTTGGAACGTAGTTGCACTGCTTTTGTGTTCTGTAACTCGATACAGTAGAAGCATTAACCTAAGAATGCTAATGTCGCTGCTGTTCGTGTTACCAACATCTAGTTTGTCACGAACTGACAGCCTGAGTACCGGGCATCAAAGTGTCAAATTAATTATAAAAACATAAACAACGACAAGACATTGAACAAACAATGAAAAACCATAATTAAAGGTAAGAATAATTAAAATCAGTTAGCGTTCTACTACTAATATTTCTATTCTCGATACCTCTCTAACTCGATGGTCCCTTCAAGATCGAGTAAGGGAGAGATGACTGTATTTCCTTTTTCTTCTCTCCTATGTTGAATTTCTCAGAAGTGCGTTCAAATTAAGCTGCGAAAAAAATTATGCGATGTTATTGTTATAGAGCACACATGGACCAACGATGTTTGTTTCAATTCTAATTGGCCACACCTTAGAGTCTAATGTTGAAAATTGTTACTGTTACATCCATGAAAACTTCATAAGCCTACTCCATTCATGGAAAAAATCGCTCGAAAAATCTTTTGTTTAGTATAGCTTATAATCATTTTTATTTGATTTCGGAGAACAACAAATCAACATCAAAATTTAGCTAGAGATCTAGTGAGGTTATTGCTAATAATGATCTTCTTCTTCTTGGGATTACATCCTCATTAGGACAGAAACTGCTTTTCGGCTTAGTGTTCAATGAGCACTTCCACAGTTATTAACTGAGAGTTTTCTTTGTCAAAGATGCCATTTTCGCATTCGTATATTGTTTGGCAGGTACGATTATACTCTATGCCCAGGGAAGTCAAGGAATTTTCATTACCAAAAGATCGTGGACCGACCGGGAATCGAACCCAGACTATACTAAGGGTTAAGGCTTTGCTTTGTAGCCGCGGACTCTAACCACTCGGCTAACGAAGGTCCCTGGTTAAAATTATATGAAAAGTAAATTATGCGAAGGTTTTTGTTTGAAAATAGATGGTCAATCCATTTTTAATAGTAATACCCGCGAAATACGGAAATCTCGAGAAACACGGGAATCCCGGGAAACAGAAAATCATTTCCCGGGAAACGAGAATCCCGGGATACCTCATTTCCCGGGAAATGTTCCCGGGATTGGAAACTCTACGTGGCGCCCATAGACCAAAAAGCTACGTCATGACGGTCCCTTTACGGTACATCCCACCACCTTGCTGGTCCATTTGACAGAAATTGTTTCCATCAATCTGATTTTGACTACAGATATGGCTTAAGTTAACCCCCTAAAATGGTAGTTTTTACCGCACAATTTATTTGCGTGTATGTTAGTAGCTGTATTTATTAAGTTTTTGTTACAAAAAATAAATATTTCATTCACAATGTTTTACCTTCTTTCAAAAATAAGAGGTCCATGTTTTGATTTACACTTCTAAAATTAAAAATTATATTGGATCGTTCTAAAATTTTGCCACAACTATTAACTTTAAAAATTGTGTTGTTAATTTGATTTATGACGAGTTAAAAATAAATAGTATTGAAGCTTTAAACATTTTGAACAAAAAACA
This sequence comes from Aedes aegypti, assembly GCF_002204515.2. Classification (NCBI taxonomy): domain Eukaryota; kingdom Metazoa; phylum Arthropoda; class Insecta; order Diptera; family Culicidae; genus Aedes; species Aedes aegypti. Next base: position 296,519,790 of record NC_035108.1, read on the forward strand.
ATTGCTTCCATACCTAGGAATCATGCTGCAATAATTGGAAGCTTTCAATATTTTGCATATCATTTTTTCCTTCATTCATCAAGTTCTGTTTATCAAATGTTACGTATTTTTGAAAAGTTGAGGTTTTTATACGTTCAGCTCAAGCGTGTTCTAGAATAAGGGCGTAAGTCGCATAATCGATTTCTCTTCATCGATCCTCTCTTCTGTAAATAAAGGCGACAAGACGCAAGTTTGTCAGCACTTTTTCACCTCAGGACGCAAGAGTGTATCGCTACCTAGCGCCCTGAAATAAAAAAAATGCTAACAAACCCGCATCTTGTCACTTTTATTCACAGACGAGAGGATCGATAAAGAGAAATCGATCATGCGACTTATGCCCTTATTATAGCACACGCTTGAGTTATGCTTTTTAATAATCACTAAAAACCAGTTTGTTAATATTTCCGTCATACATTAACTCGCTTCCAAACAAAATGTATTCCGTCAAAGTGATATGTTACAGCCAAAGACGAAATGAAGTGCTTCATGTTCCTTGTAATAGAACAAAATCTAGAATGCCATGAAAAGTATACTGCGATCTGTCAATCTTGGGTACATTTTGCAGTACCAATGGACGAAATGTAGTACTAGAAGTGGTATCCATTCTTAACCCGATTACTATGTCTCTATTCGTCTCTGTTACAACGAACTCTCCTTTAAGCCTAATTTGCTGCTGAAAATTGCTGAAGAAATTTTTCACTGATTCCTTGCAGAAATTTTCAACAGCGACTCCCATTTGAACTGACATTTCTTTTCAACTGCGAACTGCGATCAGAAAAAAAAACCCTTTCTTGATCGATTCCTTCCAGGAATTTCCCATGCATCAAGATAGGCCAAGATCTCGATATCAAGTTAGAGAACCATAGTAAGCTGGTTCTCATGGCTACCTCGATGGTCCCTTGGATTGCATTTGCACTAATTTCATGTTCTATAACTCGATGGTCCCTAGAGTATTGAATTATGGAGAGTTAAGTTACAACAATTCTTGTAATCCACTGTTGATTATTGAAATATAAACTCACTCAGGATTTAGTTTTCAAATTAACTGTTTTTGTGATAAATACACAACCTAAGTTGCGTTTAACACTTGTTGTCATCGTCTTGCGTTCGGCAAATCTCTGAACACTTACCACGCTTGCTGAGAATTAGTTGAAAAAAATTAAATGGAAAAAATAAGTATATCAATTTTTAAAAGTACAGTAGTAAACGCTAATCTACAGTCATCTATCCCTTACTCGATATTCCGTACCTCGATATCGAGTTAGAGAAACATAGTAAAAGTTGGTTTTCATGGCTAACTTGATGGTCCCTTGGATCGCTGTTGCACTGGTTTCGTGTTCTGTAAGTCGATACCTCCCTAACTCGATGGTCTCTTCAACTGTATATAAATAAAAATGGAATGGTGTTTGTATGTCACAAAACGGATCGAGAACGGGTCAACGGATTTGAATGATTCTATCTCTGTTTTGTTCATCATGGGCTCTGGCAAGACGAAGTTTGTCAGGACCATTAATTATATTTAACATATATTGTGTTTGAATTTGCACATTCTAAATCACTCATCATGTAAAACGTCTTTTATGCCAAACGACCATTATCCCAAACGACTCTATTCCAGATGGGTTAAAATCATTTCAGGAATTCTACCAAAGATTTGCTTCGATAAATGTTTAGAGGTTTTTCCTCATAACTTCTTAAAAAAAAAGAATTTCTTATGGAATTTTTGGTATAATCACTTGCAAAGCAATTACCTTAAAGATTCCTGTATGGACCGCTGGAAAAAGTTTTTGCAATCATGTCTAGAGCAAGTTTGCGAGTAATCCGAGTAGCGATTTTGGAGAGACCCATAAAAGATTATCAATTATTTGAGAAATTCTGGCAAACTTCTGAGGAAAATCCCACAAAAAAACTAGAAAAATATTAAGAGGCCTGCTGGAATAGCTGAAACCCCCCTTTGAGAATCTGAAGTAATTCGTTAAGAAACACTTCGAGAATTTTTTGAAGGTTTTACTTGGGTAATTCTACAACGTTTCCTCAGTGGAATATCCGGTAGAATTCTTTGAATGATTTATGTTGGAATTTCCAAAGAACCTTTGAAAAAATTCTCAGTGGAGTTTTGGGAAAAAAAATTCGGAATCTCTGGAGGAATTTATAGGAAGATCCCTCGACGAGTTCAAGAGTTTTTCATAGATTGATTAATGAGTGAAATAGTGAAACATTTTTACAAATGAAGTTAAATATTCGAAATTTCACCAGTTTTGAATGCAAAGTATTATAATGTAAATGACCTGAAGTTTGAATGTACAGCATTCTCTTTCTCTGAAGTTGCTTTAAGCCTTGAAATAATATTAAATGTAATATTTTCATTATGCTACTGTAACAGGGCCATGAAGAAACTCTCAATGAATCCCTGAAAAAATCTTGTGGAGACTCTAGAAAAAGATCATGCGAAAATTACTGGGAATTATTCAGTGAAACTTGTCTAGTAATCATCATAATACATACTTTTGACAATCTTTCAGGAGCCATACCACGCGATGTCATTTTCGGAAATCTTAGATAGTCTCAGGATAAACACCTGGAATTTATATTTTCATAGGTTTTATCAGGTTTTTCAAACCATAAACGACAAAAATTCATCACTTCTATGAGTATAACTGCCCATAAACGCAGATCAGTCCCATGTTATGCGTTATGAGTCAAATTTTTGCTTCATGTGGGTGAATAACTCCTAATTTCCATCACTTATTCCTTGGGCGATCATGATTCGTACTTGGCATCCGAACAATTAGTACAGTACAATTAGTTTTCTTGTTGAACAACTGAAGTGGCAGTATCCATCCACTCCTCGTTAATGGCCATTCATGCAACAGCAATAAACTTCGGCTTCAAACGAATTGCACGATCAACAATTCGGTAATTGCAATGCCATCTAAAATTCAACACTTGCTGGAGTGCCACCGTTCTTGATCCTCTAATGGTGAATCGTGAGTTCCTGGATACTTAACATGCTTGCAATTAGATAGGTACTAGAGCAGTCGTCGGCTTATGGTGATAATGTTCATTGAAAGCTACCCTTCAAGCTTCGAGCCAACATCGGTCAAGTTTAGCGTTAAGTAGATTTCAGTTCCATTGTAGTTGATTGCTCAATTGTGTCCAGTGCGTATGTGCGCCGTGTATAGAACTCGTGCAGGTTCAAGTGTGTCAAAATGTAGCGCCCCAGTCTCCAGGTCGTCAAGGTCCCAACGACGGAGTCTAAAGAACGGCAAAAACAAGAGCAGCATCCGAAGGTTTCGCTTTTTGATTACTGAAGTGCCTTTGGACACCATGTCGGTTGTGTTGTGATCAATTCAAGGCCACGTCTATCATCCAGTGGTGGGACTCACGTGCGTGCCATACCTTGAAACCTTCGCCAACTCTCATCGTGCATTGAGATGTTAAACTACATTGGCCAGTGTCTGTTGGGCCCTCATAAAGTTCACGTCGACGGTAACAAGATTGATGGCACTGGAGTGGCGTGCGCCAGGGGAGATCCGTATTAGATCATGATTAGGTTTGCGGATCGCTGAGGTCGTGATCCTTCCCTTTCTTGTACCGCACTACAAATATAGGGTTAGCGTTCGTCTGGTGTTCTCTTAATAATTTTATTAGACATCTGTTCCAATGATTTAACATTGGATATTCTATGTAACTCATTAGTACTGTACCAGGGAGGAAGCTTCAGAATCATTTTCAAAACTTTATTTTGAATCCTCTGCAGAGCTTTCTTCCTGGTATTACACCAGCTAGTCCATATTACTACAGCATACAACGTGGCTGGCCTGAGAATTTGTTTGAAGATCAAAAGCTTGTTCTTAAGACAAAGTTTTGATTTTTTGTTGATAAGTTGCCAAAAACATTTTATATATTTGTTATATTTGGCTTGAATGCTTATAATGTGATTTTTGAAAGTTTCAAATAAAGAGATTTTGGTTTATGTGGGAATATTATGAGTCGAGTTTTTGAAGCTTTGCGAAAAATCTTACATTTTTTAAGTTTAAACAAATAATATATTCAAACATTTTTGCAATATACTACAGATGTGTCATGCAGGCTTCGTCTTTTGGCGGAGTGTCCTGTGTCATCCGCAACAATGATGTTTGAGGTCCCTGCACTCTTAAAAATAATGGAAATTACTGTGGACGTAATTCATAGTATGACTGAATGACACATGATGTAAATGATAGAACGACACAAAAATGTGTCCTTGAAGGTGTATTGAACGAAAAATTTAATTTTACACGTTAATGGACATGAAAACGATGTCACTATGATCGGCATTTCCCGAATCAGACGTTATGGTATTTAAAATGTGACATAAATTCACGTCATTCGACTCGCTTCTTTTATGTGCATCCAAAAGACGTAAACTCACATGATTTTTTCGGAGTATGTGAGGTTACTCAGGTAAAGCCAATTTAGAGATTTATTTCATTTGAGAACTCAAATGAAACAAATCAAACGTTGTACTCATCAATTGTTGTCAAGTTTGATCAAGATAAACTCTGGAGCCGTCACCCTGCCTTTCTACCCGATGGAAACAATCCAATCTTAGGCTGCAGATCCGCGTCGACGAGCGTCGAGTGTTTCGATCGAGATTATAATCTTTGCATTGTAATGTGCTAGGGTTGCCGCGCTTCTTGGAAATTCGAATCATGATGAGGCGCTGTTGAAGTGCACTTGAATTTCAATTTACCGCGTGCCTACAGCTGATTCCGATCGCTTGGCCGGAGATTTCTCATAGGCATAGGCCTACTGTTAAATAGTGGTTCGTTGATCTATGCAGTGCGATACACCGTTAGGTGTGTCAACCGATAGGTCAGATGATCTATGAGGACTGTTTTTTTTGTATTATGATCGAGTAGCTACGATCGACCTTGCCATTCACAGTTTAGATGAGGAATTGATTCTCAGATCGAAATAAATTTACTACGAAGAAATAGAAGTTTAGAAGACATCAGAGTAGTTTTTCGATCTTGAAAAATATCAACATGGTTCCAAATCTACTCTTACAGATCCGCATTTCAAAATCCTCAATCATACTCGTAGAATAGTTAATATTTATTAAATTGTTAAAGGTTTTACTGGTTGAAGTCTTCTATGAACTTTTTCATTTATCAACTAAAAGCTTTCTATGTAGAATTGATCATTTTTGAATCTGTCTATATTGTAAAAAGAAGGTCTTGGTAATATTCAGCTTAAGAATATTCTTTATCGGATCTAAATATGAATCTGTTTTCTCCTTCTTCTTGCCATTATGTAACCAATAAGACAGAGCCTGTTTCTCAGCTTAGTATACCATGAGAATTTTATCACAGTTATCACATATGTGCAGCACAGTAATATTTTATGTTCAAGGATGTCAAGTACGTTTCCGTTGCGAAAAGATCTTGGACAGTCCTAGAATACAACCCTGACACAAAGTTGGTCAATAGTTATTAAACTACAAAAATAAGAAGTTACACCCCTCCCCAAATTTGTTCATTTGGAATCACAGAAGCTACTGTGAAAAAAAGCTTGGAGTTTGTATAGACGAAATCAACTAAATATATGGGAAAAACGGTTCCAATTACATTTTCAACCATATATGGCGCAGTAGTCGATAATTTTTTCTCATTATTGATTTGAAAATTCTCCAATCATTATAGAAAGGACTGCAAAAACACCGAAAGTCTTTTTGTCAAGAAACAAAAAAAATATACCGTTTTGATTCATATTACGGACACTTAAGGCTTCAGTGGAGTAAAATTGATCTAAAAGCATATAAAATAAATCAGTTTGTATGATTCCTCCGCATTATCGAGCTTTGAAAACACTTAGCTTTCGAATTGTGAGCGAAGATTTTGATTTCGCAACGTGAATAATTTTTAATAAATACAAATGTGTGGACTTTCCATGATTCTTATTCCGGACACTTCCTTACTTTTGCCTTGAATTCCGGACACTTTGATTCAAATTCCGGACAGCTCATGAACACCATAAATCAAGAAGTCAAATCATCAATTGAAATCGTCAAACCACTAAACTAACGTGTAATGCAGTTGAACAATGTTAATTTTCATAGATATCGATGAAATAAACTTATTGAAATGAGCTACTGAAGTGCGAACTTTTGAACGACAAAAATTGAAACATTTCGTGTGAAATGTTTCCCATACAAAGAAGAGTGTCCGGAATAAAAAGCTGTCCGTAATATGAATCAAAACGGTACCCAGGAAAGCCGAAATTTGAGTTGTTCCCGGAGTGAAACAAGCAGCGGAATTTTTTAAAATTTTTATTCTCTCTTAATTGGGACGTAACGCCAGAAAGAAAAGGAAACATCCGAATCACATTTCCAATGCTTTGAAGATGCCCTTGGAGATTCTTCAGTATTAGATGTTTTAAACAAGTGAGATAAGTACCAGTAGATCCAGTAGATATTTTAAATATTGTCATCAGAGTAATTTAATATTCATAGTACAACCAATAAGCTTGGAAACAATTATTTTTAACTATAACGGAGATTTATGATCAAGTATGGATATGCTAAAAACATGTTATTTGAAAAATAAATTAAGTTGCATAGCATAGCATAGACTGACTGTACATGTCAATGGTTGCTACTCCGTGATTGATCGGAACTGGTAAGAATTGCACTACGATCCAAATGAATAAGGGATGGGAGTTTCCGCTTACTCTCGAAGTGCTTACCAAGTCCTTACAGTCAGTTGGGATGGGGAAGGAATGTTAGGGTGTAATGATTGTTGCTTCTAGAGACCGAGAATACCTCTGCATATCCACAATCACCACGGGAAGGGTGTTTATTAGTGAGGGAGGAAAAGATCTGGGAGTCACCTCTGGTCGGTGATGCGATCCATGGACAAGGGGGAAATATACGACTTGTATTTAAAGCTAGTTTTGTATTTTTGTCTCGAGAAGTTTTTGGAAAAAATACGTCAACATCTATAATGTCGAACAATTCAAAAGACGTTTTTATTAATGACGAAAACTGAAAATTGCATGTATTTATTTTAACTCATATGAAACAGGAATAATGCCGACACTTGTAGTGACGAACCATACATAGTTTGTTTGAAAATTACATATGAGTATTACTGAGCATTTTGTCTCGATATGGTAGAAGTTTTAGAAAATACGTCAACATTCACAATGTCGAACAATTCAAAAGATAATATCAAAAAGAGAAAAATATATGTATATTGAAATTGTATAAGAAAAAAGCATAATGCCGACACTTATAGTGACAAACCATACAAAGTTTGTTTTAATATTACATAAAAGTTACGCTTTCAAGAAAAAATGTGTTATCATAAGCATGAAACGAACTCACCAGCAAGCATGGGAAAATTCACTCACTCACCCGATCGCTACTGATAAAATATCTGCAAAGTATCTGCTGCCACCGAATGTTCAATGACTGCCGAACGCTACTAGGGTGAGCGCAATCCCGACGAATCGCAAGCGATTGAGATAAACCGAAAATGAAAAGATATACGGAGCGGAGAGAGCACCTATCCGCTCTTAAATGGGAGACACGAAAGAACGCGTTCGCCATTCAATAACTGAAAGCTTTCTGCGAATTGTACAGATTTTACGTTCACTGAATCATTTTGCCTTGTGTATTCCCAGTCAGTGAACGCTCTTCAGCTCTCAAACACGAATGCCACTCGTGCGGAATAGGAATGTAAAGAATCATTCGCTACAGCAATCGGATGCCTTCGGCACAAGGAGTCGGTAGTGAATCATTCTGTTGCCGTTTTTGTCTAACTTGTCGCTCGGCGAACAAGAAGAAAGCGCATTGGAAATTGAAACTCTCCGCTTGGTTGGAGAAACGGCAATCTCGCTCTTGACTGCTTGTGGAAGTGAGCGAGAGAAACGCAATATTCGAGTGAATGTTTCCCATGCTTGCTCACCAGTTGGTAATCCATTCTCGACTGAACACAAAACTGACACTGACAGCAAAACTTCTTGGCGTCCCGAAAACAAACCGTCTTGCTTGGGCCTTCCCAAATACGTACCCAGCAAGACGTTCCAAAAATTCTCCGGCGACGAAAACACGCGCGAAACTGTCAGCAAAATCTATCGGACGACGCAAAACCGAACTGTCCTGCTTGGGCTTCACGAAGCACTACCCAGCAAGACGCTCCAAAACAGGAAGAAAAACAAAAATTCCGGCAACGAAAACACGCGCGAATCCGTCAGCAAAATCAATCGGATGACGCAAAACCGAACTGTCCTGCTTGGGCTTCACGAAGCACTACCCAGCAAGACGCTCCAAAACAGGGGAAAAAAATTCTTCACTCTTTGAGCCATATGAAGCTTTATGGATAGGAACGAGAAAGTTTCAAGAGAACTGGGTTAGTATAGACTGTAATAGATTTGGTAGATCATAGGGATCTGAGATCCAGGATGATTTTGATGACTTCCAACATCCAATGTCTTGTCAAAATTTGTGGACATGTCTGTGAAGGCTTAGTGAGTGCTGTAAACTAACAAACGTAGATATCAATCGTTAAAAAATAACTTATGAACCTGTGTTGATTATGGCAAAATTCCAGAATATTCTGGAGGCCTTAGTCTTACTTTAGGTTAATTACTTACCTTTAGGTTAATTACAAATTTTAAAAATATCCTGGGCCCTCATAACTTATTACAAATAACGGGTCTTTTCGCATTTTATATGAAAACATTTCGGTTCCAAATAATGAATGAGTTCTAAGAGAAAGTTTATGTCATTTTACCCTACCTGACCCAGAGATGTTCTGGAATAACTTTGCCCACAATACTAATCCGGAGCTATACCTTCGCATTTTTTATGAAACTACAACTAATAGTGAAACAATCCTCAAAATTCATTAAAAAATAAATAAGAGTTATGCTCAAATACGAGCAATTTGAATTTTGTATATCAGCCCCGTAGCCTACGGTTTAAGCACCACTTTGATTTGTAGTCGCTGACCTTATGACTAGGCTCCAAAGCTCATTATATTGTTATCGTTTGACTATATTGATAAAGTACCCTAAGGCCGACTTTCATACAAAATGATCATGTTTGAAGACCTGTATCTCTTTCTTCTAGTTCACGATTGAATTGAAATGTGTGCTGCTCAAATTGGACCTTGCGGGTTGCAGCTCAAGTTGGACCTTTAAATTAATGACGAACGACTGACAACTCTGAAATAATTCCAACTAGTGTAGATTCTAGATGAATTAAATACAGGAGGAAAACAAAAGAATTTCTGAAGGAATATCCAGATTTTTTTTTAAATCAAATTATAGTTTCTTCATGAGGTGCCTGAAGAATCGTGATATATTGCATTCATTCTCAAGCATGAGCAAAGGTGACCGTACAATTCGTAGTTGCCCTCTCATAGTTTAAAAGTCAATAATGGCGCCGGCCACGTTCTTACGGTAATCGGGGAAGGGGATGAATGTTAGTTAGACAATCATTGTTACTAGAGACCGAGGAATCTTCTGCATCTCCACAGTTGTCATGTAGAGGATATTGAGTTAGTGCGATAAAGTAAAGATCTGGGAGTCACTTTTAGTTAGTGATGCAATTTATGATATATTCACGCCTAGCAGGATTCGCGTTGCGATATTATTCGATAAACGCATTGTATGCCGAACAAGTGTTTATCGTTCGTCCTCGCAAGAGCAAGCGATACGATCAGGCTCTGGAAAATTTAACGATCATTGACACACGAGAGTCATAATTTCATCCCATTTATCCGCCTGAATTCATACAACACGCATGACATTTATCGTTCGTGGAAAATAACGAGCCATGAACGAAAACAAAACAGACACACACCATTACTGTGATTACTGTGTGTCACCATTTGTAACATTGACTGACTCACTCTCATTCTGATCAAGAAACAGAGGCGAATATTCTCCATTTTCTGTGCTATGTTTACAACTAAAGATGTGTTTGATGATCCAATAGATTATAATTAGGTTGTTAAAGGCTGCACTACCAGAAAATATGAAAGTTAACTTTAACAGCATAAGTGACTATCTCGGGCATGGGATTCGATCTAAGGTCCTCGACGTGTGTTCTAATCCCTACACCAGATCCGTCCCCATGTGCAACATTTCGAAATTCAACTGAACTTGCCCTTTTTTTAAGCTTCCCGAAAGTCACAAAGTTAAAATAAGATTGCACTGCTGTATGTCGTTTCCTTTGCAAGATCAGTGTTTTGATATGTTGATGCAATATTCAAATTACATTCTAAACTGTTTCACAACTAGAAAATATATATAAAACATCATAACTCCAAACGCTTATATATGCACAGATATCCGATTCATTTGAAGAGATATCCGAGAAATTTGAGGACATTGTTTTCCGATCGAAAACAATCTGTCCATAACAGATTGGCAATGACTTTCGAGGATGTTGAAATCGAGAAAGTTCATGGTTAGCGTGGTATAATTTGTGCGGTTTTTATATCATACTCTGCGACATTTTTGAAAAAATGTATTCCAATATCTTGAAATATTTCAACTTTTTGCTTAAAAACACGCTTTCAATTATACCAATTCAAGCCATATCTACAATCTTCAAGGGTATAAAAAAAGCGTTAAGTGTAAGTAGCCCGTCATTCGTTTCGGCAGCCATGTTGATTTTGCATCCCACAATTTCAAAGAGATAAAACTCAGCCAACATAAGGCGGCATCCACAAATTACGTAACGCTCTAGGGGGAGGGGGGTGAGTAGGCTCGAGCGTTACGGTTCACACAAAAATTTGAAAATTTTCATACAAAAAGCGTTACGGAAGGGGGGGGGGGAGGGGGTCAAAACTTTCCAATTTTAGCGTTACGTAATAAATGGATGCTGCCTAAGTAATATTGATTCAGAAAAGTATCACTACTTACAGAAAGTATGCTGATACTTTTTCAGGTATGTGAGTATAAAACCAAGTGATTTTCTTTTAGTTCGCAATCGTGAGACAAATCAGCCACAATCATCGATGCCCAGTAAAAATTTAAGTGACGGCCTACTTCGCTTCAAAAAAAAAAAAAAAAAAAACAAAATCGATTGCGCTGAAATTTTGATCGTTACTCGTTAATAGCGACCAATCGATCAAATTTTAATTTAAGACCGCTGTTTTATTCTCTAAATGTGTGCTCTTGAAAATTTAGAACTCGTTTCAAATTCATCTTCACCCTATGATGTTTTCGACTTTATGGTGGATGACGAAACTCAGTTTCTACGAGTCCTATTCACACGGTGTCAACATTTCGATCATTATTGAACTTTCATGTGCCTTCGGGTATTTTAAGAAAATGTTCAGCCTTTGAGCTCATATTTTGTAATTGGAAGGTTAAAAATACTCTGTTGGTGATGTTTTTCCATACATTTTGTTGAAGAAATCCATATTGCGCTGACGTAATATTGTTACCTTTTAAATTACGAATATTTCCGAGAGTGCAGAACAAGGCTTGAAAAATGAAATATTTCGTTACAGACACTCGCACAGTTGTCCGAACTAAAAACAAAAGTCGGGAAATTTTCCAACTAAAGCAATTCTACCATACTCAAGCCACGAACTTCGAAATATTTGACGAAAAATTCAATACAGTTTCATTCGTCTTCTAGCAAAGAATTTTAAAATATTTGAGTTTAATTTAGATGCATAATTGTCATTTTTAAACCAATTAAGGAATGTTTGCTTAATCAAATAAAACAAATATTTTTTAGATTAGAATAAAATCAAAATCAATGGAAGACCGAACAACACATATCTTACTTAATGATTTTCGTAGCAATTAAAAGATCGATTTATAATTATAAAAAATCGAGATTTGATGATGATACAGAACATACAGCATCAATCCGGCTAAACAACAGGTACTCAGTATTTAAAAAAGTGCTCCGCGAGCTTAAAAGGCTGAAATCCCTGACATAACTGCTGAACGAGATTAAAAATTATATTGAAATGAATTGATGACGGTCGTCTAAAATCGGAAGACTTGTTTTTCCGGTAAACAGTTCTTCCGGGTAATGGTACATTCCGGTAAAAGGGTTTCCGGTAAATGGTCCTCCGGTAAATTGCATCGGGTAATGGTATAGAATCGTCTTTGCTAACAGACCTTTTTCGTGACGATATACACATTCGTGTGGCAAGATACTATTAGCCTGAACATGCCAAAGACATCCAGTATTGGAAATCCGAGAACATACTTTTTTAATATTCAATATCTTTTCACGGCGAGACAAAAATGCAAAACTCGTTTTTTGTAATACAGTGAATCCACAATTAAGAATCACCCACAATTTATGAATCAGCTGCCTTTAAAGGACAAAATAACAGTAAAAAATAGCACAAAACATCACGGAAACATTTTCACTTATAATTTATTTTGAGTAAAATTGTTTACGTGATGTTTTGTGTTGATTTTTGTTGTTATTTTGTCATTTAAAGTCAGCTGATTCATAAATTGTGGGCGATTCTTAATTGTGGATCCACTGTAGTCGTATTTTTCCCATCATCGACCAAAGGTGACTCTTTGATCTTTCACTTCCCTCATTTATAAACACCCTTCCTGTAGTGATTGTGGAGATGCAGATGTATTCTCGGTCTCTAAAAGCATTATTCATTACACACTAATATTCCTTCACCATATGAGAGCTACTAAAATGTATAGAGTAAGGTGGGGCAAAAGTTCGACCTTAGTGGTATAATCAAAGTTTCCAGGGAAACAATAGCAGTTAAAACAAAACAAATACCATACAGTGAACCTTCAACATATTGACTATAATTTTGCTGAACAAACTTGTGTCAAAATATTTACCCATTTTTTGTTATAACAGTTTTAAAATTGATTGTCTTATTCGAACTTTTGCCCCACCGGTGGGGCAAGAGTTCGAATCTAGTGTGGGGCAAAAGTTCGCTGGCTAAAACACAAAATATCGATCCTTTTATGACAGGCATACTTTACACCAGCCGTAAACTTAAGTTTGACGAAAAATACATACTAAATTTTCATCTTAAAATTGCCCAAAACCGGGTTAATTGTAATATACTCAAAAATAGCAGTTTTTCGCAAAACTAGGTGGAAATGTAAAATTTTGGTGACAATTTTCACACGATCAGACAAATTTAACTAAATTTGAAGATAATATGTGGATTTTAGACAATTTGCAAATTTTTCCGTGATTTTATACATGGGTCGAACTTTTGCCCCGCTGATTCGAACTTTTGCCCCACTATGGGCCAAACATTGTTTTCAAGCATTTATGCAAAAACTAATACACCTCAAAGCAACCTTGTGATAGGCCTAGAAACGCCCTAACATAAAATATTGAAAAAGATTTTATCTTCAATTGATTCCATGCAACGAAAGTTTGACCAAAAATTACAATATTCACGTCGAAAAACAACAAATAGCCATAACATTTCCAGATCTCAATCGGTTTTTATGATATTTGGATTGAAAGTCTCTTACTTGAATAGAATTCGAACCACCATGATATGTATAAGATTTGTTTTGAATTGAGCTAGAAATCTTAAAAAGAAACTCTTACCCCACTCGAACTTTTGCCCCACTTTACTCTACTTTGTGGGTAAGTGGAAAGTCACATTACTTACTTAATTTTGCTGGCTCTACGTCCTTCAAGACATGACCTGCGCCACAATGTTACGCCAATTAACTCGGTCCATGGCTGCTAACCTCCAGTTTCTCGATCGCCCCACACTTCCAAGATCCTGCTCCACTTAGTCAAACCACCTAGCTCGTTGCGCTCCCCTTCGTCTTGTACCGGCCGGATTTGAGGTGAACACCATTTTTGCGAGATTGTTGTCCGGCGTTCTCACAACGTGTCCCGCCCATCGTACCCTTCCAGCTTTGGCGACCTTCTGGATACTGGGTTCACCGTAGAGTTGCGCAAGCTCGTGGTTCATCCTTATCTTCCATACGCCGTTCTCACATACTCCGCCGAAGATCGTCCTAGGCACACGTCGTTCAAAAACTCCTAGCGCTTGCAGGTCCTCTTCGAGCATTGTCCACGTCTCATGCCCGTACAGGACTACCGGTCTTTTCAACGTCTTGTACATGGTACACTTAGTACGGAAGTGAAGTTTACCAGACCGCAAGGTCTTGTGGAGTCCGTAGTAAGCACGACTTCCGGCAATGATACGTCTTCGAATTTCTCTGCTGCAGTTGTTATCCGACGTTATCAATGATCCGAGGTAGACAAATTCGTCCACCACCTCGAACTCATCCTCGTCGATCATCACGCATCTGCCAATGCGAGCTCTATCGCGCTCTGTTCCTCCAGCCAGCAGATATTTCGTCTTCGACGTATTTACCTTCAAACCAATCCGATCTGCTTCACGTTTCAGCCTGGTATACTGTTCAGAAACCACCTGGAACGTTCTTCCGATAATGTCCACGTCGTCAGCAAAGCAGATGAACTGGCTGGATTTATTGAAGATCGTGCCTCGCATGTTGAAGCCCGCCTGTTTCATAAAACCTTCTAGCGCAATATTGAACAGGAGGCAGGAAAGACCATCGCCTTGTCGTCCTTTGTGTTTCAAACGGGTCCGACAATGCACCCGATATCTTCACACAGCACTGTTATCCATCGTTGCTTTGATCAGTCTAGTCAGTTTCCCGGGAAAACCATTCTCGTCCATAATCTTCCATAGCACTTCGCGCTCGATGGTATCATAGGCCGCTTTGAAATCGATGAATAGGTGGTGCGTAGGGACTTGATATTCGCGACACTTTTGGAGGATCTGCCGCAACATAAAGATTTGGTCTGTCGTCGATCGCCCGTCCACAAATCCGGCTTGATAACTTCCAACAAATCTGCTTGCCAGTGGCGATAGACGGCGGAAGATGATCTGGGAAAGCACTTTATAGGCTGCATTAAGAATGGTGATCGCTCGATAGTTCTCACATTCTAACTTGTCACATCTAAAAGTCACATCCCTTATTCATATTTGGATCGAAGTGCAATTTTTACCAGTTCCTATTACCTGCGACATTTGAACCCGCGATTTTTTCTTAATGGAATTGGTTTGACTTCCCTGGGCATATACTGTTTTCGGACCTGTCACACGATATACACATGCAAAGAGAGCTCTCAATTAATATTTGTAGAAATGATCATAGAACACTAAACTGAGAAGCAGGTTCCGTCCCAGTTGGTACGTATCACTAGAATGAAGAAGAAAATATTGACAACCCACCGGATACCTATGAAAGCCACATGAACTTGTGCAAAGCCGTTGGTGTTTACGGGCTGCATTCTGATATGACAGGCTTAGGTATTAGTTGTCTGAAAGTAATACAGCGAGGAATCCCAAGCATTTATTTGATTAGTTCCTTAGGCGGTCAATCAAGTAGAAGCTTTAGCTCAAATGAAAGTATCTAAGGCCAAGATTTGATGTCTTCTGCACTACATAAAAATCGTCCTTGATCTATAACAAACGGCAGGTAAACTTGGCAGCAACAATACGCCTGTGACCTTTTCCATTGCAGCCTCCCATCGTTCATTATAATCTATGAGCCTAGCTCGGGTTTTAAAGGGTAGAGATCCCAAAGGCAAGATCAACCGTTTTTTGATTCTGATACATCTGAATCACATTCACCATCAGCATCCGAAGACACAGCATGTGCTGCACTACGGTGGTGCAAAACATATGCTAATACGGACGGCTTGCTACTCATAATGGGTCTCATAATGGAGGTGTTTATGAGAGTCTATTCCCACGCGCATATCTTCGTTAGACTCCCTGGGCATCTGTACTGAGAATACGTATAAATGTATTTGGAATCCGTTGGTGGATACAATATTTTGATTAGTAAGAAGCGCATATCCAATTACTTCTCACCTCAATCAACCGTAACGTTTGCCATACGATGCGCGAGGATTACTGCGGAGGCGTCAAACCGTTCAGTTGCTGAGGTGGCCTTCGCACATCCAATTTCGATGGCCGGACCTCTGCTCGCTCATCGGGTCATGATTTATGTTCCTACTGGGTGATTGGCTCGATTTTTTTTTTCTCAAACAAATCAAACAGTTGGCACACGGCAGCGCGGTATCCGCACAGAGATGCCTAAATCGGGGAGCTCTCCTAGTAGGGCTTCAGCTTCAGCATATTTGAGCATCCCCGTATGGACGTGTGTTCTTCTAACTGTTTCGAAATAAATTATGCACGAACCTTTTTTTTTACGGTTAGCGGCGGTGAGTTGCATCACTCGATTTGCTGCCTAAATAGATCGGACCTTTGGAAGAAGTGCTCTGACCTCATCCGTCAACGCTGCTAGCGCGCAAGCCCGTGACCGTTCATTAGCGAAGGTTCGTCGCTTGACGAACGATTTGAATGGATTACGACAGATCTGGTCACATGCTATAGATTGATTCGATTTCTATATAAAGGACATGAACTTCGACGTTGGCACCTATCTCAACTCAGTCGGTGAAATCATGCTGGACAAGATGAGAGAAGCATAATTATGTATCGCTCAAAAAGAATGCTCTCGAAAATTGTCCTTGGTTAAACCACTATGCTAACTATAAATCTTTTGAAGAGACGGATTATTTTCAATTGCTTTTTAGTATCATTTCAAACATAACATTCTTTGTTTATATGAAGTTGTTATGAGTTAGGCAACACGACCATCTGGATGTGGTAAAACCTAATTAAGCTATCATTAACATTTTGTTTGTAGCTGTTCAGAATTCTTATAGGTCAGTTGAATTCACTATCTTAAAAGTTGAAAAATTTAACCTGACCTACACCAAAAACGATTCTACTTAAAAATTTGTGGACTTCATTTTTAAAATCAGCTTACAATTTTACATCAAAAATTGAGGTCGAATGGTAAAGTTCATTAAATTTGTTCTATTTTGTAAACTATTATAATAATCGAAATTTTGACGCCTTGTCATTAATTGAAAAATAACGCAACTCATCTCGTTTCTTCGACGCATATAACGCAACTTGCTACCTAAAATTCGGTCAACCTTGTTACAGTTCGTCTTGTAACATCCATTCGTCTCGACTCGGCTCAATGTCTCATAATAGTTCTCATTTTGTTTGCATACAACTTTATGATTCCATGTCATAATTATGATTATATTGCAATCCATAATTTCGACGCGCGGCGGGCGCTGTAAATTACCTCCCTCCCTCGAGGCTCCTCTGTCGCCTCCGCCGTCAGTCAGTGGAGTTAATTTACAAGAGTAACAAATTTGTTCAATGTGCATAAATCACGCGTCGTTATTCGTCGCTCGTTATGCACCACAGCGAGTAAGGGAAGACGGGGTAGAATGCGCCCCCTAAAGAAAAGCTCAATTTTAATTGCGAATTCACATCTCAGTGCCGTTTGAGCTTAGAGTTTTGCGATAAAATTTAAATTTCACCGATGGGTTTTGAGCAACCATTAACTACATTTGGCCCCAAGTCGTTTATTCCCAAAATTTCAAAATTCGTTTTTGATTTTTTATTAAATTTTGATGTGGAAATTAGAAATAATTTTAGCATGAGAGGCGTTCAAATTGATAGGGTTAACGTATGAAATGATCAAATTTCGCTAAAATACTAGAGTCCACGGCTACAAAAAAGCATGTTGAAGTGTCTTTTCGTAATGGAAAGTTCATTGACTTCTATGAAAGCTCTCAGTTAATAACTGTGAAAGTGCTCATTGAACACTAAGCTAATGAGCAGGCTTTGCCCCAATGAGGACGTAATGCCAAGAAAAAGAAGATATTGTGGTGGCGCGTTTTACACAGCGTTTCCCTACCCTCCAGCTTCGTCAGCTGCTTCATGAATCATCATCAACGCCCGGGGAGCCATAAGATGCTCGGATGTGTGTCGAAATTTGAATTGAATCTCGGAATGAACTGCAGTTGCGGCGGCAGCCAGGTGGGATCATGTTGGGGTTCTGTGCAGATGGCTGCGACAGGCGCCGGGAAATTGCATCCGAGACCGAATGATGCAATTGGAAGATTTTCTCTAACGTTGGTTTTGTACAGGTTCAATTAGCCAAACGATTTGCGCAACAGAAGTCCAGGCGGTTGAATGGCACACCCACCAGCGACCAACGACGTTGAGGCTGCCGGCGTGGTAATCATTCGAATGATTGAAGCAATTAGCATATCGTTATCACCTGTTGAGAAAATTCTGTTGCGTTCGAGGCTTAGGTTGTTAACTAAATGTGTGTATTTACATTCAGTTAACAATCTAAACACTTAATTTCAAGGATTATTGGCAAAGCCGTTGTCTGCAAAGATGTTCATTGGATGGAGCTGTGAAATATTCCTTACATAAAACAATAAATGATTGACACTCATGAAAGAGGAAGTGATGAAAACAGTTTCCTTTTTAGCAGTAGCAAACGACAAACAATTGAAAAGTTTAGGAAATGATGGACGGAATCAAATGATGCCCTGAATTAGTCATAACTCCCCACATTGTTGTAGTTGAAGCATTGAATTCTTGAGCAATTTTCTTTGTGGAACGACGTGAATTGCGTGAATTTTTTACATGACTGATTTCAGTACATAAAATTCCACTTTTCGACTTCCTCTATTTAGCCTTGGAAGGAAGCTGTTTTTACATGTTATGAAAATACACCTTGATCAAAAGTCATGAAATCATTAATCATTTAACCTTAAAGACAGCTGTACGTTACGTTTGCAGAGTCTCATTTTAAATCATTAAATCACAACATATTTTATGCTAGAACCATGAATAAAATTCATGAAATCATGAGTAGATACTATTAATGGATAAAGTTATCTGTCATTTATATTTATTATTTTTGATATGAAAAGTAGCAATTTTGGTCATGAAATAATGAAGCAAGATCTGGAATCTGGTTCATGAAAACATAAGCATTAATCATGAATTTAGATACCTGTCAATTCATTCCGGTTTTAGTGATGAAAAGTGAACATTTTTCGTCATGAAATCATGAAGCAGGATCTTGAAATCATTAACTGGTTTCATGAAAACATACAAACGTCAATTATGATCCCAGTTTATATTTCAAATAATTAAACAACTTACATGAAGATTCTGATCGTTCCGGCTTTTGTGCCGGCAGTTTCAGAATAAAGTGTGAAAAGAGTCAACTTAACGAGTGCCACATCTCTAGCAGGAACGCGAACATCCGGTGTTTAGGTTCGTACCCCACTAGTTAAATGGTGGTCATGTTTGTATGCTATAGTTGCAAAATGATGATTTTTTCAGCACGAGTCGAGGATTATCAAACGGATGTAGAACCCGAATCTAATTGACTAAGTTGTTTAGAGATTCAGAGCAATTTGATGAATGAGGTATAGAGGCAAACAGATAGTAGTTCGACAATTGCCAAAACATTACTAAAAAGTGCTGCTATTCGATGCCGTTATTAGTGCCTAAAATTGATACTTTTCGACACGGTTCCATTTAGTAGGCAAAGTAGGCCCTAATGTTGATCAAGTTCTTATTCAAAAGTAGGCTGATATACAACGTAATTGCAAAAAAAAAAATGTTTCAAACATAAATTTAATTGGCATAACTACAAAATACTGGTGGATAGTGTTGGCGATGGAGCACATCAGAACAGTTAAAATCTTGTAAAGCAAAATCTTCATTCCTCGTATTCCTGCATTTCCTTTGGGGTAAGTGTACCATAGGGGCAAGTGTGCCACCCCTGCTTTTTATAAAAACTGCAATAAATATTTTCTCTTTGAGCTCAACAATATGTTCCCTTATACTTCATAATACAATAGACTGGCCCTAAAACAAAAATGTTGTAAAACTCAACGGGGCACCCCCTAGATATGTGCCTTAGGGTAAGAAAAAAGCGCTGACAAAATTCCAACTCGATTGGTTGCTCCACCAGCTGGCGCATTCAATTTGAAGTTTGTATGGAATATTCGTTCCAAATATATTGTTACGTTTTGTATGTTTAGCGATATTGTATCAGGAGAAAACTTTGACAACCATTAAGATTATAACACAAAAACAGTAAGGCATTGCTCCGCCAGTCAAAGTTTAAGCACCACTGCGACAACCATCCGTCACCAGCCTGCCAAATAACATCAGCACAGCAAATCATTCTCAATACATAAGCGCACTCAAGTACATAAGGGAACGAAGACGAAACAACTCCACACCTAACAGCACGGATGGAAGAGCCGTAGGAGAAGAAGCGATCTCTACGGTGACGTTGCTCAGCATATGCGGGAGAGTGATTGCCCGAAGGCCGACACACACACACGCCAACCAAAGCCAGCACGATTGAGCTAGGGCGAGAAAGATTTTTCATCGTCGTTCTATTGTCAGTCCCCATGATGCGATCGGTCGGTTCGGTTTAATAAGCGGATTTTGCCACAAAAAGTTAGTGCCGTTTAAAGCCGGCGAAAGAGAACTTTTGCAGTTTTCCATAGTGAAAGGTTACATAGTTGTTACCGGCCGTGGCGGAAAACATCCGGACGCGAAAGGCGCCAGAGCTCATCATCGTCACGTGGCCATACGGTGAAAGGAAGGATCACGGTTTTCGCGGCAAATATCAACGACCTAGAAGGCACGAAGAAGCATTTTAGAGTGGTGAGTCAAATTGTAGATTGACAACGAAGTGGGAGCTAATTTTGTACATCATTCAGGCCAACCGCTTCGAAACCGACGTGATTGTCCGATCACGAGATCATCGCTGGCATCAGGACGGGCACGCATTGTTCAACAATAAGAACGCCGCAAATCCATTGTCTGCTGACGCTACTGCTCGGATCGCGATTCCGACGGAAAGAAAGGGGGTAGGTACGCTACATTGTGTGGGCAAAATGGCCGACTAATCCGTTCCTGATTTAGGGACGATTTTGCATCCACCAATAGCGCATAGCCACTGCAAGAGCCGTAGGAGGACCTCGAAGCGAGCCAGGTTGGCTGTCGCTTCCCTCGAAGCACCCACACACGACGAGAAACCCCTTATTGGGTATGTGTAGCCGGCAATCAAGAACGAGCAGTCACTAACCGGCAGAACAACAGGGTTTTTTCGTTGCAGTTTCGTTCTTTGGCTCATCGAAGGAAGGCCCAGCGAGTCTACACTCAGGGGTTCCCAACACCGCGGTGGAGGATCGTCCGTAGCCATATCAGCGTTTGACATTTGACACATCGGAGGAAGAGCGGACTGTGACTCACGACCAGGGGTTCCCAACACAGTAGTGCAAGGTCGTCGGCGGTGAATGACCGTCGAGAGCCAGCCGCTTCAGCTGAGGTGGTGCAGGAGCACAGAGCGTGCGACGACGGCGAGCGCAGACCGTCAGAAAGGATGCGGAGGCTGGTGGAGCTAAAGGCGGCGGGAGCATAATGGCCGGTGCCGTGAGTACCAGCAATCTAGGATTAAGCCACTACATGTAAGAAGGGATAGAATATAGGCCTCGAGGTCAAGTTTAGGAGTCAGGCAGTCATGATGGCACCCAATATATGCATTTAAAATGAATTACTCGTTTTGTGATTGAGTTGGAGCCCTTTGCCTTCAGTGTTTGTGCCGAATCCCCTTTTGATAATGGTAGTTATGCTCTACCGGGTCGGGAACTTGCAACACTGGCGCCCAACTGAAAATCCACAACATTTAGCTACCGTTCAGCGATTTTTTTGGTTTTGTTGAGCTTTTTGGTTTTGTGCATTTGATTATCCGGCCTTGATAATCAAGGATATTTTAACCCTTACGCATAAGATTTGATATTAAGATATGGATTATACACATTTGACTGACGAAGAAGTGACTTACGAGTTGGCTTTACGCCACGTAGTCAACCTAGGTCCGACCACCCACAGAGGGAAGGTTCTCCGCCTCAAGGCTCTAATCCAAGAGGAGAATCTTAGAGATAGTAAGCCCACTAGCTCGGAACATGTCATGAGTTCCCAATCCAATATAGAACTTTGCGAGTCGCAAATTCAGCAGCTACATATTAGCACCGAAGCAGCCATTCGGGCAGCTGATAATGCAGCTTTGAGTCATATCCGGACACGTCTTTACCACTATCGCGACCGTTTGAAGCTAATCCGCCCTCCGAGTGAGTTGCGGGAGACGCATGGCATGCTAACCGTGCATGTCGACGTGTTGTTGAACAAAATCTGCGGGACAAGTGTAGTGAGTGGTGTACCAAGGAGTGAGAGTGTTGTGAGTCAAGCACCGTCGACCGGTGCAGTGAGACGAAGCAGTGGCGAGAACGAAGGAGCAGTTGGAGGAACGACGGATGCCACGATTCCGGTAGGCGATTCTTCGAGGCAAGACTCCACACCACCACCGGTGACGTCATTCTCTGGTGGACAAGGACGAGGATTGCTGTTTTCGAGTTCGTTTCGAGACCGAGGCAACGAAGACACTGGGGAAAGGGAGTTTGGACAGCAAGCCGCATCACCACCACCTCCCTACCATCCCCGGGATCGCAATCCATGGAACTCCACGACACGGGAACACCAGTCGCTAGAAACCCGTGAACTGCAAGCAAGGATCACGGAGATGCAGGAGAGAGAACAGCGGATGCGCGAAGAATACTACCGAATGCGAGATGATTTGGAGCGGTTGATTCGCCGAGAACGACCTGCGCCGGAGCGAGCGGACGAAAGGAGAATCCAGAAGGCGGTGCACAACTGGCCATTCAAGTTCCGAGGCGAGAAGGACACGACGTCACTCAACGTGTTCCTGGATCGTGTGGAGACTTTTGCGAGGTCGGAAGGAATGAGCGACGCTACTCTTCTGAGCTCTATCAAGCACCTTCTTCAAGAGGACGCCATTGACTGGTATGCGCGAGCAACGTCACAGAACCTTTTGCGGACCTGGGACCAGTTCAAGCGAGAGATCCGCAGAGAATTTTTGCCCAGCGGTTACTCCCAAATTCTTCGTCTGGAGGCCAGCTTCAGATTCCAAGGAAGGGAGGAATCCTTCGCGAAATTCTACCGCGACATTTCGGCGCTCTTCCGCTTCGTGGATCCACCAATTCCGGACGATGAGAAGTTCTTCCTGGTAAAGAAGAACATGAACGAGAACTACGCAGCTATCGTCACAGCAGCAAGACCACGTTCACTGGAAGAAATGGTAGAAGTTTGCACCGGTTACGACGAGACAAAGATGCTCCTGAATAGGCAACGCCGTATTCCAATTCCGCACAGCGCGCTTCTCGAGCCGAACTTCGCCACGCCAGTAGCAACCAACAGACCACCACCGATTCAGCATCAGCAGCAGCCACACCGGTTCAGCAGGGTCCATGCGGTGGAGCTGGAAGAAAACCACCATGAAAGAGAAGCAGGGGAAGAGCAGTGTGAAGACGCATGGCAACACACCATCGACGAGCTTGTTGAACAAGTCAACGCGCTTAAGATGAACCTGGAGCGAAGATCGACGAGGCCAAGTTTTACCACACGCGACGAAAGACAATTCAGATCGACAGACAGGCTCAACCGAACCGAAGCTAACGTTTTGGGGGCAGGGCGGCAGCAAGCAAGAGAGACGCAAGCACAGCAGCAGCGACCGCAAGCCATACCATATGAACTACGTCAGCCACAACAGCAGCCAGAACAGGTTCAAAGAGGACAGGGCTGGCAAGCACGACAGTGGACTTTTCGCACGGTAGAGGAATCGAACGAAAACAATCGAAGAAGCTACCGTCTACAGCCAGAACCGGTCAGCCAACCGGAAAGTCACCATGAAGAACAGCAAGGAGCTCCGAACAATCAGCGGCTAGCGATGGTTTGCTGGAACTGCGACGAGGAAGGTCACAGATTCATGGACTGTCCGAAGCCGCAAGCGATCCTCTTCTGCTACCGGTGTGGGCGGAAAGGCTACTCGTTGCGCAGTTGCTTCACATGCCGCACGGACGCGGTAAACTATCCAGCGGAGAACCAGCAGTAGAGGGGAGCAGCTCTCCGCACAACTTCGGAGACCCCTCCGTTATACCCGAATTCGACAACATCAACTCCGTCATCATCAATCTCGGAAGCGACAATAGACCGCACGCCGTTATTTCAGTGCTAGGAAAGGAACTCACAGCTTTGCTGGACAGTGGAGCGAACTGCTCTCTGCTAGGAGGAGCAAGAGCCAAGCTAGCAGAGGAATGCGGTTTGCAGAAAGGAACCGTCTGTGGTGGAATAAAAACGGCGGACGGCACAAAACATAGAATAACAAATTTCGTCTATCTTCCTATCGTATACAACAACCGCAACGAAGTTCTTCCAGTGCTACTGGTGCCTTCCATTCCGGACTGCATCATTCTCGGAATGAACTTCTGGGAAAAGTTTGGAGTTAAAGCGGTGTGTTGCACAGTCGAATCCCAGCAGGAAGAGGAAGAAGGCAGCGAAGAACAAGAGATGAAGCAGCTGAGTCCCGAACAGAAGAGACGTCTAGAGCAGGCGATCCAAAAGTTCCCGAAAGCGGTTGAAGGCAAGCTAGGACGTACCAGGCTGTACGAGCATCGAATAGACGTAGGAAACGCACCGCCACGGAAGCAACGGCACTATCCCATGTCGCCGTATGTTCTGCAGGAGGTGAATAGAGAGATCGACCGAATGTTAGCGCTGGACGTGATCGAGGAGGCGCAGTTCTCGCCATGGAACAACCCGCTGGTCGCCGTCAAGAAGAAGACTGGGCAATATCGCGTTTGCCTGGACGCTAGACACCTCAACTCCATCATGGTGAACGAGGGCTACCCGATTCCCCAGATCGCGGCGATTACCAACAACCTCCGGAGCAGCAAGTATATCTCGTCCATCGACCTCAAGGATGCCTTCTGGCAACTACCTCTCCATTCCGGTTCGAGGCCGCTAACAGCATTCACCGTCCCATCCAGAGGCCACTTCCAGTTCAAGGTGGTCCCATTCGGATTATGTACAGCTAGTCAAGCTTTGGCGCGACTTATGACACACCTATTCGCCGACTTAGAACCGCTGGTATTTCATTACCTCGATGACATCATCATCTGCTCCGAGACCTTCAAAGAACACATAGCACTTCTTGAAGAAGTTGCCCGCCGGCTACGCCAAGCAAATCTCACGATTTCGGCGGAAAAATCGAAGTTCTGCAGGAAGAGCATGAAGTACCTCGGCTACGTGATTGACGAGCAAGGCTGGCGTGTAGATGATGAAAAAATCCAAGCAATCGTGCAGTTTCCAACTCCAACGACAAGGAAAGAAGTACGTTTTCTCGGTGTCTGCAATTGGTACCGACGCTTTATCGCCGGATTCTCGCAACTGGCGGCTCCGTTAACGAACCTGACGTCAGGCAAGGCCAAGTTCCGCTGGAATCCGATCGCCGAAGAAGCGTTCCTCAAGCTAAAAGCAGCCCTAGTTTCGGCGCCGGTGCTAGCGATGCCCGACTACAGCAAGCCATTCGCCATAGCGTGCGATGCCAGTGATACTGCAATTGGAGCGGTGCTAACGCAGGAGATTAACGACGAGGAGCACCCAATCAGCTATTTCTCGCAGAAGCTGTCAGCGTCGGAAAGAAAGTACTCAGTCACGGAGCGAGAGTGTCTTGCGGTGATCCGAGCGATCGAGAAGTTTAGAGGATACGTAGAAGGAATCCGATTCGTCGTGCACTGCGATCATGCAGCGCTCAGCTACCTGAAGTCCATGAAGAACCCGACGGCGCTGATGAGTCGTTGGCTGCTACGTCTGAACGCGTTCGACTTTGAGATCCGGTACAGGAAGGGATCTATCAACGTTGTTCCAGATGCTCTCTCGAGAACGGTGGCTGAAGCGGTATTCACGGTTGATCAGGTGCAAGATCCGTGGTACAAGCAGCTAATCGAAAGGGTAAAGAGCGAAGGAGACCAGTTCCCGGACTTTCGCATTGCAAACGATACGCTGTTCAAGAACTGCCGCTGCAAGGACGAAGTAGGAGCGGTCTATTACAAGTGGAAGCAATGCGTTCCGAAAGAGGAGAGACTTCAGTTGATCCGACGATTCCACGACGAGCCAGCAGCAGCGCATCTAGGCTTCTACAAAACCTGGCACAAGCTCCAAGCCCACTACTACTGGCCGCAAATGCAGCTGGAGATTAACGACTACGTGAGGAACTGTGCGACCTGTAAAGCGTGCAAAGCACCAGGGAAGAGAATGATGCCGCAGATGGGAAACCCGAAGCCGGCGAAGACTCCTTGGGAGATGATTTCGGTGGATTTTGTCGGTCCGCTTACACGTTCCAAACGAGGAAATACGGTGCTGTTAGTAGTAGTAGATTGGGTGAGCAAGTACGTGATCGTTAAGCCAATGCGCGCAGCGGATTCGCAGAAGATGGTGGAGTTCCTAGAAGAAGAAGTTTGTCTAAAGTTCTCTCGCCCACGGTTAATACTGTCTGACAACGGGAAGCAATTCGAATCGATGGTCTTCAAATCCTGGTTGGCGAAGCACAAGATCGGACATATGAAGACGGCTTTCTACTGTCCACAGGTCAACAACGCAGAACGCGTCAACCGCGTCGTAGTAACCTGTATTCGGGCGTTGCTGGACGGCGATCACCGAGAGTGGGACGAAAAGCTACCGGCAATCACGGCGGCGATAACCGCAGCTCGGCACGAGGCGACGGGTGTGAGTCCGCACGAAGCCAACTTTGGGCGAAACCTGTTGTTGCACACAGACCTCTACACACAGCAGGAGCTCAACACGCCAGAAGATCCGAAGGTAGCGCAGGACCTGAGACTCTCAGCAATTCGTCGAATCCAGAAGCTGATCATCGAGCGGATCAAGAACAGCCACCAGCGGGCGAAGCAGCGATACAACCTTCGCACAAGAACAGTAGCGTTCAAGGCAGGAGATTTGGTTTGGCGACGATCGTTCGTTCTCTCGTCAAAGGCGGATCAGATCAACAGCAAGCTAGAGCCGAAATTCGTTCCGGCGATCGTGAAGGAAATCCTCGGGGCGAACCTCTACGTGTTGGAAGATGTTCTAAGCGGCAAGAAAGGAAGATTCCACGCGAAGGACATCAAGGCAGACTAAGCGAATGTGTTCAAGCTATGCAAACAGGCGGTGCCTGTCAACGAGCAAGCAAAACGCTGAAGAAAACACCATCATTGGGCACAATTACAGCGACCAGGAGGGCAGAGAAGATCGATCCTGATTCTGCACTTCCGTTACATCGATTTGATGACATCATCCACGGGGATCTTCGTTCCTAGAAGCGAGATTCCGGACCGGTCGAGCTATGTACCCAGGCGGTGCCTGTAGACCAACAACAGTAGCGATCAAAAACACCATTTTGGGAGCATCAACCACGAAGACTGAGTGAGACGAACCGCTGCAATATTACTCACCTCAGCAACACCGATTGTGAGTCGACAGCAAGGATTTCCGTTCATCCGAGCGAGGTTCCACAACTATAAAGCTATGTCCACAGGCAGTGCCTGTCAACCATGAGTACCAAGCTTCAAAAACACGTACCAAGCGGGAAAATGGCAAAAGTCAGGTGTGATGAGCAATAACTTCAATACGACTACCTCTCCACCTCGACAGTTTCGTCAGCTTTGTTGTAGATCACGATCAACGCTAGAGACAGTACACGATTTGCGATCCCATCCTTCAGAAATCAGGACAGGCACAGTAGCAGGCAGGAGAAACAACAAGCGGTACCGAAATACTTCCATCGCGCCAGGAAGCGTACCGCGCGCCGTTCGCGAAGCGGGAGAAATCGCACCCTGTGTCTTTGGAAACGGGGAGCAGGGATCTCTGCAGTGCACCAGCTGGCTTTCGGATAGGAGGAGTGGAGAGTCGGAGATCGACGACCAACCATCGGTTCGACGCGGCTCAAAGCTTACGGCCACTATCAGGCGCGGCGAAATCGCATCTGGTATCACTGAGAGAGGAGGAGTCGAGGCGAGGCCTACGCGGGCAAGGGAGATTGGGACCCTGAAAGCCATCGTGAGTAGGGAGGCTCCAAATACCAACAAGGAGAACGCAGCAAGACATCAGCCTACAGCGGGCGAGGGAGATTGGGACCCTGAAAGCCATCGTAAATAGGGAGGCTCCAAATACCATTACAAGCACCTAGCAAATCGACGGCCTACAGCGGGCAAGGGAGACTGGGACCCTGAAAACCGTCGTGAGTAGGGAGGCTCCAGATACCAAAAACAGGACAATGAATCAAGCGTAGCGACATCCCGAGAAGCACCATCATCAAGCCATGGCAGCATCATGCCAACCAGGAAGAGAAACACTCACACACAAACACACCTAGTGGTCAGGCCGTTAGCCGATCGTGACAAATCGAGCACATCATCAACAATACGACCACCCTCACTACACAGAGCTATGAGTGGCACCACTACGAAGAAACGAAACACGATCTCGGCAATCCAGCCAATCCACGACTGGAGCGGTGCACACGAACCCTCAAGTGTTTCCAGTCAATTCGAATGCGTGGCCAAGGGTTAAAGATCTGGGGGTCGTCATGGAATCTTCATCCCAACGGTAACGCGACCAGGGGCGCGGTAAAACCCTATTTCTCGGGCCCATGACGATTTAGTCGCGGAAATGCTTCTTTTCTCAGTATATCCGCACAAACCAAAACAAAACCATTTTTCCTTAGTCTGTAAATATAGCTTCTTAATGTTTAGTGTGCAATTAAGCCTATTCTAGTCAACACAATAGGCTAGAATCCAATTTGAATGATGATTTGCCGTAGGATTTGATGAAGCTGGACAAGGACTTTGGTCAGAGACGATTTGAGAGGTCGAAAAATCTGCCAGGCGCAGCTGGCGTAAAATTTGGTATAGATTAAGATTATGTAATTAAGGCGATAGTGAAGATCTGATTTGGCAAGCAGCCGAGGCTTGCGTATGATGAAGTTTAGTAGAGTTAAGCACACGATGTAACTTGAGGTCTGCTCGAGAGCTTAGTTGACCGACTTGTCTCTGACCATCATCCTAGGAGGATGATTAAAGATTTGTTGGAATTTTTCATGAATTGTTTGATCACCAATTCATGAAAAATTCTTCCGCTACGGTAGAGTTGTGTTACGTTTTGTATGTTTAGCGATATTGTATCAGGAGAAAACTTTGACAACCATTAAGATTATAACACAAAAACAGTAAGGCATTGCTCCGCCAGTCAAAGTTTAAGCACCACTGCGACAACCATCCGTCACCAGCCTGCCAAATAACATCAGCACAGCAAATCATTCTCAATACATAAGCGCACTCAAGTACATAAGGGAACGAAGACGAAACAACTCCACACCTAACAGCACGGATGGAAGAGCCGTAGGAGAAGAAGCGATCTCTACGGTGACGTTGCTCAGCATATGCGGGAGAGTGATTGCCCGAAGGCCGACACACACACACGCCAACCAAAGCCAGCACGATTGAGCTAGGGCGAGAAAGATTTTTCATCGTCGTTCTATTGTCAGTCCCCATGATGCGATCGGTCGGTTCGGTTTAATAAGCGGATTTTGCCACAAAAAGTTAGTGCCGTTTAAAGCCGGCGAAAGAGAACTTTTGCAGTTTTCCATAGTGAAAGGTTACATAGTTGTTACCGGCCGTGGCGGAAAACATCCGGACGCGAAAGGCGCCAGAGCTCATCATCGTCACGTGGCCATACGGTGAAAGTAAGGATCACGGTTTTCGCGGCAAATATCAACGACCTAGAAGGCACGAAGAAGCATTTTAGAGTGGTGAGTCAAATTGTAGATTGACAACGAAGTGGGAGCTAATTTTGTACATCATTCAGGCCAACCGCTTCGAAACCGACGTGATTGTCCGATCACGAGATCATCGCTGGCATCAGGACGGGCACGCATTGTTCAACAATAAGAACGCCGCAAATCCATTGTCTGCTGACGCTACTGCTCGGATCGCGATTCCGACGGAAAGAAAGGGGGTAGGTACGCTACATTGTGTGGGCAAAATGGCCGACTAATCCGTTCCTGATTTAGGGACGATTTTGCATCCACCAATAGCGCATAGCCACTGCAAGAGCCGTAGGAGGACCTCGAAGCGAGCCAGGTTGGCTGTCGCTTCCCTCGAAGCACCCACACACGACGAGAAACCCCTTATTGGGTATGTGTAGCCGGCAATCAAGAACGAGCAGTCACTAACCGGCAGAACAACAGGGTTTTTTCGTTGCAGTTTCGTTCTTTGGCTCATCGAAGGAAGGCCCAGCGAGTCTACACTCAGGGGTTCCCAACACCGCGGTGGAGGATCGTCCGTAGCCATATCAGCGTTTGACATTTGACACATCGGAGGAAGAGCGGACTGTGACTCACGACCAGGGGTTCCCAACACAGTAGTGCAAGGTCGTCGGCGGTGAATGACCGTCGAGAGCCAGCCGCTTCAGCTGAGGTGGTGCAGGAGCACAGAGCGTGCGACGACGGCGAGCGCAGACCGTCAGAAAGGATGCGGAGGCTGGTGGAGCTAAAGGCGGCGGGAGCATAATGGCCGGTGCCGTGAGTACCAGCAATCTAGGATTAAGCCACTACATGTAAGAAGGGATAGAATATAGGCCTCGAGGTCAAGTTTAGGAGTCAGGCAGTCATGATGGCACCCAATATATGCATTTAAAATGAATTACTCGTTTTGTGATTGAGTTGGAGCCCTTTGCCTTCAGTGTTTGTGCCGAATCCCCTTTTGATAATGGTAGTTATGCTCTACCGGGTCGGGAACTTGCAACAATATTGAGAATTGACCCAATGTCACTGTTTCGTTCCGTATACTAGTTGATCGCGTTCAATTGAGCCCAGAATGACAAATTCACTAGTTGATACCCTAATGAACATAATTGCAGAAGGTTGTATCTAGATTTAAGCTCGTTTTCATTAACATTTCAGTTATTGAAAGTTAGGCTTAGATCAGCCTCCCTTACAGTCACATATATGGCTATGTTGAGGAAATACAAAGCAGTATAGCATGAGCTTAGCAAATCTACTTCAAACAGTTAAAACACCAACTTTATCAATTTTAATCATGATACAACCTTCTACAATATTGTTTGCTTTGGTATTAAGTACTGTTTTTGACATTCTGGGTGCAATCGAAAGTGATCAACGATTTTCCTGAACCAAACATTAGATGATGCGCTAAATCCCATATATTAGAGCTAAAAATCCCATATTAACTTCAATTCAAATGCGCCAGCTCATGGAACGACCAAATGAGCTGAAACTTTCAGGAAGTCTTCTTCTAACTCTAAGGAATAGTTCTGGAGGATGCCCCGTGAAATTATACAACTTTAGTTTTCTCCCATATTAAGCTGGGCCAGTCTAATAATACAATGTTGAAAATATGATGAAAATTGCTCTATTTTTCACGTATTTACATCGATTTGTGCTATGACAACCAAATTTGAGTGGATTTTTATAAGATTTCGTTGTTTCAAATAGGATGGTGAAAGGTAAATTATTAACAGATTTTTCTAACGTACTGCACATCGTGAAACTATTTAAATGTGTAAGTTATTGTGGCATTTGAACAAAAAAAGTATTTCGTTTTACATACGAAATCCAGTTTGGTTGAAATGTATACTTATAGGGGCAAGTGTGCCATCTATTTGGTAAACATAAAATGTTGGAGTGAAATTTATAAAAATGTAAACATCACCAACAATATCATAAGAATAAACCAAAATGAGGCACCAGTAGTAGTTTCGGAAATATAGTAGGAGAATAACTGACTGTTTGCCCCCCAAAGTGATTTTCGCTCAAAATAATCAATAATAACATGTTTTTCGGCTTATTAGGTACCGTTTTAAATATATCCACATCAATATTTTACCGTTATTTAGTGCTGATCTAGTTTTATAATAAACATATTCGTCGTAATATAAGGGTAATACATATATTGTATTGAATGGAGACTAAAATAACCATTTTAGTTATTCGAATTGAGTAATAGGCAGTTACGCATGTTTTGAACCTTATTATAAAGCATCCCCCTATTACGGTAAACTTACAATTATTTTTCAAATTATCGATTATCGTCTGCTTTGTAACTAATATTAATAGGAAATAAAGAAAACTTCATTAGAAGTAGAATTACATGCGATGTTTATTCGGTGGCCGTCTTGCCCCATATGGGTGGCACACTTGCCTCATAGTGTCGAAAAATAGGTTATTTTGGTTGGTATTTGAAATGCTCCAAAACTAATACTTTTTGAAATTATTTTCTTTTTAAATGACACAAAGGCTATGAAATGATGTGAAACTAACATCATGAGGCTAATTTGGTGGATTTTATAAGCTTTAGGCAAAGTTAGAGAACAATTTGCTTAAGGTGGCACACTTGCCCCAAATTCCGCTACCTATCAGAACAACGTTTGCAACGTTTTGGATCATCTAACTGGTTAATTAGGTCATCATACGATATGATGGCAAAGTGTCGGCCACATTTTCATATTTCCAAACTAACTTTTTCTTCAAAGTACACTTTTTTATAATTTTGAGTTGTGTTTAATCCTTCGACCTTGACGCTTTCTTCTGCGGGGGCCGGCGATGAGGGACAGGATCAAACATGTCGCGCATCGGTCGAGTAAAGTGAAAAAGTGCCGCGTTCGATTACCGTGATGCATCAATACCCGGACACTTAAGCAAGACCAAATGTTCAAACACTATTTTCATTAGGTTTTCTCCAGATTTAGTTGATGTTTTATTATGCTACTAAAAGATTTACATCAGATCTTGGGAGTAATGATGAATTTCATGGTGAAAACAACTATAATGTAGTGAAATTCGTTTAAACAATGTTGTATGTCTTGTTCATAACTCCGGACACTACTGAATCAAAAACCGGACAGCTGTATCTTACCACTTGAAACTAGTGAATTAATTCGTAAAACATGTCTCAATTCAATTTAATAAAACAGTCATCAGAATTTCAATCATACATGGCCTCTAGAATATTTTATAAAGCTATATGAAAGCGAATTTATGTCGTAATTACCTTTCATGAAACTGACGGTATCCGATTGAGGGTAGGCTGTTAAAGCTGCAACCATGAAACTACATTCACGTAGTTTATTTTAGCAACAAACAGAATTCTGATAATTTATTACACTTTGAATAACTATTTTCCAAGTTTCCACATAGAGATATCTTACAAGTATTCACACACGCAGGCAGAACACGGGGTTCAATGACGATGTCCGGATTCGAAGTCACTTGTATATAATTCCGGACAGCAGTTTTTAACACCTTTGAATGTATATTCACACAATATTTCACGGCATGCTACTGTTTCTAATCTATAAAATATGAATAGTTTCAACGGTGAGACGTAATATGATTTTTCAACAAACTATGAAAGGTTCGTCACTGTGAGTGTCGACATATACTCTAATTCATAAATCATTTATGACTAATTTTTTTTTCAAAACACCTTTTTCCTTTCACTTTTATTTTTGTAATTGAAAAAAACTTTGAATGGTTCGCCACTACAAGTGTAGACTTGCGAAAGGTTCACTTTATTCAACAAACTTTGAAAGGTTCGTCACCTCAAGTGTCGGCATAATTTTTCAATCAAATGAAAATATTATATTTACATATTAGTATGTTTATATCTCACCAATAATTATTTACCATGGTCTAATCGCTTATCAAAGTGAATTCTGTGACCCAACGATCCTCGCCATTAACAAACATCCCTCCCAGTAATCTTTGTGGAGATGCAGAGGCAAACACGGTCTCCAAATAGCAAAGGTTACACGCTAACATTCCTTCCCCCAATCCCACCTGACTGCAAGGACGTGGCCGGCGCCGTTATTGACCATGAATAAATAGAGGCACTGAATTATGCACACTGAAGAAGATTATGGCCAATCCCAGCCGACCTTCTAGTTGATTCTTTGTGCATTTTCACTGACTTCGGTCAATCACGGAATAGCAACCATTGATATGTGTAGTCAGTCTAAGCTAAGCTAAAAGTACACTTTTTTATAATTTTATTGGAAAACACCACCGATCACAAAAGTCGTGTTGGCTTAAATGAAAAATGTGACAATTAGATTAGTGTAACGCCCTTAGTATACAAATTTTTGATTAAAAGTCATGGTTTCATGACACGTAGTCATGATATTATGAAACATAAAATTTTATGATTTCATGACCTCTTGTTAATGAGTCCGGATTTTTTCCATACATGGAATCAAATAAATGTAAGTAAATTTGTTGTGTATAATTTAAATAGGGAAACTTCACATGATTTTATGCATCTTTTATTATATTATAGGATCTTCATAGTTTAAGTTTATTTATATTTTTAAATAGAAACTCTTGTGAGCGAATTGTATCTTTGCATATGTGGATAATTTTGCACTTTATATGCAAACACTATTTCCGTTGCCTGTCAAAAGTGTGAGTTATCCATTAAAATTTCAGAAAAAAATGTTTCTATCATTGATATGGATCCAAAATATTGAACTTGATTATTTTGTGGTAAAAACTATAAATTTCATGCCTCACTAAATAAGGTTTTGGAGGCGAATGACTGCAAGTTGTCCGATACAGTAGTTTTTAATTGAATCTTCAATTATTTACGCTGTATTCAAAAATACAGTTGATTTTCATTTGCTACTTTCAAACATTAAAAAACTTATATGAAAATGTCTTCTCCTGTTGAAGCAAAATGGACACTGCGTAACAGACTAGAGCTGATACTTCGAAAAGAAAGAAACGTTACTTCAAATACAAAACTAATCCATGATATTTAGTGTTTAATGCAGTGATTATGATGCGAAATCATAAACTCGTTGAAAATCGTCAACTGTAGATTAATACTAATCTGGAGGCAACATTGATAACATCTCTGCATGAAATGGCGTCGATTGGGTTTAATCGTACTATTGGTGACGTAGTGACGCATCACTACGATTTTCTAGTGCCTAGAGCTTTGTCCGAGGTTCTGCGAATGATTGGGCGACAAATGTCCTTTAAACTTTAAGGTTACTGCCCCATAGGGGCGTCCACTTTGCCCCGGTAGCTTAATGATGACTACCATTTTTTTTTTTTTTTTAAAACAAAATATGGTTTTTATAACTATGCAACAATTGGGGCCCAGAGCGGTAAACGCGCAGCTATTCAGCATGACCATGTTGAGGGTCGTGGGTTCGAATCCCGCTGGTCGAGGATCTTTTCGTCAAGGAAATTTTCTCGATTCCCAGGGCATAGAAGTATCTTCATACTTGCCACGCGATATACACATGCAAAAATGGTCAATCGGCAAAGAAAGCTCTCAGTTAATAACTGTGGAAGTGCACATAAGAACACTAATCTGAGAAGCAGGCTTTGTCCCAGTTGGGACGTAACGCCAGAAGGAAGAAGAACTATGCAACAATATTTACCAAATGCTTAGGACTTAAAAAAGCATACTTATCATCAAAAACAGTCTAATTTTTATGCCGCGCCAGTCAAAATGAGCCATACTGCCCCGTCTCCCCGTAGTGGGCATCCTTGCCGCACTGTTCGGTTTATTATTATACCATCGGTAACATTACCTGTTACTAGAAGTTTAGAAAAGGAGAAACCGATTCGAAATTTGATCAATCATTCGGCGATTAATAATACAATCGAGGGTGGGACGTTTTGCATAATTTTATGGGTGGACGTTTCACATAATGGACGTTTGGCA
The DNA here is from genome assembly GCF_002204515.2 of Aedes aegypti. NCBI lineage: Eukaryota > Metazoa > Arthropoda > Insecta > Diptera > Culicidae > Aedes > Aedes aegypti. Next base: position 296,555,422 of record NC_035108.1, read on the forward strand.
TAAAGAGAGTTATATGCCTTCTTTAAAATGCTACCTGTTCTTGTATGGAACGGCTTATCATCGTCCTTATGCGAAACGTCCTTATGCGAATCGTCTTTATGCAAAATGGGTCATCCCCAATACAATCCTAGGACAGGACGTAACAGCTCAACTAAGACTGCCCCGTTGTTTTTCAGTCTATAACCTTGACGAAGCAAAAGCCAGTGCTACTAGTATCCTTTTTGAGCAAATCTTGTGAACAAATTAAAATATCAAGGCTCATAATTTGGTTGTTCCTTGCATGTTTCATTAAATAAGTGCAATAGAGGATGTCAGCTTTTTCACAATCAGCTTTATATTCAAAACCGGCGTTAATTTTAGAGAAAATATGCACAATATCCATTGCAATGCTCTAAATCAAGTTTTTTCATTTATTTTAGCATTGTAGGAGCACTTGCGGTAAACTTAACATAAAATAGATTTAAAACAAAAAAGTTTCATGAAAAACTTCCAACCTTTGGTAAAAACTCTAATTTATGAACTAGCAACACGGCCGGGTGAGCAACAAAGTGCCCTGTTGTCCAACTCAACGATGTAAAAGTAGGCCTTTGCCAAAACGACCAATGCGAAGTGGTCTTTTTTGACAGGCAATTGGTTTCGTTTTTGTACTTATATCACCGTATACTTTGAATATTCTTTTTGCACGCAAGTTGGTCGCAAACAATCTCATGGGCAATTCAAAGAGCACTCATAATCTCGAAAAACTCCTTGCGATTCTTAAGATTTGTATAGATTGAGCAAAAATTAAGTATAAGCATAAGCATTGACAACCGTACAATTCGTAGTTGCTACTCCGTGATTGACCAGACTAATCGCAGTTGCACAAGGAACCAACAAATGTAGCTTGGGAATAGCTTTGCCATCTTCAATGTACACTTTCGAGAACCCCAAACATTAAAAAGTCAATAGCGGCGCCGGCCACGTCCTTACGGTCATCGGGAAAAGGAAGGGTTATGAGTGTGACATCCATTGTTACTAGAGACCGAGATCACCTCTGCATCTCCATGGATGTCACAGGAAGGATTTTTTAGTGGAGAGGGGAAAAAACGCCAACAAACCTGCATCCCGCCATCTTCACTCACAGAAGAGAGGATCCACAAAGAGAAATCGATCATGCGACCCACGCCCCTATTCCAGCACACGCCCGAATTATTAAATATTTGAGATAAAAGCATGTAACGGGCTTACCAAATTAATCATCCGTCCGTGACTGACCAGGAACGCACTCCGAATCACAATCAGTTCACTAAAACAATGATCAGCATCTTCAGGGAAAAACGCGAGCGAAAAATTTTGGCATCCGTTTCTTTGTGATTGAGCAAAAATTTGGCAAAAAGTCTATAATTATAATAAAGATACTGGTAATTTAGGGAGAGGTAAAATCTGCGATGGTCATGGAGAAATGAGACACCCTAATATACATTGTAATGAAACATACATTGAACATAATTTTAATAAAAGGGAACCATTCAAATTAATCATATTATGTTTCTTTGAAACAAAAACTGCTATTTGCTTTATGAAATTAATGATTTCAATCCTTTTCAGCTTGCTATACTACATCTCTTGTCCGACATTGAACGTCCCTTGCGATCATCAAAACACCAATCAAACCAAAACTCAACTGCGTAACAGTGCCAGTGATTATAATGTTATAAAATATGTCACTCATATTTCGCTAATGATTCACAATCAAATCTGCGTCGCCGTTTGCGTAACCGACTATATATACAACGTTGAGCAGTCACGTGCGTTCGCCTAGCTGTTGATTTGTTTCACTTTCGATTGAATCTCACATCGCTGCGCTTCGATTGCACCAAGGTTAAAAATTGTATTTCAGTGATGTTTATAATTATGTGTGATAATTGTAATTTTGCTTGAATTTGTTGCGTGTAACTAAAGATTTTTACGATTTTATACAAAAATCGGTGTCCTTAATGATGACACTGTTAGTATTAAATTCATAGTAACTTACCTGATACAATTCTCCGGATCTCCCTCGCAATCAGTATTACAACGGAACCGCTCCCACGATAGCCAACCCATTGGTGGCGTCCTGGCGAGGCCATTCTCGAGGCTGGAAATTTCCGCCGGCAGCAGGAACACGGCAAGCACTAACGATACTATCACAGTTTGGAAAACGCAAATCGTCTGCAGGGGTGAGGTACTGCTGCTGTTGCTATTTCGCGAAGAACACTGCTGCTTCGTCCCACCTTTCGATTGCCGTTTCAGAATCATCTTCAGTTTGTGTGAGACTGAAGGGAGATTGTGGTTCTGTGGACGAATTGGAGAATATAGGGAATTAGTACACCCTGATTTTAAGCAGTATGATTTATAAGGGACGTTTAACATGCAACTGTTTAAGTTGAAGTACTAAAAAGGCGTGAAGTGTGACTTGAATGCAAACGTTGATGAATTCGTTGATGTTGCATTTCCTCACGTAGCCGTGCATGCCTTCTACAATCACAATCCTAATAAATAATAAGATGTTATGCTTGATGCTGGGGCTTGATCTTTTGACAGTTTGCTGTCATATTTATAACCTCAATGTGTGGCGCGAGCCATACCATAAACTACCGCGCCAGATTGGGTTGTAAGACAGTGGTTCCCAAACGTTTTGGAGAATCTCTAATTCATCAAATAGTGGTTGATTGAGAGCTGGAAGCTATCTTATTCCTTACAAATAGGAATTTGAGATCAGCTCAATTTCTTAAAAATATGAACTTTTTGCCTATTGAAAGAGATCAAAGGGACCTAACAGGAATCATGACAAGAGAAACCAAACGGAACCAAGAGATGACTTATATCACATTTACCACATTTTTCAAAGTTTTACGTTGGCATCAGTATGGAGCTTGTATACAATGTTGTACAACAAGAACCGCAACTTAAGCGATTTGGGAAACCCTAAACTAGGCAGAAAGCGCTCTTTGAATGGCGCTACTCGGGTAGTTACAGCGATCAAGATTAGATGCCAGATAATCACACTATTGTTCCACTCTTCTTATTCGGCCAGTTACTCAACCTACATCCTACCAACCGCCCTTTACTCCGATGGAAAGCCTTTTACCTGGCAGTAATCTCCGGCCAAAAAACGTGACTTGTTAAAACATCTAATATGACCACCTGGTTATCTTACGACGTTGGTCCACTTATTACGACCGCGTAGTGACATCCGACAATAGGGCACATTTAAGTCCATATTTTGACAGTTTCACCATCATGTCTTTGTCGGGAGCCAGCTGTGAACAGTGAGTAGTTAGATGTTATGCAACTCTCTCTATGCAAGTCTCCCCTTAGCTTCTTTGTCGGTCCTGTGTCGCCAAATTGAGCCATTTGACTTTTTCGTTGGTCGGCCTCTTTTAGTTTCGGCTACCAAAATACATATTGAATTAATAACAACAATGACGAATTTTATCATGCTCCATTGGGCAATGGACTTGTGTACTCTTCAAATGACGTTTGCAACTTTGTCTCCCAGCAGCTGAGTAGGATGATATGCAAACTATGCCTAACCCAAATAATAGCCCAATAAACATTGCCATGAGCATAGTTTGGTGTAGGTACTCCAGCCAAAGCCCACCAATCCGGTGGTTGATGATTTGAATACAATGGAAAAGTGAATTCGTTCGTAAAGTAGCCGCAACTCGGCGGTCGGTGCGGTGTTTCAAAGTTTTCCCACCGCGACGACTACTGCTCTGAGCAATTATGGGACCTATAAATCTTCAGTTTACGCGTTTGTGTCAATTAAGAAAAAGGGCGCCATCAATCGCCACGCTCGTATCTTACGATTGGGCATGGAGGCAGGTATGTACCTACTTGTGGTTGTATGGTTGCTGAGGCCGTTGTTTGTCGATTTGCTCAGTTTGACTTTACGAGCTGTCGAAGCGTTTGGTTTTATCGTCGTGGAGCAATGCATTTGCAATGGCATTGACTGATGAAACGATCAATGGCCATTTGAGTCCCGTTTATTTATTTTGAATCCCATGAACAGAATCCTGTTTTATAGAGGTTCAAGAGTAAAGTGGATATTCCGTACTTCTATATTCTATGCCCATTGCTTATCTGTGAGTATCTCTTCTGTAATTCTGTTTTGACTGAGTTCTGAATAAATACTTTAGGATTCATTAACATGGACAGTGGGAGAATGATTCCCAAGATTATAAAAAAATCTTTCTTAGGAATCTTTCAGAAATTCACATCGGAATGCGTTAGAATCTCATCCAGTATTATTTGACAGTTCTGCCCAGTATTGTGTGAGAAACACATCATAGGTTATATGAGAACTCTGCCATAGTTTTAGGTAAAATTCTGCCAAACATTTTGTGGTTACCATGCCCCGGATTCGATAGTTAACATGCTATTGGGTCTGTGAAAAATCTGCCCAGCATTCAGTGAGAATCCTTTCCAAGTTTTCCATAAACGTAATGGTTCTGCTCTAACAAGGGTTATGTGAAAAATATGTCTGATTGTTTTGAGAACCCTTCTCGCTTGTGAAATTTAGTATAAGTATTATTTATTCGTCGTCCTAAATAGGATTTTGCTGGTTTGGATGTTTTTTTTTTAAACTATTTACATCAGAAATGACTTTAAGTATCATAAACTAGATTGAGTCAATCCAAATATTAAAGCGAAAAGTCTATATTTCCTACAAAAAAAAACTTTATTTTCTTGAAGAAAACACGCTTTTTTGCAATGTCAAATAAAGTTCAGTTGCGGGGTGCTTCGCAATTCGGGCGATACTGACAAAATGTACACAATTCAAGAATAATAGCGATGAAATTGTAGCTTCATTGACTATTCAATGTTCTTAAACTTTTCCCCTACTGATCATTTAACTATTCAAAAAAAAAAAAAAAAACAAAATTTGTAGAAGGCTAAACATCTCCTTATGCAAAAGAAGAAGCTTTTGCGTCTTCGGCAAAGTTTCAGAACGTGTAACATTGTCGAAGGCACCAAAGTTCTAGGACTTCAAATAACAAAGTTGCTATAAAAAATATGAAAACTACTAATGGTAAAATCTATGTAAATAAAAATGGAATGGTGTTTGTATGTCACGAAATGGCTTGAGAACAAGACTTCCGATTTGCATAATTCTTTCACATTTGTCTTTTTAAGGATTCCGATGTGTTTGTGTGAAGGAAAAGTTTTGGGAAGTTTTCGGAGAATTCGGTAATACGAGAGAGACCTCATACGTAATTTTGTAAGGGTGGTTTGGCAAGACGAAGTTTGTCGGGGCAGCTAGTTAACAATAAATCTATATTTTTTATATGAAAAAGGAGACATATTTTGAACTCAGATATCTCAAATATATCAAAATATATATCCAACTGGGGGGCCTTCCTTAGCCGAGTGGTTAGACTCCGCGGCTATAAAGCAAAGCCATGCTGAAGGTGTCTGGGTTCGATTCCTGGTCGGTCCAGGATCTTTTCATAATGGAAATTTCTTTGACTTCCCTGGGTATAGAGTATCATCGTACTTGCCACACAATATACGAATGCGAAAATGGCAACTTTGGCAAAGAAAGCTTTCAGTTAATAACAGTGGAAGTGCTCATAAGAACACTAACCTGAGTAGCGGGCTCTGTCCCAGTAAGGACGTTAATGTAAAGAAGAAGAAGATATCCAGCAAATTTTGACATTCGGTAGATGAAATATAGCGTATTTTGGACCATTGTTAAGTTTTTTGAAAACTTGCAACTTTCTGAGTAAAATAATGATAGAAAATACAATTATTTGTTTAAAAATAAAAATTTTCAAAGAAAAACAAGTTTTTTTTTGTATCATACAGCACATGCATGTTATCGAACTTGAGTGACACATGTGACATAAAATGGCACATATAACAATTTTGACGTAAATAGTACAAAAAAGTAAAATATTAGTAATTTCACATTTTAAACAATAGTTTCGTAATATGAAATCCTAGAACTTTGATGTCTTCGATAACTTGTCGTATTTTTACACGTTCTAAAACTTTGCTGAAGTGCCGCAGCTATTAAAAAAAGTTTACAATGCAGTGCAACCTATGCGGCGAAATTTCCAACAAACTTTTCTCATCAAACTAAAGAACAAATAAATCCAAGATAAGTCTCCGAAGACACCAACCCGAAAAAATGCACTCCTAAAGAACTAAAGTTTTTGCCTGGCTAAATTCTGTTCGTGGCCCAGTGTTGTCAATTGGTGGCATTGACATTTTTTCATTAATTTTATTCCTTTGTAGTCGAAATGTTTTTGAAACGATTGAAAATATGTTTTGCTTCAAAGTACAATAATTTTAGACTGGCTGAAATTATTTTGAGATTTTAAGTGATTATGATTGGAAAATGTGTGATTCATACCGAAATGGCAAATCTCTTTTTAAATATAAATTGACGTTTTTAAGAAAACTCGAACTTTAACTTTAAAATTGAAAAAACGCATGTTTGGCCGAATATTAGACAGAAGGTCGAAAGGACAAAGGTTGAAGTACAAAAAAAGAAGGGACAAAAGGTCGAATACATTTTTTCAAAGAAGGGAAAATGAGAAAGCAAATATTTTTCGGCCTTAAGTCCTTTTGACCTTCTGGCTTTCAAACTTTTGATTTTCGACCTTTTGTCCACAAATTTTTTATAAGTTTCTAGAAATAATGGGAATCAACTCGATAACAATCTATCATTAAAAAGAGATAGCATTCTTATTAAAATAATATTAGCTAAGTGCCATTCATATTTTTAATAGTACAGCTCAAACAATAGTCTATATAGTCTGTGAAGTTATAGGATAGAAGCACTGATTTTGGCCATAGTGCCAATTGTATCCATAGTGGATTACATATAATTTTACACAACAAATTAGCATGAAACAGTTCGTGTTAAGTAGAACCCATTCACGACTCTATGACACTACCCCGAACGCCACTACCCAGAAAGTCTTTACCTCGAACTCCGTTACCCCAAAAGCCATTACCCAGAATGGGTCATTACCCCGAATGCCATTACCCCGAATGCATAACATTTTGAGATTTTTTCTAATTAGAAGGTGGGGAGATAATGGTACGATTCCTAATTAGTATTAAATAAGTTTAGCCTGACAATGTATTTTTCAAATATTATAAGATAAATAAGGAGCTAGATTTTCAGCAAATAATTTTCACATACTAAGTTTCGTTTGGTTTTGTCCTCTAAAAATGAGGTTCACATAGACACACTGCAATGCTCTGTAGAACAGCCAATTTCGAAAAGAAGGGAGAAATTTATTAGGAAGAGGATAGCTATAATATTCACAAAATAAAGATGTAGTAAAGTTTCGTTTTGGATGCTGCTACACACTTCCTTGCCACCCTGATTACCCTGATATTATCGCTGCAAGTGTTGTCCTATGGAACCCGCCTAAAGACCAACCTGACCTGACAATCGTTCCTTCATTGATTGTGGGAAATAGCTGTGTTTGATTCAGGACAATGATGAAATGATGATGGCAGAAAAATGGTGAGAAGTTTAATAAGAGGCCTCTTTTAATGCAAGAAGCTAAAAGAAGGGCAAAATTTCTTATTAGAATTATAGCAGGATTAACTTCAATGAATGCCTTAAGGATATCTTGCTTTCAAAAAACTTAGCTGTTCCATTGAAAATATTAGTGGCTAGCTTAACCAACGAATCTTTAGAAGAACAGGCTATTTTATCAAGAAGGGCGAATTTCTGGTTAAATGCTTTCAGCTATGACGTAAATAATCACTATAACAACATGATGTTATCGCACAACCTTTATTTTTAAGAAAATAAAATCTTTGTTAAAAACAAAATTGAAATGTGAACATCACCAAGAAGTCCAAATACCGGTCAGCACGCAGCTGTTCAGCAAGACCATATTGAGGGAATAGATTCGAAATCCTCCGATGGCGGATCTTATTACATTTAAAATTTCCTTGACATCCCTGGGCATAGATGCACATGTTCAAGAATGATAAAATGACAAGGAAAATCCCCTGTTAGTATAGGCGATGTCATAACAAAAATTAGGGAGATTTTAGTATTAACTGATTGTAGTGGCATTTTCGAATAGGAGTAAATCCTACAAGGGTGGCTCTAAGAAGTCTGTGCTTATACCTTCAAGGATAATACAGATACTGTGAAGTATAGAGATATCATTGAGTACTGTTTGCGGGTTTGCTCTATAAATCCATAGAGCGATACTTTCCGGAGTTGCCTGATATTTATCGAGGAAATGAGTTTTAAAAAGAGCTTTGAATGACTCAAAACTTCATACAATATTTTAGGCTATCCAGTTCTTACGATTCTAGTTAGGACAGAAGACGCATTACAGTATAGTTATCAGACGAGTATGTAATTTTGATATACTTTAATTAATAATAAAAAAACCATACCCGAAACGTGCAAATCTGGTACAAGGTAGAAACAAAGGTGAGGTGTTCGTAATAAGAGTATGCAATGTTTTTGAAATGGAGATTTGAGCGTAGAAATGTAAAGCAAAAAACTTCTTTTCTATTTAAGTTCTTGCGATTGTGACACGAGACACTTGTGGATTACAACATAATTAAGACGGGATTTGTTGTTTTGGCAGCTTGTTTTTTTGTGTTACATTTTTGTTCATTAGTAAATGAGTTACAAAGAATAAAACAAAATTTCGTCTACTTAAAATAAAATATTTTAAAATTCAATCAAAAGTATAACTGTTATATTTTGAACAGATATAGCAGTCTTCTGCCTATTTTCCAGGGTTAGCCAGTTTTCCAGGGCAGTTAGTTTTTCAACATAAATTTAAGCTGATTATGCATAAGCGATTGCTTTCAGAATCGTTGTGAAAAATTGTGTCTTATGCTTTCAGAAGAACCTTTGTTATAATACCTAACAGATTATGTTTCAATTGTGTTGAAATTCCCTTGGCTGACATCCCAAATTGAGGTGATCATGGGCGTAGCTGTATGAATTTAATACTTAGCCTTCCTCCAAGGATTTCTATAACAATAAAACACATTCGAAGAAATTAATGTTTCTTTTTGTTTCAAAATCCTGAGATCATTTCACGAATCCATCATAAAAAAACGTGCAAATCTGGTACAAGGTAGAAACAAAGGTGAGGTATTCATAATAAGAGTATGTAATGCTTTTGAATTGAGAGTTGAGCGTAGAAATGTACAGGAAAATACTTTTTTTCTATTTAAGTTCTTACGATTGCCTTGAAAGCCTGACGAAATTGAGAAAAAAAGATTATAATATATGAATAAACCACTACACATTACGATGAAATGTTTACGAAACAGAAGAGACAGTCATCCTTTTCACGAGGATTTAGAAAGAGAGACGTTTAAAAAGGGCAACTTTTGGTAATTTTTGATGAGTTCTTTCAGTGAGATAAGGTTCACCAGGGCCATAAAATGATTAAAATTTTCTCAAAATTAATAGTGAAAGATAAAATATTTTAGTTGACACGAGATAATACCCAACTAGTGGATTACAACATAATTAAGACGGGATTTGTTGTTTCGGCAGCTTGTTTTTTGTGTTACATTTTTGTTCATTAGTAAACAAGTTACAAAGAATAAAACAAAACCGTCTACTTAAAATAAAATATTTTACAATTCAATCAAAAGTATAACTGTTGAACAGATATAGCAATCTTCTGCCTATTTTCCAGGGTTAGCCAGTTTTCCAGGGCAGTCAGTTTTTCAACATAAATTTAAGCGATTGCTTTCAGAATCGTTGTGAAAAATAGTGTCATATGCTTTCAGAAGAACCTTTGTTATATACCTAACTGATTATGTTTCAATTGTGTTAAAATTCTTTTGGCTGACATCCCAAATTGAGGTGATCATGGGCGTAGCTGTATAAATTTACTACTTAGCCTTCCTCCAAGGCTTTCTATAACAATAAAACACATTCGAAGAAATTAATGTTTCTTTTTGTTTCAAAATCCTGAGATCATTTCACGAATCCTTCAAGCTCAGTCTGCTGAGAGCTAATTATTGCATCGATCAACAAAACAAATATATGGTTTTTTATGACTCACCAATTTAATTGCGTTTTTCCCATGAAAAACCACAACCCATTGATGGTTTCACGCTTCTATATGCTATAAAATTTCCCATTAAAATTAACCTTTCCAAACGGCATCGGCTTCGATGGATAATATTGAATAATAGTTTAGTAGTTGAAACCGATCCGCTTCACGGTTCGTGCGGTGTTTGATCTCATCAATCGATACGATTACACGTTGAGCTGCCGGCACCGCACCGTCATCGGATGCACACATCTGCGGTGAAGCCAATAATAACGAACGCTTCAGTTGACATTGAAAGTGTGGATTAGCGGCATTGTCTTAATACTGACCGCAGTGATGGCGGTTATGGGGCGGCGGTAAGGCTCATTGTCAGGCTGCCGGCGAGCGCACTTGAATTAGTCTTGTTTTTATTCACGATCAGGCCGCCAATCGGTTGTTTTTGCCTAAGATCTGTATGTTCGTCGCACTGTTTGTCAGTTCTGGCCAAGTTTTTTTCTGGGGTACGTGTGACCCCAATTGGTTTTAGCCGTGGCAATGGTCAGCGATTCAATTTTCGGATGAGACGCCTTGAGGGACCTCTTCAGAGCAGAGGAAATCGGTTGACGCCACTCTCCACCGCAGCGGTTGCCAAACTGCAGGATCTGGATCAACGTTCTAAATGCATTGTTAAAAGCTCCTTTGTTATGGTCAGGCAGCAAATATTGAAAGTAAACAAAACTTATATTGAACACGACTATATTAAATTAAATTGAAATAAATTAAATTTGAATTTACCAAATTTCAAAAGTTCTTAGTGTTCAATGAGCACCTGCGTTTTGGCTTAGTATTCAACGAGCACTTCCACAGTTATTAACTGAGAGCTTTCTTTGCCAAAGTTGCCAACATGACATGACGATGATACTTTACGTCCAGGGAAGTCAAGAAAATTTCCTTCACGAAGAGATCCTGGAATCGAACCCAGACACATTCAGTATGGCTTTGCTTTGTAGCCGCGATCTCCAACCACTTGTTTAAGGAAGGCCCGTTTTATATGTCCTCATACATGTGCATAATTTCAGCTAAGTTATAAGGATCTTTTTTCGACCAATATTGCGTAATCACTGCATCCATACGTGTAATTCGTTCGTTGTACTGACCCATAAACCAATTATCGATTAAGAGTAGTTTGCAGTTTTTTTTCAGCTGACCTCGCTCTTTTAAAATTCGCAGCTCTTCTTCTGACCAGTATAATAATCGCGTTTCTGTTTGTTTGTTTCATTTTCAGATAAAAATGGCCTAAGTGAAGGTGAGTTGGTACCTTTCGAATTCGTTTCGGTGTCGGTTCACACATGCGGTGACTAGGCGTCTAGGTAAAGTTCAATCGTCATCATCTTCGGAAAATCAAGAACGCGACTTTGGGTCAGCCATCAATTATCCTATCGCTGTGCGGCGCAGTTAGAAATAGAAAAAATATATGGAGTGTTTGACGGCGTTTAGTGAGATTTGCCCTTTAGCGGTCTTTTCGGTCGACCAAGGAAAATGATTTAGTGTTGTAAACGTAGACAATGGGTCTTGTCGAGTTGTATCCAGCTGTTGGTTTAGCACTACATTGCGGCTCGGATGAATGCCGGTGAGTGATCTATGGCGACCCTCCTGCAGAGGTTGGGCCTTTTGCTTCTCTGGCTGGCGGCGTTTACTGTCATTATGGTGATTGTTTCAGTACGGTGGAATGATGAATGATCCTCGACACGTCTAAATCAGAGGAGCTGACTAAATGGATTAATTTTGTGCGAGATTTGCGAGCCGCAGATACTTGCTCCGGGTATAATTTGGAATAATTAATCATTTGAACTAACAAACTATGTAATTCGTAGGATTTCGATGGCTTTTTCTATATGTACGATTGCAATGTCCTGCAATCTTGGAGATGAAAGTATTGCATTTTGCATGATATGCATGATATTTGCCTTCTTTTTTTTCTTGGCATTATGTCTCCACAGGGACATGGCCTGCTGCTCAGTTTAGTGTTCAACAAGCACTTCTACCGTTATTAATTGAGAGCTGTTTTTTTGCCAAATTTGCCATTTTCGCATTCGTATATCGTGTGGCAGGTACGATGATACTCTATGCCATTACGAAAAGATCCTGGACCGACCAGGAATCGAACCCAGACACCATCAGCATGGCTTTGCTTTGTTGCCGCGGACTCTAATCACTAGGCTAATTAACTTAAAAGCAAGTTATTAAAACCTCATTGTATTAAACATTTGTCAACAAAAACTTCAAAAACAACTTTCAGGGGTAACGGCCTATATCTGCGTTTAATGTATTGAACTCTATTCATTGCCAAATCTTATTCTTAGAATAAGTTCCAAGCTCTTGGAGGAATCCTGCGAAAAATTTCTATATGAGTCTCTGGAAGTGTTGTTGGATTGATCCATGTAAAATTATTCGTCGAATTTTCAGAGGATTTTTTTGAATAATCTGTAAAGATTTCATTGATGAAATACTTGAAAAAGTCCTGGAAATATCCCTTTCAAAATCATCTAAGGACACTCTGCAGGAATCCACAAATGAGTTCATTGAGCTAATCCTGAAAGGTCTTATGAATCTGTAAAGAGTTAATGTAGGAGTAATTTGCTTATCGCGAAATTTCTAGATAATTCGAGAAGAAATTTTAGAAATAGATTCTAAAGCAATCCTTGGAGGGATTTTTCTAACAATTTCAAATAAAATACATTGAGAATGCGTTGGAGGAATTTAAGAAATTATTCTTGTTGCATTTTCCAGAGGAATCTTTAAGCATTTTTTGAAAGAACAACTGAAAATATCATGAATATCTGGTCGAATCCCTGCAGTAATGTTTGGGGGAATTATTGCAGATATTCTTGAAGGACTTACTGAAAGGTTTTTGTGAAAATTTCCGATGGAATCTCTGAAAACTTAAGGGTGAACGCGCAGTTATTAGGCAAGACTACGCTGAGGGTGGTAGGTTTGAATTCCACCGGTGATGTATCGTTTCAAGTTGGAAGTTTTGTCAACTCTCCAGGACATAAAGTGCTTGTCATATGAAATTCAGAACATTATTTTTAATAATGTGTTTTAAGCATATCATTAGGATATTGTTACATGATCTTTATCAAACTATACGATAGCCAGACTTCGGAAAGATCCACTCCCAGTAAGGTCTTCGTAGGGAAGGACTAAGCTGTGAATCTATGAACCAGTAATGTTCCACATACTTTTTATTGATTTAGTGCCTCAAATGAAGTCTTCCATACTACAATGTACTGATTGCATGAATAGGTAATGTTAATAAATTATAATCCCATTTTTGAATAAAGGTCATTATTCAAAAACTGGCAATTTTATCGAATGTGTGTAATCATTTGTTTATTATGATTTTCCATAGAAAAATGAATGTGAAATTCTCAGAGAAATTCTTACAAAACTTTTTGGAATGTTGGATCTGATTACCATACATACTCATTTCACAGACAAACAGCTAAAACGCTTTCAACTGTATCCATCGTACGCTTCAACTGTCGTATATAAACAATTAGACTATGCTCATATTCATATGATTTTCAATATGGAAGAATGAGTTGGATTCTGCAAGCGTAATGGAGAATCATCATAATTTGAAAGTAAGAATGTATTTTGTACAATATATCTATTAAATATGGTCAAACTGCAATTTTGGACTAGCACCTCCTGTCCCCCAGTTTCGGACAGCTTGATTTGTTACATGATATCTTTGTAATTTTTGCACCAGTGTCTCCAAATACACTATTTTTTCATGTATTTTTTCGATCATGGTATCAAAGACACAATAAAAATAAGGAGAATGAAAATTACTACAAATTGAAATTACTAGAATCCATACAAATCCATTGAATTTGCAATAAAATACTATTCCTAGAGTAAAAACATTCAATAATGTACAAATTTGCATAATTTAAGACATTTCCAGGTCGTGTCCGGTATTGGGTGTCACCTTTTAAGATTGGTCATTTTGGTAGTAAAAACCAAAAACGGAATCCTACTGTAATTGGTTTGTTTCCAATTTTTTTTGAGTTTTTGGTTTGAAATCAAAATTTCAAAATTTCCCGTGCACCGGAACTTTTTTCAAAGCTCTCTTGAAATTAGTATGGAAATCACATTTTAATCACCCCTCAGCAAATCTTACTACGGGACGAGCTGTCATTATGTGGTTAAAAAAGTTATTGTGTCTACAGATTTAAGTCTTCTTTATTAATATAAAATATCAAAATATAGATATTGAAGTGCAATAAAATTGTAGTATACTTATAAAAACGTGCTCTTTCGATCAAGCTACAAAAAACTTTTTCATTGCTAAACAACCTAATTGCAGGGATTCTTGAAGAAACAGTATTCTGCGAAAACTTGGATTAATATTACGAGGAATCGAAACAAAACATTTGAATTCTTGGAGCATCTATTGGAGAAATTCCATCTGAAATCCTTTTAAAATCTGGTGTATTTTTTATGAATCTTTAGATAAAAAGTGTCAGGTCATTAGGCCGAAGTACGTTTAGCCGAATTTTGTTAGACTGAATGGGTCAAGAGCACTGAGCAGCAATTACGACTTGTGACGGAATAGTAAACTTAATAATTTGTAGTTAATTATATGGTATGATTGTTATATCGCTAGAATCATGGTAGGTTATCCATTCAACTTATCAAACACATTTACTTCCCGGAATTCTCCAAACAGAGATTGAAATTTAATAGCTAAACAACATTAAATTTGCTCTCGTGAAAGTTCCGTCATTGCGATGTGACGAAATGAGCACATGAAATATAGCTTCGTCTAGTGACAGTGAGAAAACTCGTTTCGTCATTGTCGCAAGTCGGTCATGATGCTTAACAGACCTAAAAGAAATCTCTTGAAAAATCCCTCTGAACCGTTAGAGAAATATCTGAAGAAATTATTGGAGGAGCTCCTGCAATATTTTCCGAAAAAGTTATATGAGGAATTCCTGCAAGAATTCGTTGAGAAATTCATGGAAAATTCTGATGATATTCGCACATGATTCTTATGGTACATCTAAGAGAATACGTTAAGAGAATATTTTTTCGGACACCTGCAGGAGTTTCTCCTAGGAACAATACAGATATTTCTCAAACTCTCAATGATTTCTTCTGAAATTTGTCCAGCAAGCCTCTAATCCTGATAATCTCGCTAGGGTCCTTTAGGAATTTCTTCATATGTATTCTGTGGTTTCTTCCAGGAGCTTCTTGATTTTTTAGAAATCCCTCCAGAGATTCCGTCATGAGTTCTCAAGGTGTTTTTATTTCTTAAACTTTTGCAAAGGTTTCTTCGAGAATCTGTCCTACAGAAATTCCTGAAGAAATTTGTCGATGATTGTTTGCAGGATCCTTGAGAAAATCTCTGGGGAAATCTGTACTGGAATAACTGAAGAACTTTTCATGGATTTTCTCATCGAATCACCGAAAATCGTACCAGAGATAACTTTGGAGCACTTTTTGGAGAATTCATGGAAGTATTTATCAATTTTCAATGAACTACTTGAAAGAACTCCAAGACGGTGATTTAAATGAGTATTTAAGGGGATTTTTGGAATAAAATGATGGCAGAATGTTTGCTGGATGAATCTTTGCATGATATATTCTTATAAACATTCTTGGAGGACGTATAGGAAAAAAATCTAAAGAAATACCAGTGGGGTATTTTTGGAGATATCATTAGATTGATTTGGACAACTTCTTGTAGGATTACTTGAAAAAAAAATCTGCAAAGCATATCTGGAAGGTTATTGATGGAATCCTTTCACTAAATTCCAAAGCAATCTTTTTAGAAATTCCTTCAGAATACCTGACAAACATCCTGTTAGACTCCCTGGCAGAACTACTGATGGAATAAATGTAGAATGAAGTCGTTGAATTTTTCCTAGCAATTCATAAAAAAATTATATCGAAATTCTAGGAAAAAGTCTTCTAAGAATTCCTGACATAACATCTGAAGAAATTTCTCTTTTAATAAAATATTTTTTTTTTTTTTTAAAGGCACTGACACGTTAAATGCTTCCAGTGGGCATTATTATATGCCCTTTGAAGGAAGTACCACACTAGACAACGGACTAGCATGCAACGCCCAGTGGCACTGTCCGAACACATTCCTCACGAAAAGTTTTCCGGACTGCAGCGGGAATCGAACCCACACTCCCTAGCACGATGCGGCTAAATGCCTGGTGACACTAACCGCATGGCTACGAAGCCCACATTTTTAACCCGTATAGGCCTGAGTGAAAGCAAAAATACTAAAACCCTCACCGCTCAGCGAATTCTTCATGGATTCAAATGATTTTTTGTCAGTATACTGGCACACATATCTAGTTTCTAGAAGTGGACAGAGGAACGCGGAAATATTCATGTGGCCGGAGTTATTCCGGTGGATCACTGGGTCAGGTCGGGTGAGGTGCGGGAGGTACTGTGCGTTTGTGCCCCTGGAGGTAGGCAAATTTCAAGTCACAGATTATTTCCGGAATCGGCTATAATGTAGCCACTACATGGCGGAATTTTAAGAAAATTGCATCAGTGTAAACCTTTTGAGAAACAATTGAATTGGATAACTATGAGTTTTGCATTTGATTAATCCTACAAATGACCATTTTCGGGTCCTGGGACGCTTCAAACTTACGATAAAGTGGCCAATTTGTATCTGAACATCTGTGTCAAGCTTATAGGAACGCATTTCAGTGCACAATTATGTTTGATTTCTACTTTTCGAGAATTGAAACGGTTTAGTATCCAACAAATCTATAGCCGGTTTTTCCGGGCATTACGTTCGAATGGCCACATCCGGTTTATTTTAAACGGTTCAAAACCCTTAATTTATAATGGTGAATATCAGATCTTAATGATTTATGCAAATTAAAATGATTGTCATTGCAAATAAATAAAGGTAACTTTGTATGTCCCAAAAAATAGCCCTTTTTACCCGACTTGACCCAGTGACCCACCGGAATAAATCTGGCCACAGGAATATTTCCGAGTTCCTCTGGCCACTTCTAGAAACTAGATATGTGGGCCAGTGAACTGTCAAAAAATCACTTGAATCCGTTGAGAATTCGCTGAGCGGTGAGGGTTTCAGTATTTTT
Source organism: Aedes aegypti (assembly GCF_002204515.2). Taxonomy (NCBI): domain Eukaryota; kingdom Metazoa; phylum Arthropoda; class Insecta; order Diptera; family Culicidae; genus Aedes; species Aedes aegypti. The sequence goes on from NC_035108.1 coordinate 296,572,583, forward strand.
GCTTTCACTCAGGCCTATACGGGTTAATAAAATAAATGAGGAAACAACAGAATTGATTGATTCTAGAATTCAGCATATGTTTTCCTGAAGAATCTTCGGAGGAATCTGTGCTGGGATACTTGGGAGAATTCTTGAGAGATACATTTTCTTCTAAGAAGTCATGGAGGAAAGCTTGGAGTAAACTCTTTGCGATTTGCAATAGAAAGTTTTGGAGTCAGCTTCGAGGGATTTTATTGAAACCATTCACAGAAGAACTTTTAATGGTGCCTATAAAATCCAATACGTTTCGTAGATTGGGAAAGTATTTGCCCTCTTTTTTGCATTCATTACTAGAATTTTCAAATGAAATGTTCTATCCCGTTGGACGGAAGGCCATTAGCCTTAATGCCGTCAGACCGAAGAGGTTGTTAGTTTCGGCCATTAGGCTGAAAATGGTGGATAGCTCTGATGGGTCGTAAAGCCGAATGAATTTTTAGGCTGGATAAGTTATTGGGAGTTTGGTCAAAGTTAGCTGTATTACCTTGAGGCTCACAATATCTGCTGTGATATATAATAAAAAAGAAAATCCTTTGTTTACGAAGAGAAGGAAGAACACTAATAAATGAGTTAGCCTTTTGAAACAGAAATTTATATTTTTCATTTGAAATAGTCAAATGTTATTTAGGTCTTACAACCCTTTCGGCCTAAGAATCTTTTAGGCCTAACGGCGTACGGCCTAACTGCCTGCATCCAACTGAAAAACTTTCAATATGTTTGATAATACTTATACCGTGCTGCATCGAATTACCGGACGCTTCCAAAGCCGGATACTGGCCTTTTTCACGGTGATCAAATTCAATTTTTTTCTTCTAGAATCCATAATTAAGATATCTTCTACATTCTCCATGCATAAAAGTTGTCGAAAAATGAATTTTTGGGTGATTCAAGGCCGGTGTCCTGGATTTGAAGCAATTGGACACTTCGAATGCACTGTATTTAGCTTTCTGGGAGAGTAGAAAAACTTGAATGATCAAATCTCTTTGAATTGTTGTAAAAATATAATTCTCAGTATGCATATTTACGAAAATATAGTTAAATTTTTCGAATGCTGAATCTAAGTGAATGGGATCGGATAGAAAGATAAGCAATATCTATCACTAGACAGAAAAAAGTAGAAAATCCCCTATGTTGTATAAAATAACTATGTTTGGTAGCTTCTGGAGTATCGGTTGACATGAATCTTTGACTACAGGCTGAAAATTTGGAGCAATGTACTCTTCTGCCAAATAGCTTAATTTGATGATTCAAGAAGCTGAGAGGGTGATCCTTAGCTTGTGGCTACAAAACTGAGCCATAAAGATGTCTGGGATTGCCGGTTTCCTGGTCAGGAATATTGTATTCTTTATTGTACTTAAACCAAATTAGTGTTTATTGAAGATGTTACTTCATAAATGTATCATCCACCAGTTATAGCGATCATTACAAGGAAGGCGTCAAGTGCACTCATCTCTACAAGGTCGATATTAGCATGTTAATGCCGCGAGACCATGTGTTCCGTCATCATTATGCAAATCCCTTTCATTTTTTCAAACTATACACTTAGTTGTTGCCAGTCAGTTGCATTCAAATTCAGGCACTTTTCCCTGACATATGTAAGCACGATCATATGCCACAAATGACAGAAGGCCTTTCCTTGGACCCTTTCAAACCGCCAGGGCTCGGTTCAATATTTATTAGAGATAATTATCTCCCTCCCTGCATGCAAGCAGGGGGTGATCGAACAACGAAACTTCAAACAAAGCTGCCGAACGGGTACTGCACTGCGACTGACCTCCCCCATTTGGGATGCTAACTGGTGGTATCTGCTACTATGTATTTCGATTAGGAAATTACTGTCTGCGAGCCGCGATGGGGGGCGTAAGAGATCGCACCACAAACGGTAATGGCGGGGAATACGCCCCCGTAGGGTGTTTCCAACTGATTGTGCCGGTACTAATTTGAAACAGTTTGTTGCGGATCGGTCCATGGCACTATGGGCGAACAAGTGGTCAAAAATCGAATAAAAACCGTCTTGTTACAATAGGCTTTACTTGTTCATCAATCCATAGTTCTATTAAAATATTCTTTGAGTATCAGAGAAAAATCTGGTTGATACTGTAAGCCAGAGTTATCGTGTAAATTTAAAATGCATTCGATTGAAAAATAAGGGATTGATTACTGACTTTCAGTTTATTTTGATGTCCAAATAAACCAAAATTTACAACATCGGTTTAGCTGTAATTATTAATAGCAAAACTCATTATTTCACCAGAAACCCTATTCAAAACTCTGTCTAGGAGATTGGTTCTTTGTATCACAAAACTGATGAATACGACATAAGATGCCAAACATATTTTGGCCACCAGACTACATGGAAACTGCCCTTAGTGCAGAGTCCCTTTGGGGAGTTGCATTCGGCGTGAAACGGAGGCTTGTACCTTTAGGCGATTTGATGGTAAAGTGCCGTTGTGCAGGGAATTATTTTTCGTTAGGAATTTGATGGGGCGATTTGCTGACTTTTGAGGACTTGACTATATACTTGGTGATAAACCCTAAGTGCTCTTTGAGCAAAAGGTTAACTCTGGCGTAGATTGGGGCGTGGAATGAACCAGCTTATTAATGGACCATGGATAACTTTATTAGTGTATTTCGCTTCAAGGCAAATGCAATTTGCAATGACCATTTATGTTGGAAATATAAAAGGAACTGTTTTGCTTCCAGGTATATGCTTCACAAGAAAACCAGACTTGTTGGAACAAAAAGCCATTCAATGGAAGCTATTTTGGGACATCTATTCAGGAAATTACCATGTAGCCAATTAATTGCATCAATTGCTCGGTACCCTGCCATTAAGCGATCATAATTTAGCTGAACGCTACAAACGACAGCTTATTTTCGCTATTTTTGCAAGCTTCTCGAATGTGCTTCTAGTTGGCACTTGTTATAGGGTAGGATGTCGCCGGCACTGTCGTTCGAAAAGAAAACTTTATTGTTTCTGAGATGTAAGGAGTGTTTTTGTGTGATTCGTTTACCGTTGGCTTTCTTTCAGTTCTGGTGTTTCAGCTCTGCCACTTGCCGTTTTAAACGGTTTTAATAAGTAATCAAACGCTTATGTCTTTTTCCTAAGTTGTCCGCATCTGCATCATACAAATGATGATTCGACGAAAATTGTTAAATGTTAGCTAGCAAATCGCTAGGCTACACTCAATTAGATGAAATTGCATTGCCAAATTAGTTTCCATGGCACGATGTCCGTGAAGGCAAAATAATTATTAATTTATTTACGCCAACAATTTCATCGCCTTTTTTTCTTGCAGTGTGTCGGGGCGTCAAGGATCACGACAGCCACCACGAGTAACATTGAGATGTGATGATGGTCGCCTTTTTTTCTAGTCGAATGACTGGATGTATTAAATTGTTTGCCATTGGTCTTCGTTCCGATCGTCAAATGAAACAGATGCTAACTGTTACCGATCACGTAATAGAGAGGGAGATGATCTGCAGTATGCATTTCTCTATAATGCTAGTAATCCTTGGAACATGGGTCACGATGTCCCGGGCGAAATATAGCACTTTAATAGAATGTCTTTGAGGCTGTGAAGTGGTGAATGAGCAACGAAGTGTGTCCAATTTAGCTCAGGTTCTCACATGTTCTCTCCTCACGCTTCCACGGGTGACTAAGGGATCTGTACTTACATGGTAGTCTCGAGCGTCTCTGCAATGTAGAGTCTGCTCTACATCAAAAAGTTCCATCTTTTCTGGCATCCAGAGAAATATTGTTCCACGTCAGCTACATCTATGGAAGCAGCCTTATCAATACGCGATGTAGGTAGCTATACTTTCTTAACAAAACATTTTGAATTTGTAAGGTACCATCAGTGCATCTGATTTCGCTCATTAAGGAAAGTTATGTGTTCAAATGTTAATTATAAAATAACTATTGTATCGATCAATACTATGTTTAAGTCACAATGTAGCTCCAAGTATAAGTAATCAACGGCAAAATAAAAAGAATTTGAAAAACTTTCATAAAAACATATTTAATTGTATTTCTTACTGCATCTAAGTGTTCCTATTTCCGCTCACGTAAGCAGATTTCGTGGCGAACTTACTAAAAATGCATTATTTCGAATTTCATTATTTATCCTGATATTTTTCATGGTCAAACCATAGCTACTACTGCAATAAAGAAGGCTGTATACTAAAATCGACATTTCTTTAAAATTTTGTTTATTTTTTAGCATGAGCAGTTATTGGAACACACAAAAATACCTAGTAACCGCTCACGAGGTCTTGTGTTTTCAATATAAAGAATTATTTTATCAAATGAAAATAATTCACTTCATTTGAAAGTTGTTAATATTGCTAGAATATATCCGTGAGAAAAATTTTGGTTTTTGACACGAAAAAATCTGTTATTATATTAGTGAGCGAAAATAGGGGCATGAACGGATACTGGTGCACTGATGGAATAATTTAGAAAGAAGAAAGAGCAAACGGTACTCTATGACATTAAATAGATACTTCCGGCAGACACACTTGTAATGGTTAAGGGTTCGTCAACATTTCCTCTCCATATCCCAAGTTATAGTATAGATGGGCGTCGCCGGGAATAGCGATAATGCTTATCCCGAACAACTAGAATGTACGTATGACGAGATCACCTTTTGCGTTATGCGATGTTTATATGTGTGAGTTTCACGTATAAAATGTCGTCAAAAGGCCTTATGCGTACAAAAGTGGATGCGGTATACGTGCATGTTTTATATGATGAAATATGGCATTTAATGCGTGTGTATAAATTTTCCTGCGGAGTAATTTGTAATCTTATGCGACATCATTTATGAAAACAAAATTGATTTGACAGCTGCTACGGATTGATTCGAATTAAATTGTAATTGTATACGGGACGAAAGAAAGTGTATGAAAGAACTTAGAAAGCAGCGTTTTAAGCGAGGAAAGTCGTTAATAAAACGATTTCACCCAGCATGTATTTTTTGCAAGATTCCTTCTAATATTTAACGTTGAACTTTTGTGAAGACACATGCGGGAATTACTTCAGGTATTCCTGTATAAGTTCAATCATTACAAGGCTTTGTACAAGATCAGACAGCACCAAAAAGTAATCAAGTGATTGCCTCACATATCCATCTTAAATTCTAGAACCTATTGTAAAAATAAAAATCTCATGTTTTTGATTCCTAGTCTCATGAAAATAATCATGGTATTTTAGGGTACCACTAGGAATTTATCCAGATATGAACCTTGATTTTTTTCAAGAATAACACGACGTTTTTTTTTCAGGAGTTTATTATTTTTTTATTGTCTAGATATAATTTAAAGACGACTTAAGAAATACTTCTTCTAGATTTTTTAATATAATACATGAAACTGTTCAGTAACTTTAGAAAATTTATAATTGTTGCCTTCCAAGATTCCACCAAGGATTCATTGAAGTATTTATTCAGGAATTCTAACAATATTATCGGGGCCCAGATAGCCGTAGCGGTAAACGCGCAGCGATTCAGCATGACCATGCTGAGGGTCGTGTGTTCGAATCCCATCGGTCGAGGATCTTTTCGTGAAGGAAATTTTCTCGATTCCCAGGGCATAGAGTATCTTCGTACCTGCCACACGATATACACATCCAAAAATGGTCAATCGGCAAAGAAAGCTCTTAGTTAATAACTGTGGAAGTGCTCATAAGAACACTAATCTGAGAAGCAGGCTTTATCCCAGTGGGAACGTAATGCCAGAAAGAAGAAGAACAATATTTGCTCAAGAAAATATTTGAAGAATTATGCTATCGGTTCCTAAGAGTGATTTAATAATTCAGAAAACAACCCCAGAAACTCCTTTAGGAAACAAACCCCTTTCTAGATTGCAGAAATTCCCGGGAGATACTTAAGTTATCTTTAATAAAATACTTTGAACATCCGCGGAATTTCTCAAAGATTTTCTTAAGAAAAATTGTGCAAAAATATTAAGTTTCTGGTAGCATCCATGGAGAAACTTATGGAGTATTCCGAGAATGAATGCTGAAGAAACTCAAGGAATTCCTAGTAAAAAAAGTTGATAGAATTTACAAGAGAATCATGAATATTAAATAGGAATTGACAGTAATGAGCATGAGCATTGATGACCGTACAATTCATAGTTGCTCCTCCGTGATTGACCAGGATAATCAAAATTGCACAAGGAATTAACAGACGGACCTTGGAAGTAACTTACCATCTTCAGTGTACTATTTCGAGAATTCCAAATATTATAAAGTCAATAATGGCGCCAGCCACGTCCTTACGGTCTTCTTGGAAAGGAAGGAATGTTAGTTAGACTACCGTTGTTACTAAATACCGAGTATACCTCTGCTCCTTATGGTTGTCACGGGAAAGAGCAGGGCCGTGTTTACGGTGGTCCAAGGTTTAGAGGCACCCACAAATCACGCCTTGAAAAACACATATATAAATCATTTAACTCAAAGCGAAATGCTTAAACAATACATCCAAATTTCGATGGATTTGACTTTACGACTTACAAAAAGATATAAAAAGACTCAACATCGATTTTTATTTTGAAATATGCGTGTAAGTCATTTGCAGTAATATTTACTACATTCTCATGGATATCACACTCAAAAATATCTGTCGAAAAGATATTTGCTTTCCTTAAAAGCTTGATGAATTTTCTTATCAATTATTAAACACTACGATATTGGTGTATGTTTTTCTTGCATGTCTAAGAATTAATACACTAAATAATCAAAAGATCCAACTTTAATGTGAATTATTGCAAATAAATTATGTAATTATTAAACGTTCCGCTATTTTTTAAATTCTAACAAGAACTCACTTCAAAAAGAGAAGTCATGTGGATACGCTTGAATGCAATTTAGTTATCAGCAGATCCATTAACCATAAGAATAGTTCTTATGATTTCATCAATCACCAGCTTATGATTTTTTTTTTCCAATTCAAAACAATAGAATATATTCATCAGTGCACATTTTTGAATGTAAAATATAAAAAAACTTCCATTATGGAGCCAACGAGAAAAAAGTAAATGTTATCGTTGATAAATGGACTAAAGGCGAATTTGACTTGCGGAACATATTAAATATAGGGGAATCAGGAGCATAATGGACACGTAAATCAAATGTTCATTTTAAGATTATAAAATGGCAATGTTTTAAATTTACCTCCAGCTAGTTTTCAAGTTTGATGTTAGTACGACGTGCTACATTCATTTATGGCGATAAGAATCATATCATATGTCAGAAAAGCGATAAAAAAATTGGGTAGAAAACAAGGCTGGTAAAAAGGTATCGAGGCGAAATAAACACTTGCATGAAATTTAGTGATTCCAATATATTTAATGACTGTCGATCGTTCCGATGTGTAAAAGAGCTCTCCCTCAGTCATAATAGCTAAAAATAACCTTTCTGGGTTCGTTATTTTGCTCAAAAATTAGATTCTCCACGGCCTTGCTTGTATACCAATTTGAAACTGAAAAAAAAAAACTTTAAGTCAAATTTTGAAGGACAGATGAAGCAAAACATACACTTTTACACCGTCAAACAAGCAAAACATATACTTTTGAACGTTTTTTTAAATATGTACATAAATGAAACACTCATACCGTTTTCAAGATAAAGAATGATTCATTGGAAACAGAAACATGAAACGAGCTCACCAATTGATAACACAGCGTAACAAAAAAGACATTTTTGCGTGTCTCAAAGATTAAATTATGTGTCTCTAGTAGATTTGGGGTCGCTGAATCTAATGCCGTTCTCAAAAATGTCCTTGCACGTCACAATTATTATCTACAGGTCGCCAAAGTTGTATAAAATAGTGATTTAATTGATGTTTACATGAAATTTAAACTATGATTTATCAAGCTTTTCAGTAATCTAATCCACCTAGAATAGGACTTCAACATTCATTTCTGATGTAATTTGGTTGAAATTGCACGATAAAATTTAGATTAAATCGAATTTTTCAACATGCTTGCAGTCTCCATATAAAACTCTTCATTTCTCTTATATGGTAAAAAACAATACTTTTCTAAAACACGAAAAATAACTTCTGAGCATCGATATGATTATGAACTTTGTTGATGAGTATTGTTTTACACATAGGGTTTGAATTCTGTGGCAAATTAAGCAAATATATTGCCTTACAAGCTGGCAAACTTGCATGCAAGTTGGCTGATATAGTCAAATTATGCATCTTCAACAGCCAATATCTCGAAAACTAGACGTGCTATGATATTTTTGAAAACGGCAATGAATCCATGTCAACCCTTAATTAAGTAAATAACGGTATTTTGATGCTGGAGACAAAAACGTGTTCCGCAGTGTAACCCATCGTTGAGAGGGCAGCTCTAAATTACTTTTAATCAACACGCTTAACGTATACAGGCTAAATGAATAACAAATCCGCTTGCTTTGGCTTTACCAAGGCTGGTTCACTACGGAGTACAATACACACACCTTGGGCTTTACGAAGCACTGCCCAACAAGATTCGCGAAAACGGAACAAAAACATCTCTTGTGACGTCTCTTGTCCATGTAATTCCTGATAAAGCGTTCGCAGTTTTCGTGCCGTAATCCAAATTGTAATGCCTCGAGAAAATGATAACATCTAGCATAACTTGTAATCTCGTCCTAAAAGTAACCGAGTGCGTAGCTCGTTGTTTTAAGGCAAATGAATGGACCAATGCCAATGGCTTTTACAGCGAGATCATAAATTAAGCGAGACATAGAGGATTTCTTGTAAAAACTTTAAAAAATATCATAAAGGTTTCATTAGTTGTGTTCTAGACATGGAATAATTCTTGGAAACTCTTAGAGAATAAAATTGATATGCTTACTTACATGACTATTCCCTTATTCCCTTTCTTCTTTCTCTGCGTTAATTTTCTTTTCTAACAAACTACCAGCTCGGTTGGATACATTAACGAATATATATATGAAATAACAATCTCTACATCTAGCAACCTTCGTAAATTCGTCCATCTTAATTCCGATATCAACAATACAAGGCTAATAAAATAAAGAAAATCTTATTATAAAATCACCTACCCCGAAAAGAAAGAATCCGCTTACACATTGCTCAGAATGGAGTAATGAGAAAGAACCTAACTCGGGTGTATGAGTGATTTGATTTTAACATTTAACGCTTTGCTTACTGTTTTACTTGATTCATTGACCAAATAGCTGTAAATGAAAAAGAAAAACTGCTCGATAGAAGAGTTTTCTTAAACCAATGCATTGAGAACTTCATTTTTTTTTTTTGATTATGGTCGCTAAGGCTTAACCATCACATTTACTAGTATGTTCCATACTTCTATTCTCAGTGAACCTTATTACACCTCTTGGGGTTGCACCTATTCTTTTGAGTGTATTTTCGCATCATCTGTAGCTAAACTGGGCAAGTACCAAATCGTACTCTTACCAAGCCCACAATTATTATGTTTCACTCAGCGAATCGACGACTATACGATTGAACAGGCTTGGTGGGTAGGCTATTCCTTCCAGCATGAAACGCAACAAGAATCTGCCCTAACCCCAACAGTCAGTGCCCTGCCATGGGGACGATGTCCCGTGCAGAAAGAAATGACACACGAATACTGTATCAATCATGATATTAAATTTAATTGCATACCATAGTATGCTCTTCACAAGATGGGAATAAAAAGCAAAACACTGAAAATCTGTACCATTAATTCACCTGAATAATAAACTTTTTTTTTTAAATATTGGGCGTATACCAAAACATTGGAAAACATTTGCAAGAGCTCATTATGTTATTGAATAGCTATTGAAAAACAAATCAATAACAGAATATATTCTGCATTTGGTACTCAATAATAAACCATGTTCTTAAAATATTACTTTAGCGTTGATCAAATTTTATCACAAAAATCAAGAACAATAACTTATCAATCAGCTATTTTTTGTTATGATACCATAAATTGATCTTCATCTTATTTGTCCATATAATAGCAAATTAAAATTAAGGTATTGTAGCTCATTCCGGTGGTTTAGGGAATGTTGAAAGGACAAACTGTCGAGAAGAGAATCATTCTTTCAAGAAATTTTCATTCGCCTTTAATTCTTTCCTTTCGACGTACTGGCGTTGGACATTTTGTCTTTCGAATGTTTTGTCACCCAACCAATTCTGGTATGTGATTGTTATAGGCTTGCTATTTTCTCCTGCTCGGGGTGGTGTGGAAGATAATGGTGGTCTTAAGGTCTGAGGTCACGCTCGACCGTTAAAAATTTAAATTCACCACGTTTTACCGTTAAAAACGCACGTGTTGGCTCTCTGAGAGGGAGTATTTTCCCGGAAGATTGACGATGACAGTGTTGCCATAAAATATTGCAAATGATATTCTCCGGTCATAATCATTATTAGGAATGAAGTTCAGTTTACAGGAAATATAATTCAGTCGTAAATATTTAGCTTGAAACTTTGAGAACTGTAATATCCGTCGATAAACTGGAAAATAAATACATATTTACTAAATGAACTAGAGACTTCGACCGCTAATGGTTGTATTGTTGACGGTGTATTTGGCCAGGTCATATTTTCGGTACTACACTCAACTTGTTTAATTTCATATCAGTCAATAATTGTAGTACATCATATTTTATGAAAGATTTGTGGGATATTTAATGTAAAAAGCCCTGCAAGCAATACATCAATCAGTTGTATAATCCATAAACAAAATTATATTTAGTATGCTGCATAAATTATGAAGCAATAGTCAGAAATAAAACGGTTATGCTTTACTCTAGCTAGAAGAGTTTCATCATCTGTGTTGTATTCAATTATATTTGAACCAAATTATCAATACAATTATGATGATGTCAATCATGCACAATTTTTGCAAAAGTATGTGACATGGATATAATATCATACTATTAATATTTTCGCATCAAATAAGACACTCACGCATAAGCACACTTCTGAAATTCTTGATAAACTTGCATGGTCACCTTCATTGTGCTATTCGGTACACTTGTCCCGAAACCAAGAAAAACAGTTTTCAAATACCGCAGTGATCGAACATAAAAAATAAAGCTTATAAAGTTATAAGAAGTGTGAACATTGATGCGGATTTTATATTCAATAAATGTTAGGCATACTTCTTCACATATTTCATATTTAGACACCGCCATACAGTGAAAGAACACCTTCTGGCACCCACAAAACAGTCAACAATCTCACTCTCTATTCTCTTTGCATGCCAGCACAGCTCGCAGCAGCGGGAGAAGGTAAAAAAATCCCACAAGCAGGTGCTGTCGATACACAGCGTAAGTGAAAACGCGGTCGTACAAATGTGTCCTGCGTTGCAGAAAGCGATCGAGTCGCAGTTTTCTGCTACTCCTTTATTGAAGCTTTCTATCGCAATACCAGCTGCATGTAGCGAGAGAAAGAGTACAAGGCAGATAAACAAACGATCATCCTGTCCATGCGGGCTGCGTTTAGTAGTTGCTAATAACGCAGAGAAAATAATTTCGATCAATCATTTCGAGTTGGATAGCTCGAATGTTCAGAAATTTATTTTGTCGATCAGCTATCTGCTCGATGGCAATAATGCGACATTATGTAGGATTGGGAGAATAGGAAACGTGAGTTCTTCGAAGTATATTTTTATGATTTTGGATTTGAGACGTTTAGAAGAAATTTCATCAAACTGCGAATGTCTTTAAAATTTAAGGTTTATATACAAATAAATTTTGGGGAAATATCTGCAACATATTAGGGTGATCAAAGTATTTTGGACAGACCGTTACGCGTATATAATTTGGCCATTTGCGCCAAAATCAAATGGAGGTGGTCAAATTATATACGCGTAACGCTCTGTCCAAAATACATAAAACACCCTAGATGGTATGATAATTTTGCAAATTGCTGAATTAGTTTTGAAAGATAGGACTTCTGACAGAATATTTCGACCAGAAGAAGGGTTTTCAAATTATGACAATTTTTTTAAATTAATTTTTACATTAATTTTGTGCGTTCAACAATAAGGTGAAAATTATTTTTTTAAATTGTCATAATTTCCAATGAATTTGTTTTGTGTAAATTTCTAAGCTTATTTTAAAATTGTACGTGAATGCTTAGAACATATGGGGTAATATTGGCACAGTTGGCGATATTTGGGAATAATGCATAAATTGAGATTATTCATGAGTTATTTAAACATTCTAAGAACTTCTGAGAGAATAAATGAAAGTGTCAGAATAATGACCTATTCCTAGCTATAAAATTTTAAAAGTATGGAAAATGCTGGAATTTTCAAAATTTTCTAAAAATTACAGATTCTAAAATAATGAAAAATTCAGAAGTTGCAACAGAAAAAAGTTAGGACTTCTATAACATAATTTGCATCACATAGGAACGTTTGAGAAGTGTGATTGATGGAAAAATTATTATTGAACAATTTGTGAATCTTGGAAAACCTATTCGGAAAATAGGAATATTTTGGAATTATGGAAATCTCTTACACTATGATTAAAATATTGTAAAGCAGCAAATATGCAGAAAATAAGAATGTTTAAGCCGTGTAAAAAATTATCAGGTTGGACCTGAATATTCTGAAATTATTTGAATAAAAGTAGTTTTGGGAGAATATTTGTGTAGAATCTAAATGATTGATGATAATGGAAAATTTTGAAATTTGTATAATTGTAATTGTAGGGGCCCAGATAGCCGTAGCGGTTAACGCGCAGCTATTCAGCAAGACCAAGCTGAGGGTCGTGGGTTCGAATCTCACCGATCGAGTATCTTTTCGGGTTGAAAATTTTCTCGACATCCCAGGGCATAGAGTATCTTCGTACCTGCCACACGATATACGTATGCAAAAATGGTCATTGGCACAGTAAGCTCTCAGTTAATAACTGTGGAAGTGCTCATAGGAACACTAAGCTGAGAAGCAGGCTCTGTCCCAGTGGGGACGTAATGCCAGAAAGAGAGAAGAGAGAGATAATGTAATTGTATTAGATCTAAAGAAGAATATTGTGCCGGAACTAAATTTTTGAGGATAACATTCCGTTTTTTTTTCAGAATAACTTGTGATTACAAAGGTATTTTGAGAAGATGTTTGTGATAAATCTGAAAGTGAAAATTAATCGAAGCCAAATTTATACTTTTTAAAAGCACAACTCTACATAAACACATTCAACTGAAAATTCGAACGATAAGTCAGCATTCGCTGGTGGAGAACAATCGATCAAGTTTTTAGTTTAGTTTATGGTTCTTTAGATTAGTGTACTTGAACATTGAAGTTTAGCTTTGATTCATCTCTACCTGAATGAAAAATTATTAGATTATTTCTAAATTGTTTGTAAATACTGTGAAGTTTTGGAAAAATATATATGTCGATTGGGAATGTTTGAAGATTACAACAAATGTTGAGGGTATTTATGAAATATATGGATAACCATAAGAACGTAATGAAAATATTGAAATTAATTCGTCTAAAATTGAAAAAATAGTGTTGAATCTGAATATTTGTAGATAGCGTGAAATTCTGAACATTCTGTCTGATTAATTGTGAATTTCTTCATACAAGGGGTTTTGGGCGACTATTTGTGTCAAATCTGAATACAATTCAAATTCAGCTAAATTTAAATCTGATAACTGAAAATTCTGAGATAATTTCTTTTTTTTATATTATGATGTTTTGGAAGAATAATGTTGCGAACCAACAAACTATGAACGATTCGTCACTGTGAGTGTCGGCATATACTCTTATTCGCAAACAATATGTTTACCATAATTTCATTAAAAACAAACTCATTTCTATTTTATTTTATTTTTGTAATAGGAATAACTTTCAATGGTTCGACACTATAAGCGTAGATCTGCTAAACGATCGCATTTTTCAACAAACTATCAATGGTTTGTGAGTGTCGGCATAAAAGTTATTTGTGATAGTCAAATCAATTGAGTTGTTTTTACTTGTTTTTTTATATAAAGTTAAAATTTGATATTTATTAGTAGATTTTTGGATGAGCTTCGACTGAGGTTATGTTATTGAGCCAATGTTGGCTGAGCAGTCTTCAGGGAATTAAAAACGCTAATTTTTGATTTTTCAAAAATTAGCGTTTTTAATTCCCTGAAGACTGCTCAGCCAAGATTGGTTCAATAATTTATTAGTAGTTTATATCTCTCAAATAATTGTTTATTATGGTACAATCGCTTATCAAAGTGACCCAACGATCCTCCCAATTTAAACATTCATTCCAGTAACCTTTGTGGAGATGCAGAGGTGAACACGGTTTCCAAATAGCAAAGATTAAACACTAATATTTCTTCCCCCAACACATATCATCTGAATGCAAGGACGTGGCTGGCGCCGTTATTGATTCTGTATAAATAGAGGCACTGAATTATACTCACTGAAGAAAATTATGGCCAATCCCAACCAACCTTCTAGTTGCGGTGCACAAACGCGGTTTTGGGTTAAGTATAACAAAAAAAAAAATCTTTTCAAGCTTTCCAACGGTACTGTTAGATGATTTTTCCGTCCAATGGAAAAAATGTCATGATTCGCCGAAGAATAGCTTGGTTTTATGGTTTCCATACAATATGTATGGCATGCAAAATTGCTGGAAAAAACTTCAAAGTCAATTTTCTCAAAACTTGGTTATTGTTATTTACACCCCTTTATTTCTAACCCCCTCAGTTGATTCTTTATGCGTCTTCACTGACTTCGGTTAATCACGGAACCATAGATATCTGTAGTCAGCCTGAAGATAACGGAGTTTGTTTCTAATTGATTTATCAATACATTGATAAATCGATATTTTGTGTTTTAGCCAGCGAACTTTTGCCCACACTAAATTCGAACTCTTGCCCTACCGGTGGGGCAAAAGTTCGAATAAGACAATCAATTTTGAAACTGTTATAACTAAAAATGAGTAAATATTTTGACACAAGTTTGTTCAGCAAAATTATAGCCAATATGTTGAAGGTTCACTGTATGGTATTTGTTTTGTTTTAACTTCTATTGTTTTCCTGGAAACTTTGATTATACCACTAAGGTCGAACTTTTGCCCCACCTTACTCTATTGAAATTTTATAGCCGAAAGGCACTAATTTTCGATCTACAAGAAATATGTGCCAATTTTCGGATTTCATACAAGGTAAGTCAAAAATTGTTACACTACCGTAATCATCAAAAACAGTAAAAATAAAAAGCATTTTGAAATTTTATTTGTTCGTAACCGAGAGACTAGAGATGCTAGACCAAGATTATATTTTTTATTCAATATGATTTAAAATTATTTCATACTTTCAAATAATGATTGGTTTTCATCATTTTCGTGTGTTCTATATAAATAAATCATATCCAGATCTTCTTCTTCTTGGCATTACGTCCCCACTGGATCAAAGCCTGCCTCTCAGCTTATGAGCATATGAGCATATGAGCACTTCCACAGTTATTAACTGAGAGCTTTCTTTGCCAAAGTGCCATTTTTCGCATTCATATATCGTGTGACAGGTACGATGATTCTCTATGCCCAGGGAAGTTAAGGAAATTTCCATTACGAAAAGATCCTGGACCGACCGAGAATCGAACCCAGACACCTTCAGCATGACTTTGCTTTGTATCCGCGGACTCTAACTACTCGGCCAAGGAAGGCCCCATCATATCCAGATGTATTCATAATTATTTTCAAATTAAAGGCGATACATCGGTTTATCTTATTACAAACACTTGTAAAATTCTGAGAATATTTCAGAATAATTTGTGAATACATTAAGGTTTTGGAAAAGTAATATGTTTAGAGACAACGAGAGATACTCATAACTATTTCTGAATCTGTATATAATTTGTAAACCCATAAGTTTTTTTTTAACTTTTGTTTAAAATCTAAGTGTTTGATGAATAAATTTTCACTATTATTTCTAAATAATTTGTGAATACAAAAAAATCAGTAAATATTCACATCTCAACAGGAAATGTTCGAAGACAACGAAAAATTCCGATAAATTCTGATGAATAATTTGATAAATTTGATAATTTAATAAAAGAAGCTTTGAGAGAATAGTTGTATCAAATCTGATAGTTTGAAGGATTTTCTGAGATTTTTTATAAATTACTTTTGAATACATATTAGTTTTGAAAGTATATGTGTGTCAAATGAAAATGCTTAAAGTTCACGGAACACTCTGAGATTTTTTCTGAATGATTTTTGAACACATTGGAGTTTTGAAAGAATGTTGAGTTGAATCTGTGTGATTGAAGATAACGTGAAAGCAAATTAATTTTCAGTTTGCGAATTTAAACAAGTTTTTGGAAATTATTTTTGTCAAATCTGATAACGAAAATAAAATCTTAGATTTCTTCTAAAATATGTTTAAATACTTTGAAGTTTTGAAAGAACACTGTGAAAAATCAGTATGTTTTAAGATAACGAAAAATTCTGAAATGATTTCTTAGGGCAACTTCACCGGTGGTCCATTTTTTGGTCTAAATTTATACCAAAAAGGACCTGTCAAAAAGAATGGACCAAACTTCACGCGCATGCATCGGTTGTTTTATTTATTTTTATCCAGCAGAAGTTATTAAACCAGAAGATTTCCTAAGGAACTCTGAATGAGTACACGGATGAACTGCAAAGGAATTCCTGGATTAATCTCGACAGAATTCGCGGCGGAACTTGAAAAAACAAATCGGCAAAAAAAAAAAAAAGAAAACAAAGAAAGAATTCCCGGCAGAGCTCCGAAGCTTCTCTCCAGGAATTTTAAAGGGAATTCCCACCCAACAGCAATTCCTTTGGGGCTCATCTAGAAATTCTTTTGGAGAATTTACTCTAGACGCATCTCCAAAGATTTCATCAATAAATACCTCCAAGGATTCAATTAACGAATTAATTTGTGAATTTTCTCTAGAAATTCTTTAGGGGGTTTCTCAGAGAATTTAAAACAAGAATTTCTCCGAGAAGCCCTCCAGAAACTCCTCTGGCGACTTGCTCCAAAAAATCCTCCGATTTTTTTTTTAAATTCCTCCGGGGATTTCTCCAAGAACTCTTCCGGGGATTTTCTTCAGAAATCCCTCAGGAGTTCTCCAATAGTAATTCCTCCGAAGATTTGCTCCAGAAATTCCTCCTGTTCGTAGAATTCCTCTGGGGATTTTCCCCAAGAATTCTTCCGGGGATTAACTTCTGAAATTTCTCCGAGAATTTCAAACAGCAATTCCTCTCCCAAAACTCCGAATGTGTTTCTGGAGGAACTCCTTGGTAATTGCCTGACAAACGCCGAAGAAATTCCTGGAGAAACTAAGAAGAACATTCGAAGCAAAGAGAACAAATCCTCGGAAGAATTTTTAGAGGTAATCTACGGAGCAATTTTTGAAGGAATTTCTGGAGAAATTTCCAGGTGCAATTTTCAGAGAAACTCCTGGATGAATTCTCCAAAAAATCCTCGGGAGAATTCATGGACGAAATCCCCCGAGGAATTTGTTTAATGAAATACCCGAAATTTCTGGACAGAATCTCCAAAGGATTTCCTGGAGGAAACCCCCGCAGGAATTCTTGGGAGAAATTCTCAAAGGAAGCAAATCCCCGGAAGAATTTTTGAAGGTAATCTACGGAGCAATTTATTGAGAAATTCCTGGAGGAAAGCCCCGGGGGAATCCTTGAAGTTCCCGGAGAAATTCCAGATGCAATTTCCAGACAAATCCCTACATTAATTCTCCAAAAAATCCTCGGGAGAATTCATGGACGAAATCCCCCGAGGAATTTGTTTAATGAAATACCCGAAATTTCTGGACAGAATCTCCAAAGGATTTCCTGGAGGAAACCCCCGCAGGAATTCTTGGGAGAAATTCTCAAAGGAAGCAAATCCCCGGAAGAATTTTTGAAGGTAATCTACGGAGCAATTTATTGAGAAATTCCTGGAGGAAAGCCCCGGGGGAATCCTTGAAGTTCCCGGAGAAATTCCAGATGCAATTTCCAGACAAATCCCTACATTAATTCTCTAAAAAGTCCTCGGGATAATTCATGGACGAAATCCCCCGAGGAATTTGTTTAATGAAATCCACGAAAGAATTTCTGGACATAATCTCTAGAGGATTTCCTTGAGGAAATCCCCGCAGGAATTGTTGGAAGAAATTTTCAAAAGAAGCAAATCTCCGGAAAAATTTTTGGAGTTAATCTACGGAGCATATAATGAAGGAATTCTTGGAGGAAAGCCACGGAATAATTTCTAGAAAAAATCCCCGGAGGAGTTTTTGAGGGATATCTCCGGAAGATACATTGGAATTCCTGAAGGAATTCTTAGAAAAACAAAGAAGTTCTTGATATCCCCGGGGAAATCCTTGAAGTTCCCGGATGAATTCCTGGAGGAAATTCTCGGACCATTTCCTGGAGGAATTCCATGAGCAATTTCCAGACAAATTCCTGGATGAATTCTCTGAAAAAAACTCTCGGGCGAATTTCTGGACGAAATCCCCAGAGGATTTTTGAAATGAAATCCCTTGAGAAAACCCGCAAAAGAATATCTGGACAAAATCCCAAGAGGAATTCCTTGACGACATCCCCGCAGGAATTCTTATGGGAAATTCTAAAAGGGAACAAATCTCCGAAAGATATTTTGGAGGTTATCCGCGGAGAAATTTTTGGACGAATTCCTGGAGGAATGTCCCGGAATAATTTCTGGAGAAAATCCCCCGGAGGAACTCTTTGGGGATATCAACGGAAGAATCATTGATATCCCCAAAGTAGTTCTTTGAAAAAAGAAGTTCATGATATCCCCGGAGGAATACTTGAAGTTCCCGGAGGAATTCCTGGAGGAAATTCTCCAGAAACTCCTCTGGCAAATTGCTCCCAAAAATCCTCCGGATCTCTATTTTTTTCAAAAAAATCCTCCGGGGATTTTATTCGAAAATCCATTAGGAGTTCTTCGAAAATAGCAATTCCTCCTGAGATTTGCTCGAGAAATTTCTTTGGGGATTTCCTCAAGGATTTCCTCCGAGAATATTATCTAGAAATTCCTTCGGAGATTTTTTCATAGAATACCTTCGAGGATTTCCATCAAGGATTTTTCCGGGGATTTACTTCTGAAATTTATCCGAGAATTTCAAACAGCAATTCTTCCGGGAATTTCAAGGATTTTCGGGATATTCCCCAAGACTCCTTTGGGAATTTGCTCCAGGAATTCCCCAGGAGCTCTCGTTGGATCTCTTTGGGGATTGCACCAAAAATTTCCTCCAGAAAGTCCTCTGGGAATTTCAAGGATTCCTCCAGGGATATCCCCCAACATACATTCCGAGGATATTCTCCAGGAACTTCTTTCAGGAATTCATCCATGGATTTACTGCAGGCATTTCTCCGGGGATTCGCCCCAGGAATTCCTTCGGTATGTATTTCCTTTATAAATTTCTCCGTGGATTTCCTCCAGAAATTCCTCCGGAGATTTTTCCAACAGCTCACCCGGGGAATCCTCTGAGGATTTCTTATAGAAATTCATGAAGAAGTTCCTTCGAGGATTTTCTCCAGAAATTCCGTCGGAGACTTTTTCAGAGAATTTATCCGAATATTTTTACCAGGAATATCTCTAGGGAATTGTACCAGAAATTTTTCCGGAGATTTCATCCAGAAATGCCTCACTGGGGATTCCGTCCAGAAATTCATTAAGAAATTCCTCTGAGGATTTTTTTTTTCAGAAATTCTTTCGCGGATTTAAAAAAAAAAATTCTCCAGAGACATCCTTCAGGGATTTCTCTAGGGATTTGAACCAGGAAATCTTTCGGGGATTTGTACAGGAATTTCTCCTAGAATTTACGCAGGAATTCCTCTGAGGATTTCAAGGATTCCTCCAGCGTTGTCCTTAGAAACTCCTCCAGGAATTTTCTCCAGAAATTTCTAAGGGGATTTTCAATAGCAATTACTCCGGAGATTTCGTCCAGAAATTCCTCGGTGAATTTTGTTGAGAAATTTTTCCGGAGATTACCTCCAGGAATTGTTTCGGGGATTTTCTCAAGAAGCACCACCGAGGATTTTCTCCCGCAACTCCTCCTGGGATTTCCTCCAGGAATTCTTCTGTGGATTTCGTTCATAAACTCCGCTGGTGATCTGCTCCACGTATTCCTCCGGGGATTTTCTCCAGAAATTTCTCCGGAGATTTTTTCCAAGAACTCTTCCGGGGATTTCCCCCAAGAACTCCTCAGGGATGTTCTTCAGGAATTTCTAGGGATTTCCAACAGCAATTCTTCCGATGATTTCCATTAGAAATACTTCTTGGAGAGGGGGGGGGGTTTATTTCGTTCAGCGATATCATCCAGGAACTTATCCGAGTACATCCTCAAAAAACTCCTATAGCGATTTTTTTTTCAAAGAATTCCTCCGAGGGTTTTCCCCTAGAACTCTTCCAGGGATTTTTTTTCAGAAATCCCGCAGGAGTTCTCCAATAGCAATTCCTCCGAAGATTTGCTCCAGAAATTCCTCCAGGGATTTCCTCAAGGGATTCCTCCGATGATGATATCAAGAAATTCCTCCGGAGATTTTTTCATACAATTCCTCTGGGGATTTCCCCCAAGAATTCTTCCGGGGATTAACTCCTGAAATTTCTCCGAGAATTAATAGCAAATTTTTCGGGAATTTCAAGGATTTCTCGGGATAGTCCCCAAGGGGGGGAATTTTCTCCAGGAATTCCCCAGGAGTTTTCTAATAGTAATCCATCCGAGGATTCAATCAGAAATTCTTCCGGACTTTCCTCTAGAAATTATACCAGGAATTTCCTCCAGAAGCAGCTCCAGAGATTGGTCCCGGAATTCATCCGTGGTTTTCCTCTAGAAACCGCTCTGGCGCTTTGCTCCACGAATTTATCCGGGGATTTTCTTCCGAATTCCTCAGGGGATTTCATTCAGACATTCTTCCGGGGATTTCTTCCAGGATTTTCTCTGGGGAGTACGCCTAGAAATTTATTCATTGGATTTCTCCAGGAATTAATCCGGATATTTCTCCCCCCGGATATTTCTTTCAGGTTCTCACAAGGATTTCCTCAGGGGCCGAGGGTTTTCTTCAACGATTTCCTCCAGATAGTCCTCCGAAGATATTCTCCAAGAATTCATTCGGGAATTCTTTTGGAGCTCTACCAGGAATTCCTTTAAATTTCCCTTTTAATTTCTCCATAAGTTTCTCTAGATTTCGTCAAGCATGAATTATTCCGTAATTCCTCCAGGATTACCTGTTGGAGATAAATTAGGATTTTGTCCAGAATTTCTCTGTAGGTCCTTCAGCAATTTTTCCGAAGTTCCTCCTGAAGATTTGAAGGAACTTCGGAGGATATGCTGGATATAATCCAAAAGAATTGCTAAAAGAACTCCGGATCTCCGGAGAAACTCTAAAGAAATTCTTGTAGGAACTCTAGACAAAATCCTAGAGAATATCCAAAGGAAATCAGGGAGAAACTACAAAGCAATTCCTGGAGGAACTCAGAAGACGTTGCTGGAGAAACTCCGGATGTGTTTCTGGATGAACTCCGGGGTAATTGCTTGACAAACATCAAAGAAATTCCTATAGAAACTAAGAAGAAGCAAAGGTATCAAATCTTCGAAAGAATTTTTATAGGTAATCTATGGAGAAATTTTTAAAGGAATTTCTGGAGAAAATTCACGCAGAAATTCCAGGTGCAATTTTCAGAAAAGCTCCTGGGTGAATTCTCTCCCTAGAAAAAATCCCCGAAAGAATTTTTGTACCAAATCCCAAGAGGAATTCCTGGACGAAAACCCCGCAGGAATTATTAGGGTAAATTCTCAAAGGGATCGATTCCCCGGTAGATTTTTCGGAGGTAATCTATGGAGCAATTTTTGGAGGAATTCCTGGAGGAAAGTACCGGAATAATTTCTCGAGAAAATCCCCCGGAGGAGTTCTTGGAAGTAACATTGAAATCCCCGAAGGAATTCTTAGAAAAAAAAAGAAGTTCTTGATATCCCCGGAGAAATCCTTGAAAATCTTGGAGGATATTCTCGGACCAAATCCTGGATGAAATTGCCGGAGGAATTTCACGAGCAATTTCCAGATAAATTCCTGGATGAATTCTCTAAAAAAAAATTCCCAGCAGAATTCCAGGATGAAATCCTCGCAGGAATTCTTGAGGAAAATTCTCAAAGGGATCAAATCCCCGGAGAATTTTTTGGAGGTAATTTACGGAGCAATTTTTGGAGGAATTCCTGGAGGAAATCCCAGCAACAATTTCTGCAGAAAATCCCCGGAGAAGTTTTTGAGGGAAAATCTCCGGGAGAATCAATTGAATCCCCGAAGGAATTCGTTTAAAGTAGTTCTTAATTTCTCCGGAATCTTTGAAGTTCCCGGAGGAATTTCTGGAGGACATTCTCCGACCAATTCCTTGAGGAAATCTCCTAAGGAATTCCTGGAGGCTATTTCCGGAGAAATTCCACGTGCAATTTTCAGAGAAATTCCTAGATAAATTTTCCGAAAAAATCCTCGGGAAAATTCCCCTGAGGAGTTTGTTTAATGAAATTCCCGAAATTATTTCTGGACAAAATCTCCAGACGATTTCCTGGAGGAAATCCCCGCAGGAGTTCTTGGGAAAAATTCTCAAAGGAAGCAAATCCCCGGAAGCATTTTTAAAGGAATTCCTGGAAGATAGGCCCGGAATAATTTCTAGAGAAAATACCCGGATGAGTTCTTGGGGGATATTTCCGGAAGAAAAATTGAAATCCCTAAGGGAATTCTTGGAAAATAAAAGAAGTTCTTGATATCCCCGGTGAAATCCTTGAAGTTCCCGGAGGAATTCCTGGAGGAAATTCTCGGACCAATTCCTTGAGGAAATTTTCTAAGGAATTCCTGGAGGAAATTCCCTGAGAAATTACACGTGCAATTTCCAGATAAATTCCTGGATGAATTCTCTGAAAAAATCCCCAAGAGAATTCCTGGACGAAATCCTCGGAGGATTTTTTTTAATGAAATTCCAAGAGGAAATCCCCGAAAGAATATCTGGACAAAATCTCCAGAGGAATTCCTGGATGAAATCCTCGCAGGAATTCTCGAGGGAAATTCTCAAAGGGAACAAATCCCCGGAATATTTTTTGAAGGTATTCTACGGAGCATTTTTTTGAAGGAATTCCTTGAGGATAGCCCAGGAACAATTTCTGCACAAAATCCATGGAGAAGTTTTTGGGGGATATCTCCGGAAGAATCATTGAAATCCCCGAAGGAATTCTTGGAAAAAAGATGTTCTTGATATCCCCAGAGGCTTCCTAGACGAATCATTCCCGAAGGAATCCCTGGAGAAATTCTCGTACCAATTCCTTGAGGAAATCCCCTAAGAAATTCCTGGAGGAAATTCCCGGAGAAATTCCACGTGCAATTTCCAAAGAAATTCCTGGATGAATTCTCTTAAAAAATCCTCGGAGAAGTTTTTTTATGAAATCCCAAGAGGAAATCCCCGAAAGAATATCTGGAAAAAATCCCCAGAGGAATTCCTGGATAAAATCCTCGCATGAATTCTCGAAGGAAACTCTCAAAGGGAACAAATCCCCGGAAGAGTTTTTGGAGGTATTCTACGGAGCATTTTTTGAAGAAATTCCTGGAGGATAGCCCAGGAACAATTTCTGCAGAAAATCCTCGTAAAAGTTTTTGGGGGATATGTCCGGAAGAATCATCGAAATCCCCGGAGGAATTCGTGTAAAAAAGAAGTTCTTGATATCCCCGGAGTAATCCTTGAAGTTCCCGGAGGAATTCCTGGAGGAAATTCTCGGACCAGTTCTTTGAGGAAATCTCCTAACGAATACCTGGAGGAAATTCCCGGAGAAATTCCACGTGAATTTCCAGATAAATTCCTGTATGAATTCTCTGAAAAAATCCTCGGAGGTTTTTTTTTATGAAATCCCAGGAGAAAATCCCCGAAAGAATATCTGGACAAAATCCCAGGAAGAATTCCTGGATGAAATCTTCGCAAGAATTCTGGAGGGAAACTCTCAAAGGGAACAAATCCCCGGAAGAGTTTTTGGAGGTATTCCACGGAGTATTTTTTGAAGGAATTCCTGTAGGATAGCCCAGGAACAATTTCTGCAGAAAATCCCTAGAGAAGTTTTTGGGGGATATCTCCGGAAGAATAATTGAAATCCCTGAAGGAATTCTTGCAAAAAACTAGTTCTTGATATCCCCGGAAGCATCCTTGAAGTTCCCGGAGGAATTCCTGGAGGAAATTCTTGGCCCAATTTCTTGAGGAAATTTCCTAAGGAATTCCTGGAGGGAATTCCCGGAGAAATTCCACGTGCAATTTCCAGAAATCTCTGAAAAATTTTCAGAGAAATTCCTAAATAAATTATCCGAAAAAATACTCGGGAGAATTCCCCTGAGGAATTTGTTTAATGAAATCCCCGATTTTTTTTCTGGACAAAATCTCCAGAGGATTTTCTGGAAGAATAATTGGAATCTCTGAGGGAGTTCTTGGAAAATAAAAGAAGTTCTTGATATCCCCGGGGAAATCCTTGAAGTTCCCGGAGAAATTCCTGGAGGAAATTCTCGGAAAAATTCCTTGAGGAAATTTTCAAAGGAATTCCTGGAGGAAATTCCCGGAGAAATTACACGTGCAATTTCCAGATAAATTCCTGGATGAATTCTCTGAAAAAATCCCCAAGAGAATTCCTGGATGGAATCCTCGCAGGAATTGTCGAGGGAAATTCTCAAAAGGAACAAATCCCCGGAAGAGTTTTTGGAGGTATTCTACGGAGCATTTTTTGAAGGAATTCTTGGAGAAGTTTTTGGGGGATATCTCCGGAAGAATAATTGAAATCCCCGAAGGAATTCTTGGAAAAAAGTAGTTCTCGACATCCCCGGAGGCTTCCTCGAAGAATCATTTCCGAAGGAATCTCTGGAGAAATTCTCGGACCAATTCCTTGAGGAAATCCACTGAGGAATTCCTGGAGGAAATTCCCGGAGAAATTCCACGTGCAATTTCCAGATAAATTCCTGGATGAATTCTCTGAAAAAATCCTCGGTGAAGTTTTCTTTTTTATGAAATCCCAAGAGGAAATCCCCGAAAGAATATCTGGACAAAATCCCCAGAGGAATTCCTCGATAAAATCCTCGCAGGAATTCTTGAGGAAAATTCTCAAAAGGAACAAATCCCCGGAAAAATTTTTGGAGGTAATTTACGGAGCAATTTTTGAAAGAATTCCTGGAGGATAGCCCAGGAACCATTTTTGCAGAAAATCGCCGGAGAAGTTATTGGGGATATGTCCGGAAGAATCATCGAAAGGAGGAGTTTTTTTTTATGAAATCCCCGAAAGAATATCTGGACAAAATCCCCAGAGGAATTCCTGGCTGAAATCCTCGCAGGAATTGTCGAGGGAAATTCTCAAAACGAACAAATCCCCGGAAGACTTTTTGGAGGTATTCTACGGAGCATTTTTAGAAGAAATTCCTGGAGGATAGCCCAGGAACAATTTCTGCACAAAATCCGTGGAGAAGTTTTGGGGGATATCTCCGGAAGAATAATTGAAATCCCCGGAGGAATTCGTGTAAAAAAAAAGTTCTTGATATCCCCGGAGGAATCCTTGAAGTTTCCGGAGGATTCCTAAGGAATTCCTGGAGGAAATTCCCGGAGAAATTCCACGTGCAATTCCCAGAATTCTCTGAAAAACCCCTCGGAGGAGTTTTTTTATGAAATCCCAAGAGGAAATCCCCGAAAGAATATCTGGACAAAATTTCCAGAGGAATTCCTGGATGAAATCCTCGCAGGAATTCTCGAGGGAAATTCTCAAAGGGAACAAATCCCCGGAATATTTTTTGAAGGTATTCTACTGAGCAATTTTTGAAGGAATTCCTGGAGGATAGCCCAGGAACAATTTCTGCAGAAAATCCCCGGAGAAGTTTTTGGGGGATATCTCCGGAAGAATCATCGAAATCCCCGAAGGAATTCGTGTAAAAAAATAGTTCTTGATATCCCCGGAGGAATCCTTGAAGTTCCCGCAGGAATTCCTGGAGGAAATCCCCGGAGAAATTCCACGTGCATTTTCCAGATAAATTCCTGGATGAAGTCTCTGAAAAAATCCCCACGAGAATTCATTTTTCTAATAAAATTCCAAGAGGAAATCCTCGGAAGAATATCTGGACAATATCCCCAAAAGAATTCCTGGATGAAATCCTCGCAGGAATTGTCGAGGGAAATTCTCAAAGGGAACAAATCCCCGGAAGATTTTTTGGAGGTAATTTACGGAGCAATTTTTGAAGGAATTCCTGGAGGAAAGCCCAGGAATTATTTCTGCAGAAAATATATGTCCGGATATGGGATATGTCCGAAAGAATCATCGAAATTCCCGAAGGAATTCGTATAAAAAGTAGTTTTTGATATCCCCGGAGGCATCTTTGAAGTTCCCGGAGGAATTCTTGGAGGAAATTCTCGGATCAATTCCTTGAGGAAATCTCCTAAGAAGTTCCTGGAGGAAATTCCCGGAGAAATTCCACGTGCACTTTCCAGATAAATTCCTGGATGAAGTCTCTGAAAAATCCCCAGGAGAATTCCTGGACAAAAACCTCGGAGGATTTTTTTCAATGAAATTCCCAGAGGAAATCCCCGAAAGAAGATCTGGACAATATCCCCAGAGGAATTCCTGGACGACATCCTAGCAGGAATACTTGAAGGGACCAAATCCAATTTAAGGAGGAATTCCCGGAGGAAAGCTCCGGAACAATTTTTGCAGAACATCCCCGGAGAAGTTTTTGGGGAATATCTCCGGAAGAATTATTGAAATCCCCGAAGAAATTCTTGGAAAAAGTAGTTTTTGATATCCCCGGAGACATCCTCGCAGGAATTCTTGGGGGAAATTCCCGAAGGGGTCCCTTTCCTTTTGAAGGCATTCCTGGAAAAAATCTCGAAATCTCGAGAATAATCTACTCTTATTATTTCAGAGTTTTCGATTAGTTACAAAACAAATCAGATAATCACAAATAATATCTCAAGAATATAACGTATTGAAAAACAATTTTGAAGTTATCTCAAACTTTCCCGAAATTTTCAAATATTACCAATTGACACCAAAGAATTTGATACTACTTCCAATTATTCCATTGGGCACATAACTAATTGCAAAAACTATATGTTTTCACATGAAATTTAGAAATATGCAATGAATTCACCGAAATTTTCAAACTTTATTCAATGGAACAAAACTATCCCACGAACACCAAGCACAAAAAAGTAATTTAAAGATGTTGCGAAAATGTTACGTTATTTACAATCATTTCGATACAATACAAATATTTTTCCAAGACTCTCACGTAAACAGAAAATATTGCAGAAATAATTCTAAGAATTTCTGAAAATGTTTTAAACATTTCCTTATAACAAATAAATTCTCAACAAAATTTTTGCATTCACAAATAATTTAGAAATAATTTCAGAATTCTTTCAAAGGTCCCTCGCATAAAAATATAACATTGCGGAACACGTTTTTGTCTCAAGCACCAAAATACCGCTAATTACTAACTCAAATATTATCTTATATATTCAAACATTTATAGATAAAAAAATTATTCTTCCAACACTCCTACGCGTTAAAAATATAAATTAAAAAAAATCAAAGTTTGCAACATTTTTCAAATATATCCATTTGATCTGCTAAGTATCAGAAAATTGTATACCGTAAAACGGGGTAACTTTGATAGTTTTTTCGAAGAAAACTTGAATATTTATGCATGCTGTTGCAAAGAATTATAATTTATATTTTTAAAACAAGTACTGGCATCCTACCCGACTAGAGGCTTGTAACAAAAATATAATAATTTTTTATCAAAATATGTTATGCATATCATATTATGATATAATTTTTTTAGGCTCCGTTATCCATAGAACATAATAAGACAGAAATATAACATAATGTGTTTTATTTCCCTTTAAGATATTTTTTTGATCATTTTTAACAACTTTATAACAAAATAAAAAGATAGTTATGCATTTCAATAATATACAATATAATCGTACATCAAACAGTATTATAATTTTGATACTTTGTATCAAACATTATAACTTGATTTGATATGTTTTGATAGAACTAAAACACATTTTGTTATGTTTATGTTACGATTCATACACTTTTTGTTATAATTTAAAATATTTTAACAACATCCTGCATCAAGTTTGTAACAACCTATGTTCGAAAAATCTTATAACATAATAACATATGCTGATATAATTTTGTTATGTACCCTTAGTCGGGTACCTATCGATTGCTGTTGATAGATTGCCAAAAGATTTATTTTGAATGGATGTATAATTTTTTATATAATCGAAAGTCGGTTTTCTGTTTTGGGGTAACTTTGATAATGGAGTATGCATCGAACAAAATTGAATGAATTACAGTCGACTCTCCACATCTCGATGTTCTACATCTCGATATCTCTCCCTATGTCGATGATTGCTTCGGTCCCTTCATTCTGCATACGATTTCGCTCTCCATATCTCGATATCCTCCCTATCTCGATATCTCCATATCTCGATGTGATCCTATTGATTGTTTGTTCCCAATTTGCTCTTCATATGTCGATATGAACATAATCAAAGGATACTAGACCAGATTTAAATGATTCAGATCAATTTGGAAACTCGAAATGAAGTTTGTTTGTTTATTATTTTCCTAGTAACGGATTGATTTTCAATCTAGTGTTCATTAAATTAATGTGCTTTGTCTCGATCTCTCCCTATCTCGATGGTCCCTTCGATATCGAGATGTGGAGAGGCGACTGTACGAACATTTGTAGGGCATTGCATACCTATAGGCGTTTAACGTTATTTTGAAATTTCTGACTTAGATTACAAAAATGGTCCCAGTTTGTGAAAATGCTTTTCGCTAAGAGATTTGAGACCGTTTTCAAGTTATATGCTGCCAAATATAAGTGGCCAACTATTCAAAAGTACATCAAATAGTGATCGTAGAACAGATTGTTTGTAAGCGTTTCAAAAATGCTAAAATTGTGTCAATTTTAAATATTCGTGTAAAAAGCCTCAAATGGTCTCGATTCAAATGAAAACAGCTTTTATATGGAGTGACATACAAATATTCTTCAGTTTTGCATTCGGTTTGCTTAACCGATCAACAGAAATTATGATATTTCGTTTAGTATGTGGTGGGTTACGCACAGTCAAAGTTACCCGCATTATCAAAGATACCCCGTTTTACGGTACATAATCAATATCAGAATTTAAAGATATTGTTTTCCTGAGTATTTAAAAATAATCTAATAATTTAAACAGTTTTTCAATCCTTACCAACAATCTCTAAACTTATCGCATTTTTAAATAATTTTATTTCACACAAATATTCTTTCAAAAAATTATTGGAAAATTATTTCAAACCTGCCCAATGCACACATAAATTCTCCAAATCAATTGCGTATTAATAAATAAATGAGCACAAATATTCTCCTGAATATATAATATATTTGCAAATAACTATGAAATTACCTCAGAAATAAAAAGAAGAAGAAAGAATCTCTGAATCTGGAAAGAATACACTATGAAGATTATAACTACACCGTCTGATCCATTGTCACTCTCATCGACGGTAGTTTTTCAGTAGGAAACATCATAACATTCCATACAAAATTGAAGAATTTCAAAAAGAGTTTTATTAGTTTGAATATTCTTCCAGATGATCTGCCTATTCGCAACAATGTTCTTAACAAATAGAAATATTCGCCTGATCCATCACTATTGTTTCTGATTGTTTTTTTTTTTATTTATTATTTAACATTTTTGACATGCATAGTTCAAGCACATGTTGCCAAATAATAACCAATGTGGTAATCATCGCATTATAACATGATAACTTTTTGATAAGTTTTGATTCGAGCACTTCATAACGTGTACTGCTAAACGCACCCCAACAGTAAACAGAGAGCCAAAGGGACAGAGTGATTCCTAACCGCATAGGGTTTCCAAAATACTATTGGTTTAATTCATGTTTACCATAATCAAATGAAAATAAAACAGATTGATACAATGAAAATTATGAATATGGTAATATTTTATAATTTATTTGAACATATACAGTGTGTATGCTGTGCCTATATATCATTGTTCATAACAAGATCATACCAACAGAAATGCTGCTGAATACTAAGTGATCTTGTGCTGGTTACCCTACGCCCAACTGCGATCATTGGTGCTCTCGTATTTTTTCAGGCTCGGAGAAAATGAGAGAATGTTGTCTCTCAAGTTCGGAGAATATCCTGAAAATTTTGAAAATTTCCCTGGTTTTAAATCGATAATACTCAAAATTTAAAGCATGTACACCACTTTTTATTATACCAAAATGAACATAAATACAAAACGCAGGCTTCCTCGAGCCGGTTTTTCAATAAATTGACTATAAATATTTTAAAAAATCAAAAAACGGTGGTTAGTCCCCAAAAATTGTCAGTAAAAAGTTATGCTCTTTAGGTTAGTATTCAAATTTGGTTGATGCCTGAACTATGGAATCTTCACAAAATATTCTAAGAAAGATTTCGAAGAGCTCCTCGCTTGGAAATTACGATATTCTGAGTAGGCTTCGAGAAATTCTATTCCAATCGCTGATAATTTCAAAATCCTCTCTCGCGCGAGAAGCGTGACCTCAGACCTTAACGCGATGTGGGCCTTTCTGGCTGGCCCTAAGATTGAATACCTGCCAACGTGTTTTGCCGGTGGAGTCGCCTAGCTAGATGTTGACATTGTATAGTGCGAAAAATGGTTCCCACACTTGAGATTGTGTCGTCATCCCCATCCGTTCGGCGTCTTCGTTTGCTGATTGCAAAACTTGTGAGTGAGTGAGTGGCTGCAGCACCGCAAAAATATGATCTCTGGGTGTCAGTATATTGGCGCGGATGGAGG
The DNA here is from genome assembly GCF_002204515.2 of Aedes aegypti. Taxonomy (NCBI): domain Eukaryota; kingdom Metazoa; phylum Arthropoda; class Insecta; order Diptera; family Culicidae; genus Aedes; species Aedes aegypti. The sequence goes on from NC_035108.1 coordinate 296,603,461, forward strand.
ACAATGGTCGTTGCTGTTGAGCAATGATGTTAGAGCCGAATAGCTTCATTTAGATAGCGCAAATACGCACTTTTAAGTGGCTACTTAATACAAAGCTGGGAGATTAGAATCAGTAGATCTAATCTAGTTCTTATTACGGTTAGCTTGGTACATGATGCAAGTGACTCAGTTGCCCTTGCTAGCTGCAGACTGACAAGAACGAAATTTGCTGGGAATTTCGTGAGTGAGTGGTTTGAATAGCTAACGCAGAGGAAATGGTACACCAAAACGCCGTCTCAAGAAGTGTTCTTTAAGTGAAGCTTTTGCTTTACAATTTTATTATTGGTCCGTATACGTCATTTGTACATACTCATAGAGCTACAGAGAAATGAATTGCATAGCTTTGCTTGCTTTCCTCGGACTTAACCACTCAGTTAACCTTCCAGTCGTCGCGCGGTGTGCCACCGCCAGAACCACCGCGCTGATGTTGTGAACGCAAAGCGAGGCTTTTCCAGCAGTGTTGTACAAAATACAACAGCGCGACGACTGAAGTGTTAAGGAAGGCTTCCAGTCCAAATCTACGACCTCTAGCGTTCAGTCAAAACACAAACATTCGTGACTATACGCCACTGACCAACTTTGGCACGCACAGCAAGAGAATAGGGGCACGAAAACATCACTTTTACTTTCATGTTGTTTGCTCGAATCGCCTCCACTAGTTGGGTGGCCCAAACCGACCCTCAGTATCATCTTTCAAGTTGCCAGTGCCACCCCACCATGAACAGAAGCTTCGTTGGCCATAAACATCCAACATCACGCCATTCAAATTGACGAGACTAATGACCCCTTCACTCACTCGAGTCGCATCACACACTCTCGACTGCCGGGTGCAAAGTTGCAATTGATTATGATACGTTGTCGTCTCCATCGTCGTGTAGTTCGAGGGATTTATTCCCTCAGTTTGGTCGTTAAGGACCAACACTGGTCAGTGGCCACGACCTGCTGAACTGGGAGGTGGGGTCATTTCTAGTAGACAGCAGCACCGGTCATTAGCACGCGAAAAACGGCGAAAATGGTATGGATCGTCTGCCTCTCTTCAGCCACTGCGAGTCATGCGAATGGGTAAACACATATGAGTAAGCATAATTTTCCAATTACGCTCAATGAATGTGTGGCTTTTGAACCAATCCACAGTGGCACATTGGTCGGACAAAACCTCAAAATTGCCTGCAAATATGTTTATAAAGTTTTTCGTTGATATGTTTGTTTTGGATTTTTGGCGGCATTGTAGGTGTAATTAAGTCATCAAAATTTTGTATCAAAAAACATGTTTTAGAAAATCGTTCATTTCATAGGTAAATACCACGGCTCCCCTAGTTTTTGTAGCCTATCTTACTCAGTCTTTTTCAGCTTTCTGATGGTGACCTCAGAATTCTGAACAAGCGGTTTTTCTAACAAAATTCGAAATGGCGGCCAAGCTTTCTGATGGTGACCTCAGAATTCTGAACGAGCGGTTATTCCAACAAAATTCAAATTGGCGGCCAAGTTCAAAATGGCTGCCAAATTATTTTTCGTCTCAGATGAAAGCTATATCCTTCCTCTATACCATGCCACAAAGTTTTCTATGCGTTCCAAGGGAAATATGAGACATATTACGTGAAAAAATACCTAAGATTTATATAAAATGGGTTTTTTCGCAAACTGTTAAGCGAGCTGTCGTACTAGGGGTCTACCAAGTAGTTAACCGAAAGGACCACCGTTTAGTTTTCAGAGACATACAATTGGAATTCTAACGATGGGTGTCGAATTGCTCAGTATAAGAGTCAGAGGGTCAGAGAATTCTACGAAGAAAAAAAAAATAAAATAAAGAAAAACACATTATCCAATGTATCAGCCTTTGTCTTATAAAGTTTCATGTGTGCCACTTTTTCAAAATATATTGATTTTCAGAAAGAATAAGCATCATATTGCAATTATGAATCAAGACTATCAAGACTAAAAAAGGATGTTTCTTAGGTATGTATTTACAGTATTGGACAATTTACAACTCTTTCGGTTTTCCAAACAAAATGACCAACTTTGGTAAGCCAGATCTCAGTTATTTATGGACCGATTCGAATTAAATTTTCTCAGAACATCAGATATAACTTAAATTTTATCATATATTTTTGAATAATTTTTCCAATCTCGTGTTTATAAGTAATAACGGTAAAACTGAAAATTCAAAATTATTTATCTCAAAATCTGATAGCACTACACAAAAACTGTCTTCAGCAAACCTGTTCATCTTGTTAAAATCTACAACTTTGCTGAAGATACCATGAAGTAAATTCTTCAATATGTTTAATTATGTCATTTATAAAAAATCGTCAAAAAATTCACTTTAGTCGAACCGTTACTGCTTTTAAACTTGTGATTGGAAAAATCATTCAAAAATAGATGTTAAAATTCAAGTTACGTTTAATGTTCTGCCAAAATTTCTTTCAAATCGGTTAATAACTAACCGAGATATAGCTTACCTAAGTTGATCATTTTGTATGGAAAATCGAAAAAGTTGCAAATGTTTGGTCCAATACTGTATATATTAATATAATAATAAATTCATATCGATATCGACTCATGGAACCATACTGAAAACAAAATTTCATGGTTACTATGATGGTCACTATTTCAATGAATCGATAAATATCGACTCATGGAGGTTTGGCTGAAGTGTTTTGACACAAATTCCGGACAGCTTCAAAATAATATAAACTACAAACTTATTTTGAAGCAAACCAAATGTTTTTCAAATGACTCAGGGTTGAATTTTCGACATTATGTTAGTGTTGAGCACATGTATCGTAGGTGCCAAGTCATATACCATTCAATGAGGGTTGCGATTCGAGAAGGAGCTTCTCGGCCGTTATCCAATCAGAGTTTTCATGAATAACAAGGGTTGCTAGACAAGATTGACACATTCTTTAACAATCGAGAAGTGTCCTGGCCACGTCCGAGCAACAGGTCGAGATTGTAATTGGTTGCATTATATACGTATAGAGCTGCAGCTCTTTTTCTTATAATGTGACATCATACAATGTGTGATGTTAATGTGATATACATATTCGTTCTGACAATGTTAAATTCATTGTTATAAGGGATGGACCAGGGATTAACTCAAGATATTCGGTCATGGCAGAAAAAGCGGTAACCTTTTGACCTAAGACGAAATAAAGACGTTGTAGTGTAACTTAAACTGGGTATCTGATCTAGTACTAAATTCGTACCGAAGTTTGACAGTTTACAGTATCAGCACTATGTTTCTGCTTAAGTACCTCAAGTGCCATCAATAATTCGGCAAGCACTAGACAAGATCGATTTTATTTCGTATTCAGCAAAACTTAGCAGTCTATTGAACATTTCGGAATCTCCATACAATAAGTTTGCATCGAAATTGAAGGATTAGGACTGGATTGATTGAAAATTTAAGAGACTGTTGATACATGACGTTACCACGCCATGCTCGTTTCCATTACAAAACATGTTGGGATCCTGATCTTCGAGTAGACACGCACCTCTTCTCCTCTTGGAGATGAAGTGATTAAGTGATAGAGAATCTCATGCAAACTGCCATAGGCTTATTCTAATGCAGCTAATTTGATGAAACTATTTACAAAAGGTTTTCGGTAAAGGTATTCCTCGTTGAGTGGTTGATTGAAATCCCGGCCAGGCGATTTGGGGTTATCGCGTTGGAAGTTTTCTCGACTTCCCAGGACGTGTGACTACAAATGCAAAAAGAATATACAATAAAAGCTCTCAGTTGATATGTGACTATCGTTTAAATATTTAATAATACATCTATTGGCATTCTGATCAAAAGTTAAACTATAACTAGGTATTAGGGATTTATTGCAGCACTTATTGATTGGAGACTGCAATGAAATTCCATTGCGTGCCTAAACGAATGAACGATCGAAAGGTTCCTCACAGCCTCTACACATCATGCATGTATCGGATGAAAATGTGTACTTTCTTGTTAAAACGGCCTTTTATATTCTGATTTGTAAAATATTTTGTCTAGGAAAATTGTTCCGTTTTTTGTCACAGTTCCATTTTTTTAAGTGAAAATAGTCGATCGTGCTGATAAAAACGGAACATACCTGTATAATACGTTTTATAAATTATTTCTTTTCAAAATATCTAACAATCAAAATCTGGCGATAGAAATGACTATCGAAATATGCGGCTTTAATAACTTTTAAGTTTTTGTGTAAAATTTGATGATTTACCGTGATGATTTGGTTGAAATGTTTTGCAGTTCAATTTTAACGTCTTCCAATCCATTTTATACCTCGGGAGTAGTGATTATTCTGTAGTTCGAGGCTAGTAAAACTAGCCGATTTATAAATGCTGTTCGGAATTTGAATCAAGGTGTTCGGAATATGAGACAGAATTAACACAGTGTTCGGAATTTGAATCAAAATGTTGTTTCAAACCCTTGCGTAAAAAACAATATTAGACAAGTTAAAATAAGCATTTTTAACGGTACACTCAACAGCTAACCATTAGACTTTGCAACGAAATTAAAATCCAATCAAATATCAGCTAATTTATGCCTTTCAGATGCACTTGAAGCCATGGTTGGCCCTAAGTGTTCGGAATATGAGTCAAAACGGTATTCACAGATGTAATATAAATTTATTTGCAACTAGAAGCAGAGATACAGGTCTCTAAACTGGACCATTTTGTATGAAAACCGGCTTTTGTGTACTTTATTGTTTTCGAATCTATGACAAAAGGTCGAAAGACAAAAGGTCGAAAGGACAAAAGGTCCTTTCGACCTTTTGTCTTTCGACCTTTTGTCCATAAACCATTGTTTTCATTGTGAACGAAAAAAAAAATGCAAATGCTTTATTAAAAAATCTATTGAGATCCAACATACAAAACCACAAACGAATAGATGTAGAACTTTATGAAATCAAGGTAATCCCCCTGATTATTGTTAACCTTTAATGTTCCTTCGACCAAATGTTAATAATTTCACATACAGTGGTGGAAACATTTTTTTTCAATTACCATACAAACTTATCATGTTCGAAGGATTCTATCGCTCTGTATTTGAGAGAAAATCAACCATCATAGTTTTACAAATGTTCAAAACCAGTTTGTTTTGCTTCAAATCGAATCAATGTGCATAAAAATCTATAATTACATTGTACTTGCAATCTGTTTTGCGGAGAAAGATTTTCATGAGGATTTCATAAAGTTTGAAAGAAAAAACTGGTTTTCAATTTTTGATCATTGCTGATGACTGAAAGATGGATTCTTAAGCCGGAATGATCAGAAAGACATGAAATTTCGGCGTAGAACTTGAAATAACATGAATTTTCAATTTTATTATGGATTCGTGTATAATTTAAAATTTGGACCCGCACAGCTAAAAATATGTTGTGAATTTCAGTTTATTTCCATGCACATATTTGGAGCATCAAAATAAACTGAAATGTAAACGACAAATCGCTAATTTTTCAGTCGAATGCACTTTAAATTTACACGATGTAACATTCAAGCATTTGCTGCTTCTATTTTCCATAAAAGGTTTTAAGTTCTCCAGTTTAGTGGGTTGAACGAGTCTAAGGCGGGATTGAGTGTGTTGTGGGAGACATTGTACCTTTCATAGATTGCGTTTCTTTTGTCAAATTTGAGCCAGCGACCGTTCGAATACTCCTACTCGAATAGGTAAAAAGTCGAAATAGTCGAGCAAATCAAATCGATCGGCGGTATCCAATTGCAAGAGTGGCGCTTAAATCACCGGTTAACGAACCTCGAATTTGTCGAACGGTTACAAATTGAACGTGATGCTATAACTATAGATGATTTTGATGCACTTTTACTATACTCTTATGTTTACGCTACATTGAAATTTAAATATTTTTATCTGTGCGCCTGAAGTTCAAACGTAGCAGAAATACACAATATTTTTAATTCTCCGCAAAAATTTAATGTCATTCAAATCATTAGACACAGTGAAAGAATGACTATTTTGTATGATAATAGGCATGTTTTTACTTTTTTTATTTCCAATACCATGCTTGTTCTTCTATAATTGAACCCATCCTACACGCAAAACTAAATTAAATAAATAGTTAACTTTTATAAAGTTAAAAAATCTTCTTTTATAAATTCTCGCATAACTTATGATCTTGCTCTAAAAGCCATTTGTAATCGAGTGCGTAGCTCGATGTTTTTAAGCAGATGAATTGTCAAGTATAAAAACTATCCAAAGATCAATCATTGGTCGCAGTGAAAACAAAAACTATCACCACTGGGAGATATGAGAAAATCCTCTCTTCATCGTAGAATTGCTAAATAATCGTGAATCCAACCGTTTGCTTTGTAATAACAAGCTACACACTTAATTACTAATGGCTTTTAAGGCAAAGTCAAAAATTAAGCGAGATACTGTAAAAACACATCACTTGTGCAAAATACACTAAACAAATGAAATTTTAAATTCTCGTTAACTTCCATGGAGGTTTTGGATATCAAGTGTAATTGGTAAATTATTATTTTCAATCGTTTTAGGACATTTTCGAGGTATTGTCCGACCTTTGTATGAAGGCGCGCCACTGTGCAACAACGTCATCATCATGTTGTGTGATACACTGGGGTTAGGTGGTTTTGTCGGTGCGTTCGGTTGCACAAATCGCGCGGCTGCCGAAAACAAAAACACTGCGTGGGGCATTGTTTTTGTATGCAAATAGGGGTGTTTAATTGTGTGTGCGCGCTTGAAGCCGCTCAATCAAAAAGTGCCAAATTAATTGTAATCGCGCGGCACACAAAGCAATGTATAACCATTTCGTAATGCGGTTTCCTGTGGCTTACATTCGCACCTGGGCCAGACGAGTGCTTGCTGATTGCACGATTAATGTGGACTGAGTGAAGCTATTATCGCGGATGCGTTGAAGTCAAGGTTAATGGTTTCGATGTGTGGTGAAGAAATTTTCTGTTTGCTTCAAAAATACCTTTCAGAGGTTCGTATTCATGTGTAAACCATTATATGAGCTATCATCATTAATGGGTTGTGGCTTACCTGAAAGTAGAGAAATTATACGAATACAGTTAACTCTCCCTTACTCGATATTCCGTATCTCGATATCGAGTTAGAGAACAATAGTAAAAGTTGCTTTTCATGGCTAACTCGATGGTCCCTTGGAACGTAGTTGCACTGCTTTTGTGTTCTGTAACTCGATACCTCCCTAACTCGATGGTCCCTTCAATATCGAGTAAGGGAGAGATGACTGTATTATGAAATACTTATTCATATCATAGAGTTACAGTGAGTGGATACATTCGTTAATGATAGTAAGATGAATATAGATTGCTGCTTAACTTTATACCCATATGACATGGGAAAAACACATAAGTTTAGCTTTGACGTTTGCGGCAAAACGCTGTTGTCTCCTTACAATGCAATTTGGAAGGAAACCTTAATTCCCTTGGTGGAGTTTAAGATCTTCTGTCTTGATTCACCAAATCTAAAAAAAGAGGCATGGACACCGTCTTTAGCCATTTAGCTTCACAGACTTAACACTTGACAACAGACAAGAAACATTCCTGACAAAAAGCTTCAATGACTGAAGCGGAAATAGTAATTGAAGTGATTACAAAAGTTTTCAACGAGGATCGAAATTGTAACTTTTGAATCGAGAGTCTTCGATCATATCATGTAGGCCATCTAGACACCTGCATAATGAGGCGAAAATAGCAGTAGAGGCTCTTCGTTACTAAGCAGTTGTTTCACAACTTGGATACCGATGGCGAGCCATAGCGCCGAGCAGCGCATGTGACGAGTCTCCCCGAGAGCACATCACCTAGCGCGCGCTTTTAAAATTTTCGTGAGCCTCCATCTAGCGCAGCACACTAGGATTCCGATGAGCTGAGAGACGGTTTGGTTGGAGGCTCGTCAGTACATTTATGTGCTCCTGAGAAATATGTAACTCTAATTGCGCTGAATTTTAAACAGCACATGTGACGGAGCGCATGAGACCGCAGTGAGACACATCTCAAGAAAAATGAGGCGCACCAAAGAAGGTCTCACGATGTACAGCGCTCCCGTGCGCTTACAAGCAATGAGGCTCCTGCACCTAATGCTACAGTACGTGCACAGTAACTCTATTCTCAACACATTGTATCAACATATTTGTATTCTCTTTATATTGTATCAACATAGCAGGGCTGGATTTACAAATGTAGGGACCCCGGGGCAAAGTTCTTGTGAGGGTATTGTTCATTGAATTTTTTCCGATGAAATTGGGATCAAAATCATCAAATTTATAGATATGGGATGCCAACGAATAATAAAATAATAATATTTGAAAACCAAATTAACATTGAAATTCAACATATTTTTTATTTTAAAATATATTTCATTATTGTTGGGTCACTTAACTAAGCTATGTCTATCGTAGAAATCAATCATAAATGAAAGTTCATGAAGCTCCCTAGAAGTATATTTAGTTTTCTTAGATCCACAATTGTGGGACAAGTATACTACACTTGACAGACATATTTAGAAATAATTTAAATTGCGTTAGCGTAGTTACGGTAAACTTCGTAGATTGGATACTAGCAACATTCATGTGTCATTTGATAATCTCATTCAGACTACTTTCAGGAAAAAGGCTGGGGAGTAAACCTTGGCCCAATCATGAAAAATGTTACCAAAAGCATGAATATTGCTATTCCTGGCCACGCCCATCTTTACCGTAACTTGGAATAAGGGAAGGAAATGTTGATGTAGCACTTACTTAATGAAAGGCCACCGACTCAGCGATACCCTCATAAGTGCCACGAAAGTGGAGGTTGGGAGCGGTGTAAGGTCAGAATTCGCCTGAAAAGCTAGCGATAGACAAAGAGAATTTGTGGTTAAGTTTTAATATTTTAATCTTTTGAATGCTGGCAATCAAGGAAGGAAAATATCTTTTATTTACAGTTTTGTTGATTATATTTTGACCGGTGATTTTCTGCTCAGTAAACAGTAAAAAGCAGAACCGATCCCTCCAGGGTCATCGGACTGGTAAAAAAAATGAATAAAAAAACGAAACGTTTTAGATTGAATACAAAAGGAAAACAAAAAAAAAACGCCCGCTCGTAATGAATTCATCGAATAAAAAAAAATAACAAGAGATGCACGAAAAAACACATCAGAGCGAGTTCCACAACGTACGACCGACAGAAACGCGTAAATCGAACAAATCGAAGGAAACGATCTTAAAAATAAACAAGAAAAAAATGTCGAACTACAATACAAAGTCTGCTACGTAACTACAGACGGACACACAAGCATACACGAAATGCGATGATACCGTCAAAATGATTACAACTGAAAAACTCTCCGTAATTGAAATGCACCGTTACTCCCTTTTGAAAGGAACAAACTCACCAGATGCACCTGATAGCTCCCAGAAAGTACGCTGTGTAAAAATTGAAACTCCAGCCAAAAACTAGCACTGTAGCACCAAGAACTAGCACCTCGTAAAGCACACTTTTAGAGGCAGTTGCCTTTACTAAAGTTAGAGTAAATTTTGCAAAGAAAATAAAAAAAGACACTTGCATTTTTTTCCCTTCTTTCAATTTCAATAATTGCACTTCAACTACAAACTAAGAAACTATCCGGCGTAGTACCGATCGAGCCACCAGGGGAACCGTGGAAAAAAAAAATTATCATATTACGAAATAATTTAAATTGCTAGCAAAAAGATGACAAGAAATTTCTTTGATCTCGAGTTGTTTTTTTTTTTGTAGTCATACAGTCAAACCTCCATGAGTCGATATCCCATGGAAATATCGAGTCAAGGAAATGAATGCCTTGGAAAGCCGTTTAAGGGGACCATCATAGTAACTATGAAAATTTGGTTTTAGTATGGTTCCATGAGTCGATATCGAGTCATGGAACATAGACTCATGGAGGTTTTACTGTATATCTATTTGATTGTCAGTTACATAACTAATTCCCTTTCATAAAATATTGAGTGTTTTGTCATTTTGATATTATTTAGTTTGTTTTGTGCACATATAGACTATTGTGTCACATCAATTTAAATTTATGGATTTACCGTGATCCGCAATTTTTCGATGTGATTCGAAAAGTTTATCAATTACAAATAGATCTTGAAAATCAAATAATTACTTTTTTTAGTCGTAATTGGAGTGGGCCCCTAAAATGTGGGGGCCCGGTGGCCATGTCCCCTTGTAAATGCGGCCCTAATTGCAAAATTTGTTAATTGAAATTTATTAAGAGAAATGTATGACCCATGAAGTTCTTCATGAAAGCTAAATTATTAGAAAATTGCTCTCGAAAGTCATGATTCGTCAATATATTCAATTAAATTTTTCAATTTTAGATTTTATGTTTTTGATGAGATTTCTTAGAAATATATGCGAAGGATACCATGTGACATTCCATTACATGCTCTTACAAGGGAGGGTCACAATGGTGTTATACGGGGTTTTCAACCGGACTATTTTTGTCAGATTCTACATGTCAAAATATGAAAAACCCAAAGCATTTCGGGTGATGAACCAGAGGTTTAGCCAGGAGGGGCTCTGAAAGGGTCGATTTAGTAAGAATATAATATTATTGAGTCAATTTGCCAAAAAGATTTTTCTCAGTATTTATTGTGATGGTAGAGAACAGAATTGATATTAATGTATGTTTATAATGTATATGTTTTATTAATTTTGTTCTCTACAATCATAATGAACCCTGAACAAATATTTTTGTCAAATTTTCAGTTAGCTCATTAATATTATATACGAACAAAATTGTTCCTTTTAGAGCTCCTCCTGGCTACACCACTGGCTCATCACCCGAAAGGCTTTGGGGTTTTTCATATTTCGATATGTAGAATCTAACAAAAATAGTCCGGTTGAAAAATCATTGTAACACCATCGTGACCTTCCCTTGTTAGTATAACAGTTACCATCTTTGAAAACATGTGCCAAATATGTTTCTATGGGTTTTCGGCTTCCAGTCTATAGGAATCATAAACAGATTTCCGTTCTACACCTGACGTTTCAGGTGTCAGAAACATAACCTCTATCACAGTTGATTCCTGTACATGTGCTAAATATCCAAAACTATAGGAATGTTGAAAAAAAAAACACATCTTAATTATTTAAAATAAATATACAAAATTTAATCAAACGATTAGATTAGCTTTTGGAGACAAACTCCCAACCAGTAAAATGTGAATAATTTATTGCTGATTTTTCTCTAGTCATTAAATCAAACAAAAAAAAAACTACGAGATCTATCTAGTACATCTCAGACAGTTCCTTGAAAGATAAAGATCATTGTAACAAATATTTTTGTTGATTCGAATGTTTTGCAAAACAATAAGCTTTTTCTTCGGATCATTTCATGTGCTCGGCTCAAACTTACAAGTTAAAAATTGTTTTAGACAACCATGAAACGTCAGGTCTGATAATAGAAATATTAGTAGTAGAACGCTAGTGGCGTGGTTGTCACAAAACTGATTTTAATTATTATTACCTTTAATTATGGTTTTTCATTGTTTGTTGAATACCATGTCGTTGTTTTGGTTTTTAAAATTAATCTGACACTTTGAGGCCTGGTACTCACGCTGTCAGTATGAGGCTTACAGGATAGTAAAAGAGAGCAAGCCTTGCTTTCTTTTGCACTCATTCGAGTTTGCGATAGGAATGACGTCACTGCCAAATGTCATTTTTCGGAGTATAATACCTTGCTTCTTTTTACCGTGCTTTTTAGTTATAATTATTTGAGCCTTCAATGACACTAAAGCTAAGTATGCTGTTCAGCTCAAGAAAAGTAAAAACTTCTGCTCAAGAAATTTTCTACAGTGAGCTCCATTTGAATTGACATTTCTTTTCAACAGCGTACTGCGATCAAAGAAAAATGCTTTTCTTGAGCATTTCTTGCAATAAATTTTCCACGCATCGAGATAGGCGATTACTTTTCTGTTGAAGTGCATACTTCCCATAATGATTTAGAAAATTCATGCACCCAGCATAGGTTACTTGATATGAGATTCACGTTTTTGAACTACTGTACTGGGAAGAGCCACGTGATTTTCGGCGAAATTCAAGCCTACTACTATTACCATTCCCATCACTGCTTATTACGCTTCAATATCAATTACAATATGTACAATGATATTTGGATCTATATAACAACAACTTAGCTTGAAGTAAAATTTGCTGAGTAATGATTTGAAAGTGATTTCAATATCAATTCCAAATGCTTTTCCTGGGCACCAACATTTTTGAAAACTTGGTTTTTGATTCTATTTTTAACGTAGATTGTAGATATACAAAACTTTAAACCTTTTAACAATCCAATTTTATTTGGATATTGATTCATGTTACTTTGGTCAAACCCCGGATAGCCGTAGCGGTAAACGCACAGCTATTCAGCAAAACCAAGCTGAGGGTCGTGGGTTCGAATCCCACCGGTCCAGGATGTTTTCGGGTTGGAAATTTTCTCGACTTCCCAGGGCATAAAGTATCATCGTACCTAAACGATAAACGCATGCAAAAATGGTAATTGGCACAGTAAGTTCTCAGTTAATAACTGTGGAAGTGCTCATAAGAACACTAAGCTGAGAAGCAGGCTCTGTCCCAGTGGGGACGTAACGCCAGAAAGGAGAAGAAGAAGAAGAAAAAGAACGTTGGCCAATCTGATTTTTTATTCTGGATTCCTTATTTCAGACTATGTACCAAATGCCCAAGATTTTCGGGACCCCTGAACATTTAGATACATCTTTTTGGATAACAAAATATTATGCTTATAAACCAAAACCCGTAATTTATTGCAAGTGATTGATTTGCAACGGTAAAATCCTATTTGGAATAGGTATTAACTAATGAGCAGACTCGACACAGATCCAAAACACATATACCAATTGCTCGAGAGCCCCCTACACATTTTAGGACTCTTCCAAATTTAACTGAAGCATTTTTCCAGAAATTACTCAAAAAAGTAAAGCAATATTTATTGTGTTACATGGAAATCGCATAAAAATCCTTGCACCCAACCGAAATCATGTGATTTTAAATAGCGTTTATTGAACTTATAAACTGAGATCTTTTTGTAGGAACATGTAGCCAATTCGTGTTACATTTTCTGTTATACCCTTCACACTAACCGGACTTCTGACATGAAATTTTGAAAAAAATCAATTTGGCATAAAATTGACGGAATGCAATAAATTTGCCGATCTTTCGTAGTTTTCCGACATGGTCTTTGGATAGTTTTTGGCAAAGCGGATTCTTATCACAGTTCATTGTGGGCTTCTCTGAAGCCTATTATAGAATTCTTAAGATTTTCATTGCATCCTTCAGTGGATTCCCAAAAAAAACTTCGAAAAACTCCTTTGCTCGATAGATCTTCGTGAATTTCTAATGAAAACCGTTCAAGACCTCGACGCAAACGTGTTTAGAATGATACTTAGTAGATGTCTTACTAAATTCTCGGTCGATTGCCATAGATAGATAATAATAGCAAATTTATTACTTGATCTTTGGTCAAGCCAAGAGGTATTCTTTCAATATTCATTCATTCCATCATCCTTGGCAGTTTTTTTAACTTTCTTGATAGATCTCTGCATAATATACAAAGTCACACAAAACCTGTCAAAGAATTCTTTTCAATCAATATCTTCAATAACTCGAACAACTTAAAATGAGCAGGAAGTATTAACCCGTATAGGCCTGAGTGAAAGCAAAAATTCTAAAACCCTCACCGCTCAGCGAATTTTTAACGGATTCAAATGATTTTTTGTCAATATACTGGCACACATATCTAGTTTCTGGAAGTGGACAGAAGAACGCGGAAATATTCCTGTGGTCGGAGTTATTCCGGTGGATCACTGGGTCAGGTCGGGTGAAAAGGGTACTGTGCGTTTGTGCCTCTGGAGGTAGTCGAATTTCAAGTCACAGATTTTTTCCGGAATCAGTTATAATGTGGCCACTACATGACGGAATTTTAAGAAAATTGCATTAGTGTATTTGTATTTGTATTTGTATTTAATCCAACTGACTTTGCTGTCTTATTGAATAATCTTATCCTAAAGCATGTTTCAAAGAACAACACTAGCCTGAAGCAATATAAACATCGTACATCACAAACAAAACTTTATACAACTACATAAGCTACTATACAAAACACATTCTTCAAAAACAACAACAATAATACTATAAATCATTACTGTTCCGGCCTCCATGTAACGTTTTGTCGTAGAATAAACTCTCTGAATTTCACATATTTCGGCCATATCAATGGATTCAAGGCTTGATCTTTCCATTTTCTATTAAGAGTCTCTTTGAATGAAATAAAATCCAGCGCTTGATTGTTGTTCCATTTCGACACCAGTTTTGAAACATCGATGCGTTCAGGATCGGGAGTGTTCAGTGCTCGAGAAACCATTCTGCGAATATCTAGCTCAGAGAGAGTGGAATCAATGTTCGAGACAAACAATGAAAAATCCTCACTCCCCATATACTGAGACGACTGCTGCTCGTTTACCACATCACTCGCATCTGTATCGAAATGCACGTTTGTTGATAAGGGCGTTGAATGTAGCGGAGCACGATCATTTAAAGCAGATATCGGAGCAATTTTAGAAAGGGTTTCTAATATTCCTGCAACAGTGATTTTCAAATCCTTCACTTCATCGTTGATGGATGTGTTTTCAGTGGAATCTACAGACGAAGCAGGCCATGTTCTGCCACTCAATCTCCGGAATCTGTCCATACATTCATCACACATCCATATGATGTTCGTCTCAAATTCCGAACAGACTCATATTCCGAACACTTAGTTTTTGTATGGCAGTTTGGTTGAAATGTTTCGCTGAAATATGTCACCAAATAACAAGGAAATGGCAGTCAACTGCAATTCAATTTTAAAGTCTCCAATATAATTTATACCGCGGCAGTAGTGATGATTCTCTAGTTTGAGACCAGTAGAATAAGCTGAGATGAATTTATTTGCGAAATTATCCATTTGGATACGATTTATTCGTGCTGTTCGGAATTTGAATCAAGGTGTTCGGAATATGAGACAGAATGAACACAGTGTTCGGCATTTGAATCAAAATGTTGTTCCATATTTTTGCGTAAACACAATATTTAAACTAATTAAATCAACATTATTATTGGTACACCCAACAGCTAACAGTTAGGCTTTGCGAAGAAATGAAAATTTACACAAATATCAGTCAATTTATGCCAATTAGATGTATTTGAAGTCACTGTTGGCCTTAAGTGTTCGGAATATGAGTCAAAACGGTACACAAGTCATCTTCGCTTAGGCCAACGCAATTAGCATGAAAGAGACGTGCGCACTCTCCTTCACAAATGGTAAATGGCTCAGTCTTTGCATCTACACTCAGGGAGCATTTCTTACAAATTGTCGTATTCGCCATTGCAAATTATACGACTGCTATCAGCGTGTACGATATATTGCGTTTATACGTAAAGATCACTTTTAACGAAACAGCGACAGTCCGAAATACGGTAATAAATTAAGAGCAACAACAAACGCGTAGGATCAGTAACAACGGAACTCAATGCCTTAAGCCTTTTGAGAAACGTTTGGATTGGATAACTATGAGTATTGCATTTGATGCATCCTACAAATGACCATTTTCGGGTTCCGGGACACCTCAATCTTACGATTAAGTGTCCAATATGTTTCTGAACATCTGTGCCAAGCTTATGGGAATGCATTTTAGTACACAATTATGTTTGATTTATACTTTTAGAGAATTGAAACGAATTGGTATCCAAAAAATCTATAGCCGGTTCTTCCAGGCGTTACGTCCGAATGGCCACATCCGGTATATTTAAACGATGCATAACTCTTCATTTATAATGTTGAATGTCAGATCATAATGATTTATGTAAATTAAAATGATTGTCATTGCAATTAAATAAAGGTAATTTGGCATGTCCCAAAAAATAGCCTTTTTACCCGACTTGACCCAGTGACCCACCGGAATAACTCCGGCCACAGGAATATTTCCGAGTTCAACTAGCCACTCCCAGAAACTAGATATGTGGGCCAGTGAACTGACAAAAAATCATTTGAATCCGTTAAGAATTCTCTGAGCCGTGAGGGTTTCAGTATTTTTGCTTTCACTCAGTAATGCAGTAAGAATGTAGACAGAAGGACAACGTACAACAGCATTTCAATCACTTCTTTCGTTTATTCACTGAACATGGTTGCAGTGACGGTAAATTCATAACTTCCTTCGAAAAAAGTGAGTTTTAATGATTTTTTTTAACTAATTTAAACGTGGTATAAATGTAGTAAAGGACATTTCTCCAAGGATGAAATGGTTAATGTTGATGATTGCATCGAAATGTGCAATCAGTTCAATACTTTAGACAAACTTTCCGAACATCAAATCGAAGCAGCCTCTAACCCAGTCTTTGATCTCAGTGAAGAAACAAAGAGTGCCACAAATCGTTGTCGACTGTTCCGAATTTGGAGGATTTCGTAGAAGATTTTGCACTGAGAATCAAGGTTTCCATCCAAATCGCAAAGAAAGGGCTGTCACGTTTTGCCGGAAACTCTTAAAGATCGTGAACTTCTTTTCTTGAAGAGAAGAAGCACATTTTTTTATTTTTGACAACAAAACTGAATTTTTGTTCAAAGTCGTTTTTAGAGGTCTCTCAAGTGACTATAAGTAACATGAAGAGATCAAAAATGGGATAAATGATTTACCCCAGTCCAAGTAATCATTATGCAAAAGAGAACCCAATCTGGCATTCTTCGGAAAGCGCTTTCTCAAGAATATTATGTTCCCATGTCAGAACCTGGAGAAAATTTGCAGAACCCCAGTCAGTGCCATCGTTGTCAAAAGTGGGGTCATGGCACCAAACATTACTGCATGGATGATGATTTGCGAAGTTTCTTCTCACGCTAAAGACGTCTATCCTGCGAAGGAAGATACTAAAAAGGTTTTAATGTGCAAATTGCGGGGGTAGCCATAAGTCTAACTTTTGGGATTGCCCATCGCACAAAATAATCGTCGAGGTTCGCACTAGACATATGAACGGTAACGTTTTTCGTTCCCGGAATTGCTCCTTTTTCATTTAACGATCGCTTGCTTAAGAATCATACCCATCAGGTTAATTGTAATTATGCTCATTCACAAGCCAATTTTCTTCCGCCCTTCCACTGTAACCGTTGGATACTTTTGATTTCGAATGGATCTACTCAAAAAAAAAAAACTCGTTTGCCGATAATTAGTGAGCAGTTTTAACTTCTCCCCTTCAAATTGTCTTCCGGACGGATCATTCATAGGCGTATAATCATCACTTTTTTGTCATTTGCGTTAGTCAAAAATGTCATTGGTCACTTTATTGCAACACATCTCTCAGAGAATAATTCGCAAAACAATTTTAACGGCAGAATTTTATTTGATGAGTGCTCTTCAAGATATTTCTCAATTCAGTGCTCTGATAGCCCTACTTGTTTTCACTCTCTAGAAAGCCTTCTACGAATGATTTAGTCTTACCTTAACGTGTAACGATTTTTTTCGTTCCAACAAATTTGAATGCTTTTCTACTGGTCTTGCTCTTCTAGACATAGAAAAAGCATTCGACAGTGTTTGGCATGAAGGCTTGATCGTAATATTAAAAAAGTTTAATTTTCAACATACATTGTTAGAATAATCCAAAGTTATCTGTCAAATCGTACACTTCAGGTCAATTTTCAAAACTCCAAGTCTGAAAGACTTCCTGGTGTTCCTCAAGGCTGCATTTTGGGACCAATATTATAAAATATTTTCACATCTGTTTTATAATTACATAGTAATTCATGGCTTAAAAATTTCGCAAGTGATTCTCCCTTCTTTTCATCAAAAGCTAATCAAAATCAAAAGCTAGCAGTCAGTCAAAAATCATAAAAATAATGCTTTTCCTCGTGTTATATCTATGTTTATTTTATCTAAATTATTCCAATAGTCGTTTTGTTGTGGGAGGCACCGGAAAGTATGCGCGCAAGAAGGAAGCAAAACCATTGAGACGCTACATCAACTACGACAAGACAACAAATTGATCGTCTATCGTTTGGTTGACTAACCACCGCCATCAATCTGTCGGCTGGCTTTTCTCTACTGTGGGCCACCACCCGTTGTGGCTTCGGTATGGCAAAAGGCGCGGCACCCAGTTGGCTACCATGCTACTGCATAGGCCATTAGGGCTGTTCAAATTACAAAACTTAAACAATTCAAAGTATTAAAATTTCAACTCCTATATATTTTTGATAATCACTGGTGTTTGCCAAATGTTAACGCAAATATGAATTATCGAACCTAATTTCTAAAGTTTGAAATATTAGTTTTCATTTTGATATAATAAATTTGTACTCACATTACAGTACTAACGTATTTGAAATACTTTTCTAAATTCCTCCCTAGTAATTTTTATTTACATCGAATCACTATAAAAGATTCTGAAATGTTAAAGGAACTCTATTTTTATCATAAGGATTTGAATATAGATGCGAAAGATTTGATTTCCAATTTTTTGCTAGTTTGAACCGCCCTACCGAGCCATTTTACGCTTGTGAGGATGGGCGTGTGATTTTGAAGCTTGTGGAGTATATGGCGCGTGGAAGCATGTGTAAAATTATTAAGCATGGTAATTTATTCCGCTGCCTAGTGTCTACGATTTTTGCGGGGTAGTTTTCGCTGACTTATCGGTGGTCAGTCGATGTTTAACATGCACCGGTTGTTGTTGTTCACCGTCGTGCATCCGTCGGTTATTGCTGTCGGTGAAGCAGCTTTGTGCAAAAATCGTAATCGAACTCTGCATGTTGAACAAATGCGTTTGACTTATCATGTGATTTGTTATGCCATCATATGGTACCATAATGCTCGTAATGATGTAATCTAGCTGTGTTTGTTTTCTAAGTTCATTCAAAGTATCCAAACAAATTCCCGACAAGACAAACAATAAAAATAATTCCGACAAAAATGTGCTCTCGAAAAATCTGCTGTGGCATTCTATGATAACTTTGCGATAAATTCTTTATTACACTGGAAAACATACAAGACATCCCCTATTCGCAGAACACAATTGCCAAACATCAAAATATTGTGTAAGAACTGTATGTACTTCAAAAACGATGAAGGTGCTTATAGCCTTACGTAAATTAACTTTCTTATTATTAACTTTCACATCTGTCATCAAGATCAACCAACCCATTTCACTAATGCTAACAATCGATGATTTTACGGCATTAGAAAATGCAAATTCACTTTCTTCTGTCAAACTATACATTTCCACCTGTCTGCACACTTTTGCACTCGGAAACAAACAGCAAACACCCCTTTTCAACCGTAATAGGCGCCCTTGAGGAGTTGCACACCAATAGCTGCCAATCTTGATCGCAACCGTACATAACGGATCACACCTTTTTGGTCATCTCCTGCAGGCGGATAATTATCGACAGGGGAGCAAACAACCTTGCTAACCTGCCCCAGAGGCACCGGCTTAAAGCAGGTGCATTAGGGTGGCTCAAATAATAATAATAAAAAATAAAATCGTATACCTCATGTCTTTCTTACACGCTTGATGATAATACTAAAATTCTGTCACACTTTCAGAAGCTTTGGTTAATTTTTAAAGATGGCCCAAAGACGCTTATGGTTTACATGCTTTTTTATGAAACAACTTAAACGATACTTCCATGACCAGTAACCTATCATATCCACCTATAATAGACTATAATAGACCATAAAACCTTATAACTCTTGCTTTTATCAAGAATATTGATGAATAAACAACGTTTTGAGCTATTTTTGTTTTGATTTTTTACCAAAGTTTACTAGACACCTCCAAATGAATCTAAAAAACACATATAAATTTATGAATAACACTAGTCCCATTTGTCAACAACTATGTTATCTATTGCTTAAAGAATTAGTTGAGACTTGAAAATAAGTTTGTAGTTACTTTTATGTATTTATGTTCTACCGTGTTCAGAACATTTTTCGAAATTTTCCTTAAATAATTTCCATTCCAATGGACTTACATTGTCTTTGGGCCACCTTTAAATTACCACTGAAGTGGCTGAACATTTCGCAGAACTTTATTTTCAACTTAAGATTGTAAGAAAGCTATGGAAGATGGAATTCTGAAACTTGTTGGTGTTTTGAACCACCCTAATGTACATATGTTGATGGATCGGAGATCAGATTGTGGCTCCTAAACAGGTGGTGTTTAACTGGGCACCCGAAGTCTCGTTGGAAACAAACGAACAAAAAAAATCGTGTGAACCAATCGCGGCTTAGAAACAAATTGGGTCTATCAAATGCATTGTTTCGGTCCCATGAAATTGCATGTCTCCCATAGTGGTGACTGGTGGTGGTGGTGGGTGGTGCTAAGCATTCGAACAATGCATGTTAGTGATACTTAAATACCGCACATGTTTACGATCATAATGATAGAATCGCGCTGATCTGATGGCTGTGATGCAAGCCCAAGAGCCGTCGCGTCTCGTCGTATCGTCACGCTGATTAGTATCGGTTGGGTGCAGGCAATAAGAGGTGTGTGATCGCGATACCGAAAATGTTGTCATTTGGAGTAAATTGGATCAGACTTTTGATGGATAATTGTTGTAAATTTTGGGGGTTTGTTTGGTACTAAGGGGGTTTAAATCACAAAAAAATAAAATTCAATTTCCTATATATTTTTTCAATAAGAGAGCTGAAAATTCGCCACATTTATTTTCTCATAGGATCTATCAAAAATTGAGTATTTTTGACTTATGGAAACAAGAGTAGCTACATATTTTCCCCAATGTAGGATGCACTTCATCTAAGAGCTTTCCATGTAGGACGAAAATTGTGGTTGAAATGTAAGCAACCATGCATTAACATCATCGTTATGTCGGTTAAAACAGTGACTGTTATCGTAAGGCACTGTGTTGGAACCTATTAGCTCAAATCCGTTATGCTTCGGGTATTTTATTTGCTTCCAAATTTGAGTTATTGGGGATAACAACGACTGCGTCAAAAGAACTCAGATTCGAGTAAAACCGTAATACTCATGTAGAAATCCGAGTACCCATAGTAATTATTTTGAAACAAGTCTTTCATTTATGATAAGTTGACAAAATGATATGCTTAAACATTATTCCTTACTGTAAGTGTATATGGTGTCGAAGTGCTACTGCATTTGGAGCTCCGAGTAGATTGTTCAACTTATATGCTCACCTGAAAGGAAAAAGAATACAATAATTAATATCGTGAATATATTAAGTGGACTTATTATTATAAGATGAAAAAAAGAGGATGCAGAAATGATAAGATGTTGACAATAGTAGTCAGTGAACTCTGGAGTGATTTGTTTACTACATAGTAATCTATCTAATAATGTTTTTCTTATCTTATTTTCTATTTTGTCAAGAAATACGCTTTAGGAGACATGGGAATTTAATTTATGACCAACTTAAATATCTTATGACTGGCCATATAAGGTTGGTGTCTTCAGGAAAGATAGCCTATGATGAAAGAACATGACGTTATTGTTGACCTTTCCATAGGTCTAGATAATAAGATAGCCCTGATAAAAGTAGATGGTGGTTACTAAGTGTAAAATACTACCTTTCATCGTTTGCAGGTACATGACCAACTTAGTTTGGAAAGCAAGATGTACGTAATTTTCTTGCCATTAAAGCAATTCTAGAAGATGGATTGAATTCACACACGTACACAATCCTTGGCAGGTCTGGTAGATTTTTATCCAAATATTTGACAATTTTATTTCCTGGATCTTTTGCTTTTGTAGCTTCTGTATCTCATGTTTTTCTTATATTCTATACATGGCTTGCCCAGTTTTTGAAAACTGTCCTCGCCCTAGAAACGTTACGTACTTAAAACGTTTCGTAAGAGGCATAAAGAAATTTATTTACAGGGTTTTAGACGAGATCTTTGATAGATTCCTGGCGAAAAATTGTTAAAAAGGATATTTCTTGTAAAATTCTTGAAGGATTCTTGTGAAATCATCAGAATATCTTCCTGGCTTATTGAGAGTCTTTAATTTCTTTTGGTTCGTCTAAATAATGTGCACCACACGATGATCATTGCGATACAAATTACTTAACAGATTTTGTTGTCTTCGTGTTGAACTTGTTTTGACTTGTCTTTCATTCAAGAAAGGCAGTGTTTCGTTACAGCATAAGCAAATGTGATCATTTCGGCGTTTTGCTGGCAGTGATTCGTTATGGCCCAAATACGGTATTGGCTAATCTGAATAATTTGAAAATGATTCTTTGTTGCTCAGGCGAGGTTGGATTATCAACTGATATCGTTTTATGCTACTGTTTTATATGTCCTAAATACGATTTTTCAGAATTTATTTGGACAACGTTTATATTTGTTCAAATAATAGTTCAATAGTTGTTCAAATTAATTCAAATAATAAGTCGGTGATTGTCGAAATAAACCTTGTTTCATGTTTCATATTTCAATGCAACAAGTCTCATATTCGGATTAGTTTTACATAATAACACAAGATCCTTGAATTGTTAGGTACTACAAATATCGACTTTTTATTTAGATACTGATAGTTTACGTTTTAGATTGATGTTGCATGATTCGCATCATGCAAAACCTTTGAATGGTTCGTTATCAAAGGTGTCGTCATATGAGTCTCAAGTCAAGTTATGTACATATGAAAGAATTACTTTTATTTTATTTTATTTATTGTTTTGTGACATTATTACGTTGTAGGGAGGTGTCACCAGTGAATATGAAGCGATGATCTCTTGGACTCTGTAATTAAGCGTTATGTTTACCAAGACGAATCCTGTAATATAACTCTTTCATTTTCCAAATCCCAATGATTGCTCGTGGAAGTGCAGAGGATCCAACGGCTTCTCAGAGAAGCAATACGTAATACATTTATCCATAACCAAATTGACCTGTATTCGAACGCAGGCGGCGCTGATATTGCTTAGTACAGGAAATGAGAATTCCATTACTTACACACTGAGGGTATGCAACAAATCCTAAGTACCATAGCATCCGTTGGTTCTTATATATGTATGTTTGCTCTGTAATGACAAAGAACAGCAGAGGGCGGTCATCACGCTCTTTTATCACATTGATGACCATGTTGACAGACTTGGTTGGATAGTAAAACATTGAACGTACTAATTAAAAATATTCAAAATTTGCTTCTCCAAAACCTCAAAATACTCTAAATATGTTGTCTTTTGATAAATTTTCTCTAGCTAACTGCGAAGATGCTAGTCAACTAAATCTCTGAATACCGAGTGTCAGTCCTATAGACATTTTTATTTGTAAATTATGGCATAATATGCAAAGCCATATAAATAAGCTCTTATTTATCTTCATAGAATAATGTAATATACAAATCACTGTAACTTCTGATTTTCTCGAAGATTGTCTCAAATTTCAGAGAAGATGCTTGGATATCATATGTTTTGAATGCTCAATGATGTTACTTGGCTAGTTTACAAATTATAATGATGCACTGGTAAATTGTGAAGTATGTAAAATCCCTTCCAAAACATTCAACCTTCAAATTTTGGATCCCCTATATATTTTGGACCCCCCTGGGCCATTTTCCTGCAAATTTCCCAGTTTACATCGAAAGACCAACTCAATTCGCATGCCATTTGGAAAGAAAGGACTATTCCGCACTTGCATCAACCGTTTGTACAAAGAAAAAGTGTTTATTTTATAAGAAATTAATTTAATTTAATCGGTTCATTCATGCAACCGTTACAACACGTTACACACACAAAAATTGAAGCCGTCAGAAATTTTTCAAATGTAAACAAAAGCTTTTTTTTAAATTTGTGGACTGAAAGCGCAGGATTTTTTCGGTTTTCCATTGTCAATCGATTGATTATACTATGGGCAAGCATATTACACAACCAGTGTCATGGACTTTGTCGCCAAGCGGTAAAAAATGCCGGGGGTCCAAAATATATACTTTGAGGGTCCAGAATGCATTGGTGTGTCCAAAATAATGAAAACCAGTGATACAAAATTCAATTATTTTCGACAATTTTTGGATCCTACATGACAGTGTGAGCATTTTTTTTCTCGTAGAGAAAGTTTTTCTCTACATTATGACATGTTTTTTGACTTGGAAATGCTGTGTAATTAATTAATTGGGACAAAAAACTTAAATCACTTCCTTAGGGGGTCCAAAATACGACCGTTACCCTACTTCTATATCTAATAAGTGATAATATGACAAATTTTATTTCACGAAGTTGTAGCGATAACTTTTAAATAAAAATCATTTTCATATAAATGTACCTATGCGGGGTGACTTGCAACACTTTATTTCTAAGTAATTTAGAGTTTTATACAAGTTAAAAACTTTTGTGTTAGGCCTACTCTGCCCATAACTGCATATTTGTAACATTCGACAAAAGTAGGCATTGAGTTAATGGAATACCAAGTGTGAATTTTATGGCAGTATGGGACGAGACTAAAATTTGTAAAAAATACCAAGAATTCAAAAGTGCTTATTTGAGGTTGAAATGTTGTACAACTCATATCGCATACTGGGTGATTAGTTAGAAAATATTTCTGATAGAAATTTCATCGCTACTTCATTACTGGACTCATTTATAATCTCAATGTGACTGTTATGCGGTTACAATTACCAATGTGACAAAACAACTTGGTATTTTTTTCGGATTTTCTAGAACAATCTCACAGATTTCAGAAAGATGATCGAAAGTATTTATCATTTGATGACTCTCCCTGGTATTAACTCGAAATTGTCAAAAATGTCGAATGTGACAAATATGCAGTTATGGGCAGTACTTTATAATTAAAAGAGTAATAATTCATCAATCAACTACAAACACTCGTTTAAAATATTGTTCAGTTATGATATTGAACCTTAATGATTTAACGCCTCTTTTTCCCATACAAAAATAGCTCAATTATTTTCTTACAATTCCGGAGATTTTTCTACAGTCTTTTTTCACACGAACACGTCGGAACCCTAGGTGAATACAACAGTGAATGAATTGTGCAAATCCGTCGACCCATTCGGATGCCATTTCGTGACATACAAACACCACTCCATTTTTATTTATATAGATATGGTTTATGAACTGCAATAAACATTTTTCAAACACCAACCAATACTAAATCAAAGCAGTGCAATCATTTACTATCTTTGTATACAGTCATAAATCGATATCGAGTGAGCTAGCTAATGTTAATACCAGATTTTTTTATAATTCTTGGAATGCTCTATAAATAATTCCAGAAAATCTTACATGTATTTGTCCAAAACCGTCGTTATGATTTTCTGCAGAACTTTCTCCAAATATTTATGCAAAAAAAGTTCTCAATGATTTTTTTTCATTGGGGTCTTCAAGTAATTCTTAAAGTTATCGTCAAGAGATTTTTCTATGGATTTTTTTATTATAAAAATATATTCAGGAATTGGTCCAAAAATTAAGCAAGTTCCTCATATCACACAGAGAATTCTTCTAGAATACTGCCTCCGCGTATTGGTTCAGAAACCTTTGCATGGAAAAGTTCTCAAAGATTGTTTTTGTTTTTAATAGAGTTTTCTAGTGATTTCTTCATGAATTCTAAAAACAAAATACATTTTTCAAAGAATTCTTGGGACATTCATCTGTCAAGAAATTATATTTTTCCTTCAGGAGTTTTACCACGATTTGCTCATTACAAAATTCTTGAAGTTTCATATTTGCCTGCTAGAAATGTTCATGGACTGCTCAACATTACCTTTTTTTTAAAGATTTCTGTAAGATCTCATTTATGAATTTCTTCAATAGTTTCTGCGAGTGTTCAAGGATTTCTTCAAAGATTTTTCCTGAATACACTCCTTTACTTATTTCTTTTTACTTCAATAGAAACGCAAAAATAAAAAAAAAAACGGAAATATATCGAAAAAATATGTAAGAGAGACTAAAAATGCCTGCTAGTTCAATAATATAAATGTAATACCTATTTTCTCATCATACAATACATGTTGCACGAAATAAAATAAAAAATTTTGCTTCAATATAACGTAACCTCGATATAACATCACGGAAATAAAAAACGAGTTTCGTTATATCGAGGTATTTCTGTACTACCATTTAAAAGCGCTTGAAATAACATATTGCTTATAAACTTATATTCGCGTTTCTAA
This sequence comes from Aedes aegypti, assembly GCF_002204515.2. NCBI lineage: Eukaryota > Metazoa > Arthropoda > Insecta > Diptera > Culicidae > Aedes > Aedes aegypti. The sequence continues at coordinate 296,629,642 of NC_035108.1, forward strand.
AATATATGGGGTAGCTTTGCTTAGCTTAGATTGTCTACACATATCAATGGATTGATCGAAGTCAGTGTAGATGCACAAGGAATCAACTAGAAGTTTGGCTAGGATTGGCCATAATCTTCTTCAGTGTGCATAATTCAGTGTCTCTATTTATACAGGGTGAATAACGGCGCCGGCCACGTCCTTGCAGTCAGGTGGGAATAGGGGAATGAATGTTAGTGTATAACCTTTGCTATTTGGAGAACATGCATCTCCACAAAGGTTACTGGGAGGGATGTTTGTTAACGGGGAGGATCGTTGGGTCACAGGATTGATTTATTTTGATAAGTGATCAGACCATGATAAACAATTATTAGTGAGCGAAGGGGCGAACCAGCTGCGAAAGCTGAAAACCTCTATAATAAAGATAAAAAAAAATATTAGTGAGATTTAAACGTGCTTGTAAATTTAATATATTCAATTGATATGAAAAATTTCCAAGTTGAAGAAAATAATATCGTAATTAGTAGTGACGAACCATTCAAAGTTTGTTGAACAAATAGCTAAACGCAACATTCCTACAGCTGTCAGGGTGAAAGTATGTGTTATCATTTTTTACTCATATGAAAAGAAAATTAAACTCAATTGACTGGACGGTCCAATTTCTGAAAATCCCGGGATTTTTGTAAATATCCCGGGATTCGGGATTTTTTAGATCCCGGGATTCCCGGGACAAGACCCTCTAGAATAATGCTTATTTATTCATGAATCTTGTTCATAATTCCAGCAAATATGGTTCATGATGTTTTGATTTCAACTGACATTTTTGATCACAAAAACTGTAAACGTAACATACAGCTGACGTTGCTGTAAAGAGTTCTGTTTGATCCTTCGACCTTGACGCTTGCTCCTGGGCAGTGCGTCAAGAAAGCCCGAACAGTTTTTTTTATTCTTTTTGGGTCGCGCGCTTATTTTTTTTTTCCTGAGTGCTTTTTTATAGCCGAGCAAACGAGTGAAGCCGAAAGTGGATTGTGGCTGCTCAGTCAAGGATAACGGATCAATTGGTGAGCTCGTTTCATGCTACTATTTCTAATCTATAAAATATGTATGACTGCACATTCAATCGTTACAATGGTGGGATGTAAATATGATTTTTCAACAAACTATGGATGGTTCGTCACTGTGAGTGTCGACACAAACTCTGATTCATGATTTATTTATGTTTAACATTTTTTTTTCAGAACACCTCTTATATACCTTTATTTTTGTAATTAAAAAAACTTTGAATGGTTCGACACTACAAGTGTAGACTCACGAAAGGTTCACTTTATTCAACAAACTTTAGATGGTTCGCCACTGTAAGTGTCGGCATAAGGATAAGAGTGTTCTATGATGTCCCAACCAATCGAGTTTTTTGTTTCTTTTCAAATGAGTAAAATATAATAACACATGCTTTCGTCCTGACAGCTGTAGGAATGTTACATTTAGGTATTTGTTCAACAAACTTTGAATGGTTCGTCACCTCAAGTGTCGGCATAATTTTCCTCTACATAGAAATTGTTCATATCAAATGAAAATATTATATTGACGTATAAGCATGTATATATCTCACAAATCATTGTTTATCATGGTCTAATTGCTTATCAAAGTGAATCCTATGACCCAACGATCCTCCCCATTAACAAAAATCCCTCCCAGTAACCTTTGTGGAGATGCAGAGGCAAACACGGTCTCCAAAAAGCAAAGGTTACACACTAACATTCCTTCCCCCAATCCCACCTGACTGCAAGGACGTGGCCGGCGCCGTTATTGACCCTGTATAAATAGAGGCACTGAATTATGCACACTGAAGAAGATTATGGCCAATCCCAGCCGAACTTCTAGTTGATTCTTTGTGCATTTTCACTGACTTCGGTCAGTGCTAAGCTAAGCTAAGCATACAGCTGACGTTGCTGTAAAATAATGCTTGATTTCATGGCTTTTCGTCATGGGGTATTTTCATAACATGAAAATACACGTTCCTCCCGAAATCTTAACCCTTTTTTCTTGTTTATAATGCCACATTTTTGCCCAAGAACTCCCGAGAATCATAGTAAAAATCTTTCAAAGTTAACGTTATATCTATCAATGAATCTCCCTGTGATAATGGATATCTTATTCGTTAGCCCAACGCACCTCTTGAAGTGTTCATGATAAGGCATTGGAGAATTCGTTTTCATTTGATTTTGAAGCACGATCAAAGCAAGCGAAAAAAATCAGTATCAGCCCATGATCGGCAATGCGAAGGTGCCTCCAGGTTTGGAGCATGTTAAGAGGGGTTTTTATCATGCACTGCTATCCCCCTATCTAATCACAGCTGTAGCAGTATATGATAAACAGGCTCTCATGATGTGCTGCAAATCATGATTGTTACAGAAAGCGATGAGAGAGAGATTCTCTCAATTTCCTCAGGATTCAATTCCTGCCCACGATACATGAGTGAACGAGAGAGTGTAGAGAGTCTATAATACACACGGGGTTCATAAACTGCATCTATTCAAAAAATCCAATACTTTTGAAGGCATGTCGAACTTAATTACTGTTAGTGTCTATTGTGTCAAAACAATATATTCGTCGATTATAGCCGTATATGTTTCTACCAACACGATCTACTGTTTGATAGCTAGCCAAACTTGATCATGACATTTAACTTGAATTCAGTCCTATCTTGCAAAAAAAGTGGTGATCATAAAACAACTTCCACCGCTTGCAGAAGATCCATCGTACCTTGAAAGAACCGCAACTGGCAGATCAACCTTCTCTTTTCGAAGCTTTAAGTTTCGAACAAGCCTATAGACAGGGGCGCAGGGACACCTCCACCAGCAACCTGTTTTGCGAGCCACATAAATTCGTCACTGAACTTATTATCAGCTGATGGCGCGAAACTGCCACCAACACTATTTGCCAAGCTGGAGAGATGAAAGGGAAAGCTTTGCAATACACTGAATTGCCAGTTTTTTTGTGCCTTGTTTTTCAAAACCTTTTCAGTGTAGGTACTAACACCGACCGGTAGAAAGCGAATCGGGACTGGTTTTTGTTTCGGCGAAGGTATCGGTGCACTTGTATCAAACCGACAACTAGGGTGGTTGTTCCTTTATAAGACTGTCCCCTATAGTGGCACTAGTGGTTTTTACGATTGTTTTGCTATGAATCATTAAAAAAATCTTGTCATGATGTTTAGGAGCTATTAATTTAAGTCATTGATTGATAGCCTGATTTTGTCCAAAAACTGTTCGAAATACATAGTTTCGATAACCATTTAAGCTTTGCACATATACTTCTATTGTACCTATAGTAGTACTACTAATAGAAACTTTTTTTTTTATTAAACTAAAGAAAGAAAGAATTAAGAACATTTTTACTTCAATCGAAAGCTTTTGATCTACTATTCGTAGGAAAATTAAAAAACTTCTGTAAAACTATAATTTTGATTTGTGTTTAGCCTTTGCCGGGAAACTACTGCGACTATAGAAACAATGTTCTTAAAGTGGTTCAAGCCATATTAAATACAAAAAAAAGATTTTTCGTATTTTTATTTTTTTAAACACAAGATTTAAAGCTTTCGGATAACGTAAAAATAATACCGATGGCTTCATAATTCAATTTTATAAAAATATTTTTCAAAGCTGATCGACTATTGGTACATCGCCCCTACTGACTGTCTTAAGTTAGATGACCGACCGGTACCATCGTCGTCACCTCCCGTACGAATCATTATCATTTTCATCAGTTCAGTGTGGATAACAATGTTGCCAAATAATGCGAATTAACGTGGCCACGCCACTCGTAATTACCTAACGCAAATTGTACCACAAACGCAGATGACCATTGATAGTAGGTATTTTCCCCTCAGATTCACGAGAACTGACGCATTCCACTCTTCTTCTATTGCACAGTATCTCTAGCGGTAAATCGTAATCATTAATTTATCTCCCGAGAGCACAAATTACGTCCGATATCGATCCGTTCACGGCATAGCACAGTTGGTATCGCTCATAGGCCAAAAACAGAAAAATCTGTTAACTAGATTTTCACTTTCACATCTCTTTATGGATCAACTATGATGTTCCAGAACACAGAAGTAAAAAAAATACACTTCCCTATTAATATTCCTAGTAGCTTCATAAGCAGAAGGTCATGGGTTCAATCCCAGGCCTGTCCCTCTCCTCTTACATTTTAGCTGTATTTTTTCTCTTGCTTCTATCTTCCATTCTTAATCTATAACATCGTTCATGTCCATTGGTAGATCCTGAAACGGAGAAGAAACCGTTTCCCTGCGCTTCCATTTTTCTATCATTATAGCATGCCTTTCCTTACGCCTGATGCAAAAGCAGCCTGCTAATTGAAAGCAAGGCTCCCTGCCATAGAATTGCCCTACTCTACTCCCAATCTATACACTCCCGCATGAAATGGCGTAGATGCAGGAGTATATCCGTTTACTGTGAACCAGTTTTGAATGCAACATCAAGTACTCCCCCTTCATTGGTCAGCATTCTGATGTGACAGGCACATTTGTTGTCTAAAAATATAAGATAACCAGCACTTATACACCGAGGGTATCTGTTAGTCCCAAGCAGTCATTTGGTTGGTTCTTTGTGAAGTGCAGCTGATGTGGCGATACTGGAGTAGCAATCATGGAATTTCTGACCGCTTCGAAGAACAAATGGAACCACTGTTCAGCGCTCTCGTGGACAGACTCACTATACCTGGAAGGGGGCTTGCGCGCAAGAAGCGTCGGAAATTAATAATAGCAGAAGCAGCAAAAATTGAAAGTTAACTGCAGGTTCAATTTTTGATTAGAAGGAAATTGTTTCTTGAACGATTGCCGCTGTTGAACGCCCCAATACGGCACGCGCCCCTTTTCGGTCATGATCTTTGACGGAGCGATCGATCGATCGATTGGATCAGTTGAAATAGGCGTGCTGATGACTGATTTCGGCGGGTGTTTACTTTCACTATTTGATCGCGACTAATGGTTTCTAGAGTGAGAGAGGACTCTGATATCCACCTGGGAAACACCTACCAGATGAAACTTGGCGTTGGAGATTGAGTCAGTTAAACTGTACGGAAGTGAACTATTGTGTTTGCTTGGAGGCCTATCGGAAAGTGATTGTTTCAGATTATGCAACTTTAGAAAGGTTCATCCAATTTTGACACGATGAGTGGCGATAATCAATGCAGATGCAGTTATAGAAAATACATTTTACTCAATTAAGGGTTCTGTAAATTATAAGGAAAGCAATAATCAGGAAATCATTACCTTGAAAAATTCTGATTGATGTCTTCAGATGCCTTTCTCAAGAACAACCGATTGTGATTTCAAATGAGTCTGAAAATCTTAATAAAGCTAGCAAATGGAAATGTTTTTCTTTTGACAGATACACGTATTTCGGCCTCAATTATACGGTCGCCTTCAGTTTCATGTACCAGAAGTCGAGTATAGTCAAAATACGCGTATCCGTCAAAGATGTCTAGTTGCATTAAATGGTGTCGTATTCAAGTTATTAAACTAACTTGGAATGATTCTGAAAGTATCTTATATTTGTGAAGATCAACAAAATTTGTTGAACAAATAGAGTAGATCTCAATTTCCAATACTTGACGACCATCTATTTCAAAGACGTCCTTGCATGCATCCCTTCAAACCCCATTATTATAAGTCAAACAAAATGTCATATTGCCTCCACTGCTGGACTGCTTCCCACCACAATTGATTGGGAAAAGAGGTTAACAGCTCCGTTTTGGTAGTCCGACCACGGCTACTTTCCGATGCATATTATAATCGTCGAATAATCGTAAAAAGCCCAATTCACCACACCTCGACCGATGATCTGATCGATCTTGTCTGTCATAGTAGGTATCTATTAAACTCCGATCGGATCGACTGTATGCATAATTAAGCATCGGGGTATATCCGTTCCGGCGCCGTTCGAATGGGCGTTGAAAGCCGCAATAATCCTTAATAAATTCACTGCATCCAATTGCTACAAACGGTTGCGCGATGACAGATAAGGACACCCAAACAATGAGGTTCGAATTTTAATTTATGCTTCCGTTGGAAGAGTTTGGATGCGATGAATGCTCCTAATTCAAGATAAGTATATTTGTGACGGGTTCACTCAAATCCGTGAAGTCATCACATACGAGGAATGCTTTTGAAGTCATCGTCACTTTCCCAATAGATGAGTTTTATGACTCGATCAGATGATAAGGTTTCGATCAAACAGTGGTTCAATCATTGTTGCCGATGAGAAGTAAATTAATTCGAAGTTCACATCAGATTCAAGTATCGATTGCGTTGAAGTGTTGCTTAGATACTACCTTCTAATCGGAAAGCGGAGCATGTTGAAACTGATTTAAAGATCAATTAAATGTGAACCTCATCCTGTTATCATGCATATCGTGTTTTTTTTTGGATATCTTCAGTGGCCCATGAAAGAAAGATGAAAGTTCCGTTTCTTTTCCTCGGGCATCGCTCAAGAGTAATTGACCCATTTATAATGATTTAAACTTCTTTGCGGAAAGGAAAACATTGAGGTCTATTATAGCCGTTTATGGATGCTATCATTTTAATAACATCGAGCAGAGGCATCTACTTGTGCTATTTTGAGCGACTGATTGGCAAAACATAACGCAAATGAATCACTTGTTTCCCCTGGCAGACATTCATGCTGTGTAGATTTCAACTTCCAGTTTTTTTTTATTGTGGGTTATTTCTACGGAGGTATGAAGGTACAACAGTCAAATTTTGCACTCCAAACACTTTATTGATAGTGTTTGACCGTAGACGATGTTTGCACACGCATAATTTATTGCACTAAACATGCAATTATTTACCACAAGACGACCCTCAAGCGTAAGTGTCATCAATAAATCTAGCTTTGCTTATGCTAATGATGGTAATGGTAAAGTGGTAGTCAGGGGTCTCCATATCTGTTGGTCAACAGGTGTCAAGAAGCTTGGCTTGGCTGCGATTTCGATTTCAAGCATGTACCACCAACCCAACCGGTGCACACTGGGAACAAACTAATTTGGGATTTATTGGCGTAATCTCGGTCCACGGGTTACATTAATAAACAATCGTTTTGATTAAAGCCGACGTTTCGAGCATTTTTTTGCTCATCTTCAGGGCAAAACCGGTTTAACAAATCAATGATTTTCACCCACATTACCCATTTATATCAGGTATTTGGTAGGATTTCTCACGCTGTATACAAGGAAACTGTTTATGAGCTATTACGTTTTCAATACGATAGGAGTCTAAGTAAGTTAGTGCTGGCAGTGAAACTGATCGCATAGATAGTTATCATACTCATTTTGCTCACATTCCCCGTTTTTATCTGTCAAAAGCCTTCTTTAAATGTAGGAGAGCAGGTTATGAGCTGGCAGTTTTGTAGTAAAGTTTTTAATCTGTATAAAGCTCTTTTTACCCAAATTTCCCTTTTTCATTAGGCTTTTGAAAAGACTTCTCATATTATATGCAGGGAAACTGTTAGAAGGCTATTTAAATAATGTTTTCTGAGCGATAGGGATCTAATTGAAATCGACCGCACGGATCGTTGTCATACTTATTTTACCCGAGTTCCTCATTTTTATCAGGCTTTGATAGGGCTTCTCCTATTTTACGCGGGAAAGCTGATTATGTGCATTAACATAACGTTTTCACAACGATAACAGCATAAGAAAGTTAATGCAGGAATTACAACTGCACACGGATAGGTATCACGCTATTTTGCTCAAATTCCCTTTTTAGTCTGGGTTTAACCAAACGTATCGTGCTATATGATGTCGAAACCGTTTATGAACTATTGCAATGATTAAAATTGATCACACGGATTGTTACCATGCTCAAGGCTGGTAGCGAGTCACTTTTTAGTGACTTGGTCACTTTTTTTAAGCCAGTCACTTTAAAGTCTCTTTTTTGAAGCCATTTCAACTAAAGTCACTTTTTTCGTCAAAAAGTCACTTTTTTCAACTATTTTGAGCTAAGTTTTCGTCATTTATGTAATTTAGGTCATCACCAGAATAACTTCATGTCAGTATCAAAATATTGGTTTATGGGTTCTTGTGAAAAAAGTTTGGAGAAAAGTTACTCTTTCATAGAGTTTCGCGTAATTTGTAATAGTATCTAAGGTATTATTATAATGGTGTAAGTTCATTGTTATAAAACTAAAGGTTTAAATATTTAGTACTCTTTTTGAATATCTAATGCATTCTTTTTGATTAGATTTCATTATATTGTGGTGGATAATTAGATGTTTATCTTCTATCTACGTTTTAAAATATAAAGCACATTAGCTTTTAAAATTTTACAAAATTTATAATATAGGTATTCAACACTAAAACGCAAAACGAAGAATAATTATTTATTGTTCTATTTTAGATTAGGAGCTAGTCATATTTTTTAGGACTGATTTGATTTGCAAACCAAACCTTTGAAAGTGGCCGGATCTTGGCTCTAACTTTGGCTGAGAGTATACACTAAGGTTTTTATGTCGGTCGAATTTATCATTTTCATTGAATTGTTCATGAAATCACGCATGCTTTCGTCAATTAAATGTTTGGTTTCGGATCCTCTTCTTAGCTTTTTTGAATCACTTCGGCAGGATGCTTTTTGAAAGCCACAGAGCTTATATTTGACAATAATATGCGTGATATTTAAGTATTTTAATTGCATAGTTTATTATTCAATTAATTCAACCGACTATAATCCCCAATGTCAAGTGAAGCATGAAAGTGTCAAAGTATTTTGATTGTAATATTGGAAGCTTAGTGCTAATAATTACTTTAAGATCATATTTCAGAAAAACAGCCTGTTAAGCCTATCTTCTGTATGCTAAATGTCCCTTTGGCCAAATGTACCTCCCATCAAACTTACTGATGGAAAATTTCACTCAGGCTTAAGTCAACATTTTATTCTCCCTTAGTCGGCGTTCGAAGGACGCGTCTATCATACATTGGTATTAGGCAGTATTTCAATCATATTCGAACTTCTATAATCATTATTTATTTGATTAATGCCCAAGTAGGGAGCTGGATCCTATTATTGGCACTTTCGATTCACTTCGGCAGTGAAGTTTTTTGAAAACTATTGACTGAGCTCATATTTTGCCATAATAGGCATCGTATTGAAGAGAAAATCCCCCTACCAAAGTTAATCGTGGAAGTGCCCAAGGAACTCTGCACCGTATTACATTTTCCGTAATCTTGATCTAGTTACACAAAATATTGGCCTTCTTAGGTAAAAGCGTTAAGGCTAAGTATCCCGTCATTCGTTTTGGCGAACTGTTGCATTGCAGGTCGCAATTTCAAAGTAATAAATATCAGTCCTCATAAATCATATTGATCCGGGAAAGTATTTCTTATACGCTGGAATGCAGAAAGTATGCTGATACTTTTTCAGATGCATCAGTGCAATACCAACTGATTTTTTTTAATTCGAAATTGTGACATGATCTGCAACAATCCTCATCGACACGTTCAAATTTCAATGACGGCCTACTTCGCCGTAAAGTAGAATCTAATAGAGCTAAAAAGAAAGCATTCTTCAGTGAATCTTACATTTGACGTTACTTCATCTATACGCCTATAATGTTTCAAGACTGAATATTAAATTCTTATCGAAATTAAGTCATGGAATAGTTTTGGGATCTGCACAGTTTACCAGTTTGAGCTAAGTATGCTGTTTCGCTCAAGAAAAGTAAAGAAATTCCTTGATTGAAAGGGTCAAGAAATTTCCTACAGAGAGCCCCCTTTGAAGTGACATTTCTTCTCAACTGCGTACTGCGATCAGAAAAATGTGATTTTCTTGACCATTTCTTGGGAGAAATTTTCCACGCATCGAGATAGGCGATTTCTTTTCTTGTCAGTAGCAAACCGGCCTTTACAATGAATTAAATTTTAGCAACTTTTAAAATGTCATTTTTTGGGATGGAAATGTGAAACGATAAAAAATTTGTTTTAACAAATTTTCCAAACGCTTATTAAAATTTACAAAATAAAATACTTGAGTGATCTTTTGAAAAGTTTGAAAATCTGATGAAATAGGATTTTTTACATAAATGGTAAATTTTTTGTATGAAATAATTGTAGGCAATGTCTTGAAATTTTGGAAGCACAATAAAAACTTCCAACTACACCTACTACCTGCAGTAGATCATGTTGTATACTCTCTATCATATTGGATATTTCTCGAAAAACAGTATACTAGAATTGAAATAAAACTGATTACGGTTTGATTTTCAAGTCACTTTTTTTGAGAAACGAAAGTCACTTTTTAGTCACTTATTTCTCAAAACTGGTCACAAAAATAACTTTTTTCGGTACCACTTTTTACTACCAGCCCTCAATGCTCATTTTACTCTAATTCTTCATATGATCAGTTTTATTTACCATAAATACATAAATACAAATGGTGATCAATTGTAATACTATCACTCATTACCGTAGACTACTATAGCTTGGAAAACGTTATTTCAATAGCTCATAAACAGCAGCCCTGCATATAATATCAGAAATTTCATCAGAAGCATGATCATTTGTGGAGTATGGGTAAAATGATCATGTTATTAATCCGGGCAACCAGGTTCAATTGCTGTACTTCAATTCTTGGACTGCTATCGTTTAGAAAACGGTATTTCAATAGCTCATTAAGAGTTTCCCTGCATATGCTATGAAAAATCTATCCAAATACAATATGAAACAGGACATCTGGACATATAAGCATGATACCGATACAGGCGATAAATTTCAATTCCTTAGCTCACTTCTTCAGACTGTTATCGCTTTGAAAAAGTTATCACAACGGCTTCCCTGCATGTAATATGATAAATTCTACCAAAAGCCTGATATAATGAGGAAGCCTAGGTAAAATGAATATGATACCAATATGTGCGGTCTGTTTTAATGCCAGTACTCGCTGTCTTATATTCTTTTAGCTGAGCAAGCGTTATTTTAATAGCACATAATCAGTTTCTTTGTATATAATATGAGACAACCTACCAAATAGCTGATACTATGAGGAATATGGGTAAGATGAGCATAGTAACCATCCGTTTGATCAGTTTCAATTCCAGCACTAACTTTCCTAGGCTCTTGTCGCTTATAAAATGTTATTTCAGTTGCATGTAATCAGTTTCCCTGCATCTAATATGAGAAAACCTATCAGAAGCCTAATAAATGGAGGAATTTGGGTAAAATGAGCATGATATCGATCCGTGTGGTTAGTATCAATTCATGTGGGAATAGCATCATGAGCATCCTTACGTGTTCACCCTGTTACGCATTGGCTTCTTATAATCAACCGATCAAGCAGAGGAACGCTTAAAAAGTATTTAGTATCCATAAGTGAGAGCTATCGTTCGTTTTCTGTTCAATATATGTACGTTTCGAACCGAACCGCCGTGCTTAAAAGATTTTGATATCTGAACCCGAGCAGAAGAAAATAACTACTGAATACCAAATTGAGGTATTTTATACCAGATAATTTCCAATACTTACAACCTGAATGAGGTATGAATGAGCCCTGCATAAGAGGTAAAATACCTCAAATAATACCTTCTGCATATTCTACAAATACCAAGCTGATAATTAGATCAGGTATTGTAATACCTAAATAATACTTGATGGATTTTCATATAAAAGTATTCTTTCCTCCTCGGGAAGTTGTCCTCCGAAACGCGTATCTTTTTATTTTATGCTGGAAAAGTGTAGCTAATAGCTAATATTTCCAACATGCATGCACTAACTTCCTTAGACCATTATCGCATGACAAACGTTATGTCAATAATCTATAGCCATCATATAATGTGATAAATCATATAAAAGCCTGATAAGAAAAGGGAATTGGGATAAAATGATACCACTGCGTGCGGTCAGTTGTAATTCCTGCATTCACTTTTTTAGGCTGTTATCGTTATATCAAGAGCACATAATCCGCTTCCCTGCATATCATAAGAGGTGTAATATTAAAAGCCTGAATAAAATGGGGAATTTTAGTAAAATGAGTATGATAACAACCTATGCGGTATTTCTTAATTCCTTCACTCACATACTCATTGACAAATGTTATTTTAACTGCTCATAAACATTTCCCTTGCACATAATATGAATTCGGGTAAAATGGTCATGATAATGATCCGTGCGGTTAGGTCCAGCTCTTGTACTCACATCTTTATACTTCTATCTTCTAAATAATGTTGATTCAATATCTCATACAATCTGGGTAAAATGGTCATGATTCCTTATACAATTTTACATTCGACACAGTTTTTTTTCAAGGTTTTCGGGGTGCGTTCACAAAATACACCAAACACGTCCAATGTGACTGATAATTGTTGTGGTCCGTACAATATTCAGTTCAATATGACGGAATATTTAAAAAAAGACACTACACGTTAATGCTTCCAGTGGGATGTTTGCCCTTTGAAGGAAGCACCACACTAGACAACGGACCAGCATGCAACGCCCAATGCACTATGGTCCAGGAATCAGTTTTACGCGGAAAGATGCATTCTGAGCTTTAGAATGAAACATTAGACAAAAACGGTCTTCTACAAAGTTGTTTGTATTAGTTGAGCCCTTTGTTTGGTTTTATTGAAAATTAGGGTGGACCACATTTTCATAGAAATGATTGAACTAACTTTCTTATTTGTAGAAATTATATTATACATGCTTCAGCAAAGTTGTAGACCATTCAATTTCAAGCTACTTTGCCAAAAAAAGTTTTTTTTGTATCTCTTAAATTGAACGATTTAGAGCTTTTTTCCTACGGTGACATAGGGTGGTCCGAACAAAACTGGTTTTCTGGCTCTAGAGTTTTCAATTCAAGTTTCTTATCAAAGTACTCTATAAAACACTTTTAGAGCTTTGAAAAATGCGTAATTTGGTGAGTGAAGAAACTCGCTATCTCCTTTCGTTTAGGAATTATTGTTGTTTTTCTCTCAAAAACATGCCTACTTTGATTGTGAATTTCTCTGATTGGGGCAAACATAAAAAATATCTTTTGACGGCCTTCAAAAGACAAAACAAAATTGTATATTATATGAAAAAATTACAGATGTGTTATTTTTGTAACTCTAATAAAACGTCTTGAAAGTCAAACATTTTTTATCACAAAAACTTTAATAACTTTTGAACTAAAATAGATATTAACAATCTTTTTTGCATGAAAATTTGCGTTTTGTTAAGTTCTAAAAGTCGTTCATAGACGACTTTGACGAGAAAATAATATTAAAAAAACTAGAGTTAAAAAACTTATTTTTGTTAGACCACGCTGCGATGATTAGGAAAAAATGCTCTAGATTGGTCAAATTTTGAGCTACAGAAAAACTTTTTTTGGCAAAGTTGATCAAAATTTCAAGTTCTACCGCTTTGCCAAAGTGCATATACCAGTATTTTTGCAAATAAAAAAGTTGATTATATGATATGTGTGATATTGTGGACCACCCTAGTTTCAAATGACACAGTATGAAAGCTTACATTTTTAGAAACAATTTTGTAGAAGATCATTTTTGTCTAAAATTTCATTTTCATGCTCAAAATGCAAAATAATAAAAAAATACATACCATGAAAATCTTCAAAATAGTTTTAAAGCCCTATCTTTCTTATTTCAGATTTCTCGTCAAAGCGGTCTATGAATGACTTTAAGAAATTAACAAAACGCAAATTTTTAGGCAAAAATATTGATGATATCTATTTTAGTTCAAAAGTTATTAAAGTTTTTCTGCATTTTATAAGAGTTTCAAAAATAACACATCTGTAATTTTTTGATATAATATACAATTTTATTTTATCTTTTGAATGCCGTCAAAAGATATTTTTATGTTTGACCCAATCAGAGATATTCACAATCAAAGTAGGCCTGTTTTTGAGAGAAAAACAACAATAACTCCAAAACGAAAGGAGATAGCGAGTTTTTTCACTCACCAAATTACGCATTTTTTAAAGCTCTAAAAGTGTTACATAGACTACTTTGATGAGAATTTTGAATTGAAAACTCTAGAGCCAGAAAACCAGTTTTGTTCGGACCACCCTATGTCACTGCAGGAAAAAAGCTCTTAATCGGTCAATTTAAGAGATACAAAAAAACTTTTTTGGCAAAGTTGCTTGAAATTAAATGGTCTATAACTTTGCTGAAGCATGTATAGTATAATTTCTACAAATAAGAAAGTTAGTTACACAATTTCTATGAAAATGTGGTCCACCCTTATTTTCAATAAAACCAAACAAAGGGCTTAACTAATACAAACAACTTTTTAGAAGACCATTTTGTCTAATGTTTCATTCTACATCTCAAAATGCATCTTTCCGCGTAAAACTGATTCCTGGACCACTGTGCAATGGCACAGTCGGAAAACATTCCTCTTGAAAAGTTTTCGGCCTGAAGCGGGAATCGAACCCACACTCCTTAGCACGATGTGGCTAAATGCCTCGGTGACACTAACCGCACGGCTACGAAGCCCACGTCATTTGTAATTTAAATTTGCGTTATTTTACTTGCTTCAATATGAAAACCCCTAGTGATGACGATAACAATGCTGCAGTGAATGCAACAAAACGCCCTGCTATAAATTACAAGCCTAGTTGTATCTCACCGGTTTCGCATTTAATTTTCTAGTGTGGGGTTGAAAATAAAACTAACATCGTTTCTAGAGGCATCCATCTAGGCATCCATCCATCCATCCAGAGGCATACACTTAAAAATATTGAAATTTATGTGATGTGTGCCCGAAATATTAAATCATGTAAAATTACGTAAATAAAGTTACAAATGACGTAATTGTCTGCCATATTGAACTGAATATTGTTTGGATCACACGAATTTTCAATCAAATTGAACGTAATATTACAAGTATGACGTATTTTTAAGTTTGAATTCCATCAAATTTACGCCATTTCATTTTTACATCAAGTGTTTTCTTAACTATGAAATTTTCGTCACATGTAATATAGGGTTTCTATGTTTATTTATAGCAGACTTTTGTTGGTTTCCGTCGTGCGGGGTAACATTGGGCCATAAGGGTGACTTTGGGCCAAGATTGTTACAACAAACTAAAATCAGAACCATGAAAACAATGTGGCAAGCTTCAGATTGAAAAATGTGAAAATTTGATTAGTATTTATTGCAAAATTAGCAATTTTAACAAGTTCCTACAAGGTTTTCTTAGACACACTAAACCAGCATTTCGTCAAAAAAAAAAAACAAATTTGTGCAGGAATTCCTAAACAAGTTTTTTAAAATACTCCTCCAAGCAATGCGTCAGTAATTCTCTGGATTCCATCAGAGACTTTTCCAGTATTTGTTTTTATATTTTTTCCGGTTTTGTATTCTATCTAAAGGTTAAACTTTAAAAACACAAGGCTTAAGTTAACAAATTCTATACTAACTACTGTTGCAAATATTTCTCTGTGATTGTTTCGAATTTATCCGCTTTATTTTTCAAAAAATATACATTAAAATCTCAATTTACGAAGCCGCAAATTTAATTTACGTCACTTTTTTACGAAGTAAATTCAATTTAAGTCACTTTTTTAGGAAGTGCGTAAATTGAGCTTAGACATCATGTGGGAGATTATGTAAACGGATGACCAGGTTGGGATTATCGTTGGAAACCCATGCAATACGGGTATTTTTGGAACGGGCACGATAAGGAGATGACGAAAATCGGTGTACAATAGCCTGGGACACGGGTATATGAAAAATTTAGATTCTCGCTCCAGTTCACTTTTTGGATTGCATTTAGGTCCCATAACAACTGTGCAAAATTTCAGCTCGAGCGGTGAAACTATATTTACGCGCCAGCCGTTCAAAGTTTGTATGGGATTTACTATGGGCAAATATCCTTTTTCGAAGCAAAATCACCAGAGGTCGCTCAATGACCTCTATAAAAATTCTGAACACAGACCTCGATAGGTATTTCTACGATTTTGTTATTATTGTTATTCCTTTACGTGTTAATCAACGTCGCCTTGCTCATAGGTTTTCATCAAATAACTTTTTTCAGAAGTGTCGGATCGTTTCGCGGTCTTTGGCAATGATGTTCATCGTAGAAATACCTATCGAGGTCTGTGTTCAGAATTTTTATAGAGGCCTATGGGCGACCTCTGGTGATTTTTCTTTGCAAAAGTAAGTTTTCCCATAGTAAATCCCATACAAGCTTGAAGTAAATCTCATACAAACGCGTAAATATAGTTTCACCGATCGAGCTGAAATTTTGCACAGTTGTTATGGGACCTAAATACAATCCAAAAAGTGGACTGGAGCGAGAATCTAAATTTTGTCCCGCACTAATGTACAATGCCATTTTGGAACCCAAGATGGCGACCTCCGGTTGAGTGAAATCGTTAAAAACCCATGTAATATGGGTATTTTCGGAACGGACACAACGAGGAGATGACAAAAATCAATGTCCGACGCTATTTTTAAATCAAATATGGCGACCTCCGGTTGGGGAAAGTTGTTGGAAACCAATGCAATAAGGATATTTTTGGTACGGGCACGAAGGAGATGACGAAAATCAATGTTCGCCGCCATTTTGGAATCCAAGATGGCAACTTCCAGTTGGAGATAATCGTTGGAAACCCATGCAATAGGGTTCATGTACAAATTGTGTCATGCTCCGAGGGAGGGGGAGTCAAGCCAAACGTGACAAGCCTCAAAACATTTATGAAGGTCTCATACAAAAAGCGCGACAAGGGGGGGGGGTGGTAGGCGATCGAAAAAGTTGTTATATAGCGTGACATAACTTGTGTACCATCCCATATTGGTATTTTTTTTGGTACGGGAACGACAAGAAAATGACGAAAATGCAATGTCCGTCGCCATTTTAGAATCCAAGATGGTGACCTCTGGTTGGGTAAAATCGGAATTGGAAAAACGTGCAGAAAATGCATATGAATCAGTACAATACTACGTTAACTTATATGAAGGATTAAGATTTTATGACATAACTAAAAACTACGGCTACAGCAACTAATTACACTTGTAAATCCTAAGGCCTGCATTACATGAAGTCTTTGAAGAACCAAGAATATCAGTGCTGATCAGTACAGATCCATTTACTTATTTAAAGAGTTAAGATTTTATGCCCCAACGAAATATCACCAATATACAACTGCTTACGTTTGTAGATACTCAGGCTTATATTCCATGGAGTCCTCGTCATGGTCGTGGATCCCAAGGCTTATATTCAATGTAGTCCTTGAGGGACCAAAAACATCAGAACACAAACCAATGAAATATCCCGATAACTTAAATGAATGGGTTAGAATATGCCGTATAAAAAAACTATCGATAGACCATCGATCACGCCTGTAGATCCTAAGGCCTATATACGATGATGTCATTAGACGATCTAGGACATCGTGATGCATCGATAGAAATTATAACAATACTCAGTTTACTGCTATGAATAGATAAGGCTCTGTGCCATGTATCAAAAAGCATCAAAGGATCGCTAAAAACGCTAATACATTGCAGGTATATGTACCAGGAAGTTTTGATATGAACTAGAACACCTCTTGTACTGACTCAGTTATCAAAACTCGAATCTGATAATACAAGCGCGATTCTTCAAAATATATCTTCTAGGGACCAGTATTTTAGATATTCTCGTATATAGAAATGATAAATTGATCTTCAATAACTCATGAAAGATCATATGTCCAAACTCTAAAGAGTTTTTGGAAGAACTTAACTTACACATATTCTAGCCTGATTAGGAATCAAATATATCAATAATATGTGAATGATACTAGAAGAGTAAAAATTTCTCTAAATAATAAAAATAAGTTTCTTACAAGTAAACTCCAAAAGGCAAAACCTCGTTTTACGAACTAAGTTTCCTCGTTTTATGCACTGGTTCAATTTACGAACCCCAGAGTATGGTGGAACTGGTGTTTTCCATTGATAAATCGACAATTTTAACTTGAGAATAATGTTTGGAAATGGCCTATGAGTTTTTGTCTACAATTAACGTGAAAAATTGTTGTTCCGAAATTGTTGATTTTGGAAAAAAAATGTTTCATGGTAAAGTTGCAGTTAACCGTTTGGACTACAAGAAAAAAAAATAAACTGAGTAATAATTTTGTATTTATCTTAAAAAATTCAAAAACAAATCGTAAATCACACGAAATTCCCATTATTTGA
The DNA here is from genome assembly GCF_002204515.2 of Aedes aegypti. Lineage (NCBI taxonomy): Eukaryota > Metazoa > Arthropoda > Insecta > Diptera > Culicidae > Aedes > Aedes aegypti. Next base: position 296,647,806 of record NC_035108.1, read on the forward strand.
TATTTTTTAATTTTCACCAAAGAATTTTGGTAGCAAACTGGTGTCTGGGACAAAGTTCCATGATGGAGAAATTTTTAATAATTTTTCTAAGAACAATTTTAGGTCGATTTTCTTTATTTTTGTTTTTGTCAAAAGAAATACGTTTTGATGATACAATAAGCATCTTGAAATTATTCTGGTAATGGTTATCACGATCACTTCTCTAGCAGTATATATTTTTTAGTTACTTCAAGTTCACGGTTCTCCATCAAAGAAATAAGTCAGTACAGAAAAATATTCTCTATACTCTCAAAAAAACTATTGTTCTTGATGGTGAACAGTGAATACCTAATGAAAATAGCCTACTTTATTATTTAAATAATAATTCGAAAATGGCTACTTTCAGTGAAGTGATCGTGATAATCATTATGGTTTCGAATAATTTCAAGGTGCTTATTGTATCATCAAAACATATTTATTTCATCAAAAAAAAAAAACATCAAAAATCGATCAATAGCTGTTCTTAGAAAAACTTTTTCATTATAAATTTCTCCATCTTTGAACTTAGTCCCAAACATTGTTTTGCTACCAAAATTCTTAGATGAAAATTAGGAAAATATTAAAAATGGAGTTTTCGTGTAATTAAAAATTTAAGTTTTATTGTTGAAATTTCCAAGATAAAAAATAAAATATTTTTTCAGTGTATTTTTGTCCTTGTAGCCCTAACGGCTCACTGCAACTTCTTCATTGAACATTTTTCTTTAAAATCAACAATTTCGGAACATTTTTTTTAATAAATTGCATGCAAAAACACATAGGCCATTTTCAAAAAATATTCTTGAGTCAAAATGATCGATTTATCTATGGAAAACACGTATTCTATCATACCAAAATTATGTGTGTGACCTATTTGAAATGAAATTCGTCTTCTCTCAATATTTTTCCAGATTTTTTTTACGTACTTTTCAGGTACGTTCAGATTAATCCTTGATCAGTTTTATTGAATTGCTTCTCTACGGATTTTTACCTTTGAGCATAATGTCCTAAAGGTTCATAAAAACATTTATCTAGAAATTTTTGATACTTTTTTTAAATTTTCCCAGGATTTTTGGAAAAGTGTGTGTTTGCTCCCCATGATTCATGCATTATCTGTGGTGGATTACAGATGTGACTTTCGAGTGTGCGTTCCATAGATAATTGTCAATTCATAATTAGATCTTCGGAATACTTCCATAAACTTTCATTTCACAAACACCCATTTTGAGAAGACCGCAGAATGCTCGTGGAACTTCAAAGAGGGTCGCAGCTTCAAACGGTTGGGAATCACTGATATAAACCATTTGAATTGAATGTGAACTACTTGCGACATGATCCCTCAGACACGAATACAAATATTTAATATTTTGCTCGTTGAAAGGAATAATTGCAAATTTTTTGAATTGATCTCATTGTATCTAAGCTAACCGAAGTCCATCCAGTGTCCAAAAATAGCAACTCATTACCGCAAATCTGTTATAATACCGATTACGGCTGCTTCCTCAATTAGAAGTCATTGGAATCCGTCACAAATCTGAGAAACTATTAATTGAAAACGCTCGTCAGCGATAAATTAAGTCTTTTCATCGACCCAATCATCACCCACTGACTAAATCCATAACAAACAGAAACCAATGGTTGTAGATGGCGCCGCTGAATCTCATCGCACTGGAACAATGAAACCATTTTATTGGCGAACTCGTCCATCGTCGGTTGTCGTCATCATCATCATCATCATCCGTGAAATGGGTGGAAGATCATAATAATAATCGCAGCTTTATTGCACTGTTTTACAATTACACCACCTAACATGAACAAGTAGGTACATTGTTAATGATGGCTACCGACAGTTGGCTGTTGGATTGCTTCCAAAACCAAACGAGTTGCGTTGGGCAATCGCGTCTTTGAGCTAACATTTGCACGGTTATTAATTGGAAAGAGCTACTGGGCTTTCAGCAGTGGTCAGTCTTTGAAGCTCTATTCTCCTCGAGGTAATTTTTAGAGTAAGTGACATATGTTTTCTTGAAACAAAACGACGTTTATGCGCAATTTAATTGACCATTAGTTCTAGTTTAGTGACCCTCGTTACAAACAGTCTCAACTCATGTTTAATGGCGACAAGCGCAATATTTAGTTGCCGCTGTTCGAAAAACTGGACCGTTAATTGTAAATTGAGCTTAATGTGAGATTGGTGAGCTCGTTTCATGATTGTTTCTACTTCCTTAATTATTTTTACCACAATCTACCAGGACACAGAAAAGGATCTAAAAAGAGTATAGAAACAGAAAAAAAACGTTATAAAGGGGGGCTTAGATGAAGGTCTTCGGAAATGTCTAAAAATATCTCACAGGGCAAATAAATTCACAAAATGTTCATTTGGGGCTTCTTTAAGATGAAGATGAACGCCTATTCAAGCGCTGCAGCTTGAAATTTTGCTCCTGGCCTCTATTGGCAACGCATTCAAATGTCAAACCAGTACACCAGTTCACGATCCGACTTTCAGCCTTTTAGAGGAATCAGTTGTTCTAGTTGCTTCACCTCGACGAGTTTTGTTCAATTTCCCGAAATGGGCATTCCTTGGAGGGCAAAAACATCGTATTCTGTTTGCACTCGGGATGGAATTTGTTGCTACAATAAGCTTTGGATTCACTGTGGTCGTTTTTTGCTATCGAAAGGTTGGCGCAAAAGTAAGAGGATTCTCAAATTCCTTCAGGGCAGTCGAGAGCACCCACTGACTGCGAAAGGGAACCTTTGGCATTCCAACAAAGTCTGAGGCAGCTAAGGCAGAAGTGAACGTCCTACATGTTGCTACTGTCTGACTCGAGCCGGATGATGATGATGAAGCCAAGTGAAAGAAATGAAGTCGTGAGGAGCAGGTTTACCTATATTGATGCCAAAGGTTTCTCGAAACTGCAGCACCGTTTCGTAAGGCCCAAAAGGTCTCGGTATACATATCTTCTCAATTAAGGATGAAACATCAACTGACAGGCAGCCGAATAGCCTCCATATGTCACATTCTCATCGCTCGATCAAAAGTGAGGACCGTTTCTGAAAGTACTTAGCACTATACACCCGATTCTGTTTTTGCACGGGGGATGCGTACCGTGCAAAAAAAGCTTTCAGTTCAAAATTTCAAAAACCGTGCAAAAATAGTTTTTCGATGTTTCATGCAAAAATAAGGTTTCGGCAAAAAAAAAAAAATTATAAAAACTTTTTTTACTCAGCCATGTAAAATAAATCCGTGCAAAAACAGAATTGGGTGGATTTGACTAAGAATATGTCCCAGAAAAGTTGAGTCTATTTTACACAATTTTTATGGTTCTCAATGCAGTGTTTATCATTATTTGAACAAATTTATCTATCTTCTATGTTCTATCTTCTATCTTCTATCTTCTATCTTCTATCTTCTATCTTCTATCTTCTATCTTCTATCTTCTATCTTCTATCTTCTATCTTCTATCTTCTATCTTCTATCTTCTATCTTCTATCTTCTATCTTCTATCTTCTATCTTCTATCTTCTATCTTCTATCTTCTATCTTCTATCTTCTATCTTCTATCTTCTATCTTCTATCTTCTATCTTCTATCTTCTATCTTCTATCTTCTATCTTCTATCTTCTATCTTCTATCTTCTATCTTCTATCTTCTATCTTCTATCTTCTATCTTCTATCTTCTATCTTCTATCTTCTATCTTCTATCTTCTATCTTCTATCTTCTATCTCCTATCTTCTATCTTCTATCTTCTATCTTCTATCTTATGTTGCTATATATTTTTCGTAACAGTCCTTATTCTGAGGCGCAAAAAAAGCGTTTGACAATCCTATTCAAAAGCCAATCGATGACACACGTTCGTCACTTGGAGGACAATCTCGGGGCTCAAAATTGTCGCATGGATGGAGTAATGGCTCTACAAGATCCGCAGCAATATCTGATCGGTGGTCGAAAAGTCGTAAAACAATGCAACGGACGGCAAACGTTTCCCCAAGGTGGCGGTTGCATAAAAGAACCGTGTGAACTGGAAGTATGGGTTGGCCATGTTGAAGAAAAGAAAAACGTGTTCCACAACTGGAAACTTGCAAGGAGAAATAAAAACACAATTCATCGAAATGAGCAACATGGGGCGTTTTGGATGGCTTGAAGGGTTTGCGGCAGAAGTGCGGGTAGGACGAGAAAAATATAAACAAAACATAAAACTAGGTTTCCATTGTGTTTTCCTACACTAGTTCGGCAAGTGGAACAACGGCATTTGAGTGTTGGGTGGGTTGTCAGATTAGGCCTACCGCAATGTTTCGATGCCGGCATTTGCAGACAAAAATGAGTGCTTAGAAGCCAGAGAGCAGGAAACATTGACTTAACAAAGGAGTCAAAGTACCTCTACACATACCGGTCGCGGTTGCAATTTGCGAACGACCTTCGATATCTGCTACTGCGGGGGTATAGGTCGAATGTTGAGATCTTCTCAACATGATATGGAATTATTAGTGACACTTAGGTTGATTGGAAGGTCTGACAATAATTGCAGGAATTTTTCTCAAGCTTTATTATTAGGACTAAAAGCCCTAATATTACAAACAATTATGGCAAACTTGTTGGATTGGAACCTTATGGTAACGCCCACAGCTATATAGTAAGGTGCTCGAGTTCGATTCGGGGTACGGTTCTGGATCTTTAGGATTTTTTTTATTTCAATAGAATTATTCAAATCTCCTGTAGTAGATGAAATTTATCCTGTTCTGCTCCAGAAAGGATTTGAGTTTGTCAATCACGTTTTGCAAAAGTTACTTGTAAGCAGTTTTTCTACCTGGTATATTTGCAGATCCTGGATTGATAATACTGTGAATTTTATCCCGAAAGGAGGACGTGCATCGTATAAAGAAGCGAAGAGTTTCAGACCAATCAGTCTGACCTCTTTTTTTTCTGAAATGTATGGATGATGTCTATTTGGCAAACATGCCTCTTCATGTGAATCAATATGCTTACCAATCTGGAAAGTCCACAGTGACTCTTTTACCCACAGTTATATACGATATCCAGCAAGAATTCGCTCAGAAGCAATCCTGCTTGGGTATTTTCTTGGATATTGAGTATGCCTTTGATAACGTGTCTTTCTTAAAAAAAATGCACGGGCACCGTCTTCAGCCATTTAGCTGCACAGACTGTAATTTAACACTAAACAACGGACAAGCATGCTCCAGTGGCACAGCCGAGAAACGTTCCTGACGAAAAGTTTCAATGGCTGAAGCGGGAATCGAACCCACACCCCATGACACGATGCGCTTATATGCCTGACAACACTGACCGCGCATGGCCTTTCGATGCCATATTGGAAGCTGCACATGGGCAGCCATGGACTACCTCCACTGATTACCAATTGGATTTGCCAAATGCTCAAAAACCGACATTGCGTCAATCTGCGATTCAAAAATTGAGTGTTTGCGGATGCCCACAGGGGGGAGTCTTTCACCACTTTTGTGGAATCTTGGATAGTTGGTATGTGCATAAGCACCCTGTTCGACCAGATGCAAAATGCTCTTCAGGTAGTAGAGAGTTGGTGTCGTCAATATGCCTGTCTGTTAACCCGAATAAAACATCTATTGTTCTCTTTACGGAAAGACGAAACCACGATGGAATTCGACCGTTACGTCTTTTTGGCACTAAGATTAATATGACTGATAAAGTAAAGTATGTCGGACTTTCCTGGACACCTCACAATGAATACAGAGTCAAGAATTTGACTTTGAGGCCTCAAACCCAAGTCTATCACATGCATTTCATACATGTTAGATCAATATTGGCATATTGATGTCTTGTGTTGTGGCAAAAGGGCGAAGTAAAACAATATAATCATAATTGGGCCATCTCCAAAGATGTGCTTGATAGCGATATCTGGTGCGTTCTATCTATCTATGCGACTCCCACGGCAACACTTTCTTGCTCTTACCGTTTATGGATATTGGATCTACTGGAGTAACATCCAGTGAATCGCACACCGTTGTTTCCACTCTTGATGAATTGGGCAAAAAATGTCCTTGAACGTTTGGCTATTTGAAAAGATTTTTTTCCATCTTTAATAGATTTTTGGCCCTAGGCTTGTTCATCTTGGGACCAACGGCTTTTACTTCCCTTCCGAAGGAAATCGTCACTGTAACACGTTGCGTCATAAGTGACTATCTCCGGGATGGGATTTGACTCTAGGTCCTCAGCGTGAGAGGCGTGTGTTCTAACCACTACACCAGGTCCGTCCCCTTTGAAAAGAACCCAAGTAACAATTTTAGTTTTACGAATTACTTCCAGGGTGCTATAAATAAACGCAAATAAAACCACGGTCAAGGAACTTTTGCCTTCATCGCATCCCCCAAATCCTCTTGGAGGCTAGAACGTGACTAGTTGGCCCATTCTAAAAGAGGCTATGAAGTGCTTATTTATGTCACCCAAATAAAGCAAAATAGCATTAATGGTAGCTATTTTGAGGTCGCCTGTTCTAGATGAATGTCGCTTCATCTTGAAAATGATTTTATCATAACGTCGATTTTGCCGGATTTATTCCAACGTAAACAAAACAAAATAAGATTGAAATCAAGTCTGTGATAATTAATTTCGTGGTGCTTTTTATTTGAAGTGATTTTTTTTTTTTGATATAGTGCTTAAATCTTAAGTGCCAAGTGAGATTTATTGTGAAATGTGATAAGAAAGGAGTGAATTTGCCTGTGCCCCCTCTGAAAGTGGCATATATCTAGTTATTTAGCAAATGCTAAAATAAATCCTCAGGTGAAGAATTCAACATTTCTTTGTTTGATTAGGCAGTAATTGTGCTTTTAATTATATTCAGTCAGTTTAATCATCTCACCATAGCATCTTATGAGCAAATTAATGGAGATAATATGATTTGAAAAAATAAAATTGTGGCAACCGGAGTGAAATTAATATGGCGGAACCATAATTGATAGATTGCCATCGACAAATGCTGTTTTGTCATCATAAATACACAAATAAGGGCACACGGTTATGCTTCGGCATTTGTGGATGTAAATTGCTTCAATAAATGCTGATTGGAGATGATTCAGCTTTTTTTCGCTTTTTATGGTAACTAAGCAGCATTCAACGAAGTTTGCAGTTTGGGTATGTTATTATCAAGAATATTCGCAAAAGCAATGAAAACAGACATCAGTTTGTCGTTTTTTCATCAGGGATAAGTGTCTGCAATGCATCGCAATGCATTCGCAATGCATCTGAACGGTCCAAATGCAGATTTGAGAGGTATAAATAAGGTAAGTTATCAAGTTTCAAGTGCAAGTCAATCAGTTTAAAAGCAGCTTTTATGAAAACAAGGTGTATTATATTGATCTTTTATCATAGCCATCACAAATAAGTGCCATACAGCCACCACTAGCAGTTTAAATGAGGTATTACATGCTACAATAAAACTGGTTTTGTAGCCACAAAATTTTAACTTTATATGTTGTCTCTAAAAGGTTTTGAAAACAACTAATAGCTGACTTACAAAATATCAATTTATAGCAACGTTAAATGTCGCCTCTAGCTATCATAGCATTCACGTAACTCTCATAAAACATTAATAAATCCACACGAATGCAAAATTGCTGTGGAATTGTTACTTGGGAAGTATATCAAACAATATGGTGTGTTATACTGATGGCTTCCTGCTTGAAGGTAGAGCTTCATGGTGCTGGTGTATATTCTCGTGAGCTGAGGCTAAATCAGTTTTACTCACTTGGTAGACACTGCACCGTTTTTCAAGCAGAAATTATTTGTTCTTAACTGCTGACACATTTGTGTGTGATAGTTGTGATTCCAATTAAAGAATTTCTTATCATCTAATATGTACAGTTATTTTTCGCTCAATTACGATTCCTATAACTTGGGAAACACTTATTAAGCGAAACTAATTTCAGAAACCTGGATCATCAGGACCTTCTGTTATTATTAGGTAGCTGCACAGATAAAAATTGTTCTCGTATCCGTGACCAGCAGACGTGAACTCTTCAACAAGCAAAAATACATCGTGAACTAGATCATGTTTATGTGAAGGCGTTGCCTTGTTCCAAGAACGTTCATGTAAACATGATGGTAGTTCAAGGTGTATTTTTGACAGTTCACGTTTTCCAGAACTCTTTTTTGAGCGTGTGTGGTAATGAGCTATGGGCTCTCGAGAGTGCTGATGACGGCAACGGACCTAAATGTACTAGGTTGTTTTTGTTCCGCTGTGTTTCGTCCAACAAAACCTAACTTCACTAACTGAAAAGAAAACCGATGCTCGAAAGGCTTCTTTAATGATTGATTCTTCGACATTTGTCACTCGAAATATATTTTAGAATTGTTTTCAATTTCCCAGCGATGATAAATATTAAAAGTATTTGAATTCAAGTATTTTTTTTTCTAATTAAATGCAACAATTGCAATTGAAAAAAAAAGTCGTTTCGTATGGTCTCACTCCATTAAATTCAGAAATCTTCAAATCTAAGCCCAGGACAACTTCCTGAGCAATGTTTCCAATATCAGATTGTGATATGAAATCACATTTTGTTCGATTCGATATATGTTTCTGATATTCCCGTATGTCCCGGATAGAGGTTTGAAAACTCCGAAAATTCTCACGTAATAAATGGACAACCCCTTGGTGAAAATCATTTCTGTTAAATGTACCGGTAAGGTGCTGGGATACATACTATAAATATTGTAAATTGTTCTAAAATTTTTTCTGAATTTTTGTTCATTATAATGAGCTTTTATTCGCTTTTTTTCGGTGAACGCTATACTCACAGTGGAAGGGAGCAAGGAAAGTAATGAAAAAATATGATGGATAGAATCGCAAGTAAGCGATGCGAGAAATGAATAGAAGTTGAAAATGCGTTGATTCTTTTTTTTGCACTTGTCAATATAAGGCTTTGCTTTTTTTTTAACTTTTTGCAAGGCTGTTTGAAAACAGTGTAAAAAGATAATTGAGTTGAGTTCCAACATGTAGAGTTTTGTAAGCTTCATGCGAATCAGAAGATTAAGAATTTTATCAATTTGCTGTATAATGGGAAAGGGACGAAATAAGTTTTTATCTCTTTTCAGAGAGCGAGTAAAGGCGCTTTGACCAAGGCTGTAGAGCCAGAACATAAGGAAGAAATGCTTGAGTCCCATCTTAGAAGAACTAAAGCTTACAACTATGGAGTGAGCATTAACTTTCTTAGCTACGCCATTCCCAACGATTACTTATAACCATGAATCGAAACTGTTGGTACGGTTCACTTCGTTTCTTCATTCTAAAAATTTTCGCCTATCATGTTATTCATTCGTGAATTACCTGATCGTCGTGATTTTTTTTTCAATTATCTTCAATTCCAAAGTCTGCACAGTAGGCCTAGCAATCATAATATTTGTATCATATCGTTGATATCTTCTTCTTCTTTCTGGCGTTACGTCTCCACTGGGACAGAGCCTGTTTCTCAGCTTAGTGTTCTTATGAGCACTTCCACAGTTATTAACTGAGAGCTTACTATGCCAATGACCATTTTTTTTGCATGCGTATATCGTGTGGCAGGTACGAGGATACTCTATGCCCTGGGAAGTCGAGAAAATTTCCAACCCGAAAAGATCCTCGATTAGTGGGATTCGAACCCACGACCCTCAGCTTGGTCTTGCTGAATAGCTGCGCGTTTACCGCTACGGCTATCTGGGCCCCAGTATATCGTTGATATTCTGCAAATATTAATGCTGACAAGAAAATATCTAGGTATCGTTTTGATTCATATTCCGAACACTTAAGGCCAACAGTGACTTTAAATGCATCTGATAAGCTAATTCATCTAATATTTATGGAAATTTTATTTTGTTCGCAAAACTTAACCGTTAGCAGTTGGGTGAGCCGATAAAAATGTTAATTTCATTTTGTTTAGGATTGCTTTTAAGTAAAAGTATAGAGCAACCTTTTGATTCAAATGCCGAACACCGTGTTCATTCTGTCTCATATTTCGAACACATTTATTCAAATTTCGAACAGCGCGAATAAATCGTATTCAAATGAATAATTTCGCAAATAAATTCATCTGAGCTTGTTTTACTGACCTCGAATTAGATAATCCTCCCAAATCCCAGAGTATGAAATAAATTGGAAGACATTAAAATTAAACTACAATGGACTGCGAAAGATTTCAAACAGATCGCCATTCAAAAAAAAAGTGTTCGGAATATGAGTCTGTTTGGAATTTGAGACAAAACGGTATTTGCAGGATGCTTTTCAATAAAGGCTGCGCAAGCACTTAGAATAGAATAGAATATAATTTCTACACTAGCATCTGAAATAACAATGGTGGTACATTACCTATAACTTGATTCATGGTAACACCATTAATTTAACTCACCAGAAATGAATATAACACATTTTCTCCTCTTTAATATTCCAAAACAACTGTGCCTTGGTTCTCTGCATACGACAGCTCGCAATGATCTGGATTAAGTTACGTTCCCTTTAATATTCGTGCGCGTCCGGCTTTCGAAGCAGTCAACTAATTTACTTGTTAATGTTAATAAACACCGAGAATTTATCACTAATAACCATTAATTTGATCATTTTTCGGTTATTTCCACTTCATAGTAAAGGAACACAATAGTTCCATTGCTGTGAAAATCGAATCATTTTTTGGTTGTTCAAATTTGTGCTCCAGTAAAATGCAGACGTGTGGCTTTTTTTCATCTTCACCTAATGGGGAGGCCAAAAATGTTTTTGCTATAAAATTCAAAAAGTCTAACAGCAACGTTCAATTTTGTTGATGGATGGAAGAGCTTTAGTTGAAATGTATTCAGCTTAAAGCAATCATATGTAGTTTTTGGACCTTTTAAAATAGGAAAATTGTTATGTTATAACTTTAAAACTATTCCCGAATGTTATTTTCAATCAATTCAAGCCAAATTTTTGTCCCAAACAATAGGTAAAGGTTAATTTGAAACTTATCTGTAGAAACAAGATAAACTACGAACATTGTTGTGCAACAAACTAACCCTACACCATGCTGTACATACCTTCACATCATTAACGTTAAATCAATACTCAATTATGTTTGAATTTACAGTTACAGGTTACTTACTACCCAGTGTTAGGATTTTGATCAGAATATGCCGATCGAACCATATTTGGAGAGTGTAACAGTTCGCGAACCATAACAGTTCGAGGCATATCGAAATGGAAATATTCACTCTCTCGTTTGGTATGTGGCACGAGAGCCATGTTTTGCATAAAATTTGTAATAACTTCCATATTTTCAGGTGATGCAGTCTTCAACGACCTAATTATAATCTATTGGTTGCGAACATAGCATATAAAATGGAAAATTTTCGCCTCTGTTTCTTGATCAGAATGAGAGTGGGTCAGCGAATGTTACAAGTGTTGATCGGCGCCAAACAGTGCACAGTGGACTTTTCTGCAAAAAAATGTCTTTAAATTCAATATCTCTGGATGCCGCTGGAATAAAATCGATCTTTTTTACCGCAAAAGAAAGATTTTTTCATGGGCTAAACGATAGTGAGGTGAGAATTCACTGCACGTCATTTTTTCGTACGGTTTTGGCCTATTAAAGGTCATTTTACCCTATTTTCAATGGAAGTGATATTTGTATAATTCAATATCTCTGGATTCCGCGGGAATAAAATCGATCTTTTTACCGCAAAAGAAAGATTTTTTCATGGGCTAAACGATAGTGAGGTAAGTGTTCACTGCACGTTGATTTTTCGTACGGTTTTGATCAATTAAAGGTGATTTTACCCTATTTTCATTGGAAATGATATATTCATAATTCAATATCTCTAGATTTCGCTGGAATAAAATCGATTTTTTTACCGCAAAAGAAAGATTTTTTCATTAGCTAAATGATAGTGAGGTGAGAATTCACTGCACGTTATTTTTTCGTACGGTTTTGGCCTATTAAAGGTCATTTTACCCTATTTTCAATGGAAGTGATACTTTTATAATTCAATATCTCTGGATTCCGCTGGAATAAAATCGATCTTTTTACCGCAAAAGAAGGACTTTTTCATGGGCTAAACGATAATGAAATGAGTGTTCAATGCACGTTATTTTTTCGTACGGTTTTGACCTATTAAAAGTCATTTTACCCTATTTTCAATGGAAATGATATATTCATAATTCAATATCTCTAGATTCCGCTGGAATAAAATCGATCTTTTTACCGCAAAAGAAAGATTTTTTCATGGGCTAAACGATAGTGAGGTGAGTGTTCACTGCACGTTGATTTTTCGTACGGTTTTGATCAATTAAAGGTGATTTTACCCTATTTTCATTGGAAATGATATATTCATAATTCAATATCTCTAGATTTCGCTGGAATAAAATCGATTTTTTTACCGCAAAAGAAAGATTTTTTCATTAGCTAAATGATAGTGAGGTGAGAATTCACTGCACGTTATTTTTTCGTACGGTTTTGGCCTATTAAAGGTCATTTTACCCTATTTTCAATGGAAGTGATACTTTTATAATTCAATATCTCTGGATTCCGCTGGAATAAAATCGATCTTTTTACCGCAAAAGAAGGACTTTTTCATGGGCTAAACGATAATGAAATGAGTGTTCAATGCACGTTATTTGTTCGTACGGTTTTGACCTATTAAAAGTCATTTTACCCTATTTTCAATGGAAGTGATTCTTTTATAATTCAATATCTCTGGATTCCGCGGGAATAAAATCGATCTTTTTACCGCAAAAGAAAGTTTTTTCATGGGCTAAACGATAGTGAAATGAGTGTTCAATGCACGTTATTTTTTCGTACGGTTTTGACCTATTAAAGGTCATTTTACCCTATTTTCAATGGAAATGATATATTCATAATTCAATATCTCTGGATTCCGCTGGAATAAAATCGATCTTTTTACCGCAAAAGAAAGATTTTTTTTATGAGCGAAACGATAGTGAGGTGAGAATTCACTGCACGTTATTTTTTTGTACGGTTTTGACCTATTAAAGGTAATTTTACCCTATTTTCAATAGAAATGAAATATTCATAATTCAATATCTCTGGATTCCGCTGGAATAAAATCGATCATTTTACTGCAAAAAAAAGATTTTTTCATGGGTTAAACTGTAGTTTTGACCTATTTAAGGTCATTTTACTCTATTTTCAATGGAAGTGATGCATTCATAATTCAGTATCTCTAGATTCCGCTGGAATAAAATCGATCTTTTTACCGGGAAAGAAGGACTTTTTCATGGGCTAAACTGTAGTGAGGTAAGTGTTCACTGCACGGTATTTTTTTCGTACGGTTTTGACTTATTAATGGTCATTTTACCCTATTTTCATTGGAAATGATATATTCATAATTCAATATCTCTGGATTCCGCTGGAATAAAATCGAGTTTTTTACCGCTAAAGAAAGATTTTTTCAATGGGAAAAACGATAGTGACACCTCCATAGTTAGACATCTGCACTCAGTATTTACTAATTTTGATTCTTTTGAGGTACAAAGATATACTAACGATCTTTATACCTCGAAAGAATCAAAAATTTCAGTGGAATCAAAAGAAACGATTAATGAATATCTCAATCCTATAAAAAATAGGATATAAAAAATAACCTTTAATTGGCAAAAATCGTACTCAAAAATCACGTCCCCCACCTTCTCACCTTAATATTGTTTTTCTATTGAGAATGTCTTTCTTTTGAGGCAAAATATCGGTTTTATCTCTGCAAAATTCAGAGATATTGATTAAGATGCATAGGAAGATGCAATTTCTAACAAAAACAGTAGTATGACAATCGGTAGGACAAACTCGTGCATAAAACTCGTTTGCCGTGAATACTCATCCCACCATCCATTTAAATATGAAATAATCTTTCTTCAGAGGCGAACAGATCGTTTCTATCTCCGCAGAGTCTATAGATATACATTTATAAACATCTAATTCGCATAAAAAATAGAGTAAAATGACCTTTAATAGATCAAAACCGTACGAAAAAACAACGTGCAGTGAACACTTACCTCACTACAGTTTAGCCCATGAAAAAGTCCTTCTTTTGCGGTAAAAAGATCGATTTTATTCCAGCGGAAACCAGAGATATTGAATTATGAATATTTCATTTCCATTGAAAATAGGGTAAAACGACCTTTAATAGGTCAAAACCGTAAGAAAAAATAACGTGCAGTGAATTATCACAACATTATCGTTTTGCCCATGAAAAAATCTTTCTTTTGGGGTAAAAAGATCGATTTTATTCCAGCGGAATCCAGAGATATTGAATTATGAATATATCATTTCCATTGAAAATAGGGTAAAATGACCTTTGATAGGTCAAAACCGTAAGAAAAAATAACGAACAGTGAATTCTCACCTCACTATCGTTTAGCCCATGAAAAAGTCCTTCTTTTGCGGTAAAAAGATCGATTTTATTCCAGCGGAATCCAGAGATATTGAATTATGAATATTTCATTTCCATTGAAAATAGGGTAAAATGACCTTTAATAGGTCAAAACCATAAGAAAAAAAAACGTGCAGTAAATTCTCACTACACTATTGTTTAGCCCATGAAAAAATCTTTCTTTTGCGGTAAAAAGATTGATTTTATTCCAGCGGAATCCAGAGATATTGAATCATGAATATTTCATTTCCATTGAAAATAGGGTAAAATGACCTTTGATAAGTCAAAACCGTAAGAAAAAATAACGAACAGTGAATTCTCACCTCACTATCGTTTCGCCCATGAAAAAATCTTTCTTTTGCGGGTAAAAGATCGATTTTATTCCAGCGGAATCTAGAGATATTGAATTATGAATATTTCATTTCCATTGAAAATAGGGTAAAATGACCTTTAATAGGCCAAAACCGTACGAAAAAATAACGTGCAGTGAATTCTCACCTCACTATCGTTTCGCCCATGAAAAAATCTTTCTTTTGCGCTTAAAAGATCGATTTCATTCCAGCGGAATCTAGAGATATTGAATTATGAATATTTCAATTCCATTGAAAATAGGGTAAAATGACCTTTAATAGGTCAAAACCGTAAGAAAAAATAACGTGCAGTAAATTCTCACCACACTATCATTTTGCCCATGAAAAAATCTTTCTTTTGCGGTAAAAAGATCGATTTTATTCCAGCGGAATGAAGAGATATTGAATTATGAATGTATCACTTCCATTGAAAATAGGGTAAAATGACCTTTAATAGGCCAAAACCGTACGAAAAAATAACGTGCAGTGAATTCTGACGTCATTATCGTTTTGCCCATGAAAAAATCTTTCTTTTGCGGTAAAAAGATAGATTTTATTCCAGCGGCATCAAGAGATATTGAATTATGAATGTATTACTTCCATTGAAAATAGGGTAAAATGACCTTTAATAGGCCAAAACCGTACGAAAAAATAACGTGCAGTGAATTCTGACGTCATTATCGTTTTGCCCATGAAAAAATCTTTCTTTTGCGGTAAAAAGATAGATTTTATTCCAGCGGCATCCAGAGATATTGAATTTCAAGACATTTTTTTTGCAGAAAAGTCCACTGTGCAGTGGGTGTTGTGTGTCTGTCTTGTTTTCGTTCAAAGCTCGTTATCTTCCACGAACGGTAAACGTCATGCGTGTTGTATGAATGCAGGCGGATAAATGCGATGGAATTATGGCTCGTATGTATGTGATAAATAGTTAAATTTTCCAAAGCCTGTAGTAACCAAATGCTGTTTTTCCATTCAAAATGCCCATGTTCGATGCTCTTTGCTGAAAATTGGATGACGAACTACAAAAAAACTTGAAATTTTGCTTTAATTTAGGTTTAGGTTGTTAGTTTGTTCGGCAAAGTTGTTCATTTTCAGAAGTAACGCAAGAACACACTAATCACCCACAGTACACTGTTATCGAATTAAAATAAAAACTCTTGGTTGCTTACTTTTGTCTTTGAACAACCCTTCGAAATTCTTAGGAAAATGAATTCACTACAGACAAAACTTCAATTACTTGTAGGTTGTCATCCAAATTTTAGCCAATTCGGACTACAAGAAGCTGAGATACAGATCCTAAAACATGAGCATTTTGTATGGAAAAATAGCATTTGGTTACAAACTTTTGTCACTGACTGTATATTCAAATTATACAAAAAGACCCTACTTAGCAGTTCATTGATTTCATAGTAACTATACAACATTATTTGAATGTGTGGAAAGCATTGATACACTTTAAACTAAAATAAATCTTGTTGTTTTCATCATTTCAAATAACGTATGTGATGCGATTATTGCAATTAAGTTTCTACTTTCAATGTATATAATAATGTTTTTTAGTAAAATGCTTTGTTTCAATAAAAACATAAGGTATGGAAAACGAAAGTCATCTTAAGAAATCCTTGGTTTCAGACTCACTATGCCAAACGACTTTATGCCAAATGACTTTATGCCAAATGACTTTATGCCAAATGACTTTATGCCAAATGACCTACCTCCCATATGACCAACACAATTAAAAACCTGGGTAATCATATAGCGCTTTAAAATTTAGTTTCAAGTGTTGTATGTTTGAATTTCGATAGGTATATGAATTCGGAATTGGGTCAGTTCAAGACACAGATTGAAAACTTTTCCATCACTCCATGGATGAAAAAAAAGAAAATAGTTTATGATTGCCGAACAATAGATGACACCTTCATTATTGATTAAAAATTTCGAAGCCGGTATATCATTCAATCAAAAATCGTATTAGAATCACTTAGATCTAGATTTAATTACATCTAGTTACGTAAAGTTTATGGCAAAGAGTTCGAACCTTGTCCGTACAAAAACTTTCTAATAAAGAATGCCAAAATATCTGCAATGTATTTATCCGACGTTGTCGTACATTCAGTTGATGTAACTCACTTTCACCATATTGGCAAACTCAAATCAACGTCAATCGAATTTCTAACCTTTTCCAAAGCTCAGAGGATAGCTTTGGTATGTAGATCGATTTTCTAGTTTTTGTTTCCGAATCTTAGATAACAATTACAATTATTCAAATCGCGTGATTTCCGTCGACCTATTTCGACAATCATCAGCGATTCGGTATAAAAAAAGTTTAAAATTATGCTTCAAGAGTCGCGCCACAATTGTTTGTTTGACTGGCAAGAGGTCACCGCCATTATCTGAACGCCGAGAAGAAGACGCAAAATTAAATCGTCCAAATTGAAATGGTTCCCCGAGTTCAAATGAGCATGAAAACGAAAACAGGCCATAAACAACAATCAAAATTATTTTCAGCGTACTGGGTGATTGGGTGGAGGCGTGTCACAAGGGAGTCACGTCACAGAAATATTCTTACACTCTTGTGGTTCAAGACAATATTTATACACAATTTTGTTGTAGGGTTTTATTTTTGCCTAAAGAAAACCGTTGCTATAAATAGGTACCGTTCATTGTTGATGGTGTTGATTCGCAAATTGAAACAAACCATGACGTGTTGTTTGTCGCATCGGGATTCAGAACCCTACTCTGGCAATTCACCACCGTTTTTATCTTCAGCACCTGCGACCCTTATTCAGCTGACCTCGACTGGAAAGCTTCTGGTGTAATCGTGAACCATCAATTACGCAACGGTCGTAAAATGGCCACGACGCAATGTTTTTGGCGACATCACCCAAAAGGAGAGTCCTCCGTAATTCGATAATCGAAGCCAAACTGGTGGCGTGTGCGCGTTATGTCGAAATGTTAACCTCACGTCAACGACCGGGTCCTCGCACTGCACTGCACGTCACGTCACCACCCAGATCCGAAGCCCAAATGTAAAAGTAAACATTAAATTTGCCCTCCAGAACTGTCGACGTACCTAGTTCCATTTGCCGTATTCGTCTCCGGATAGGTTTACCTTTTGAAATGTTGCTGCACGAATTATTGTGTAATGCTTCGGAGATCTTCTACACGGGCGCTCCGAGGGATTCGAAAACAAACCGACTGTGGCGGCGTCAAAGCAGCTTCAGAGCAGGGTTCAGAAGTTTACATGGAAGATGCAAAGCTGCGACGAGAACCTTAGTGCATACACTGCCGTGTGAAAGTTTGAGGATAACATACCGTTTTGATTCATACTTCAAACACTTGAGGTTTATTGGGACTTTGAATGCATATAATGGGCATAAGCAAGCCGAAATTTCGATTTTTTAATCTTTGCAAACCTAACTAATAATAACATAACTATTTTTTTCAGCATTGACTAGACGAAAATTCACGAAATTCTAAGAAATTTCCTCGAGGATAAGGACAACGATATATAATTGACAACGTAAACAAAATTTCCAATCCGTCGTACTGGGAAAATATTTGTACGCGTCAATGTGTGCGTGATGTTCGGCGTAGGAAACGGCTCCTTCGATTGTGGTGTTTTCACTACATTGTGAGCAGCTGTCTTAATTTTTCATTGAAAAGGAATTGCAGGCTGTATTTTGATTACACCAATGAATTATAAAGAAAATCCATATATTTCATCATGTTGAAAGAATGGAGGGAGAAGCCCTTTGATCTAGATATTCTAGTTAAATATTTTGTAATAACCTTGAAGTATTGTATTTTAACCACCACTGAGACGAATCAAAACTTATTGACACCAAAATGAAAATGGATACGGCGAATATAAGCAATGCATTATTTTCAATAAAAGATCAACACTCATCAAAATCTTATTGCACAATGCGTAAGTTATCATGGGAAAGAGTTGTTTGGCATCGGTTTGGTCAGCATTATTCACTGCAATACTGGGAAAATAGCAGGTTCTCGATGATCAAAGCTTAATACGATGAATATTCGCGCGACACCCTATGGTGCACTGGTCTCCTGCAATGCCGAACATTTTTGTTAATATCTCTTCTGTTTTTTACCAATTTCAATTGTCTATATCTCATTTGAAATTTGAACAATGGGGTTCTCTAACGAGTGACCCCAAACTTTTACACGGCAGTGTAGGTACCACTGGCAAAAATCAATCAACGGCGTGGGCACGCGAATCGATCCAAATCGGACGGGACTCGGGTGGGTACCGTACCGATGCTGGATTCCAGCTGTTGGCTTTTTCCCCTTTTTTTGCATAATGTGGTGTGGCGCGAGTGAACTCTCAGCGGTCGGCGTCACCAGCGCCACAGTAAGTCAATCGATGCAGGTCATTTTGCACAGGCCTGTCGGTCTTTTCTGAACTATGCAGTAGAGGTAAGGTACACCGGGGTTAGTTGCAAAAAATTACACATAAACATTAATTTTAGAGATCATCAACATTTACGGGTAACGGATCGGATTCGTTCCAACAAATCTGAAAACTATTCAACTCGTCTTACTATTTTCGGCATAGAAAATCATGTGTTTGGCATGAAGGATTGAATATTCTTCTTTTTCTTCTTCTTCTTCTTCTTCTTCTTCTTCTTCTTCTTCTTCTTCTTCTTCTTCTTCTTCTTCTTCTTCTTCTTCTTCTCTTCTTCTTCTTCTTCTTGGTATTACGTCCTCACTGGGACAGAGCCTGTCTCTCAGCTTAGTGTTCTTATGAGCACTTCCACAGTTATTAACTGAGAGCTTTCTTTGCCAAAGTTGCCATTTTAGAATTCTTATATCGTGTGGCAGGTACGATGATACTCTATGCCCAGGGAAGTCCAGGAAAGTTCCATTACGAAAAGATCCTGGACCAACGGGGAATCGAACCCAGACACTTTCAGCATGGCTGTGCTTTGTAGCCGCAGACTCTAACCACTCGGCTAAGGAAGGTTTGAATATGTCAATATACATTGTTAGAATAATTGAAAGCTTGTATATACTTCAGGTTGTCTAAGTCTCAAAATCTACCTGCTAAAGCTGGTGTTCTTCAAGGCAGTACTTTGGGATCAATATTCACATCTGACTTACCTGAGTTACGTCAGGGATGTCAAAAATCTTTGTATGTAGATGACACAAATCCGATTGAAACATTGGAGCAAATGTCGAATAAAATTACCGACAATTTCAGGTAAAATCGTTGCAATCTTTTATTGCCACGATTAATGCGTTATATATCTAGGTTAAGTTAGATTAAGTTAATTGAAAAAGTATTTTTCAACTTGCCTCGATGTTCCTTATGGTTTGTCTTATGGAGTTGATTGATTGCATAGCAGCCTGTTGCTGGACTTCGACTGGGTCAGCTGGGTTATTGGGAGTGACTTCCTTGACCAATCGGTAATGATAGCATGAGGAAATGCAGTAGGTTTTGTCGTGTTGGTCCGATGAATAAATCAGCTGACTCGAAACGAGTTGGGTGGAATGGAAGATTGATTTCATTCGAAGGGGTTTGGAATGATACACAAATTAGCAATTTAAGCAGTAAGTAACAAACAAATATTAAGTTTGCGATTATGGCGGTTTTTAAGATAAAGATGAATCGAAGTCACACTTCGAATTTTCAAGAGCACAAATCACAGAACCGTACAACCATGCATACTGATAATTTCATCGATATGATACCAACTGGTGGTTACCAGTCGATCAAATTTTCAACGCAGAGTGTTTTCTATAAGTTTGGTTCCCAGATTTTTGCTTATAAAAATTCTAATCTGAAGGTGCCTGGGTTCGCTTTCTGGTCTATCTTTTCGCTATGGAAATATTCTTGACTTCCCTGGGCATGGAGTACCATCGTACCTGCCATACGATATTCGAATGCGAAAATGATGGCAAGTTTGGCAAAGAAAGCTCTCAGTTATTAACTGTGGAACTGCTCATCGAACACTTAGCTGAGAAGCAGGCAGAGTCCTAGTGAGGAAGCAATGTTAAGAAGAAGAATTTTATATGTTTGGCTGCTTCGGAATAATTATTAACTTATACATCAAAATATAAATGATTTCAGTAAATTTTACTTATTGAAAAATCCGTTGGTGTGAAACTAAAACTCTAAATTTGGCCGCTAGACATACTAAACATTCCTAGGCCCAATCACACATAGATGACCCCTTCTTAACGTAAATACCGTGTAAATTCGAATTGCTCGGACGCTTTGAATCCCGGACACCGGCCTCATTTTAAAACTGTTATTTCGTATTTTTTTTTCAATGAAGATTGTAGAAGACGTACTCGGTGGTTGTGTTTTTACGAAGCGTCACCTTTGTTTTGCTAATCAAAAAACTGAAGTGAACATGTTTTGGCTAGTGATTTAGCAGGAATTTACAAATCTACATAGAAGAATCAGTAACAAGATGTAGAGATGAACGAAGAGAACCTTTTTGGCTGTGCGTTTTGGCTACTCCAAACGTTCGTTGTTTTTCCTAGTATGTTTTCGGGAAGTGGTATTTTGTTCCGGTTTGCGCGTCGTTTGCCGATCATTTTGCACGAAAACTTCAACATACGACAAGGTTCACATTCTCCAGTTTAGACACATCAATTGATGAGTTCGTTCCATGCTATTTTTATAAAAATTGAGACATTTTTATATTGTTTGTTTTCAAATTATTTGATAATTATTTGATATATACAATTTTCTATCATTGAATTTATCAGAAACTCTTTGAATGGTTAGTCGCAACATGTGTCGGCAATAATATTAACTCATGATTTCCATCATAAATAAAGCATTTACATTTCTTTTGCTTGTTTATGTATGTGTCAACATCTTTGAAAGGTTTGCCACCAGAGGTGTCAACATACTTGTGGTTTACATTAGAACTAGAAATTTGATGTATTTGAATTGAGGTTGCATGAGTAGTATCACTTACCAAGGTGAATTCTGAACATGTAGCCCTTCCCACTAACACCAAATCCTTCTCGTGACAACCGTGGAGATGCAGAGGTGCTCTCGCACACACTAACATTCCTTCCCTTCCCCGACGACCGTAAGGACGTGGCCGGCGCCATTATTGACTTCACAATTTTTTAGACTCTCAAAAGTGTACACTGATTTCACTTGTACATAATCCAGATATTCCTTCAGGAAATATTCCAGATTCCTCCAGAAATGTCTTCAGTTATTCATCCAGAATTTTCAGCAGAAATTACGCAAGAAATTCTTAAAAAGTAATCATCAGAGATTCCTTCAGAAATTTATCTGAAAGTCAGTCCATAAAATTCCAGTTCTCCTTCAGAAAATTCTTTATAAAATGACTACACCCATTAAAGCATAACTGTCCCAAATTGATTTTCGAACCAACACTTTTTTATTGCAACATTTATGCTTTAATATTTCATACTTCACTATGCATATGAAAAATAACACACTTTGTTTGAAAATGTTATGGGAAAATATGCAGTCAATGTAGTCGCATATTTAAAAATAAAGGCATTACAGTCTCAATATGAACTTTGAACCCAATAGCAGATGCAAAATCTGAATTCTGTTCAAGTACTTTTTTTTCTGATCAATAAAAGCAAAATAAGTAATCTGTGCGGTTTTGCTAAATAAATATGACATGCGGAAATGTTCTAAAAAATTATGAACACCTCCACCAGATAGTCATCCAGTAGCATTTGCAAAACTTTGTTCATGTTTTTTTGTTTTTAGATCCACCAGAATTCTACCTATTCGGAATCCTGAATTTGTTATGTTGATAATTATAACCCGGAATGTGTGAAAATCTTGGTCAGAATAAATCTGTGCAGAATTCTAGCCTAGGATTCGTTCAGAATCTCACCCAATATTCATTTCAAAACCCTACCTTGCAATGTTTGAGATCGCTGTCCAGGATTTCAAAACTGCTCATAATTCTATAATAAATTAAACTAAAATTCTATGCAAATCTTACTCAGGGTTATATTGTAACCATTCCCAAAATGTTTGAAAAAACGCATCGAATTCGATGATAATCCTGGATAGAAATCTAGGGAATTCTATTAGAGATTCTGTGACCATCCTGACCATGTTATCTGTGAAAGTTTTGTTCAAAATTTTTTGAGGATCCTGTCTAAGAGTTTCATTTTTTGGAATTAATAAGAATATAAGCACATGATTCAGTACAAATTATTTGAAGAAGTGCCTTTCGACAATTACTTTTATTCAGGCATTATTTATTGAATATGTTGACCGCTTTTTCACCATTTAGGATTTTTTAGTTCGCAGAGCGAATTAAAATTATATCCGGTTACTTGGGCATGATAAAACAATGTAATCCTAGCAGGGTAATCTAGTAAACTTGTTTTTTTTATAATAAACCTCGAAACGACATTCTTAAATAAAATGGTTATTAAGAACAATTTAAAACCGTTTTAAAACTTGAAATGATCTAGAAATAATTTAAATGTAAAGATATGAATAAATAATAAATTAAGTGTTTGACAAGATTTGGATAATAATTTAAACAACTATTAAGCTTATAAGCATGGAACTGTATACAAAATTGAAATTGTTAGCTTCGATGTCTTTTATCTTCAAGTTGGTAGAGTAATCAGCGTGCCAAATATGAGAAGAATTTTCAATCCTTCCGCGAGCCACACAAAAACATGTCGCCAGCCGTAGATTGGGCAGTCCTGATTGAAAGGATTCGGTTGTCAGCGTTCTGTGTGGGTTCATTTTTTCATTGTTTGATACAACGTATAGCGATATCTGATACCTATTGTACTGAATGTGTCGAGCTAGAATTCAAGTGTTCGCCAAAGTTGTCTTCTACTTTCTGTTTGACCAACCTGAAAAGAAAGAGAAATAAATAATAAATTAAAATTGAAAAGGAACTATGCTGAGAACATATGTTGGTACGTTAGGATTAATGTTAAAAGTATTGACCCTAAATGCTTTGTATTTACACAATTCTTTTTTTGCTACGTTATTTCATCTTTTTACGAGTGGTTAGGACATTCCTTAGAGAACAAGGGGGCAGGACGTTTCGAATAAAGACGATTCGCATAAGACGTTGTAGGGTGGATATTTCGCATAATGGACGTTTGGCATAAAGGGAATTATGCCTTCTTTAAAATGATACCTGTTCTTATAAGAAACTACTTTATACGAAGCGTCTTTATGTGAAATGGGTCACCTCCAGAGAGCAAATCTGCCAAACAGCTGCTTGTGCTGGAAATTTAATCGAACGGGAACACATCAAAGATTATCCAATCTATTGATATTGCTTAGCTCAGGGTGCTGTTTTGTTCTCTAGGTTTGAGATGGGACTTCGATTCATCCTAAGAGATGATTCAAATATTACGTAAAGCAAAATTTGTCAATTTTAGACCCCTCCCTCCCCGATTTTTCATAGGTAAAAACAGAAAAAAATGAACACAGATTGGCACAAATCATAGTTTGATAATGTTATGAGATTGATGAACTCATTTCACAGTTTGTACGTGTTATATTGTCGTCACCGTGTGTGATGCACCGCTTCATTACCCAATGCTAATAGAGGTGAGTCATGCTCAACTTATTCAATCAATTGCATTAGATCAGATTAGTTTTTAACTGCAATCTTTATTTCCTTTAAAAGTTACACACGATTGCGTACAATTCACTCATAATCGAACAGATGTCAATTTTCTTAAAATCTTGTTTATGAAAATTTTGACGAAGTTTTTCATTATCATAGTTATTGATTATGACAACACGACAGCGATGCATTATGAGTCAACTCTTCTCAATCGCGTGTAACTCATTCTAAGCGTGCACTTATCTCAACATCATCTCTACCCGTGTCGTATGAGTAATTGAAATTCAATCTCTGCCGCCCTGTAATTGAATACCAACCACTTCATTTAGCATTTACCCACCATTTGATTAGCATATCATACTGCGATAAATGAACCCGATGCAGAAAAAAAGCCCCTGAATTAGGCAGAGTTACGCGCCAACGCCGTCGAACCCGATCAGAAGACAATAGCAAGCATATAACAATCACATATCAGAATGAGTCATAAGACATCGACTTATTTTTGACTTGCTGTTATGTAGATAAGAATGAAGATTTGATGAGAGCAAATTTTGCTGTTATGGCAGAATTAGCTGCTTATCAGCTATTCTTTTCGATGTTTTGAGATAATTTTTGATGAAAAGTGAAGATCTGTTGAAAATTAGCAAAACTTAGTTTGTTGTTTAATTTTAATAGCTTTCTCTTGTTATTCACTCCCTACTCGATAGCTCATTTATCTGTTGAAAATGTTTACAACTTCTTGTATGCACTTAGTATTAAAATACCTCATTCTGTTGTTTTTCAGATGTCATTAGTATAAATTGATGGTACCATGCCCACACAGTTACGGATCACCCACAGTGACGGATCACTTTGGCGTTCAACATCGGATAACTCACTCAAAACATAAAAGTTGACGTAAAACATATTTTTCCCATGTTATATTATTTGTCTTCTACCATTTGTAATGTTAAGCACAACAATCAACCGCTAAATAACTGTGTATTTGACAAATGTTTAGTTGGTACCACACAGCTATCATTATATGGCCGTTTTCTGTAAGAAGTGCCGTCAGTATCCATAAGCTACCACAGGTGGTAAAATTCAAATGTTATAGCATAAAACATGCTCGTTCGCTTCAATTTAGTATGGATTCATTTTTGGAAAACATTTTTCTTGATTGTTGATTCTGAATACCGAATATTACACCGTGTCCAGTATATTCTCATACAAATTCGAGATAACATTACTTAGCGCTTGTCTAACTGACATCATTGGTGATAATATTTTTTGAAAGTGGTTATAATACTGATTCACTACAGGAAATATTTTGGAAATATTTCAATTATAAACTTATTTTATCAACTTAAGAATTTACGAAAAATATTTCCAGCGGCACGCTCATAGGTAGAGCCCAATTTCAATCTGCAGTTATCGCACATATATTTATCAAATTTTATCAATATTTATCTATTCAAAACGCAATATGATTAATTTAAAGTTTCTGAAACTTTTTTGTGAATGCTCTGATTTTCACTTTGTAAACCAGACCAATATGAACAAAAATTCATTTTAAGTGCAAAACACGACTTCAATGGACATTTCATCACTTATCATAGCAATTATTTTTTTCTTATTCATAAAACAAGCTATTCTACGTTGGTATAATATTACCAGACTACAATGAAATACTACAACATTGGATTATCCTACATTCAGTAAAGTTATACCAAAGAAAAGAAAAAGTGTATGAGAATATATTGGACACGGTGTAGTTCTTCTAACTAGTGATCCATAATATGGACCAGGAAATGATTGTTTACCACGGTTATGGATCACTTCCAAAGAATGTAGATTTCTGCCCTTTTAAGCATTGGATTCAACATTTTCAGTCAATAGCACTAAGGATAAAACTAATAAAACATCAAGGTTTGTAAATTTCGTTTTTTATCAGACAAAAATGGGTGAACAACTCGGTGCGGAGCGAAGACAGTACATGTCTCAGTTACTACAATGCAGTGTCACAAAAAAATGACAT
Organism: Aedes aegypti; assembly: GCF_002204515.2. Taxonomy (NCBI): domain Eukaryota; kingdom Metazoa; phylum Arthropoda; class Insecta; order Diptera; family Culicidae; genus Aedes; species Aedes aegypti. The sequence continues at coordinate 296,674,145 of NC_035108.1, forward strand.
TTTACCCTTGTTTCCAGCTCTAACACTGCTATTTTTTGCAGTAATATGCGTCACATTGTTAACTTTCACCAAATCATGCAATACAGATGCATTGAGTTGAAAATCTCTTGATTTTGCGTACTGATCCGTAATATGTCACAATTTGATCCATAATATGAAAATTGATCCATAATATGGTTTTCAGAAACCGATTCAATTTTTAATTTTTATGCAATCCTATGTAAATATTACACTCAAAACAGTTTACTTACCGAAGTTCCAATTTGAAACGATTCAATTCGTGCTTTTAAATTACAATTTTAAGTTTTCCTCATTGTTTTATTGAATTTTATAGGTTGGACTCCACACTATTTGATCCATAACTGTGGGTCCATGGTATTGATTTTTGGTATTTTGTCTCTCATTCCCATCGTATGAAGAGTATAATTTGCAAAGTTTTTCTGCTCGGGTCGTAGTCATCACCGTTGCCACCACCTGCGAATAACTAATGAGTGTCAGGTTCATCTTCGCACGGTCGAAAAGCCGCCCCGCAGGAATCCTGTTTAAATGCAAGATAAATTGTACAAGCTATCACACCTCTAGGCGATCGTCGTCGCATGTCGATTCAAATGGCGACCTTGACATTAGCGCAGATAAAATGTGTCGGATTTAGAGAGGGTACCTAACGCTTCGGATTTATGAGAGCTTATGTTGTTGTGGGGACGATTAAGGATGCAGAGCGGAGTTCATTGCCACCGACCCCTCCGTAGAAATAAGGAAGTGGCTGAAAATGGTTAGGATGGACTGGATTTTTAATGTGTGAATCTTGTGCGAGGCAAAGTGCCAATCGTAATCAAACATAAATTAACCCGTAAATTGTAAAGTATAAGATGTCATAGCTTCATAATGTAACGTTTTTTGAGCTAGCACCATCATGCAATAAAATTCACTACTAATCAATCGTTCGGATTTAACGGCTACGTAGTCTTTACAGGAATAAAACGAGGATTATTATTTGCCCAACGTTTCGACACGGGGTTTGGTGTCGAAACGTTGAGCAAGTAATAAACCTCGTTTTATTCCTGTAAAGATTGCGTAGCCGTTAAATCCGAACGATATAGTGTTACAGTCGGATCCCCGCCAGACTACCAATCAATGTGTATAACAGCAGCCTCTCGTTGTTGCGAATCTTTATTGAAGAATGTATGTTTTTTTATGTTGTTGAGAATAAGCATCAAAAATCTTTGAATTTCGTGATTTTTTAAACTTTTTCATAACAATAATGCTCTGGGGTCATATTGACCCCAGCGCACAGGCAAAGAGTCAATGGATACATCTTCTGGCAAAGTACCAACCGTCATTAAACGCAGTTTAAACGAGTAAATCTCGGCTGATCGCAAAGTTTCCATTAGCAACTAACGAGCAGGTTCACCAATTTCTGTCCGATTGATTGGCTAATAGGGACAAAAACGTGCTGTCTGTGGCGCTGTTGCGGCGGTGGTGGTGTTGGTGGCCTGCATTTGCCGATAATAATTTGCGTAAGAAATTAGAGCGCTTGCTGCACGGTTGGAGCTCGACAAAAATTTCCGTATCTATAAACATCGCTTATCGTAACCGAATCAGTGCTAGTGGGTAAGCAAATCGTGCTTTGGTGACGCGACACTTACTTTTTTTGCACGTTTTATAATGCTTTCGCTATTTCCTGGGTCGGTTTTATAAAGGTTGTTTCGTTCATTTCGAATTTGCATTGGGGTTTATACTATGCGTGCCATGCGTATTCCTTTAGCAGCGAGAGTCGTGACTTTGGTCGAAAGTGTTTTATTTCGATGGGTACTTACTATTGGGTTATATTAGTTAGCACAGTTCATTGCATAATAGGACTGGTTGCAGGTTAAATCACTTCCGTTCAACTGTTGTGTTCTGTGGAACTGAAGTCATTGATATTTAAAGCAAATATCCACCAGAAGCATTCACCTTAGTACGGTTTCTATATTCAATTTATTCATATATTCCTTTCTCTACATTAATTTTCAGGTAAATCTACCGGCAAAACAGCTCGTGGCTCTAATCCAATCGATACGGGTAAGAAGCAAACGAAGACCACCTGATTAGCAATTCAAGCAGACGAGATTGGTGAGCCACCGTCGAAAGACCGGCTGCGAATAATATCTTGCTGTTCGACGACGCATGCCATAAAGTGCAAAGATGCCAGACTGGAAATTCTCTTAGAAAGTCATCGACCTTGTCTGGGGCCAGTTGAACGCGATCAGTGAACAGTGAAAGATTCTTTCTGGCAAATTAGTGGGTTTCCCAAATAGAATCACATTAGCTGACAGGATCAAAATCGTGACATTTGAGCAGGACTATTCCTTTGGCATTAAGAAAGGCATCACAATAGCATTTCGAAAAAATTTTACTGCTAATGATGATTGCGTCCCGTCAAGAAAGATTCTTGAAAGACAGCAAATGTGAAACGTTCGCAGACTTTATGCTAATCTTTTGTAGTCGTTAGAAGCAACAATTTTGTGGTCAACGGCATTGGGTGAATGCTGTCAAGGTTGCCCAGATGCATTTATGGTAATTAAGTTGAAACACGCGGCGATGAGATTTGAGCCGTTCTACGTGTATTATGCGATAGGCGAAATAAAAAGAGGAGTGGTTCATTCTAAAGAGTTTCCGCTATCACAAGCAAATTGGCGTAATACACGAGATTCTCGCAATTCTCAAAAACTTATTTCAAACAGTCTCAAAACAGAAAAGTAAATACAATTACTTTATGGATCCTACGTGTTTCGCAAACGAAATTCTACACGTTTCGCTTGAAACCAACTCAATTTTTCACTTTTAGAACATTTAATTTCCGGGTTTACAAAACGGCGTAAGTAAGATTTTCAACTTTCGCAACCTAACCGCTACTTTCATCGCTCCGTTGTGTGGTGAAACATAGTGACTCAACCACGAATCGAAACAACACACTACTTGAGTCGATTTTACACCGGTACAAAACGACGTAAGTCACTGAATTAAACGACTTATCACTTTGTCATAATATTTTTGTGGGAATTAATAGAATCGACCTAGTTTTTACCACGAGCTGACTGTACGCAAAATTTTAGCGATGTACACGACAAAAAAAAGTTAAATAGTTGATGCATTTTAATTCAGTTTAAGAAGACAGGTTGTGATTCTTCTTCATTAATTTTCTCCAAACCGTATGAAAGTTACTTTCGTCGATTCGAGAAAGTAAACGAAAACTGATTGTTTTGTTTGCGGATACCCTATTGAAAACATTTGTTCCTTGGTCCTCTTCTTAGCTTATGTAATTATTTGTACGTGGTAAATGCGCATAATTTCAAATATTCAAGCTACCAGCCTTTTAACAGATTCTAAATAGTTCAATAAATCAAACCCAAAACTTTTGGACTTTGATTGGCTCTTAAACGTGGACTAGTGATAACTATACTATCGTGTGCATGTGTTTTGCTTTCCATGATGCAGATTCAGGTAGTTTTCCTCTTTTTACTTTTCATTTTTTCCATTTTGTACGAAAAGATCGAAGGTACACAATATAGGAAAATTAACGATTTTCATCAAGTCTGCCTTGATTGTCGTTGGCAAGTTGGAGTTACCTTGCAGTTTAAAAAAAAATTGTTTCATATTTTGTGTGTAGCATTTGTGCCTCCCTTGCAGGTAATAACTATGGTTTTGAAAAATAAAACGTCTAGATTTTGAAATACTGATCCACGGTATTCGGTAGAGTTGAAGCATGGATTGTGATCTTTCCAAAATGGCCATTTGTGTTTTCATATTCTGATAATAGATGGCAACACTGCTCGATTGTTATGAAAAGATCATATAATTTGGGGTTGCAGATACCAATAAATTTTAAGATAACGACACTGGATGTATACCAAAGTTGGATGCCATGCCATACAGTCGGTAGAAGCACAAATATTTGTGTGGCTGCCAATACAGTTTAAGAACAATTTATTATGAAATGTTCAAAATCATAACATTTCAGCGGACTAGAAACAGAATGCTGGGCAAGCTAGTAATAATCTTCAACTGTAATCTAGTTTTTCATGAGTGGTTCAAAATTATGTCGTAGCTGGCAAACACTGCTAAAGTAAAATAGATAAAACTGAATACACCAAACATTCAGCACATTAAGTCGAATCTTGAGCAAAGTTTACGTATGCTTTATGTGTTACACATTGCGTTCGGGAAACGAAATACAATCATTGTTTGCGCTGCCAATACTGATAAAATAGTACGAATAAGCTAAATACAGTCAGATCTCCTATAATACATATAGTTAGGGGGTGTCATAGGGGACCAAGAGCTTATAGGATTCCTTATTTAAAAGTGTTGTTGGATATCTCGCATGCGTTGAGAGATACTACTGTACTGTCTTCGACGAAGCTTAATTACTGAATACGTTTTACCTTTAGGAGTTAAAGATCATCCTTGTAGTTGAGAACCCTGCCGGTGGAGGCGCTTTTTCGAACATGCGCTATATGAACCTAAATGGAAAAGAATGTAACCTTAGGAACATTATATCTCAAGATTCTGATGATTTGGAAGATTAGGGTCTTCGGAAGAGCTGTTCAATAGCTCAAGGGCTAACTTGGGATGGTCATTGAGATACGTAATTCCACCGCCACTAATGCCGCCTGTTGACAAAATATTGAATCTCTTATAAGCGGTTTCTTCACCACCGCTCAGGCTTTAAACCTGGTTCAATCGTATGGGTAAACGTGGTTCAAGGGCTTAGGCGAAGGTGAAGAAATTGGCCCTTAGCAAGAAAAATGGTAATTATTGAGCTACTGAACCATTTTGGCAAAAACGCAATCTCTTCAAGTGGAAGGGCTCCTGCGATATCAGCAATACAAAAATATCATGCTCACTAGTGCAATCTGGTGGCAAAATCTCTAATGTTCTCGATTATTTGCAAACCAAAAGTTTTATGCGCCGCTGGGTGCAAAATCTCGAATGTTATGGCTCAAGCGATGATAGTCCTTGACTTACTGAACAAGTCTGCTGATGTCGCCATCTTTCTAAGTAATCAGGACCCTGAGATATACGCAAAACAAAAGTTTTACGTAGGGAAAAGTTTTCTTGTCCCGTCTCTGGTTCAAGCGATTGCTATGAACGAATAGTTTAAGTGTGATCGATTGCGAGAGGAAGATATAAGTAAGTACGAGAAAAGGGACGGGTCTGAGATTGAACCCATGACCTAGGTAATCAGAAACACTAAAGTGAACTCAGGGATTTCGTATAAAATTCTTAGTTTCAGGTAAGAATTCTGATATGTCTTTAGGTGAAAATGTTAGGGATTTAGAGAGAACTCTTTGATGAGAAAAAATATGAGATTTACATGGAAATTCTGAATTCCTTTAAGCTTTCTGTAATATTAGATCGAATCTTGAGATTCAGGATGGAATCTTGAGAAATCCTGAATTTTTGGAAGAAATGATGGAATTTTAGTGAAAATTATTCAATTCTGGATGGAATTGTGGTATCTTGATGTAAGTTTCGGGTCCTCGATTTCAATAGACTCCTAAGATTTTGATTGCAACTTTTGTGATTCTGGTTGACACTCTGTGATTACAGTAAAAGTTTATGGAATCTGTAACGAATTTTAATGGAATAGTGTCCTGAGATTTGGGAGGACTTTTGTTAATCTTATTGGAACTTTTAAGATTCCTGTAGTAGTCTGGGATTTCAATCGGAATGTAGTGATTCCAGTGAGAACTCTGTAGTTTTCGTGAAAACCGCTGTAAGAATTCGCTGGATCTTCTACAGTCACCGGAAACATAAAGTACCCACTGCTTTATAATCGCGTAAATTAGCAAACATAGTTTGTTAACACTTCAGTCGTCGCGCTGTTGTATTTTGTACAACACTGCTGAAAAAACCTCGCTTTTCGTTTACAACAACAGCGTGGTGGTTCTGACGGTGGCAAACCGCGCGACTACTGAAAGGTTAATACGGGAAAATATTTAACATATGATCTCTGTGATACACACTAAAAAAGTTCTTATTTTTGAGTTAAAATTTGATTTCAAAAACTTCACCGAAAAAAAAGGCCCACTTGGTGTTTCCTTATCGCAGCAATGCTTTACTCTTACTTGTCCAAAGTTTATCCTCACAAACAAGTTCAAGTTCAATCCTCACAGCTATTCAAGGCTTTTGAGAGACGTTTTGAGGTGGTATGTGGTTGTTTAGTGGAATTGTTGGTCAAAAACAGTTCAGTTCAGCAATTCTTGCTGAAACCAGGCCGCCATCGACACCAATCGTTAGAATTCCAATTTTATGTCACTGATCGCTAGTTTTCGATAAAACTAAACTAGGAAACTCATTCTACTACTTAAAACCAAGATGGCGACAAAATCCAAGATGGCCGCCAGATTTTATCACTCAAAATAATACTCCTATTCTTCATATGACTAACCAACGATTGAAAACTTGTTTTTTTGTTGTACAAAAAATAATGTTTGCATTGATTGCACTCGCCATATACGTCAAAATCGTCGAACATTATTTAGAAAATCATTCATTTTATAGGGTAAATACCATTGCTCACCGAGTTTTTGTAGCTTACGTTACGCATTTTTTTCTCAGCTTTCTGATGGTGATCTCAGAATTTAAAATTAGCGGTGCGCTGATGGCGAAAAAACGATTTTTCTAACAAAATTCGAAATGGCGGCCAAATTAAAAATGGCCGTTAAAATTTTATTAACTTCAAATGAAAGCTCTATCCTTTCTCTATACGATGCCACTAAGTTTGCTATGTGTTCCGAGGGAAATATGAGACATATCACGTGAAGAAATACCCAAGATTTATCAAAAAATGGGCTTTTACGCAAACTGTTTAACTAGTTGGCGTACGAGGGGTCCACCAATTTGAGAAAACCGAAAGGACCACCCTTAAGTTTTATCGAGAGCTAGCGATCAGTGACATCACATTGGGATTCTAATGATGGGTGCCGATGGCGGCCTGGTTTCAGCAAGAATTGCTCAGTTATATTGTTATATGGTACATTTGCGTTATATTGTTATATGGCAATTGGTAATATTGGGAAAATTTGTGAATAAAACATATCAAAGCAGCCTTGTTATATAAACTAATCTAAACAAGATTATTCCAAGTGGTTCTACAGATATTTGAATGACTTATGCAAATTCAGATACTTAATGTTTTTTTTTTTGCTTTTCCGATTATATTGGAACTTACGAAAACCCAAAAACGTATAAAGCAAAAAGGTGTTTGCTATCAAATTTCACATAAAATTACTAATTTTGATCGTACAAGCAGAGGTACAAATGGTGCAAATCAAATATCACATAAAATGGAAGTACTGTGAAGGAAGTTATTGCTTTGAAACTCTGAATAAAGCTTAAAGTTAGTTAGGTAGTTTGTTTCTTGGTATAAGAGACACAAAAGTACTAAAAATACCGTATTAGTTCAAACGACTACTCGCCAAAATTACAGTTTAAGAGTTTTAGCCAATTGCACAGTACATCGGTTTTAGGAGACATGTGTTAACTACAATATGTACCTCTATCAATAGGGTGCATGTTAGTATTTTGTTTTGTGATTATGATGACAAGAACAGACTTTCGGAGAAAAGACATTCGCGAAAATGTAGCACAATCATTTTTAAATACTTAACTACATTAAAAAAACATATTTTGAATTTTCTCAACAGTATATATGATACGTATGCTTAATGTGTACAAATCTCATCAGTACCGAAGCTATATTTCTGCTCTAACTGACAACTTATGGCTTGAGCAATTGAATAATTCTTCCAAACTAGTGAATCACAAGTTTAACACATTTTATAGCTCTAGTCAAATGTGTTACAAACAAACTTGCAAAAGTTTGACTTATTTGTATGCGAGATTCTTGTCATAGATGAACTTATTATTCTAGGTAGTTTTGTTCTCTCCGCCATTGGCCGTTATTGTCAACTGCTTTACTTACAAAAGGTATTCCCTTCGTAAAATTTCGTAATTCGACGCGCACAATAAAAAATCTTCCAAATGCCTTGCACTGCCAAAACAGCATGTTTATGACGAAAAATTTACGATAAGTAATTAAAAAAATATGTCCAATCCTAGTGAGTGTTATATGATGCATATTCTGAGATTTATGAGAGAATTCTGGGATTTTGGACAGAATTGCTAATATCCGATAGAGACGATGAGACTTCTATGGAAGCTCTGGAATTCTTAAGCTCTTTGAAATCCTGCAGTTTCAATGGAACTTTTAGTTTTTGAAAAATTCCTGGATTCCGAGAGGAATTTGAGCAGCTCAGACTTCTCTGAACCGTTTAGACTTATGTCCATACAAAATTTAGGAACACTTTGTTCAGAATGTGTTCCCTTCCACCAAAATTACCACTCAGTTTATGATCGACCCCGAAGATACCGTGGTCCTCTAAGGACATGAGATATTGGACATTTAGAAAGATACTTTGGAAGTACTCGAAGTAGTATAACAACAGGTGTTTAGAATCATCTTTGGCGTTGTACAGCAGAATGGTTTATGACGTCGAAGAATAAACATGCCAAGCTTTACGGTAAATCTTATACTGAGAATATAGGAAATGAAAATAAGAACGAAAAACGTGGAAAATGTGAATTTCTTGACAGGGTATGTTGCAAGATTATTAGACAAAACCCCACAAATCTGAACTGCCCATAAAATCATAATTGTCGCATATGGAAGAAGTAGACATTGCGAAAATAGCGCTCAAAGTTTGAAGTTTGTCTTCTGATTTTTCTTATTGGCATTGACGTCCCCACTGGGACAGAGCCAGCTACTTAGCTCAGTGTTTTTTATGAGCACTTCCACAGTTATTAGCTAAGAGCTTTCTTTGCCTTAGTTGCCATTTTCGCATTCGTATATCGTGTCTTCTGATGCAAATGTTAATATTTTTCTAATAAATTTCTGCATGCTGTTTTCTTCAAGCACCACCGCATAGTCATTTTGCTTCTATGAATCGTCAAATATATAAACTATAGACAATTCACGTTTTGCAGTTGTTATTTGGGCTGGAAGTTCATATTGAGACTGGTATGCTTCTGTTTTTCAATATTTTTCATATTGAATATTTCCAAACAAAATGTGCCAACTTTCATATCAAAACATAAATTTTGTGATAAAAAAGGTGTAGTGTCGAAAATCTATATGAGACAGTTATGCTTTTATGGACAGTGAAGTTTGCATCGAATCCGATTGGAACAAGTAAACAGGAGCTAAAATATTCTATTATCGATGTTTCAAATTATGCAGTACTATTGGCTTACACACATGATTCAATCGTTCCAAATTGTCATAGGTCACAGTTAATCTTAACCTTCACCTTGTAAGATTGGGTTTTGATAAAACTGGATATCGCGTATTATTTAAATCACAACATGAATGAACCTTCTCTCCATTCAATCAAACATCAGATCCTATTATGAAACATCTCGATAATACTCACCACATTTGACCCTTTTGTAAGTCAACCATGGACCTGTTAATGTAATCCTATTGAAACTTGATTCGGTCTGATAGTAGTTTGATAAGTAGTTTGAAAACACACGTCGAAGTAAGAAAGTTGGAACCTGTGAACCAGATGCAAAAACAAGTTTGTCAACGGCGAGCTTTTTTTTCTCTGTAAAGCACTCACTGTCTAGTCCGATTGCGCAATCTCAAATCGTAATTGATGGTGTCGGCTATCGAGCTTGAGGTGATTTGTCAAAACTGGTTCACCGGTTGTCGAACAGCTGAACAGTCCATTTTATTGTGACAGTTTAACAGTTGAACAATATTTCAACAGAATTGAACTTGTTAATTTGTCAAAAGTACTATTTTCAATTACAATTCACATTATTTCTTGAACTATATTCCAATGGTTGATCTACGCTTTTACGGAAATTCAGCCATGTAGAACCAACTGAAAGGGCATCCACTAAACTGCTTCTAGTCAAAAAAATAAAGTTTAATTCACGATTCACCGGGAAAGGACGCGCACATTCAGCTCGCATGCATAGAAGCCCCATGTCGTGACCGATTCCAATCTGGGTCCTAACATGATTGTCTTCTATTTGAACAACTCGTCGGCAGATCTTCTGCAAACCATGCTGGAGGATTTTTCATCTTTTACCGCTTGGTTCTTAGCCGCCTATATGGTTAAGTCGATCTTGTGCGCTGGTTTTAATTCGTTTCGGTTTAAGTAGGAATATCCATGGGCAGGCGGACGGCGAGACGAAAACTAGTTTCGCCTAACTCATCAACTTGTTCGCGTACAGGAAAAATGCATCCGCGATGAGTCGTGAATTTTTCTACTCTCGTGTAGTAGCGCGGTATACTTTGACATTTGCATTGGATTGCATTTTTATTATTGGGTAGCATTCGATCGTCGTTTGCAGCCACAGCCGGGAACCGGCTACCGTTGGAGTCTCACGGTGTCCCTGGTGCAGGTCGAAACCTAGTAAATTGGTTCTAGATGTACAGTAGTGAAAGCCGATTTTCACACAAAATTTACAACTTTGTCAAGCTGTAACTTCAACTCCGTAGGATCAATTGGCACGAAATATTGGCAGAAAACTAAACTTCCCATAAAGGCATAACTGTCCCATATGTAAAAATATGAACGAAAAAATACAGTTTGATCAAACAGATTGTTGAAATTACAAATATGATTGTTGTTTCTACAAAACTGATTGTTAAACTCATAAATACGTTAAATTCTGCCGTTGACTATCATTATTGCAGAATCCTCTAACACTTTGAATTGAATTTAACAAAAATGTTTGTAAGCTTTTTGATAAATTTGAATCTACATTTTGTCGATGAAACTACCAAGAAAAAAGTGGAAAGATTCAGATTAGAAGATGTTGTAATATTACTGATTTTCTTTCAATTAAGTCCTCTACCAGAGACACCGTGCACCCGTGTGCAATTTACATTAGAATAGATCGCGCTGCGCAGTCAAGGTAAGCGGCGGATGGATGCATCTCGTTTATTGGTAAACCTCTCCAATATGAGGGACGCACAAACCGATCGGCGTTGGCTGGCTGATGGCCGCGCGAGACGAGTCTCTGAAGGTGTATTGATTGTCTGCCTCCCCGGTAGTCACGCCTACAAATTGTGGGAACTTTGCAAAGGTTAGCAATGCAGCTAATCTCATGCTGGAATACAATTAGTTCGGATGGGTCATGTTTCTGTCTGATGAAGGAATTAATTACCGATCAGTTTTTTTTTTTTTTTAAATTGACGCTTATATTGAGCTGTTCGGTTATTAAATTAATTATCTAATTACGCGTGGTAGAGATGGACAAATTATGGGTGAAATAATGAAAAAAATCCACGTGCTCGGCTGGGATTCGAACCCAGGACTCTTGTATGCTAGACGAGCGCTTTACCAACTAAGCTACCGAGCCACTTGGTGACCCAATAACTGAGTTGGTTACAAGTTTTAGAATTCAAATCCCTACAGACCACGCGGACCCCTTTCATAACCCATATCCATCCATCTCATGCGAGAAGAGCGAGTGCGATTTATTTAGTGTTGAAACTGTTAGCCTATCGTACCTACATCGCTTCCACAACAACTGTATTGTGGAAGAGTAAAGATGTGGGAAGGCTATCAACGTGTCGTTCTCACTCAAGTGACGTTTTTTTTTGTTTTTCATTCTTGAGTTCATTTTGATCAGGAACTCATATTATTTTACACACTTCTCAGTATGGTTTTCTCAGGAATTTCAGTTTTTCGGAACATATTCGGTTCTGAGCCTGATTTCATCAGCTTCTAACTTCTAACCAATATATTTTGGATCCCCTGGGCCATTTTTCTGCAAATTTCTCAGTTCAAATCGAAATACCAACTCAATTCGCATGCCATTTGGAAGGATAGAACAATTTCGCACTTGCATCAAACGTTTGTACAAGAAAATGTGTTTATTTTATCTGAAATCAATTTTATTCAATCGGTTTATTCAGGTAACCGTTACAACATGTTTCACACATAAATTGAAGCCGTCAGAAATTGTTCAAATGTAATCAAAAACTTTTTTTAAAGTTTCTGGACGTAGCGTGGAATTTCTTAGGTTTTCCATTGTCAATCGATTGATTAGACTATGGGCAAGCATATTATACAACCAGTGGCATGGACTTTGTCGCCAAACGATAAAACATTCTGAGGGGCCCAAAATATATACTATAAGGGTCCAAAATGTATAAGTGTGTCCAAAATAATGAAAAACAGTGCTTCACAGTTCAATTATTTTCGACGTTTTTTAGATCCTACATGACCGTTTGGGCGTTTTTATCTCGTAGAGGAAGTTTTTCTCTACATTTTGACATGTTCTTTGACTTGGTTACGCTGTACAATTAATTAATTGGGACAAAACACTTAACTCACTTCCTTAGGGGGTCCAAAATACGACCGTTACCCTATGCATCAGTAGATTCTATTGTCAACTCGGAGTAACCATTTCATAACAGGCTAGTCAAGGGACCAAGGTTGACTATAACCATACCTTCACCGGGACACCAGGAAGCTTGCTTCTCAACTTAAAGTTCTAATAGTACTTCCACAGTTATTGGCTGAGAGCTTCCTTTGCCGATGTAGAAATTTTCGCATTCGTACCTTTACAAACTCTACAATATCTTTAAAGCTATTTTAGCCAATGAGAGTTATAATGATTATATAGTTCGAGGTAGATAGAACCAGCGCTAGGACTGGTAATAGTAGTTGGTTTGAATTTTGCGAAACTCTCGTAGCTCTTCTCACAACAGTAGTTTAAATTCGTGAATCTCATCAAGTAACCTATGTTGAATGCATGGACTTTTTAAATCTGTAGTGTCATCACAAATGTAGGAAATGCAGCGGGAATTAGAACATTTTTCTACAGTAAGTAGAGTTGCTCTTAGCAACGGTTGATTTGCTACTTTCAAGGCATATTTCCTACAGCAGCGGTAGGCGTGAGTTTCACTGGCTTCGCTGACTGTGATATGCTTTGCTTGGCTACAGTAGCTTGAATCTCATGACTTTACAATAGAATTATTAGTAGTATAACGCTAATGGCGTAGTTGTCACAAAACTGATTTCAATTTTTATTACCTTAAATTATGGTTTTTCATTGTTTGTTCTATACCATGATATTGTTTTGGTTCTTAAAATTAATCTGACACTTTGAGGCCCGGTACTCACGCTGCCAGTTCGTGGCAAACTAGATGTTGGTAACACGAACAGCAGCGACATTAGCATTCTTAGGTTAATGCTTCTACTGACTTTACCCAACTTTGAGTAGAACCAGCTCAGATGATTTTACAGTCAACTCTCCGCTATTTGATATTCCGTTTCTCGATATCGAGTTAGAGAACCACAGTGAAAGTTGGTGATCATAGTTACCTCGATAGTCCCTTGTATCGTATTTGCACTGATTTGTGTTCTACAACTCGATACCTCTCTAACTCGATGGTTCCAATATCGAGTTACGGAGAATTGACTGTATTTGCAAAAGTTTTAACCGTTTTGTCTCAAATTTCAAACAGTCTCATATTCCTTACACTCAGATTTTGTATGGCGAGTAGGTTGAAATATTTCACTGAAATATGTCATAACATTTTCTAGAAATGGTTGTCAATCGCAACTCTTAAATCTATTTTATGTCACTGGAGCTGTCATAATATATTTTTATCGTGTTGTTCGCAATTTGAATCAAGGTGTTCGGAATATGAGACAGAATCAACAGTGTTCGGCATTGGAAGCAAAATGTTACGTAAAACTAATAGCAAAAGGTGATAAATCATGATATATTTTTATCACCCCACTCAATTGTTTATAATTAAACTTTGCAAAGAAGATTGGCATTTCATAAATATCAACTGAGTAAGGTCTAGCAGATGTATTTGAAGTGTTCGGAATTTGAATCAAGTTGTTCGGAACATAAGACATAATGGGTACAGTGTTCGTCATTTACAACGAACTGTTGCTTCATACATTTGCGTAAAAAATATAGTGAAACATAATAAACAATTATTTTTACAGTTTACAGTTAAGTTTTGCAAAGGAACTAACATTTCCAAAATATCTGCTGATTAACCTTTACCCAACCAACTTGCTGAAAGTCACACTTAAACCTGCATAACTTTTTTTGTTTTTTTATGATAGATTTTGGTGAAATTTTCAGAAGTTCCCTCTTCTAGTTTAAGGTCCGCACCAATTTTGGTTCAAGCCGCGGTTGGCAATTGACAATTGATTTCATAGATTTTCGGTGCAAACAAAGAAATATTTCATCTTCACCGAACAGCATGTGAAAATTTTACAGAATTTTGTACTTTTTCTGCCTTTACAGAATATTCTGTAAATATTTAACAGTTCTGTTCAAAACATTAGTGTTTCACAGAAAAATCTGTAAAAGCTTATTTTACAGTTCAGACTCCGTGGATTATTTCACCGAATTCTGTGTTTTATTCTAAGTGTGTACCAGGTTTTGACTGTCTAAAAAATTTGCCAAATACCGTCGATGGGGGTGACAATGGGTCTGGGGGGTGAGATTGGGTCAAAATGGAAGAATATGATTTATGAAATAGTTCAGCTAATAATGCTGATATTACTAAAATTTATAATACATATGTTAGGGAACATATTATTACACATAACTAATCACAATATACATTTTTAGAAATAGTAGTTTTGGTTCAATAAATCAATAAACTTATATGTTGAAACTAGACAAAATTTACAACATTAAATTACTCCTGTGCAAAGTATAACGCATGTCCTTCAATCTCTATTATTATATTAGCAGAAGGTTAAAAGTCTTTTCAATGCACTTCACACGTATTTTCCGGTATCTATTTGATTTTTCCACAAAAATTTAATTTTTTCGGTACGTTGTCTAAAACATTAAAAATTGGGGTGAGATTGGGTCAAGGAAGAACGATGGTGAATGAAATAACAAATCTACTTTTTTGTCGTTCTACGGTGTCATGAGTACTCTTTCTTCATTGAATGTGTTTATTCTTTCTAAATACAGCATCGCTGAAACATCAAACAAGTCTAGTTGAGGATTCCGTTCATTGATTAACAATGCAACGCATTTTGACTACTTCTCAAACCAGCAACTGTTTTTCGTGCGCAACAACATCGTACTATTTTATCAATTTTTTTTTTTAATTTAATTATTTATTAGCGTCTATAATAACATCTCACGGAAGTAGATATGAGTTGGATAGCTGAAATACCGGGATTATGACGTCAACATCTGCCTAAAATGTATTGATCGTGGAATATGTCGCACCGAAATTTAACTATTTGCGAAGGTTTGAAATAATCACTGATTCTGTAAACCTTTGGGGAAACTGAATAGGTTTTATGGCAATGGGGATGAGACCTTGAAGACAATTTGAGGGGGAAAACAAGAAAATTGTGTAAACTTGACGATAAATGCTGGGTTTACATATTCTTTGTCATAGCTCTTTAATTTTTTGCTATAATCGTTCGTTTAAGTGGGCTTATCATACTTGTGAAACATCTTAGATGGCTTTTCGTCTTGTTTGCAACGTATTTCATCAATATTTTTCAGCTGTTAATGATTTTACAATCATATTCTCAAAATAAAGTTATTTCAATTACAGTGACCCAATGTCACCCCCTCTATAGGGTGAGATTGGGTCATTTTTCATTTACTTGTAGCGCCTCAGTGAATAAATATTTTTCTATAATATTTTGGACAGTCGTTACAATACCATTAAAGTACATACACACCAAATTTGAAGTTTTTTGGAGTTAAATTGCGAAAGTTATTCAATAAATAAATCATGCATATCCTTTTTTGACCCATTGTCACCTCCAACGACGGTACACTAGATTCCTGTCTTATACACACTTAGAATTAATCACAGATATCTGTAAAATTTCACCGAATTCTCAACAGCAGATTTTTCGGTAATCCGTTCGATGATTTTTTGCTTCACCGAACGATCTGTAAATCTTGAAAAATTTCATCTGTCAAAAGCACCTGCAGGTTTGAGCACTGATTACACCTGAGACAGCCATTTGCTTGGTGCGTTAAACAGTGATGGAAAAAGGCAAGCATAACTGCTGAACTGGATCGAAAACAAAACAAAATGCTCGCGAGCATCGGAGTGCTGATTTACTCGCATCTGTCACGTTCGCGAATAAATGAAGCTAACGTAATTCAAGAACGTGTTTAGAGCTGTTCAGAGTCAATTGTGCTTTTGAAGAAAAGCTATTTCCCCTACAAGACTTCTGGTTTCAAGGGCTGATTTGTTTGTCAACACCTCGATCGGTTACTCGCGAGTAAAGGTTCGCGAATTCTATGTATGGCTTGGTGTGACCCTGTTCGCGAGTCTTTCATGTTTGTCTTACGTTAGTTTACACTCGTGAGGTGCTTTATGATGCGAACATTCCCATCACTGATGTTGAAGTCTGTCATAATTACCTGGAAATACAAGAGAAAATAATCTCAATCAGTATAACTATCATAGATATGAAAGGCTAAATGATCTTGATTATGAATTTTCGGCGGAATTGTTAAAACGTAGGATAAGAAAATTTTGGGAATATATTTGATGGAGCTTATTCAAAAGTACTTTACGTCACGCTGCAACTTCCAGCGAGAAGAAAACCTTTACTGCGGGCCCTGTTTACAAAAAATGAACGATTTTGCTGCGCATTCATCCACTTAATGTTCATCCGGTGAACATTCTTTCACCGGATGTTGGTCCGGATGTCATTTTATGTGAACACGGCCCGCATTTAGAGCGGAAAAGAAAAAGAAAGTCGAAAGTAAAAGAAGACCGTGGATAAGTCCATTACAAGACTTAAACGGCTGTCATCCACAAACAACTGGAGTGAAGCCAAAAATTTGGTGTTGAAGAAGGGGCTGATTTGGCAGCTCGTTCAAAAATACCGTTTAGTAGTCGATTATCAATAGTAGGGAGCTGGATCCTATTCTTGGCACTTTTGATTCACTTCGGCAGTGGGGTTTTTTGAAAGCTACTGAGTACTGGTCACAATATGCGTCATACTAAAGTGCTCCTTAATACAAAGTTTAATACAATTTGGCCGAGAAAACCCCCCATGCCAGAGTGAACCATGGAAATGCCCAAGTCGCTCAGCACCCTATTGATTTTTGTCTCATTTGACATTTGTCGCTACCGCACGGGGTTGACGAGGGCAAAGCCTAAATTTGTTTACTAAGCACTAGCGCCACTCAGATGGTGACTGGCTTCAAGAACTGCACCTTCAGGGGGTTGATCTGTATCGGTCCATGATCGGCAATTTTTCGTAAGTTGTGACAAGAATGATAAACATCAGCAGCAAAGGAGCACCGAATGAGAGAGCGATGATAAAACCCATTCTTCTCGCTTGTTTACCATTGGGGTAGGGTGTTTTAGTCTACTGGCATGATAAACAATCCACGAACATGTGATATCAATAGTGTCCCCATGATCTGGAGCTTGTTTAGATGGATTTTATCATGCACTGTTATCCTTCCGATATAATCAATGCTGTAGCAGTGTACGACAAACAGACTCTCATGAGGGGTCATGCACAAATTACGTCACGCTCCTAGGGGGGGGGAGGTGGTCAAGCCAAGCGTGACAAGCCTTACAAAAATTTCGGAGGACTCATACAAAAACGTGACAAAGGGGGGGGGGTCAAAAAAGTTGAAATTTTGCGTGACATAATTTGTGTACCATCCCTGATATGTAGCGGATCATAATTATTACAGAGAGCGAAATGTGAAAAATACTCTCAATTTTCTCAGAATTCAACCCCTGATGTATACACAAATTCAATAAGAAATTGCAGCAGAAATATTTCTCTTTCGCTTTTTGAGCTGTTTTGTCAAAAGTATCTTCATACATTTCATAAGAGATTCTTAATTTCTGTAAAAATATGCGAAATTTTTATAAACCGCTTCACAAAGTACCAGTTTCCTAGAGTGGATTCCTTAAAAATGTTTTGGGCGTCAGAATCATACAGATTTTTTTGCTGAAATTGCTTCTCTTTAGCGGAGTTACTGGAGGAATGCTTTCAGGTTTTTAAGCAAAATCCTGTGGAAATTTATAGTGCAACTTGCAGACTCAGAATTCCTGACATTATTCCTTGAATCATTGTTTGCGATTTAAATTACTTCCAACAGAATTATTTGTAAATGATTTCCTGAAACAATTACAGTCGCCTTTCCACATCTCGATATGGAAGGGACCATCGAGATAGGGAGAGATTGAGACATAGAACAAATTTTTAACGAATACTAGATTGAAAATCACTCCGTTACCAGGAAAATTAAAAACAAACAGATGTCATTTCGTGTTTGCAAATTGTTTTGAATCTCTAAAATCCAGTCTAGTAGCCTTTGATAATGGGCATATCGTCATACGAAGAGAAAATTGTGAACCAAAATTACATCGAGGTAGGGAGATATCGAGATAAAGAGGATATCGAGTTATGGAGAGTGAAAATGTATGCAGAATGCAGGAGAGATTTCGAGATGCAGAACATCGAGATGTGGAGAGTCGACTGTAGCTGGCACAAATTCGTTAACAATTCTTTTTCTTCTTGGCATTTACGTCATCACTGGAACAGAGCCTGCTTCTCAGCTTAGTGTTCTTATGAGCACTTCCACAGTTATTAACTGAGAGCTTTCTTTGCCAAAGTTGCCATTTTTGCATTCGTATATCGTGTGGCAGTTACGATTATACTATATGCCCATGGAAGTCAAGGAAATTTCCATTACGAAAAGATCCTGGACCGACCGAGAATCGAACCCAGACACCTTCAGCATGGCTTTGCTTTGTAGCCGCGGACTCCAACCACTCGGCTAAGGAAGACCCCTATCACACTTAAGATAGTTGAATTTCTAGCTGACTTTGGAGGAGGCATCTTCTGTAGAGCACAACATGCCCAGTAAACACACCATCGTATATGATGGTATATAAGAGTACAAAGGTGGAGGCGATATACGTACAACTTGCCTGCAGCCTTATGGCGCATGTACGTATATCGCCTCCACTTTTGTACTCTTATGCACTATCATATACGAGTTTGTGTTCACTGGGTGGGTACGGCACTAACCTCTTAACTAAAGAGACGTCAAGTCTCTTAGAAATGTTTTTGATCAAATTCAATTGCGACCCTTCATACAATAATTGCTTAATTCACAAACACTAATTCACTGCCAATTTCAACAATTATTTAATCACAGCCTCAATTCCTTCAAACGACACGCATTTCAACATTACAAACATACGAGAGAGCGGTCATACTTTGCACACGACATAGCCAATCTAATCACGTTCAAAATTAAATACCTCAACTTGAACAATGCAACAATAAAGGCAACAGAATGAAATGTTCTTTTTGCATACATATTCCATTAATGCTGTCTATATCGCCATTCCCCACTTGATCTTATCCATTTCCTCTCTGCAATCTCGTAACACTTTTCGTTTCGTATGCACACGTAAAAAAATACAATTACGCACGATTATCGCAATTTTCACTTTCGTACACCTCAACGCACCCCGCCTAATGCGGCCTATATGCTGTCAGTGCTTGCCTGATGGATTCCGCGCGGACCTCCACACTGACCATTTGAGAAATGCGCGCCTCAAACACCCACGTTCCGCATTTTACCTTATATGTACATTGAGGTGGCCCATTTTCATATGAAAAAAAAATGACTTGTAAAAGTCACGCCTTCCAAATTTGTTTATTTGGACGGTTAAAAATTTAAGCGGAGTTTGTATGTGGAAAATTGATCAAAAATACTACAAGTTTCTTAGAGTTGACGAATTTACCTTTAATTTTCACCGTAGCTTATGGGGGTCCAAAACAACAAATTTAGGAGGTGTAACTTAAGACTTTTGTTCTTTGATCATCATGGGCCACCCTAATGAACATATATGAATGTGAATGCTTCCCACGGCGTCGCTCAATAAGACACCCTGTCAGTAAGTAAGCAGTCTCCACACGTTCATAAGCACTTGCCTGTGGACGGATTGGCTGGCTGCTTATTACCACCCTCACGATCTATTGTTTGCGTGCGATTCAATGTTTTTATTGTTTGTTCCTTTTATGCCACTTTTCGCGTGTGTGTGATAAATTGGGTGCCGGAACGAGTGCGAGCACCTCCCCCAGTAACTGTCGCACCTGACACACGACCCAACTTAAGCAGGGGGCGAAATTGCGGTAGTTCAAACCCTTCGCGACCCAAAGATTAGATGTGATTTTTTCTGATAATGATTAGAGATCACCCATACTTGCTAATAAAGAAGTTTAAAGTGAAGACTATGCATACTTGCATTACTATAAAATTCTTTCTCTATCAGAAACATCAAAATACGTAATTCATTAGAATATTTATTTTAACATTATGAGTTGTCGTAGGTAATTATATAACAATTGAAATAAAATCAGTTATAACAAATTTGTACAGAAAAATGCAATGTTTGACACCCTTTGTATCCCATTTGCATAATTCCAGATTTTTTGTTTGAAACGAGGCATAATTAAAGGCATAATTAAACCTCATTTCTCAGGAAAAATTGCGACAATGTAGAATTTTTTGGTGTGGTTATGGTACCTGTAAACTGTAAAGCATGTAATGAAAAAAAATCCAAAGATTGCTTTAGATATTCATCTAGGAGATTGTCGAGCATTGGCAAAGGAAGATCTCAGTTTATAACTGTGAAAGTGCGCATGAGAGCACTGAGCTAAGAATCAGGTGTTCCCAGTTGGGACGTTACACTAGATAGAAGGAGAGCACCTCACAGAACACTTATATAGATTCCTTCATGATTTTTTTTATAGATATTGTTATAGATTGATTGTACCCAAAAATTTCAAGAACTATTTTCGATAAAATGCATTAAAGAATTTTTGCAAAAATTTATCCATAGATGCCACGAAAAATATCTCCAAGAATTATTTCTAAAAAATCCTACCAGGATTTCTGGGGAAGTTATTGTTAATATTCTTAGAAAAGTCCTGGACAAACCTGTAGAGAAAATGCTAAAAGTAATTTAGGAGAATTCCTTGTAATAATTCTTGAAGACAGTTTCGCAGAAACAATTGTAATGATCGAGGAATTTTTGAAAAATATCATCAATGGAAAATATCATATTATTAAGTAATACCTATACTGCCCATAACTGCATAACAGTCACATTCGACATTTATGACAAATTGGAGTTAATACCATAGAGGGTCATCAAATGATAAATAGGGGAAGTGGTGGTAAAATGAACAGGGGTGGTAAAATGAACACCGTGCCTTTTACCGAGAAAAAACAAATTTCGATGAATTTTTATCACGCACGGACGATTTAGAGTATAAATCAGAGTGTTCTAGTTGATATGTAGGTCAATTGAAGTGAAAATATCAACGAAAACTAAGATTTTAGAAAACCACGTTTGAAAATTATAACTGACGTAACTTTTAGCTCGAAAGACTTGAGGTTTTTTAGTGAGGTGAATATCGTTATGGTATGATGTCAAATCTGATACTTTTAGATTTTTTTATGAATTGGTTACAATCATTATTGGATGTATTTTCGATGGGGCAATGAAAAATTTCAGAACTATTTGTTTTGCTCACGGTTTTAGCATGGTGTTCATTTTACCACCAACCGCTGTTCATTTTACCCACATAGTGCAGGTAAAATGAACATTTGCATCGCTTTTAGATAGCGATGAAAATATGTGAAAATTTAGCTATTTTAGTCTGAATCCATGTCGCTGCTTAGATTACATCTCTATTTTTGATGTTGTGCGATAGAACTATACAAATTCCTCGTTTTTCTATCAGAAACAAGATGATTTCCTTAAGGTGTTCATTTTACCACCCCTTCCCCTACTTTCGATCAACTTACTGAAATCTGCAAGGTTGTTCTAGAAAATTCGAAAAAAATACCAAGTTGTTTTGTCACATTGGCTATTATAACCGCATAACAGTCACATTGAGATTATAAATGAGCCTCGTAATGTAATAGCAATAAAATTTCTATCAGAATTATTTTATGACTATTCATCTAGTATGCGATATGAGTTCCTGGTAATTTTTAGAAATTTTAGTATTCTCCCATACCACCATAAAATGCACACTTGGTATTCCATTTACTCAATGCCTATTTTCGTCGAATGTTGCAAATATGGGCAGTATAGGTACTGATGAAATTCCTACAAAAAATGATGTTTTATAGACGTTTTAAATAAACTGCTTGAAAGAGTTCCTTTAACAAATTCGAAGGTAACTTTGATTATATTCTAAGGGGTGTTCTCATTTTAAAGAAAATCCTGCAAGGATTCCTGAACATTTATGTGGAGAAGTTCTTTCAAAAACATCAAGAAGTAAATCCTACAATGATTCTCTTAAATCAAGCAAAATTGTAGAGCATTTTCGAGTCGATTCCAAGAAAATTTATAGAGCTTCAAAAGTATTTTTAAAAGAATTTCTGTAGTAAGCAAAGCGGAAGAATACTTAGAATAATTCATAGAAGTGTGGTTATACAGTTATTTCTTAGCTTAGCCTAGCTTATCTTAGACTGACTACACAAAACAATGGTTGCTATTCCGTGATTCTCCGAAGTCAGTGAAAATGCACAAAAAATCAACTAGAAGTTCGGCTGGGATTGGCCATAATCTTCTTCAGTGTGCATAATTCAGTGCCTCTATTTATACAGGGTCAATAACGGCGCCGGCCACGTCCTTGCAGTCAGGTGGGATTGGGGTAAGGAATGTTGGTGTGTAACCTTTGCTATTTGGAGACCGTGTTTTCCTCTGCATCTCCACATAGGTTACTGTGAGGGATGTTTGTTAATGGGAAGGATCGTTGGGTCACAGGATTCGCTTTGATAAGCGATTAGACCATGATAAATAATTATTTGTGAGATATGAACATGCTTATTAGACCATGATAAATAATTTTGTAAATAAGTTTGTTGAATAAAGTGAACCTTTCGCAAGTCTACACTTGTAGTGTCGAACCATTCAAAGTTTTTTTTTAATTACAAAAATTAAGGTAAAAAGAAAGGGGTGTTTTGAAAAAAAAAATGTAAAACATAAATAATTCGTGAATCAGAGCTTATGTCGACACTCACAGTGACGAACCATCTATAGCTTGTTGAAAAATCATATTTACGTCCCACCGTTGAAACGATTAAATCTGCAATCATATATATTCTATAGATTGAAAATAGTAGCATGAAACGAGCTCACCAATTGATCCGTCATCCTTGATTGAGCAGCAACAATCCATTTTCAGCTACACTCGTTTGCTCGGCCATACAAAAGCACTCAGAGAAAATAGGCGCGCGACCCGAGAGGGAAAACAACTGACGACTTCTCGGGCTTTCTTGACGCACTGCCAAGGAACAAGCGTCAAGGTCGAAGGATCAAAAAGAACTAATCGAACGCGGCACTTTTTCAATTTACTCGTACGACGCGCGACATGTTTGATCCTGCCCTCATCGCTCGCCCTCACAGGAGCAAGCGTCAAGGTCGAAAGATCAAACACTACTCCTTTGAATAATTCATAGAAGTGTGGTTATACAGTTATTTCTATTTAAATTCTTAGAAGAATCATAACAAAAATCTTGGAAAAATACAAAGGAAAATTTCTAGTATAAATCGCTGGACGAATTCCTGAAAAAAAAATAAGATTTTTTTCGCAAACTACTGAAAAAAACCCTGCAAAGCAGCAAAACTCATAGAGGTGTCTAGGTCAATCTATCTGAGAACTTATTTTTACATACGACCGTTGGATATGTTTTGGCGTTTCAGTCAGAATATTGGGATCAAGCCACACTATTGTTTCTTCTCCAACGTTTCAGTCCGTATTGAATCTTCTGCAGGGAACGTTTTCAGATCGAAACGTTAGAGAAGAAAATGCTGTTGTTTTTATCCCATTATTCTAACTGAAACGCTAGAAATCTTCTACAAAATTTGAGGACTCCTTATAAATTACGTAGGCTTTAACTTGCAGAGAAGCAAACATAGAAGTCAATAGAAAGTCCCTAAATTCGTAAAACAACTCCTGATAGAATATTTAGCTTTTTTTTTCAGTAGAATTGCCAAGAAATGAAGAAATCAATGCATACACTCCCGTGCAAAAGTTTGGGTTCACCCCCTCAAAAACATACAAAAGTGTTCTGTCCATATCTCTGCGATTACACGTCCAATTCAAACTCTTTAAGCCGCATTCGAAAGGCAAAGAGTTATTCTTACTTCGTATGTATTTTTCAAAAAACATTTTTTGAATTTTGTATACTAATTTTTTACTTAAAGTTGTGACATTTTTCAAAAAACACACTGAAAAATCATTTTGAATTTCCTCAGCATTGGGTCGACCAAAATTTTAAATCAAAGTGTCATTAGAATCGTAATCTTATATTCTTTGAAGAGACCCCACGAAATGTTGGCGGAAAAATCAGGAAAGTATTCCAAATCAATGAAACAGTCAGTCAAGTCATCGTGCAAAAGTTTGGGTTCACCCCTCAGTATGATGCAAATCGTGCAAAAGTTTGGGTTCACCTGAGCCGCACGCACATCATTTTTGTCAATATCTCTGCCATTTTTCAACCGATTTTGATAGTTTAAAGCTTTATTGAGCTATACATATACTTCATTGTTTTTATCCCATTATTCCAACTGAAACGCTAGAAATCTTCTACAAAATTTGAGGACTCCTTATAAATTACGTAGGCTTTAACTTGCAGAGAAGCAAACATAGAAGTCAATAGAAAGTCCCTAAATTCGTAAAACAACTCCTGATAGAATATTTAGTTTTTTTTTTTTATTTTCAATAGAATTGCCAAGAAATGAAGAAATCAATGCATATATCACTGGAAGAGTTCTATGAAGAACTTCTTGGAGAAATATCAGAAAAAAATATTCAGATAAATTTCAAGGGATAATTTGGAGTCATTCGTGAAGTAATACTTTGAAAAATCCCTGAACGGATTTCTTGGGGTGCAATTGTAACTTTCTTGAAAACAGGTTTTTCACGAAATCTTAAAGAACTTGTTGGAAGCAGTTTCCATTCAAATATCTTGATGAGTGGCTGGATTTCTCCATAGAATAAACTTGGATGAGTTTGGGTGGTAATTTTTGCAGTGATCTCTCAACAATTCTTGGAAATATTCCTGAAATAAATTATTTACGAATCCCGAAGTAATTTCTCAAAGAAAGTCTGAAGGAATTCTTGGAATTTTTTTGAGCTTCTCTGCGATGCAAAATGAGGCAGTTTCAAGGTTTCTCATAATTCACAACACGAATCCTCAAACGATTCGAGTGAGAGTGCATCAAAATGTAAGGCTTTTTTCTTGTACTCTAGCTCTATGCTCTTGAGTGGCTCGTACAAACAAAACAGGCCTCGCCGAGTTGTGATGGCAACCTTTTTTCATGGAATTTTTCTCCGTTGTGACTTGTGTCGCATCTTCCTAGTTCATTATCGTTGCTTCTCTGCTCAGTATTTTTTCGCTCCCTCACAAAGAGACAAAAACAGCACGCTTCAGAACAGACCTACTCAACCTTATTTGAAACGCGGGCCAAATCGCAGAAGCTATTTTGTGTGGCGAGCCATTTTTCTAAAAACTCAAATATTCACTATCACAAACTTCTAAATTATGCAATAATCTTGCCCTGGATATTTAATTTGGATCCACCGAAGAAGTTTTGGATCCTGTGCAAATTATATCTGAAATTTTGAAGGAATCATACTCGGAATTATGCCATAATTCTAAATCCTGCGTAAGATTTTGTTAGGCTCATGACCCGGAAAAAGGAGGTTTTGTGAATTCTTGATCTGAATTAGGCGAGAATTCCGTCCAGAATTAAAATAAAATGTACCTAGGATTTCTTCAAAATCTCTTATTATATTCATTTTGACATCCTACCATGGCATCTTTAGGAATGCTATTCAGGATTTCATTCTAATCTTAGCTAGAATTTTACTAAACTACGCTGCTATAATGGGGAAGATTCTTCAACTTCTTCACAGTAAACTAAATCCCCGTATCTTGGTGAGAGTGAGCTTTAAGCTAAAACGATCGTTTAATTAATATTTTTCAGAGAAATTTAGTCAATCGTAACTTACATTTTAAGCTGAACCTTGGATCTCAAGATCGTATCACGTCTTGTCGGACAATCGGTCTAGAACACTATATCATTTTGAAGTTCTTTGAACTATAGCTATTACAACATTTTTATCGTACATACAACACAGTTTCCTGTGCAATTGAATGAGTAGTCAATTTTAGAGGGTCTTGTCCCGGGAATCCCGGGACAAAAATCCCGGGAAATCCCGGGATCTAAAAAATCCCGAATCCCGGGATATTTTAGAAAATCCCGGGATTTCCCGAAATTTCATGTATAACTAGAAAATGCTGTTGTATTTTTTCAAGTTATGGCACAAAACAAGCTACATGTTTTTTTGTGACTGTTGATGCAAGAATGTATTTTAGTTATTGCATTCAGCTTACTCTCTAATGATGGTAAGCTCCATCGAAGTTAATACGCCAATCGCGTATTATCCTCGATTTAACTATAGTAAAATCTAGGATAATACGCGATTGGCGTATTAACTTCGATGGAGCTTACTGCCATAAGAGTTTTACAGATATTTAAGACCACTTATGCTTCAAATTGTGTTTCTCTGGTATGTTAGTTACGTAATATTCAATAAACTATAACAGGTTTCTCCACGGTGTGTTCCATTTTTCAACAATTGATTTGGAGGTTGATTTTTTATCTTTCCGTAACCGTTTCAATTTTCCAGGTGTACCTTACAGTTTTCCTGGTCTAACATGGCTGTTATGCCAATCATTTAAACAGGGCAGCTCATTTCGGTTTATTCTTGCGAATGCACCAACAATTTATGTCGAAAAAGAGCCAAAAAGGTTGGGAGGCCTGATTGAAAACCATGAAGATTCCATATGACATAACAATCTAAATAAATTGCATAATCATAAGAGTAGATTTTTATAGATTTTTTGGTAAAATTTGAGAGTGATTGGTATTTTCACCTTATGCATCAGTATTGATTTTCGACTCAGATTAACTTAAACAAGTGATCATTAACTTCGATTGCAGATAGGTAAAATTTTGATCAATGAAATCTAAGATTGCAATGTTTTTTTCCTCAAAGAACTCAACTTCACCTCCAAAAAACAGGTTCGGTTATTATGAAACTACTCTATAAAACTAAACATTGCTTCAAAACCCGCTCTGATTGTTCTATAGCCGTTTTGGAAGCATTTTATTTTTGTCCCGGGATCCCGGGAAATCCCGGGATTTTAAAAAATAAAATCCCGTATCCCGGGATTTTTTCTTGTCCGGGAAACAAGACCCTCTAGTCAATTTATGTTTTAATCTGTATATTTGTATGTCCTCCCTTTTATCCTAAAGTTAAGAATACATAAGATCATATTTTTAATTCATTGATTTCGCTATTGCATGTATGACGAACCATACTATTTCAATTAATTCGTTTGTGACTTATCGCCAATTCAACTTTAGGCACAAATAGATGTAGTTTAAGTTTACGAATATTCATTAATTACACTGTACGACAATTTTTTTTTTTGATGGATGTGTCTGTATGGGTCTTCAACAAGAAAAGTGTAGAAAGAGGCCGTTTTCAAATGATTTGCAGCACCCTTGGATTATTTTTTGACAAAGTTCGAAAGTTTGACATCTTTAATCACAAAAAGTATAACAATCAAAATATCAATATATTTTTAAATTCAATTATTCAACCATTGAATTTGTCAAATCAATATTTTTAGCACTGGATGACTTCAGGGAAATGTGCACCATTTCAGAAGAATATCGGCATCAGTTTTATGTATGAATTTGGAATGTTAACGATCATTAAACAAGCATGTGAGGATGTGCACCATATAAATACCTCTTTTTTTCTATATCACACATCTGGTTCATTATATAATAATTATTATAGGTTCAAGAAGCCGCCTAATTATGATTATGCTCTAATAAATTCTCAGCAGAAATACAAAATTTATATAGGTTGGACACTGACATGTAAGTGGTCTTACATAAGCTAGTAGGTTTATCAGGAGACGATGACGAAGTCTGTGAGTAATGAGATAATATTGTTATTTGCGATTTCTTGGCTAAATTTTCAAGCAAAGCTCTACTGAATCATAGAGTAGTATTCTCCTGGAATCCTGGAAATGAATTTTATCAACTTCTGGGATTGATGAACAACGAAACGATCTACTGTCCTGCACTGAATTATGCAGTGTCGTAATAGCCATTATGCAACTGAAATTGGCTAAAATACTATTCAGATTATGTATATTATAACTATATTGAAACTTATTCATTACGCAACTGTTTTATATTTGATATAGCAGCAAGAACATGCTCTTTCGTGTAATTAAGTAGGAACAAGATCTTATTAGAAATTTTAGGACCCTATTTGATATCCCAGACAAGTCTGAATAAATTGTGAGCGATTAACGCTAGGAAGCGAGGTTCTGATACTAGTTTCATCATCAGAATTTTTGCATTTGGATATTCGACTTTTTCAAACGCGGGCGTGAAAAGGTTGCACATCAAGGCAGTTTATGTCTCTCTTCTGATTTATGAATACGAATGCCCAAATGTTCCACCGCACTTCGCCTTCCGCCAATCACGATATTATGCATCTAGATTACGTAGCTTTCTGCTGTGGCCGTAGCTTGAGTTTTGTCCGGTAGAGACAGTCGGAAGAAAGCAGCAGTTTTGTATAATTTTTTTTTAAGATAATGAGTGGGTTTAATCATATCTAATGGGTTTACTTGGGCGTGTGCTGGGCAGATAAACACGCAAACACTAATGAATGCGATTATAAAAGGTTTTCCTCTGTTGTCTTCGAGGTTGTACACAAAACTAACAGGATGACAGTGTTTGCTCTCCTCTCTCTCTATGCGCCGGTAAAATGTTTCTTTTTGGAACATTTCATGTAAGCGGAGATCTCATTTTGTTGATTAGAGACTGACGTTTTTCTGGCGTACAAATTTGGTATTTTGTATGTAGCTTGCGAGGCCGACATCGGCGGGTCATTAATGAGCAAAGTCACATCTAATATAAAAAAAGAAACACATAGAATAGCATTGAGCCATGTGAGGAGTATTATAAGAGGTAGTGTACGAAAGCTAATTAAATCGTCTAACCAAAAAGTATACAAATTTGCGAAGCTCTGCGGGTACAGGAGCAATGTAATAATATTCATCATTGCAGAACATGCATCATCGTTTTACCGCTTTGTCAGTTACAAGAAAGCATTGTCACTGTCAAAAAAGTAACCCAAATCACACAACAAACTCCAAATTATGTAAACGAAAACCTGCTATTTAAACAAACTTTGACCCACAAACCAATCTTAACGAAAAAGCAGTGCAAAACTCCTGATAACTACAAATTTGCAGCCCACCCTCTCTGTTTTGCAAATTTTGATGTAATAAAAAAATCCAGCATCGTGATAAGCGAAACCCCAAACCAAGACACCGTAAAATTCCACTTTCTTCAGGGTACACCCGTCCACGGCAATCTAGTCTGCGCGTAACCTGTCCACACTCTCGCTGAACCTGATCTTGAAGCAACTGGATCGAAACATGACCAAACTGGGTAGGACCGTAAATTATAGATCTGCTAAAATTGAACAACATCAAAACCAAGCGCGCATTGATGGCTCCTGATTTGCAGTCGGCGCTATTAAAAATCCTTGTCGTCACATTAAAAATCCTTGATTTGCAGTGAAGCAATCAACAAATTGTGGTTTTACAGCACTGGGATCCATAAAAGTGAGAGCTGTTGGCTTTGACACACGCAGGCTTCATTGGGAGAGGTATCTTCATTTCGTTACCGAATTGATAAAACGCGTACAACAGCATGATGCGAAGTGAACCATTCTTACAATTGAATGTTGCCTAAGTTGCATCATGAGTAAATACCCGGATAAAATCGTACCAACCAGTGAATGGAATATGTTTGTTGTTACGATATTTAACAATCCGTACGTAATATGTTAAAAATTTCATATACCATACAGTGAATTGTTCAAAACAATTCTTGTAACGTATCGTATTGTCATATTCTAACCGTATTGTATTTTTAATGTTTAAAAGTAACAGTATTTTTTAAAATATTAAAATACAATACAGTACATTATAAAAAACAATACAATTTAGTCTATTATAGTAGTACCGTATTAACAGTATATCTTATTTGTATAACATTTTTTATCCGGGTGTACCTAGGTACGTGAATTGCGAGCAAGGTGACATCTGTACTCAAGAACCGGATTTTTGCCATTGCAAGCGACAATCACAGGGCTACAATATTGTTTGTATTTAGGGTACAATGTACGCTACTCGCATTTCGGCGCGCTTTTTCGGCGGGTGACCGCGAGATGATTTTCGAAAGGTATGATCACGAACCGGATTGGATCGCATCACCTTCAGCGTAAGGTTGCCCTAAATTATGCGCACGCACCCAGTTTAGTGCGGATTGTTTATCTGTTGAAGCATAAAATATGGTTCGTCGACCACACGATCTCGTGATGGCGTGCTGATGGTTGAATTGGCAACGGAAAACGAAAATGTCGATGTCATTTCAGAGGGCACTAATTAACAAGGATGTTCACTAAATGATCCCAATTATCAAACATGTCCCAAGCGAGTGTGCGTCGTACTTTTGAGCTGTGCGTACATAAATTCTTTCTGATCTCTGAAGTTTTTAACACTACCTAAAGTAATTAAACAGCACTTCTCAGTGCTAAAAACAGTATGTTTCAGTTCTATTTTTAATACTATTGATCCCTTTTTGATCCTTGTTTGGACGCGTGCCTTCGATTTTTCGTTGGACCCGTTAGCGAGAGCTAGCGGTGGTAATTCTTCTTGGACACCGTCTTGAAAAAAAACCTAGGCTTCTTCTTTTTTCGTTTATCCACTACACATGGTTGCAACTACAAACAAAAGAAAGGGTGAATCTATGAATTCACAACATCCTTCCAAAGGAGTGGGTTTCCAAAACTGTCACTAAACGTGGCAAAAGTGGAAAAAAGACGATTCTCAGGAATGCGCGCTTTCTTCCAAGAGTGAAATGGTTAATGTTGATAATTGCTTCGAAATTAGCAATCAGTTCACACTTAAATTATTTTACGGATTCCTGTGAAATCTCAACAGCTGAACAGTTCGGTGAAATAAATTAACGGAGTACGGTAAATTTTTACAGTATTCGGTAAAAATCACCGTAATCCGTTAAATTCCGACGAAATACGGTGTTTTATTTCACCGAACTGTTCAGCTGTTGAGATTACGGTGAAATTTACCGTAGTGTGTTTAGTGTGTTAGATGCTCTAGACAAATTGTCCGAACATCAAATCGAAGCAGTCTCTAGCCCAGGCTTTTTGATTCAAGTGAGGAAGCAAGGAGTGCCGCCTATCGAGGTCAGTTGTTCCGAATGTGGAGGATTTAGGCAGAAGATCTTGAACTCCATTTGGAGGAATCAAGGTTTCCTTCCGAATCACGAAGAAAGGATACTGTCGCGTTTTGCCGGAAACTCCTAAAGATCGCGAACTTCTTCTCAAACATCTTGAAATGACAAAACTGAACGTTTGCTTAAGGACGTATTGAAAGGTTTAATAAATAATAATACTATAATCATGATGTAAAAGCAAACTCAATCGTCGTCTACCAGTGTGAGAACATATTAAGTGAAGAGGAAGTGAACAAAGTTATTCATCTCTCACGAGAACGATAACGTGATCTGTTTGGATTGCATAGCATAGAGCGGTATGTGTGATGCATGTGTTACGAGCATTTTTGTGACAATGGAAATAATCGCTTTCAATTTATCTTATTTTTACGTTGTGATTGTCGGAGCGAGTGTACATACACCTTTGTTAATTGTGTGCATATACCTGTTCTTAATGTGTGATGATCTAGCAGTAGTGATGAGTTGATATAGGACTAATGAGGAAATGGTACAGCATTATGCCAATTTAGTTCCATTTTAACAATGCTACATTGCTAATACCATCAAATCAAGGATTTTCTTTTTTTAATTCAATTGAGTAAATTTACAGTATTGCGAGGCTTGGCTTAAGCCTTCCTTTTTCTGCTATAAATTTGCTTACCCGATAACACATCCATCTCTGTATGCAATGTGTTAGTAGTGATTACTTCTCTCGTGAAGCAAGCATTATAGTTGCTCTCTCAATTCTTGAGAAGCAGTTCAAAGTATCGAGGTATATTTGATAAGGGGTTTTCTATTAATTACGTAAGGATTTATGGGGGAAGGGAGGTTTGTGATTTATTAAGACAAATTATTTTTAATTTTCATACAAAAAATCTTATTAAGGTGGGATGGGGGGTCTAAAAACCGCCAAAACTGTCTCACGTAATTAATGGACAGCTCCTAATACTTGTGAATTTACCGTACTCATAGAACCATGCATGCTATATACATTTGTTTTTTTTTCTCTTTTTTTGACATATTAGCAAATTGACTAAACTGATTTGTATTGCATGTTACAGCGGCACGCATAACGGTTATACGATTTGAGATTGTTGTGATTATCTGGCCTCATGCATGTTGAAATATGTTTGTGAGAGAAACTGTGATCACTCTTAGTAACTTCAACAGACAAGTTTAGCATGTGCATAGAACAATCTACATAAAGTCTCATAATGTATAAGTAACATTCTTAAGATTTCGTGTGTATTGATCACCATCGTGGTGTTTCATTCCTGGAGACATTTATCTTTCTCTGACTTTTTGGTGTATGGAGGTTTTTCTCTGTACAACACTATTTTGTTTTTCTTTTTCAACCCAGCTGCCGTAGAGTTCAAATCGTTTTTTACACCTCGTGTAATCCAATCAGGTTTAACTGCTCGCTGTTGGTCATGGCTTTTAACCAGGAATTTAAAATGAGTACTGACACCCATTACTCGTGTTTATATACTGTATTTTGTTTACTTAAAGTTTGAAACATGTTTAATAAAATGTTTTAAGTGGTATTTTTATTTAGCTGATATGGGATAACATTGATCACCCTTGAAAACAACGTTCGGTAATATTGAAAATAACATTACTAACTAAAATCGTAGTTCCCGAGACCGAATATGGAGGCTTAAATCTCAAAATGCATTTACTTTTTGAGTTATTTCAAAATTTAAACCAACTTGAATTGTGGAATACGTCTGAAGGTAAGCAATTTTCTTAGGGACGTCTGCCTTTTTTTATAGTAATTCGTCAATTTTGCTGAACTAAATATATTTATGAAAGTTTTAACAACGGAATCGTTTTCGGCGATGTCAATTTTAGTAACAATTGCATTTCTCTTGCTCATATCATTTTAGAACGCTTGTGAGAAATGATTCTTTGATCGTGTCATCCATAGTCATAAAAAACATTGTTTCCAAAAGCTGAAAAAATTTACGCATGAGCACAACTCAATTTTCGCAAAACCTTAATGTGTATTAGCTTATGAATAGAAGTATGCGAATCACCATTTATGCATTGAAAACGGGTGCACGACGTTAGGCATAAATACGTTAGGCATAAGGACGTTAGGCATAAGTACGATAGGCATAAATACGATAGGCATAATGGACGTTTGGCATAATGGATGTTTGGCATAATGGTCATTAGGCATAATGGACGATAGGCATAATTTCCAAAATGAAAACTGAAATTGGTAAAAAATGTGAGCTGACTTTTTTGGTAATTGTAGAGGGCTCCAATGATAACAGTGTGTCCTTTGAAATGCGATTGTCTTGCAGTCGTCCCATAGTTGTGAATCCTTTGAGGTCAATTTCTAGGACAACACTTGATTAAATGATTAGCATGTGGTAACTTCTGTTACCATAGAGTCAAGCCATGCTGAAGGTATTTTAGTTCGATTCCAAATAGATCCATGGTCCTTGGCCATGAATAATCGTGCTCATGTATTGTGCACAAATAAGAATGAAAAATTATTACTTTGCCAAAGCAAACTTTTGCTTAATAAGAGATGGTACACAAATTATGTCACTTTAAATTTCGACTTTTTCGATCCCCTCACCCCTTTTGTCACGTTATTTGTATGAGTCCTTCGAAAATTTTGTAAGGCTTGTCACTCTTGGATTGACCCCCTCTTCCCCTTGGAGCATTACATAATTTGTACATGAGCCCTAGCTGTGGAAGTGCTCCTAGAACACTTAACTAAGAACTTGGGTTGGGGCGTAATGCCAAGAATAAGAACGACACTGTAACTGCTGCTCATCTTTTGAGTTTGGTTGTACACATATTATTGGCAATTTTTTCATCAGAGATTATCCCTTCTTTAAATTGAAGGCTGTTCTTCATAGTTATACTGTCGCCAAAATTACTGGAGTTAGTGCTGCTAATGTTTTAATCAGCATTTTTTTTTTTCTTTTATAATTAAACTGTTCTTTCGAGACATACTTATTCAGTAATTAATGTCATTATTACTCTTAATACTTCCATCATAAATTATCCCTTCTTTGAATCATAGGCTCTTCTTTATAATTATACGTTTAATTTAATATCTGGAAGAGAAGGCTGTTTAAAAATCACCTTCCTCCAATAATATGCTGTTTTGTGGATTCTTGTTGTTCTAATAGTTTTTGGAATTGTAGATGTAAATATTTCCATAAAAAATGCACGTCATGCTAAGTTCTGAATACTATGCTATGTTAAATTTGAACTTGACTGATAAATTGACTTTGAAATCAAATTTTACTTTTCAAACTCGACGAATTTCATATATGTTCAAGGTGCTTAAATATGTGGTTGTTCAAAATTGTTTGAAAATATCGAAAATTGTTGACAAAAGAGGCAAAGGAACTGTTTTCACTACATTAAATTGATGAGCAGACTCGGAGTTGGAATGTAGCGCTCTTCTTGGTGTCACACTACCAGAATATTATTGTTGAAGTTCATAATATGAATTTTTGACTTAACTCTAGATTGTTGTCTTCAAGTTAATCAAGTACTAAAAATTATATGGAAATTTTCTTTAGAATTATCGCAGTTATGTGAGAGAAATATAACAAAATATGGAATATACTCACCAAAACGAACATTTCTAGAAATTAATAACACTTGCACATCGCAAACATGAATGCATACTTACAATAATGGATTAAGCTAGACTTTAGAATGATAACAATGACCATGACAACAATCTTATTCCATATCTTGCGATAATGGAATAATTGTCAAATTTCAAAACACCGAAAATAGTAATTTATAACTAACCAATTAATTATGGAATGTTCACTTATGAGCTGTTACGTCTTAAGAACACCCACCCACCCCCATCAACGTAATGGAATTTGGAAATGGACCCAAACAATTTTCGAAATGACATGAATGGCACACACGCAAGTAATTTTATGCCAAACGTCCATTATGCCTAACGTATTTTATGCCTAACATCCATTATGCCTAATGTCTTTATGCCTAACGTCCATTATGCCTAACATACTTATGCCTAACGTCCTTATGCCAAACGTCTTTATGCCTAATGGGGTATACTCATTGAAAACACCCAAGTTATTATGGAGCATTATATCATTGCTTATATAAAACAGCTGCATTGCCGTAAGCCTACCATTAAAGTAGCTTAAAAGTGGGAAAAAAGCCCTAATATAGTCAAACTAATGCAAGAATGTTTATTAAGCAAAGAAGCAATTCATAAAGTAATGTTAGTGCATTGATACATTTGTAATGTAGCGTTAATGCTCTTTTGCTGGACAGCTCATGTAATTTGCCAAATAAAAGAAATGTCGCATCAGTATGGTTGATATGCAGTAGAATATGTTAAAATGCTTGATGTTACTTAGGTATTTCATCGATAAATGTTGATTCGAACTGGAGGGTCATTGCGATCAATGTTACTCCGCTGATCAATGTTACCCCGGATTACGGTACTTGAAAAACAAGATGTAGGCACCACTGGCATAGATAATACTGCTGTTGGTACCGATAATGCACCAAACGCGGATAGTGGAAGCTAGAGATGAGCAAAAAGAATCGGAACCGTTCAAAAGATCCGGATCACACAAAAGAACGAGTGATCCGTGTCTCTTTTTTGGCGAGAGTCGGTTCATTTGATCAGCACAGATCAGACAAAAAGTTTTTCGGCTTTATTATAACGCTTGACACGTGCTTGCTTTGCGCGCAACGATAAAGGTAAAGTTTTCTGCTGCGCCGTGCTCTCTGCGCCCTCAGCATAGACAGACAAATTCACCCCGCTCACTTGTACACAGGAAGATGTGAGATAGAGAGAAAAAGCGTCTACTTGAATGGCAAGCACATAAATTGCATCTCCATTTTGGTTCGGGTAGGGGAAATCGGCCGAGTGCATCGTGAGTTTCTGGGAAAGAATGTACGAAGAATGAGAGAGAAAGATACGACGCTTGTCGCGCAACAGGGACTGCCGCTCTTTATTCCGTTCACTCGGTTCAGTTCACTCTGCTTTTGCGAGTCGCTGAGTCACTGAATCGTTCAAAATTATCCAGTTCACTAAAATGAGTGATTCGGATCAGATCCGTTCACTGAAATGAACCGTTTTGCCCATCTCTAGTGGAAGCAATAAAAATCAAGAGATGAAGTCTGTGAAGGCTTCACCTGTTGATCCATTGTCTTTGAATAAGACGCTATTTAAGTAACTAACATTTTTAAACGAAGCTTGAAAACGAATATTTCACCAATTCATAATTATCTGGTCAGAAATTTGTATGACTATCTGTACAACTTGCCACCTTATTCATTTATTCCCAGCTTATTACTGATGGCTATGGGCTCAGATACAAAAAAAATCTGGTTCTCTCCAGAGAACGAGAGAAGCTCTACCTGGCTCAAGCCAACACTGATGGAAATAATGAAAAGGCGGCAAGTGAATTCAAGTTCTGCATTCAGTCATTTTTCCTGAAACAGAATAGA
Organism: Aedes aegypti; assembly: GCF_002204515.2. Lineage (NCBI taxonomy): Eukaryota > Metazoa > Arthropoda > Insecta > Diptera > Culicidae > Aedes > Aedes aegypti. The sequence continues at coordinate 296,711,127 of NC_035108.1, forward strand.
ATCTGCTTAAGTATTCTTTGGAATGACTAGGAAAATTTAAGTGATTCCCTAACGTTCTCTATCGTCTCCATTTTCAGAACCCTAATTATCTGATGAATGTTTGGAAGATTATATCAGTCAAGGCTGACTCTGCAGATAGTCGTTTCATAATTTGCAGTGCTGATCATGACTCTATTGCACAAAGATGCACAAATTTCATTTGAATTACGGGTCTCAGAAAGTGTTCGCAAAAACATTTCCGCAGAATAAATCTGCAAATCTGAAAACTGTGCATTCATAACGTGTGTTATGGAATTCGCATTTTTTTCGCCTAGCCATTATTAATTGTTTTCTGCAGATTTAATCTTGTTATCAGAAGGTTTGAATTCCTAACTTGCGTAGGAATTCTCATTTTTAGTGAGGGGCGGGTAAACATATCATTTTCCTTTACTGTTCTACTCTTTTCCCATCCTCTTCCCCTACCCCATACCCATTCCTTATCACAATTCCTTTCCACCATCCTTTTCGTCAGGTAAATGATGGTAAGGTTATGAAGGGGAGAGGCACAAATCTCCCAATTGTAGGGGAACAAGCCATCTGAGCCTATATACGAATACCTGAACCGTTCTAGTTATAATCGTGCATAATTTTAATTGAGAACTAACTGGTTCAATTAAAAATCAGGTTACTCTGGATTTCGAAAGAGTTCTCAATCAAGAGAACATTTTTTTAAGATTCCTGGGAGACTGATTTGGAAGAATAAAAAAAAAAAAATATGGATGGAGTTTTCTGCATTTTCATCTAGAAACTTCCAAAGAGAAGAATTTTTAGTTGATATATATAACAAAGGTTTTCAGTTGGCATATTTTCCTGACAAATGGAAAAATGCCAATTTTTGGAAGTACTAATTTTAAAACCGAACAAAAATCCTGCTGAACCATCTATCTTTCGTCCAATCAGCTTACTTTCCTCCAACAGTGAACTTTTTGAAAAGGTCATTTTGAACACAATGATGGTCCACATCAAAGGAAATTCTATTTTTGCCAATGAACAGTTCGGTTTTCGACATGGACATTCGACCACTCATCAACTTTTACGTGTAACAGATTTGATTCGTTCCAACAAATCTGAAGGCTATTCTACTGGTCTTGCTCTTCTAGACAAAGAAAAATCATTCAACAGTGTTTGTCATGAAGGCTTGATTGTAAAACTTTAATATTCCAACATACATTGTTAGAATAATCCAAAGTTATCTGTCAAATCGTACCCTTTAAGTTAATTATCAGAACTCCAGGTCTGAAAGACTTCCTGTAAGAGTAAGTGTTCCTCAAGGCAGCATTTTGGGACCAATATTATACAATATTTTCACATTTGACTTACCTGAGTTACCTCATGGATGTCAAAAATCTTTTTCGCAGATGACACAGGCCTCTCCACCAAAGGCCTGCGTGTCAACTGTAGTAGATTGCCAAAAAAGTTTGGATATTTTAACTCAGAATCGCACCTCAAAATCAAAAGTTAATCAAAATTAATTTCCATGATGATCGTGGAGATGCAACACCCACCAAACACCTTCCGATGAACGTTACGATTATGTTTGTACCAGATAGCATCACCGACTGCAATGAGTCATCCTCGGGCGGCCACTCTCGCTTTCATCCATCGCTAATTCCGTCAGCTAATCGCTTCGTTAATCTAAATCGCGGCATCAACTCAATTAGCTGTATCACCTTAAATAGCCCAAGATCACCCACTCCCTCATCCGCCTTCGGCAGCTGTTGTGAGCTTAATAAGACCAGGGATGGACACCATCCGACGTAGCTGAGAGGAAATCCAAGCCTGCGACGACAGAACAAAGACCGCCTAAATTACCGCGAATCGGTGCGCAAAACCACGCGGCAAAACAAGGCCACCGTCCCTCTGAACTGCATCGTGTACTCCTTCAATACTGGAGACCCAATTGTTATTCATCTCGGTACACCTCCAAACCAATGCGATCAGCATTGTTTGGATTTCTTTCTTCAAAGAGCTTCCTTTCGCTTTTGCTGCGGTTCTCCTAAGTGAAAAAAGCACATAGCTGACTGTAGTCAGCATTAGCGTAAATCATGATGCCGTCCATGGTACTGAATTAGTAGATTAATGCTGAGCGGCTCTGGTGGCGGCAAATCTGACTGTGCCGTACCGGGTGCTCATCGATTGGAAACGAATCAAATAATTAACATGGCGAGGAAAATAAGCCAACTTGGTTCGACGATTTTCCCACACACTGTGAGAGTCTTCAGTTGTGTAAATGGGACTAACGAGAAAGGGTGGCGGATTGATTCAATTTGCATGAAGATGTCGGCAGCCAATGCAATGACTTAGTTTTCATAAATTGATGCCAATTTATCATGTTTTTTTCTAATAACGTCTTATGCCAAACGAAATAACGCATGGCTAGTTATTTCGCCCCCAATTTTCAATCGCTGCAGACGCTACTTTCAAAGCTCCAAGTCTTCAAGCAATATTGCATATTAGGGTGTCTCAGAAAAAAAATGTTTCAAAAGGTAATAGTGCTGAAACCTAGAACGCAAGATTTGTTTGTTTACAAAATTTTTGCAGAACAAATCAACTTTCTAAAACATTGTTTTGGAACATTAAATTTATTTTTTATGTCTAGGAGTTCTGTGTAAGACAACTTTATCATCATAATTCGGTAAAACTAAATTAAGCTTTTATTGCATATCATTTGCCGTACCAGTTCAAAATTCTTACATGTCGGTTGTTTGTTTTCACCTGCATATAAGAGAAAAAAAACGTTTTTAATTAACTTATTCTAACGCGTTAATCGTGGCAATAGAAAATTTCAACGATTTTCGTCGCAAATTATTGATAATTTTATTCGACATTTGCTCCAATGTTTCAAAATTGGATATTCTATGTAATATCATTGAGGAATTCAGGTGAGTCAGATGTAAAAAAAAAGTATAATGTTAGTCCCAAAATGCTGCCTTGAGGAACACCAGCTCTTACAGGAATTTCAGATAATTAAGCTGAAATGTTTGATTTGACAGATATCTTTGTTCTGCAAAAATACTATATATAAATATAGGTACCTTTAGTTCCAGAGTTGAGTACCATGACCTTATGTACATTCTTTATTTCTGGGACACCCTACCGCACATACTAACGCTTCGATCCGTCCACTTTAACTGGATCTAATGATTTAATTTGCCATTTCTGGCCGCTAGGGTTCGCCAAATGATGATGCTTTGCGGGCGATTTATTTATACCGCTGCCGCAGGCACCCCATTGTTCGCGTCTCGGCGGATGGATTGCCTACCGAATCACAAAAGCGATGATCGATCGTAAGCAAAGGTGCAAAGTGTACCACCCTCCCCCTTGCAGACCATGTTCCATCTTGACAATTGCAGTAGTCGAGTCTTTGTCGGAGATCTGGTTTCCAGAGGTAGATCATCAGATGGATCCCCCCTAGGGGATGTTTTAATGAATGGGTTGATTATTGCTGTTTTTGGCGAATCATTCAATTTGGCAACCCCTTGTCACACAGACCCCGAAAATGCTTCTCTTGGCAGATGGCTGATGCGATTGTGGAATTGAAGGTCTGACCGATGACCCAAAAATGAATTCGACAGACTACCGACGACGATTGGAAGCTGCGCCACTTCAAGATCCGGTTGGGTGAATTGGTGGCTGTCGTGAATTATGGACGTCTGCAAGGACTTTATGAATTTTAACCTTGATCGGAATACGCCGTCGTTAAGTTGTTTTGGGTGAATGGCGATAATATAATTGATGACTGGCCACTATCAGTCAACTCGAAAGATCATCGAGCCTCATTTGCAATGGCGCCCCAGCTAAAGCTGGATGTCCTGTTCGGAAACAATCAATCTTGGTGATTTTAATTCAGCAGGCAATTTTTAATTTGGACACTTTTCTACAAAAAGTTTACAGTTTCTTTGCTCGTTGTCTTGTCTGAACTTCCTATGCATCTAGATATGTTGATCCGCTTGAAGCGTTGGTATATGATAGTAACTAGTACAGCTTTCGTTGCCCAAATTTTCCACGGCAATAATAATTAAAAAAAAAACTGTATTGAATCGTAAACTCACGCAAATTCTATTTGAGTAAGTCCATACTACTTGAATAGAATTTGTGCAAAATAGTGGCACGGGACATGTAATACGCACAAAACACCTGAGTAGGATAGTCAAAGGATTGTCCTACCTATGATTCAACAATAAAAAAGCTTGGAAAATAAATTAAACTATTTATCATCTGTTCAATTTATATACAAACTCTATCAAAACATGGTCATGTTTTCATGGCTTTCTCATGCCGAGTGAGGCGTGACATGGTTCATGCATAACCTCAATAGTTCTGGATCGTTTGAGCATATATATAGTGAAAATTCTGGGAAACTTACTGTAAGAATTATTATAAAAACTACTTTAACCGTTGAAAAAACTAATAGAGCAACTCGCTATGGCATATCTGAATGAATATATGGATGATATGTAAAAAAACCTACAGTCAACCCTACATATATTCTGGGAAAAATCCCCGTGAGCATTCCGGGAAGTAATCTTGAGAAGTTTCTGAAACATTCATATAAAATTACAACAGATACTTGAAGAATTGTTGGAAAAAGTAATGGATTAAACAAAGAATAGCCACATAGTATTATACACAGCACGAGAGTGGTTGTGCTAGAGATTCATGAACGTGCGATTACTCTCGGTATTAAGCATTGCTGAATTTGTTGACAATTTTCCGAGCTCCCACAGCATACTTTTTAGAAGTTCTTGGCTAATTCAGAAAGGCCGTAGGAATTTCTGGAAGTACTTCATAGTTATTTCTTGAAAAAATGATTTAATCAAATTTCCACTGATATTTTCGGGCATCATTCAATGAAATATTCAGAGCAGATTATTAAGCTTTCCTGCTAGATGTTTTTTAACAGAATTGTTGAAGAAAATCCAACGAAATATTTTAAGAAGTTTTTAGGCGATGAAATATTTTTCAATAACCTTCAGATTTTCCTGATTTTTTTTCAATCAGCCATGTCATTTCGGTGCAAAAAAAAATCTGACAAAAAATTTCAATGGCACAGGCGGGAACCCCACACCCCTGACAGTGCTCATTTATCCTCTGAACAGGCGACATTGCTACATCTGGCGCGAAATATAGCCCACATAAATCATGGCTACTATGTTTCACTGAATATATCCAGGAAAGAAATATAAGTAGTAGAACGCTAGTGGCGCTGTTATCACAGAATAAAATAATTTTATATTATTTATATTGTGTATTCCAAAATTCATCTTGAACTCAATTACCCCAGGGAACTTTGAAGGACTGTAACTTTTTTGTTAGTGAATCGATTGTGAGTTTTTTTTTCACACATTAGTGCGTATCCACGAGTTGTTTGTTTTGCAAATTTAATTATCTCAAATATTTTGTAAAATAGTTTTCTAAAATTATATAATCTAATAGCTGCATCATGCGGTGGAATTTCCAACTAATCAATGTGCAACACAGTAGTCCTATCCCTGTTACAAATATTGACCGAAGAAAATGTAGTAAAACTGTTTTAACTATAACCTTTTCTCGCCAAGCCCTCCACTCACTCTTTTGAATTTTCTTATATTTCTAAGTAAAACTGAATAAAATGTTATTTTCAAAAATCGAAAATTGATTCAAATTTCATGAAGTTACTACGATTTGGAATTCGTGCTCAATTTCACCCCCCGCACAGACAGAGGTTTAAATAAACCCACACAAAAAAAATCATGGTAATATCAGCGAAAAATCATTCACATAAAAGGAATGCCAGATCTATCGTAAATTTACACTACATATTTTATATATCACATTTCCACTACACATCGCGTTATCCAATATGGGCTCTAACCGATTACGTGACTATTGGCATAAATGTTCATGATGTAGTTTCACATGATGTGTAATACAAATTTGCGAAAATTCTGGCAGTCTTATTATGTGCATGATTTGAGGTTGAATTTTACCTGGTTTGTGTTTCTATGTACTCAAATTTGTGTCGTACGACTGTTTAAGGTTAATCGTAAGCTTGATTGATCCGATCTATATACAAGCATAATTGAGGATTTCTCATTGAATTGCGAACAATGCTTATAGCCATGAAGGTACATGTAAATATGTTTTGCCAATTCCATCTAGTTATCCATCAACTTCTTTTAGCCCAAGACCTTGGATCAGCAAGCGCAATAAGTAAATAAGTAAGTTTTCGCGCCAATTTGTAAAAACATGGAGCGATATAAAAGGAGACGAAAGCAGCTAACCCGTCTAATCCGGGACAAAATGCAGCTGCATTGTTCATAAGAAACGCGAAAGTTCTACTAGAAGCTTAACGCATCCCGAAAAGTCTCCGCGAGCTGAAATGTGTAGGGATAAGGACGAAGCATTTTGACGAACGGAAGCGAGGTGATCAAACGATGGAAGCAGCATTACGACGAACACCTGAATGGCACGGATAACACAGGCGCAGAGGATCACGACAATGAAGGAATGACTACGTCAGCACGGTAGATGAAGGAATCTAACCTGTTCCCACATTAAGGTAAGTTTAGGCAGCTGGTAAGGATGGTATTGGAGCTGAACTCATCAAAATGGGCACGGAGAGGTTGGCCGCCTGTCTGCACCAGCTGATTGACAGTATCTGGGAAACGGAACAGCTGCCGGAAGAGTTGAAGAATGTGAAAACTATCGTGCGATCACTATCCTGAATGCCGCCTACAAAGTGCTATCCAAGATTATTTTCCGTCGTCTATATTCTATAGTAAATGAGTTTGTGGGAAGTTATCAAGTTGGTTTTACCAACGGCCGCTCGGCGACGAACCAAATCTTTACTCTACGGCAAATCTTTCAGAAATGCCGTGAATACCAAGCCCCAACACATCCTCTGTCCATCTATTTTAAAGCGGCATCGACCGCAAAGAGGAAAATCTTGGAAGTGAACAGCTTTCCCGGGAAGCTCACAAGACTAATAAGAGCAACGATGGACGGAGAGCAGAATAGTGTGAAGATTTCGGCCGAACATTCCAGTTCGTTCGAATCCTTCCGGAGACTTCGACAGGGTGATGGACTTTCGTGCCTGCTGTTCAACATCGCGCTAGAAGGTGTCATGCGGGGAGCCGGATTTAATAACCGAGGTAAGATTTTTAAGAGACCCAGCCAATTTGTTTGCTTCGCGTATAATATGGATATTGCCAGCAGAACATTTGAAACAGTGACAGATCTGTACACCCGCCTGAAACGTGAAGAGACAAAATCAGCTTGGTGGTGAATGGTCGAAAACAAGGTACATAGGCGGAACCAAGCGCGATTACGTCGGAACCTTGTTAACGGCTGATAACAACGTTAGTCATGAAATACGGAGACGCATCATCAATGGAAGTCACGCCTACTATGGGCCCCAAAAGAAGCTGCGATCGTGATAGATTCACCCCGCACCAAATGTAGCATGTTACAGTACGCTTGGAGTGTTCGAACGACTGGTGCTTATGACCATCTTTGGCGGTGTGCAGGAGAACGGTGTGTGGCGGCGGAGAATGAACCACGAGCTCGCCAGGCTCTACGTCGAACCCTGTATACAGAAGGTATCGAAAATCGGAAGGGTGCGTTAGGCAGGGCAAAAATCAAAGTTGGAGGGACACAGCCTTAGACCGAGTCAATTGGCGTAACATTGTTAACGAGGTTTTATCAAACTAATTGATATAACACCAAATAAATGCATAAAATAGTGTTTTATCTATATTCGTTTCCAAAGTCTGGCTAAGCTTATACAAGAAATATATCAAAACACCTTCGAATCTTTAAGCATTTCTCAGATATACATGAATATACACAGCTAAGAGGTTAAGAAAACCGACTACCTACTGTAAGATTGCACTGGGTTTATGAACGTTGAACTTTACGGTACTTTTTTCCGTTATTGAAAACTCAGTAATCCAAAAAATTCAAAAATTGTTTTTGATGATTTCTTCTTCTGAGCATAACGTCCTTACTGGAACAAAGGATGCTTCTCAACTAAGTGTTCTAAATGCACAGTTATTAACTGAGAGCTTTCTTTGCCAAAATTGTCATTTTAGCAGTCGTATTTCGTGTGATAGGCACGATGATACTCTATGCCCGAGGAAGTCAAGGAAATTTCAATTACGAAAGGATCCTGGACCGACCGGGAATCTAACCCAGACACCTTCAGAATGGATTAGCTTAGTAGCCGCGGATTTCATCATTAGGCTAAGGAATTCCCCTTTTTGAGAAGTGAAAGAGTTAAATTGGTCACATTGTTCATGGAAAACAATAATTCTCAATATTACAGTATGGCCCATAAAAAAATTTCAAACGTAAATTTAGCTCTCACAAGCGTTAATTTGACTTTTTTCGTAGAGTCATTACTGTAGTGAATTCTAACTTAAAGTCGTTATGTACTTAATATAATTTTTATATTTTTTTTACTAACATAGTTGATATACCCAAACAAAAAATATCTCTAAGAGTCAGAAAATATTTTTTTCTAATAAAGTTTAATAAAACGTGAATGTTAAGAGGTTATTTAAGTTAAAATATCTTTATGTCTTCAGCGTTTCTTTCTTGATCGTATAGCAAGAGGGATTTCATCTCTTTCCAAAGAGCGAGGAAAGGCGCATAAGCCAAGACTCTTGAGGCAGGTCATAAGGGAGAAATACCTGTGTCCCAGCCCAAGAGAAGGAGGAGCAATATATGGAGTGTGCATTAAAATTCTTAGCAACGCCACTCCTAACGATTTTACCTGTTTCCCTGAAATGAAACGGTTGGTACGGTTGTCCCCTTTTCTTCTATTAAAATTTCGGATATTTGCATTAATCATCATCAAACGTGGATAATCTGATCGTTTGAATTATCTTCAAACCCAAGTCTGCACAGTGGACCTGGCCATTTAATATTTGTGGCATATTTTCGAAATGCTGCAAATATTAATGCTCACAAGAAAATACTCGAAGAAATTCCGTATTTCCAGGGTGCTTTTCAATATTGGCAAGCACTAAGAATAGAATGAGAATAGAATTCCTTCAGCGTTTCTTTCTATAACTTAACAAGTGAGAATGCTCGAGACAGAATTCCACCAGGACGTTGACCTTTTTAAACCTTCCATCACAAAGCTATTAAACTCGATGACTACTTGATAAATTTAGTAGGTACTGCCTGCGGGTTGACATTGGTCCTAGGGAACTAGTAGGAACGTCAAAACATTAATCTACGACCATTTATTGGCTATTTATAACTTATTCTGAAGCTTCACACATTATTTTTTGTTATTCTGTCATTAGCTTACTGTGAAAATATAGGTCCAAACTCACCCTTATGGCCCATTGTCATCCCGCACGATGGTATGCTTTCAAATGTGGAAAGATTAGGAGAAATGGACAGATGAAAATCATGTCCAAAACTAACAACAGATTCTGAGCATACTAAACAGATCAACTAATTAATAACATTTATGATTCGTTTTCATTTTCCATATAAAAACTACCAGAAATTGCAAAATAATGTTAAATGCTTCTTGATATGATTTCGGATATCCTCGAGTGGTTTTCTACGAAATTGCAAAAACTATTGTGCAACTGTACAAACAACTGAACAAGCTGTACAAATGTACAACTCATGCTTTCAAAATCATTAGTTACGTAAACTAGTATTACAAACTGAGTGCTGTTTAATAATTTATCAATTAGTATTTGTATAACAACTAGTGGCAAGTACGAAGATTCTGAGTCCTGTTCTATTCTGTTCTAATTTGCAAGCTGGAGAAATCGTCTACCGGATCGGAAGTCGAACCGACCACACTATGTTTGGTCAAGCACAACGGATTAAAAAACAAAAAAAAACAACAACGGGCCCCAAGGAATGTTTAGAAAGGATTTGAGAAATTTTCAAACAAATTTGAAATAGTTCTAATAGCAACCATTATGAAGCGTAATAAAAGCAACAAATATATTCTGATATACCTCTGTCTATATGTTCCTTGGGATTTACCTGTAAAGAAAAAAATAATGAATGGTTAGTTAATTGAAATAATTTTTGGTCAAGAAAAACTTCACAAAATTTCAAAACTTACTGTATTTGGCGGTATGATGAGAAAAAAAAAGCTTAATTAAAAATCTGGAGGAACTCGATGAGGAACATCCTCACAATTTTACCGGAGTTTTTTTTGCTGAATTTCTTTCCAGAATTGGTAGAAGTATTATCAACCATATATTTCGGAATATTTTTTGCCGAATTCAAATTCAATGATGGTAAAACATTCATATTTTATCGTATTATTGACCATATATATTTCGTCGTATTATTGACCATAATCCCACCGATTGCGAATCTATACGAGTCTTATTTTTCTTAGCCTTTTCAGAGCACAGTAAATCCTCTTGTTTGCCACACGACATACACACTTAAAATTTGTTCGCGAGCTCGGCATTTCAAAAAGCTGAGTTAACTCGGCTCTCGCACATTTTGCTGAAAACTCAGCTAAAAAACAGAGTAAACCGAGTTTTGAAACAGAGTAAACCGACTCGTGAAACTGAATTATCGGTTAACTCAATTTTTTAGCCGTACCTCGGCAACACTGTGTGCCGAGTACCAACGTTAACTATGTTTTCACCGAGCTCAGTTTACATGAATCGATTTATCGGTTTTCCACCTAAGTTTACCGACATTCTCAGCATTTCGTTTGACATTCTGTCAAATTGTTTTCTTTCACATCCGGAAAAGTGAATCGGTCTTGTATATACGAAAAAAAGTGGACATATCGTGTAAAAGTTTTGTAAAATGTGTTGAATACTGGGAATGATGAAGCAGAAAGAAGTGAGGGTACAAAATCTTCAGTAAGTACGCTCAATGATTTTTTTTATTGTTTTTAGTGCTCAATGTCGCGATATATCGGGTATTAGGTGTGCATCTTCTGTCGAGAAGTAATTATGGGATTCTTTTTTAATATTCCTAAGGCATGATTGTAACCTTATCCGTATATGATGTTTGGACACCCTCATAGATGTCAATAGTAAAAAATACTAATGGAAATTATTAAAAAGGGCATTAATATTGATTGTTTTTAATTTTTGCTGAGATTTCAGTTTGTGCGATTCCGAGATTTTTGGTTGAACACAGTAACTGAAATTTCTCATGCAAACCGAGATGAATGCCGAGCGCTCGGCTGTGCGAATCTCGATTTCCGAAAGCCGAGATTCGGCAGATTATTCTTAGTGTGTACACGTGCAAAAAATGGTCCTCTAAGGTTTATAACTAGGTAGTTCATTTATTAGAGATTCAATCGTGTTGCACGTTTTACGTAGCCAATAGCCCTCACAGTTGTGAACTGCTCATGAAAGGACACTAAGCTGGGAACAAAGGTTCTGCTGAATGGAGAACACAGGTTAGGCACAAATCACCTTTGGTTGGTAATGCAATCTACGATATAGCCGTGCCTGCTCAGATTCGCAATATTATTCGATCATCACAAAACCCAAATTGTACCCCATCAGATCCTGATTCATTGCAAACCCCCGCAAAAGAAAGCAACACAATCAAGGACCTAACTTACCTAGTAATGCTTGGCCTTATTTTCAAAATTAACATTTTAATGGTTCAACAGTAAAGGGATACATTCAGTATCACGTATCATAACTCTAGATGTGCCCGGAAAAGACATCCGAAAATTCCACAAACATCCAACAACGTTACGAAATCGCTTTCACGACCGATGGAAGTAATCCGCATCCATCTAAAGCTCTTCCCACGACAATTCAATCAACCCCATCGTAAATCGACATACATAATTGAGGAGCCCATTTTCTCACGAAATTATTCGTCCGTGGACTGAATGTCCAATTCAATTATTTCAAATGTAAATAAACTCAGTGACCTCGTCCGGCGTCCGCGTCATCATCTGTCTTCGGCGTAAATCTAATCAAGAGCCATCCCCAAATGCGAGACCAGACCACCCATATGTTGGCGGAAAAGCAGCATACAGCATATGTTTGAAACGGCGGGAGTTTGAAAAACCCATTTCTCACAGACCTGGCGGGCGGCACGAATCGAGTTGACAATAATCTCTTCATCATTGCTGATGATGGCGAACCTCAAAGGTGCGGGTTTCTGTGGCCACTCCGTCCGTTGTTCCGATACCCCCTTCGGCAGCAATGGCAATATTGCGGCCAGACTGTTACGTAACTCAACAGAGGCGCGCAGTCAGCTTGCAACCGAAAAGCGAAAACAAAAATTAATGACCGATTTGAACTTTTTTCTGGTGTGCTCATTTCCTAGATTTCCTCCGATGCTGATACTGACTGAGAATGCAAGCTCTGAGAATTCCATGTAGAATGTGGGTTTTGGTGATCTAGTTCAATTTCAGGCGAACCAAAACGTTTTGTTCTGAACTGTGCGAACTTCTATCAACTATTGTATGATCATTGCCTCTGGTGGGTAGGCATCACATTACAAATTACCATTACAATGGTAATGACTGTGTAGGGGCTTCCCGATCTTCGGTGACATAATATTTCACCAACAAAATGAGTGTACAACGCAAATTTTGGATCTCTTTTTTGGCCCTGGTTATATGGATGATAATTGCTATTGCTCGCAGTGCACAATGGTGCACATCAACGACAAAAAACAACAGTACCGTAGTTCGGGGACTGTCAGAAGAGCCATATTTCGATTCAAATTATCAAATTTTCTGTTGTATCTGTTATATTTCATAACATTACAAAATTGACCAAAAAATGTCACGTCATTTATGGACGATGCCATGGAAAACAACACTAAAAGTTGAAGAAATTCAATCTTACCAACATTATATTTTGAAACGTTTATGGTGCGAAAGTTTTGTCGGGATACTTACCCTCGTCGAAAAAAAATCTAAGGTGGGTACATTAGGGGGTTCAAAATTTAAAAGAGATTGAAAATCCAATGTCCTTTATCATCCTTACCATCCTTACCATACAAATAGCGTTTTGTGAAATTTTCAGCTTTTTCGGTGGTCATTTAGAGGTGGCCCAAAGACGATGTAGGTTTATAGAATGTTAGTAAAAACTCATCATCCCATAGTGAAAACTCATTCTTCAAACCATAATAGAGAAATTTGCTGAAAAGTGCAATCCAATCCAACGGATAGGAGAAGAGATATTCAAAAGTTTGTTAGCTATTACATATTTAGCTTCATATGGGATTGAAGCTCTGCAAACTTCTAAACAATATAAGCTCCAAAGGGATTTGTTTCTCCCGCAACATCCTTCATTGAAGTTTGAAGAATGAATTTTCAGGGTACATGTACCTTAGGGTGTCCTAAAATTTCACTTTGTCAGCATACTTGAGGGGCTCAACCTCCAGGTAGTAGCTAAGAATGTTACAATCAAACATGTATGGGGGAAACTCTAAGAAATTTCGTTTAGAGATTGCTCCGTTGAGATTCTTGAAAAAAAAGACTGGTTTTTGTGAGTAATGTCAAACAAATATTTATAGTTCAGCAAAATTTCGTAAAATCCATAGTTTTTATATTTTTTGTAAATCCCTCGGGGTTCATAAGAAAAATCAATAATCTGCATGTTTTGCTCAAAAATTTTGCACTGATTTTTGAACGTTTTAAAACCATTGTGTTTTTATAGTATAAGTAATGGATATCAACCTTAATGCTAGATTTATTCTTTTCTTATTGGAAGATGGAATTTAATAAGGAAATGTCAAAGACATCATACCCCTAATTTCATACGTTTTGCAGGTATTAAAGATTTATTGCGGGCAGAAATGCTACTATTTTGGTATATTTCTTTTTTTTTGCAGAAATTCATACAAATATGATCCAATTCCAACATATGTTCCCATAAACCGATGTAAACCTAATAGAGCACCATATTTCACATTTAACAGTTGTTAAGGCTGAATTTATTATTTGGTGGTTGTTATCCAGCTATTTTAATTTTATTTTTCTTTGGACCTACCACATCCTAGTTTTTTTTTCAATAGTGTTGTAATGAATGATGTAAGCACAAAACTTCAAAGCATTATTAAAGGTCAATCAAAACATAAAATTTTGGATAATTATTGCTTAAACCTCTCTCCTTTAAGCTGAACAGTAGCTGAATCATTATTTCCAAAGTATTCGGAACAATAGCAGCAGTGCGAGGGTGATTCTTTTCGAATTAACAAGTTTTGTAAGAGAACGTTTCAACATGAAGTAAAATAAATAAACCTCATATTATTTCCATAGATCTTGTACGAAACTAAATAGCTAAAAGGTTTTTAATCCACCAAATTGTAAACCTAGCCTTACTTAATAACAATTATATGTGAAATACTATGCATATATTTTCTCTGGTTTATGGGAACACACGTTGGAAATTTGATCATATTTGTATTGTATTTTGCAATAAACACCTAGAAAGTCAAATTTCTGTCTTCAGTAAATCTCGAACAGCTCTAAAACTCATATAATTAGAAGTTTTATGTCTTCGGCGAAAATTTTCTTACAACATTACCGATACTACACTTTTTATATTAAATTTAGGGGAGGGATTATTAGAGTATGTTTAAAACTACAAATTGAACTTTAACACTTCACTTTTTGCAAAAAAATAAAATACTAAAATCACTAGTAAGGCGAGCCAATACCTTTAAACTCTAATATGTGTTGCTTATCTTGACAGATAGGCCTATTTCGTCTGCGACTTACAGACTTCTTCAGTGTCGAGCACTCGTTCAAAAATTGAATTTTCGTTGATGTGGGCCATCATTCTGTTCAAAATAACCTTTTCAAAAAGTTTACTGTTGGAGGAAAGCAAATTGATTGGAGCTAGAAGCTTCTGCAGGATTTTTGTCTGGTTTTAACATTGGAACAACCTTAGCATTTTTCCATTTGTCAGGAAAATATGCTAATTGAAAACATTTGTTAAATATATCAACTAAAAATGCTAAACTACATTTTGGAAGTTTCTTGATGATGATGTAGAAAATTCCATCATCGCCAGGAGCTTTCATATTTTTGAATTTTTCATTAATAGTTCTCATTTCTTCCAAATCAGTCTCCCAGGAATTTTCGAAAACGTTCTCTTGATTGAGAATATTTTCGTCCTGAATAACTAGATTTTCCATTGGACTAGTAAGTCCTAAATTAAAATTGTGCGCGTTTTCAGACTGCATAGCAAGTTTTGTGCTTTTTCGCAATTAGTTAGTAATAATTTGTTTTCCTCTTTCAATAAGGTTTTGATCGTTGAAGACAAAGATTTGCCCAGTGTGCACCATCGGCCAGTGTACCTTATGCGAGGAGTTGATGTTACATATTTTTGGAGGTGGGAGGCAGACAGAGCCGTTGGTTGTTGAAGCGATGAGCGTGTACCCAGCGCAGAGGTGTGCACGATTTATGTGAATGCTCTTGTTGTGGATGGCTGTGGTTTGTAATGCAATACGTATGCAAATGCACGAATTGATGATGATCACCTCACCGGCGGGTCGTCGTTTCGATACAGTTTTTTTTAATGTGCGAGCATCGATCGTAAATTTGAGTGCGAAAGTGACTAAGTAGTTTCGGCACCTTCCCAATGAATGGGCCACCGAAATGTGGTTCGTTATTCCGATGGATTTCACTTATTTGGTACAAATATTTAAAGGCTGGGCTCGGCATTCGCACAAATAGTTATTGCGCAAGGTTGCACTTTTGGAGGATGGGTGCAATAATGGCGTTTTTTTGGGAGAGTAGTAATGGAACGGGGATGGTTGGCTAGTTTTTCTTACGATGTGAATTGTGAGAAATTTGAAGATTTCGGATTCTTAATCAGAGGCCTTACTCAGCTCAGTGATAATCTGCATGGCTACAAAGCAAGATCAATACACTGGTTCACATGTAATTCGTAAAACTCGTAAAGCGAGGGAGCTTAGTTGAAAAAAAAAAACAAGGTTTTGCACTTTGCTTTACTTTACTTTTTTAAAACAAATAAGCATGTCAAGCTATAAGTTTGGTGATACCAATAAAGCTGAAGTGTAGCCAAGTTTGAGTCTTTCGTGAATTCTGTGAAATTCAGGTTTTAGTTTCTATTTGGAATAATGTTTTTTTTTTAGAGATTCTTCCAGAAATTTCTATTAAGATTGTCTCCAACAATTCCTCCTGGGGTTCCTTTAGCTAGTATTCCGATAGTGGGTCGTTCGGGACTTTGGAATTCGGGGTAATGGCATTCGGGTTAATGGTATTTGGGGTAATAGCTTTCGGGGTAATGGTGTAGAATCGTATGAGCATCCTCAAGGCACATTTCCATTAAACTATGCAGCGAATCGATTCTTAATTACCAACGTTGTCGATCTCCATTTCTAATGTGGAGTCCCTATCGAAATGTTTGAAGGAAATAACTCTTCCATTATGACGTGCAACCAATCAGCAAACGCCAACAAGTTAAACTATGCTCATTTAATGCAGCGACGTTGTTGCATTTCTCCTCCCGGCTATATGTGGACATTTCCGTTCATGGCTGTAAAATGTGCACACAGCATCACTGATCAGCTCAACGGCCATCACCGTTTATTGACATTTCCTCAATCAAGAAAAATTGATTAGGTACGGCTCACGAAAGGCATAATTCCTCATAAATACAGATTAGGGATGTTCAGAACTGTTTGGTTCGTGATACGCTCGAATGGAACAAATGCAAAAGTTTTGAAAAATTAGAACAAATGGTCACGTGAACCAACGGAAGCTGAAGGCTTCCATCCCCAAGCCGTAATTACATAATGAACATAAAGCTCGCGCAGGTTGATCGCTGCCTCTTGCACCTGCCTTCTTTTCTCTATCGCTCAGTAGCTAAAAGGGGCCATCCAACACTTTACATACGAATCTCCAATCCACCTTACCTCACTCATATGACGATGATGATGATGCTCGTGGGGCACGATTTTCTCCATCATCGCCATCCATGACCATTACCAATAATAGTGCCCGGCGAGCCCTTTTCTCGTATGTTACCCCACAAGCCTACCCATCACGTCTCTCATGCAGTAGAGTAGGTCAGTGGTTTCCAACCTTTTTGATGCTGCGACCCCTTTTGAAGTTTCACAAACATCCCGCGCATGTTCTCGAAATGAAAGTTAATGAAAATCTTCCATAGATTTAATTGTAAATCAACAAATATCCTTGGCAAACACACCCAAATGTCACGTCTATAATCCACCAAAGATAATTCTAGAACTCTGCAAACATCATCTGAAGTCTACGATTTTTTTTTTTCTAGAGGCCAATAAGAAACTTCTTCAAAAGATATTGTCAAATCCAACAAAAAAAATGTTTTTAATACTTTAAGAAGCTTGCAAATGGGCATCTTAGGAACCAACCAATCATTGAAAGCGTATCACGGCGTGTCTGGTAGAACAATATTATCAGAAAAAAATAGGCGTCGCTAAATCTTTCATCGTTGATAGATCGACTGTAGTTCGTTGTTTGTGATATATTGGCTTTTCAGTCTTGACAAAATTAAAAACTGTTATTTTATCTTTCATCATTCGAAAATATAGGTTTTTAGCCTTTATTTGACGGGTTTCCAAAAAAAATCCACCGAGGGATCCCGAACATTTTTTTTTAAATTTTAAGTTTTTGTTCCTTGTAGTACATTATTTTCAAATATAATCATGGTAAAAGACAGTTTTTTTTTTCTCTCAAGCTCCATGGTAGCCCAAATTTCAAATGAAAGTTGATATAACAAAGATATATAAGATTACATATTGTAATGGACATAACTGTCCTATGTGATCTTGTGGATTTAATAAGCCATAGGACACTTACTCGTACAGTGGCGGACATACTCAAATAATTTTCATTCTTTTACCGAGATCCGCACAGCTGAGCGGTCAGCAAATTAATTTAACTGATATGTCAGCATAACATTAAGTTTACTTAAAACAGCCCCATTGGGTGCCGTCACCAAACGTCACTTTTACTAAGATGTCAGCAAAGGACCTTTCACCGAGATTTGCACAGCTGAGAATTTAGGTGTGTATTTGATTCTATTGTATAGGGAAAGTGTACCAGTTATGGACATAGTGGTTCCCTATTTCGCCATACGGGATTGCTGGAATGTCTTTACATTTTGAAAAGTTTTTTGTGTTGTATTAGTTAGATTTAAGATGTATCTTGATGTTCAAACGTTCAAAAATATTTCAAATGTAAAAGTTATCGAAATTTCGCGTATGGCCAAATAGGGAACCACTATGGCCATAACTGGTACACTTTCCCTAACTGTTTTTTTTTATATTTAGAATAGATGAATTTTCTATTTCTTCTATCTGGAGTTACACCCCTATTGAGACAAAGCCAGCTTCTCAGATAAGAGTTCTTCGGTTACTCATTAACTAAGAATTTGATTCGCCAATGTTTTTTTTATATTGTATGTAAGAAAAATATTCTCGACCGATAAGATCTAATCAACCATGCTGAAAATTCCACAAACTATGCAACGCTCTAGCGGGAGGGAGGACTAGGCTCCATACAAAAAGCGTTATGGAGGAAGGGGGGTGTGAGGTGGTCAAAAATGTTCGATTTTAGCGTTATATAATAAATGGACGCTGCCTGATTGATACGAAATAAAGCTCTTCTGAACCATTTCTACAAATCAATAACACTTGCTGCTGGGTTAATATTTTCATCTTTTCCACAATTAATATGGTATAAAAAACAAAATGCCAAAATAGTGACTCTTTGAAATGAAAATAGTCTTGCAGTTGTGCTAACTCAACTGTTATATCCTTGAAAATATCGTGATCAACATGCACCATCTGGCTTCATAAATAAGCAAAAATGCCACATTTGTGGAACAAAAAAACTATTCAAGATTCTAGAAACGCCATTCCATGACCAAGTAGGTACTAACAGTTTGGTCCAGCGTTCGCATCAAAAGAATAATTGAGCATTTTTTTTTTCAAGCAGTACGAAACAGTCGATGGAATACGATATCTTTGGAAGTTTGTTCATTATGTCTCTACAATGGAAATTCCATGCACATCTGATATAAAAAAGGGACATATGATTTACACATTTGAGCCAAAAAGCTCCAAAAGGTAATGTAAAATGTAATGCTGCATGGAGCTAATTTTGCTACGACCAATAAATGCGGCCACTTGATTGATGTTTTCATGAAAAAGCCCAAAAAAATGCAAAATTTTAAATTAAATTAAATACTTCATACATAGAAATTTACAGGCGTAAAAGATAGTGTACCCTGTGTTTGCTGATGTGCGCACGAATGGGAAGGTATCTTTTCGAGATATTGAAACCCTTAAAAGAAAGCCTTAAGGCGAAGTAGGCCGTCATTGAAATTTGTACGCACCGTTGATGATTGTTGCTAATTCGTCCCACGATTTCGAATCAAAGAAAATCAGTTGGTTTTGCACTGACACAGCTGAAAAAGTATCAGCATACTATATGTATGTTGGCGCGTACAGTGATACTTTGTCAAGTCAATATAAACTATCAAGAATAAGTTTTATCACTTTGAAATTGCACGCAGCTAAGTCATCATTGCTGCCAAAACGAATGACAGGCTACTTCGCCTTAAAAATCTACTGTGAATTGCAGTAACTCAACTCTACGGGGCAAGTGGGCATATTAAATTTAACTTGTTAATCTACCTCATAATACTAACCGTTACCAATAATCACATAATTAACCATATTTCATGTTGAAAACATATATTTTATGAATAAAATATCAATTTACGAGGAGTATAAAGAAATTGTATTATTGTCGTTCCGCTTGTCAGAAAACCACTTTCACGGTGGAATTATTCTTATGATTTGATTTAACAGGAAATATCTTGCACTATATACTTATTTAATTTTGAAATTCCATGCTAAAAACATCAAAAACATTACAATACTATTGAAAAAGTCTGTGAAGTGTCACTTACTCCGGGTGCCCCAATAATATGCTTAATGAGGATTTTTTAAGCTTTTGCAAAAATTAGCATATTCAATTTACTTTCGTAGACTATTGTAATGTTGATCCATTCTAATTTTAACCTTTTAACGGTTGATTGGAAAAGAAAATTCTCAATAAATAACTAAGTACTCAACGGACTCTGAGCTGGGAAGCAGGCTATGTCCCAGCAGAGGTGTAATGCCAGGCAGAAGAAGAATAAATTTAATGTATTCTAACCATGAAAGGAAACAGTGCTCGGTTAGATATACTTTCACAGTACGAATAAGTGAACAGTCGAACTTCCAACATATCTAATCGAATAAGTGGCCTATAGCTCAATGAATCCTCAAAATCATATAGGACAGTTTTGTTTTTTACAAAATGAAACTCAATATATATGTATGTATATGTATTTTATGATCTTTTATATGGAAATGAAACTTTCATCGAGCTTAAGACCAACGAAACTGTCTTTTACAATGATTACATTTAAACATAATGTACTCTAAAGAACAAAAATTTTAAATAAAAAAAAAATGTTCGGGATCGGTGGATTTTTTTGGGAAACACATCAAATGGAAGCTAAAAACCTATATTTTCGAATGGTGAAAGATTTAGCGATGCCTATTTTTTTGTGATAATCCTTTCCCATATACCGTTTTGATTCATATTACGGACACTTAAGCCCTCAGTGAAGTATAACTCAGCATAGAGCATACAAAATCAATCATTCTGTATTATTCCTTAGCTTTATCGAGCGTCGGAAACCCTTAACTTTCGAATGGTGGGTAAAGAATACGCTTCCGCAACTTGAACAATTTTAAATAAATCAAAATGTGTGGCCTTTTCATGATTCTTATTCCGGACGTTTCCTCACTTTTGCCCCATATTCCGGACACTTTGATTCAAATTCCGGACAGCTCATTATAATCATTAATAGAACAGTCGAATCATAAATTGAAATCGTCGATCCACTTAAGAGACGTCTAAGGTAGATGGGCATTATAAATTTGCATAGATATTAATGGAAAAAGCTTATTAAATCGAGCCTCGAAAGTGAGAACTTTTGAATGGCAAAAATTGAAACATTTCGTGTGAAATGTTTCCCATACAAAGTAGAGTGTCCGTAATTTGAAGCTGTCCGTAATATGAATCAAAACGGTACACGCCGTGCGTATCTTAAAAATGTCTTCAAGAAACTTGTCAGAGATCCGTCAAGTGATGTGATCCGTCAAGAGATCCTTCAAGTGATTTTTCAAGGGTCTATAGTACAGATATCAGTCAAAATCTCATAAAAAATCCTGCTGATGAATTCGAGATGATTTCGACCAAATTCGCATTGGACAAATATTTATACATAGCCGGTTAATTAAAATTAGACTTGTGATTTCTAATTGACATGATGCCATTGAAAGTATTTTATTAGTAATTGCACCCCGTTAATAACGCAACACTCTTGCAAAAGAAACGAGATATGAAAACACGACACATATTTCAAATGGCTTCGCGGACTCCCTATGAAGTCGTCACAAAGCCCTCTAGGTGTCCTCAGACCACCGGTTGGGAAACCCTGGACTAGATAGTTAACCAAACCAGTTTACCAACTCGCTGCAATAGAAGAAAGCTGCCTAGCAGCGGTGAGGATGGGGGGGGGCTGGCATTCACACGTGTGTGCAACGGAGAACACGGGTGTAGAGTTCGTTTATTATCAATTAACCTATCTTTCCTATACTTTTCGTTCCAATGGTGGAGATATGTTGCCTTCTGTCTGTACCCCAGCAGACGGTTTCCAAACGGACCAACTTGAAGTTGGTTGGAATTCGATAGCAGGCGAATGGAAGAGGCCCCCCTGCTTGACGTCAAAGAGCATCGAGGGTTTTTTGTGCTTTCGTCTGTGGCTTTCATGGCCCATGATCGTGGCATCACTAACCTTCTGAACTATTTCTGCATCTCATAAACAATATACGCTGCGCTGCACTGCAGTTGGTAATCATGTCAGGAAGCTTTCGTGAGCCCATAAGACAATGTGTGTTGAAGCGGAATGAATGCAGGGAGGTTGGAGGGAACATAACGTTCAACGTGGATGTTTTGGGACTGTTTGGTGGAAGAGATATCCAAGGAATTCATTATTTCGATACAGCAGGGTTAAAACTCCGTCGATCGAGAATATTTTTGGGCTTGAAATTGTCCCGTCTTTCCTGGGCAGAGAATTTCTTCGTACTTGCCACAAGATATACATATGCAAAAATGAGCAATTGGCAAAGAATACTCTCAACGAATTAATAGTTGTGAAGGTGCACATAAACGAACTAAGCTAAGAAGCAGGCTCTGTCCCAGTCTGGACATAACCCCAGAAAGAAGGAAAATGAATATAGACTAACCATAGCGTAGAAAGTACATCGTTTATAAGAGTTCTGTTCCTGGGAAAAACAAAATCTAGAAGACTTTTATTGATTCAGAATTCATGTGGGAATTTCTGGCAGAACCCCTGGACAAATTTCTTAAAAAAATCATGGAATAATGTACACAGAAAAACTATAAGAATCCTGTAAGGAATAACTGGAGGAATGCCAGAAGGAGGAAATTTCTGGAGAATCCTCGAAGGAATCCTTGGAGCAATATCATGTTGCTTCGATAAAGCTTTCATGTAGGGATTTCAGGAGGAATCCCTGGAAGTTCTTCTTCTTCTTTCTGGCGTTACGTCCTCACTGGGACAGTGCCTGCTTCTCAGCTTAGTGTTCTTATGAGCACTTCCACAGTTATTAACTGAGAGCTTACTGTGCCAATGACCATTTTTGCATGTGTATATCGTGTTACAGGTACGATTATACTCTATGCCCTGGGAGGTCGAGAAAATTTCCAACCCGAAAAGATTCTCGACCGGTGGGATTCGAACCCACGACCCTCAGCTTGGTCATGCTGAATAGCCGCGCGTTTACCGCTACGGCTATCTGGGCCCCTAAAGTATTACTAGTGAATTTTCTGTAAGAGCACCTGGATAAATTCCAAAAGGTAAACCAAGAGTAAGGAGTCTCACGAGGAATAATCGGAATAATAGACATAATAATAATAATGATAGAATCCCATTAAGAATGTATGTAGAAATGCCTTGAAAAATTAATGTAGAAGTTTCTAAAGAACAACATAAAAAATATCTGAAGGAATAACCGAGAGAAATCATTGGGAAAAGTCATCAATAAGCAGTCGATTATACTTGAAGATGCTGAGGTTTTTGGAAAAGCTAGAACAACCGTATACTTCTATAACTATTCCGATTAGTTGTATGAAGAGTTAATGGTATGTAGCATATTTGTATCATTCTTCCTAGCTACAGCTATCTTCCGCTATCTTGCTGCATCATTCTTGATAACTACATCAAACATCATAAGTTCTATCTACCACTAGAATTGAATAAATCGGCTTAACCGCTTACCACAGTGGTATACAATCGGTCGAATACCTAATCCATCACAAATCAAACACTTCTACTTCCAAGGTAGCTGTGGGAAATGCAGAAGATTCGTCTCTAGTAACAATTGCTTTTTAATTAACATACCTTCCTATCCCCGATAAACGTGAGGCGCCGGCACCGTTATCATTCTAGATATATTAAGGATAGTGAGATTGTAAGGGTAGACGGGGTGGTTTGGCCAATGGGATGGAATGAGCAGCCCTTGAAAACTGCATACATGCTTGAAATTTCATCTGAAATAGTATGTAACCCCAAAGCTGACAAGGAAATTAAGCAATAGGCATGCAATTCGAAACATAATGAAAAAGAAATAAATGAAGTTCGAAAAAACTGCCCATATTGCCCCGAATAGCTCTTTCACATTTCATCATTTTAGAATGATATTGTTTCACTGTTATAATGATCTTTAAAATAAAATCTTTTCCACGGAGTTTTCATAAATACTAATAACTTTCAAGTGTAGTGAAAAATATAATTGTATTTTTTGATTATATGAGATAATTTTACAACAAAAAATAGGGTGCTAATTTCACCTCATCGGTAAAAAATCGACTCAAAAAAATTACAAATTTTGAAAAATCGTTCATTTTTTCGTGAACTTTATAAGTCAACGGAAACCATACTGATCTAGTGTTTTGATCTAAGAATTATTGGAAATCATGCAAAAGTCAGAAGTTTCCATAATATTTTCAGGACTTTTATCGACTTTTCCTTAAGGTGGTAAAATGCTAAAAGCGAAGCCCCATCTGAGTAGTTCTCAGTTCACTATTGTGTGGTATTGCTGTTTTAAAATAAGCCAAATTTTGTCTTCATAGCTGCTTGCATTTTTCATAGGAATTCTACTACATAGTTCCGTCTCCTGAAATATCGACAGATTATTTAATATATTCATCAAATAAATCCTCTCAATTTGTTTAGAAACTACACTTTAAAATCAGAGATCGTTTTAGGATTTCCTTTGAAATTCATTAAGGAGTTTTTCCGTGGATTTCTGAAGCAAGTTTTCAGGCTACAGTGATGAAGTGTGCTGAATCATCTTTTTGGTATTATATCCTACTTCTCAGCTAAATGTACTTCTGCTGTTATTAACTGAGCTTTATTTGCAGAAGTTGCCATTTTCGCACTCGTATATCGTGTGACAGGCGCAAGGAAATCAAGGATTTTTTTAATTACGAAAAGATCCTGGACCGCGAATAGAACCGAGACACCTTCAGGATGGTTTTGCTTCGTAGCCGTAGACATTACCTCTAGGCTAAGGAAGGTCCCATGGTGAGTAATAGTATGGTGAAGCTAGTAATAATCTTCCGAAAAATCTTCTTGCGATAACAGAGACATTTCTGAAGAAATAATTAAGTCTGTTACACTTAGAATTTGGCCGCACATTACTCAAAAGAGAAAAAAAACGCCTAAAATTTTTTTCTCGTTATTTGGTAGAATTTCCGGTAAGTTTCAATGGAAGAATATAAGAAAAATATGTTTCAGCTTTTCAGATGAGTTTTCAAACTTTTTGTCATATTATACCCATAAATTCTTGCACGTACCATTATACACTTAAGATGAAATTTTTTCCAATAAAATGTCTAAATCAGATGGTGTTTCTATCATTTTGACTTATTTCTTAGATTTACGCTTGATTATTGCCCAAAATTTTTCGATCTTTTGGATATATGGACTTTTTTGGTGCACTAATACTTTTTCACACCACACCATTCTATGACGTCATGACTGTAATGGCAGCTAGCTTAGTCGGTTGGAACCTTATTATACCATAGTTTGATTGAATTAATTGTAATTAATTGTATTCTAAAGACACTTTTCTATGTAAACTTGTCTATTTTGTTGTTTCAGTGATGATTTTCTTATATTACACTGCGGAACACGTTTTTGTCTAATGCACAGAAATGCCACTATTCACTTAATAAGGGGTTGCTGAATCCATTGCCGTTTTCAGAATTATCATAGCACGTCTAGTTTTTTGAGATATTGGCTGTTGAAAATTCAAAAAATAACTATTTCAGCCAACTTGCATGCAAGTTTGTCAGCTTGTAAGGGAATTTATTTGCTTAATTTGCCACAGAACTGTATATAACAATATTTATCCACAAACTTTATAATATTTTCGATACCCAAAAGATATTTTTGATGGTTTAGAAAAGTATTGTTTTTTTTCATATAAGAGAAACAAAGAATTTTGTATGGAGCATGCAAACATGCTGAAATAATCTATTTAATCTAAATTTTATCGTGCGATTTAGACCGAATCATATCTTGAATGAAAGTTAAAGTCATATTTCGCATGCTTGATGGATTAGATCACATCCATTAAATTTCATGTAAACATAAATGAAACCAGTGTAGCCAAAAATTGTAACGTGCTGGAACATTTCAGAGAACGCCATCAGATTCAGCAACTTTAAACCTACTAGAGTCACCTAATTTGATCTTTGAGATACGCAAAAATGTAATTTTTGTTACTCTTGTAACCGCAGATAGCTTGCCAATTCATAAACTTGCAAAAGAATGTATCTGCAAAACCCTATTTGGAATTACCCGGTAGATAAATCTTATGTTCTACACGGTAAAATTATTGGTTTATCGTTTAAATTAATTCCAAACCTGTCAAAAATAAGTCGAACAGGATTATTTTTGATTTTCAAACTGTCAATTTTAAACTTAAAAATTATTCGCAGTAGTTCAATTGTTTCTTTCTCATTAAAATTCCTTCAAAAAGAAGTATTTAAATCCAATCGGATTATTCAAAAAGATCAACTATTATTACTCTAAGCACACATTGCAACTTCTTTCGAAGAATGCATCTAGGTATCCCTCTAAAAATTCAAATAGATATACAAATGCGAAACTGATTAATTGAATTGTTTCATGATAAGAAAGCTACAGTATTTCGTAGCTTGCTTCAATGAGCCTATTTTTCCTTGTTAGGGTGAGATCCCATCGAACCGGACACATAAGCCCTTAATTTATTATTTGAAAAATGTTGATTTTATGCGATCTTTGTGCCCATTTATGATAAATATTATCATTTTTGTAGTGTAAAAAAAAAATATTCGAAAAAATAAATATAAATCTTACGGAGAACCCAGTATCGTGAAGGTAGCTTAAGCTGGAAGGATACGCTTGTGTATGTAGTGTTTTAATACTACAGCTGGGCAGGGCATGTTGCAAGAATGCCGGACAACAACCCTGTAAAGATGATGTTCGCTTCGAATCCGGTCGGAACAAGAAGGCGTGGGGCGCAGCGAGCTAGGTGGATTGACCAGGTGTACCATGACCTGGAGAGCGTGGGCCGCAGTCGAGGATAGAGAGAAGCGGCCATGAACCGAGTGAATTGGCGCAATGTTGTTGGCGAGGTTTTATCAAAAATAATTGATATAAAACCAAAAAAAAAAATAATAAAATATAAATCTTGACATAACATTTTAATGGTGTATTCTAGTACCAAATTGGCCAATCATGCAAGGTGGCTCCGGTATTGAGAAACATTCTGAAAATTGCTCTATTTCTGTAAATTTGTGTATCATCGAATGTTTTTTACTCCATGAATAATTTATTGCATTTGCAACATTTATTTTACGATGTTGTTTTGAACGCTATTTTTTTGTTTTTCTTGCATGTTTGATACCATGATCGATGAAATCCATGAAAAATGAATATATTTTTAGAACTGGTGCAAAAATTACAAAGATATCATATAACAAATTATGCTGTCCGAAAATGGGGAACAGGAGGTGTATGACCAAAATTGTAGTTGGTCCACTTTTATTTCAATGTGTTACAAAATACATTCATACTTTTCAATTATGATTAAATTCGATCATGCTTGCGTTATCCTATATATAATATTTACTATTTAGGCCCAAATTTGAAGTGGTACATCAACTTTTTAACGATTTTCAAACACCTTTACTTTTTCAGAAAGGCGTACATATTTCAAGGATGTGTTATTGTACGCAAACATTACTCTCCATAATAACTTTCTTTTCTTCTAATACACCAACTTGATTGGATCACGATCAAATTTTCGTATTTGTCCGGAACTGAAATATCTCCCCCTTAATAAAATTTTATTATGCTTCAATATCTTATGTTCGGTGTTTTTATTTTATTTAAAACATTCCATGGGCACATAAAGCTCTCAGCTAATAACTGTGGAAGTAGGTACTCATAGAATTCAAAGCTGAGAACCAGGTTCTGGTTTAAAAGAGATTATGTTAAAAAAGGTTTCTAAGTTTAAAGTTTCAAACCTTCAAATTGAGTTTCTCAGGTCAGGGCTTATAACAGATTTTATGACTTCAGTAGGTGATCCAAATCTAACCATCGATTTTTTTTTCTCTTTCGCAGGTAAGTCGGCAAAAGAAAATTCGATTTCCAGGTAAATGTATCAATAGCACATAACAAGCTGTCTTGCATAAGAGAAGTTTTTCAGCGCAATGTCTCCGGAGCACTTCTTCACCGGTCTTCCAATCGTAATTAAATCCGATTCCTCGTACCAAACCAAGAGATCATCTGTTAACAATTAAATCACGACCAAGCCAAACAGCCCCCCGAAAAAAAAGAAGTGTGCTCTATTCCCAAACCCCCCTATTACGTATCGCTCGACTCACGGTTAAGGCAGGCGGATTGGCCTTTCCAACCACAAACTCTCGGACCCGATAATGACAACAATAAATTGCACGTTTTGCTCAAACTCGATGTTTCAATACACGAGAATCCATCGGCTGGCTATACAAAGTGTGCCGCCACAGTTTACCCCGATGAATTAGGAGAAAAAATGTATGAGATACCATAACTAACAATTATATTACAACAACGGCAATAACAACAAAAAACGAATAACCATTTCTGCGGTATATCAGACGTTCATCGCCGTCGTCGTCGTCATCATTTGCTGTACATAAAAATGGAACATGTCGACGAGACCAGGAAGAGCGGTCTTTTAGCCTTCTTAACCACATTGCGCTCGGGGGGCAGTGAGTCTAAGTCGAGATGGTTTCCTTTCTCATATCCAGTGCTCTCTTAACCGTTGCCAACTCGAAGCTGGGTGAGTGTATTTCGAGTTTATTAATCAATTCATAAGAGTCCCATCCTCGGGTAAGTTCTCTTTCCCTCAACAACGAGGGGAAACTTGAGGGTCTACTTGGGGCTTAAGAGATGTTCGGAGAAATGCGGATAAACAAATATGACCTCCGATACAAAGCGAATGAATAAAAATATGGAGATTGGACGTTTGTGTTAATGTAGAATATGTTATGAGAAGGTACTATGAGTTATTGATATCAATCTCTTGTATATTTCTCTTCTTCTTTCTGGCGTTATGTCCGAACTAGGACGAAGTCTGATTCTCAGCATAGTGTTTTCATAAGCAGTTCCACAGTTATTAGCTGAGAGCATTCTTTGTCGAAGGATCATTTTCTGTACATAGGGTGTCCCAGAAAGTATGGGCACGACTTTGATACTGAAAATCATAGTACTTTTCCAAACAATCAAATATTTTTTATAGGCTATTTCAATTAGCATCTGTGATACATTTATTTGATTTAACGATCGTTTACATTGAACATTTTGATTTTAGAAAATCAATTCTTATCTGGTCAGCACAGACCCACAGTTTTTGTTGAAAAATAACTAGTTTTTATCAAAATCTTTCGCCGTGGTAAGTTCAAGTACATTATATATATTAGTATAGGGTGTCCCAGAAAGAATGGGCACGACTTCATCATACTGCCATTTCAAGACTAGTGAAGACAAAATCTGATTTTTGCACATTCGATTACTGTACCCAACAAGAGTAGATTGCGATTTTTTAATGAATAATTTTATAAATAATGTGTTGATTTCGTTACATTTCTTTGAAGCATCTTTTATCGCGTTATTTTTGAGCGGCGACTTTGTTCTACAAAATTTGTTCTATGTCAGAAAGGGGTCATGCACAAATTACGTCACGCTCCAAGGGGGGGAGGGGGTCAAGCCAAGCGTGACAAGCCTTACAAAATTCAAGAAGGTCTCATACAAAAAACGTGACAAAGGGGGGGGGGGTGGTCGAAAAAGTCGAAATTTTGCGTGACATAATTTGTGTACCATCCCAAAGTTCGTATAATAAAAATCTGAAAAAATAAATTTATCAGTGACGATATGATAATTGATCGGACTATTATTCATTAAAATTAAAATTTTAAACTTAAGCATGTAAAACTTGTATTGGAACTAAAAATCTGATTCCAGCCGTGGTCGATTTGAAAATGGTCAAAATACAAATCCTTATATTTACGTAAAAACAGGAATTAATGAAAATTAATGTTGCATATCCAAGAGAATAAGGATTAACCTTTCGTTAATTTAAAATCTGTTGTTTTTATTGCTATTTAAACTACCTGAACAGTTATACCTTCGACTTACGTGAAGAGAAAAATGTAAGATTTTTCTGGCGTTACGTCCCCAATGAGACAGAGCCTGCTTCTCAGCTTATTGTTCTTATAAGCACTTCCACAGTTATTAACCCGTATAGGCCTGAGTGAAAGAAAAAATACTAAAACCTTCACCGCTCAGCGAATTCTAAATAGATTCAAATAATTTTTTGTCAGTATACTAGCACACATATCTAGTTTCTAGAAGTGGACAGAGGAACCCGGAAATATTCATGTGGTTGGAGTTATTCCGGTGGATCACTGGGTCAGGTCGGGTCAGAAGGGTACGGTGCGTTTGTGCCCCTGGAGGTAGGCAAATTTCAAGTCACAGATTATTTCCAGAATCGGTTATAATGTGGCCACTACATGACGGAATTTTAAGAAAATTACATCAGTGCAAACCTTTTGAGAAACGATTGAATTGGATTACTATGAGTTTTGCATTTGATAAATCCTACAAATTACCATTTTCGGGTCCCGAGACGTCTCAAACTTACGATAAAGTTACCAATTTGTTTCTGAACATCTGTGCCAAGCTTATGGGAACGCATTTTATAGTACAATTATGTTTGATTTATACTTTTCGAGCTTTGAAACGGTTTAGTATTCAACTAATCTATAGCCGGTTCTTCCAGGCATTACGTCCGAATGGCCACATCCGGTATATTTTGAACGGTGCAAAACCCTTCATTTATAATGTTGAATATTAGATCTTAATGATTTATGCAAATTAAAATGATTGTCATTGCAAATAAATAAAGGTAACCTGGCATGTCCCAAAAAATAGCCTTTTTTTACCCGACTTGACCCAGTAACCCACCAGAATAACTCCGGCCACAGGAATATTTCCGAGTTCCTCTGGCCACTTTTAGAAACTAGATATGTGGGCCAGTGAACTGACAAAAAATCATTTGAATCCGTTAAGAATTCTCTGAGCTGTGAGGGTTTCAGTATTTTTGCTTTCACTCAGGCCTATACGGGTTAATTGAGAGCTTACTGTGCCAATGACCATTTTTGCATGTGTATATCGTGTGGCGGGTACGATGATACTCTATGCCCCGGGAAGTCGATAAAATTTCCAACCCGAAAAGATCCTCGACCGGTGGAATTCGAACCCACGACCCTCAGCTTGGTCTTGCTGAATAGCTGCGCGTTTACCGCTACGGCTATCTGGGCCTCTAACAAAGCCAAATAAAATTTCAAACAAAAATGTATGTAAAACATCCTTTATAAAGGAAGGACTTTACTTGAAGGTTTCAATTAAAGAGCTTTTGGTTTATTTGGGAATACTAGAAGTTGAGTTTTGGAAGCATCAGGAGAAACCTTCCATTGTATGAAGAAAAAATACAAACTTTTTGCAATCTACTACAGATGACACGCAGACTTCGTCCTTTGACGGAGATGCCTGTGTCATCCGCAAACAAAGATTTTTGTCATCCCTGAGGTAACTCAGGTAAGTCAGAAGTGAAAATATTGTATAATATTGGTCCCAAAATGCTGCCTTGAGAAACACCAGCTAAGGAAGCTTTCTAACACACCAGCTAAGGATTATTCTAACAATGTATGTTGAAAAATTAAAGTTTTTTAGGATCGTCATTGTTAATAACGGAATCGAATATAACTTCATTTTTTTATATTTCTCCGTGCTTGAGCAACGAAATATGCTAAATAAAAAAAAGCATTGTCAATATCAAATTTTATTTACAAAGAAATGTTTACGTCAAGATTGCTGTCGATTGAATAATTCAAAGTGAAACTGAAAGGATTTAGAATCATTTCATGGGAAATTTAAAATGTTACAAAATGATGACCAGAATCAAAGTCAGCGTAAGTTACCAGTCAGTTAGATGAACAAGTTGGGCTATCAGGATACTGAATTTAGGAATATACAGAAAATCATTCGTCAAATATAATCCTGCCGATAAAATTGCTTTGAGAATTGCTGAAAATCAATTTCCTCGAGTATGTAAATTTATTGTCCAATGTATTGAAAAGGCAAATAGGCAGCTATGAAAGTATACAAATCAAGTTGTGTTTCTACTAAAGCAACCAAAGTTCCAAAAACATTTGTTTCAAATGACGAAAAAACAATGTTTTTTTTATAAATCTATAAATGATAATACTTACTCAACCACATGCTCTATTGAGGCGATCATCACGATATGCGAAATAAGTGTAGATCTCTTTTGATCCAAGTGTTCAATAAATTTATGTAATAACTGCAATATGTGCGCTATTACCTGTGAATGTTAAGATGTAGATGAATCGAAGCCAAACTTCAAATTTTCAAGAGCACAAATCTGGAGAACCGAACACCCATTTGAGCTAAAAACTCGATTGGTCACCAGCAGCTAGTGACCAATTGATTATGTTTTCATGTTAAATGGATGTTTGGTTTTCCATATTTGTTCTCTTGAAAATTAGAAGTTTGGCCACAATCCATCTTCACCGTAAAAGGAGATTCTGGTGGCAATTTTTTAGAAATATTTTGAGCTATCTGTTGAATAAATTCAAATTCTTACTGGATAGTTTATCTACAAATGTTTACGAAAATTTCAGTTAGGATTTGCTTATAGACTTAACTGAAAGAAAATATTGGTAATTTTTAAAAAAATCGCCCAAGTACAAATAAATCAAATATAATTTTAAAAAAATCGTCCGAATATTAGAAACAACAGCTGATTACTGTGTGGGTGCCCTTTAAGGAAAACTTGTCCTTAAAAATTGTTTTAAGTTCAGTCAAAATATTTAACACAGTTTTAGCAGAAATTCTACAAACAAATATCACCTAGATGACGAAGATAAAACTCATTTACTTCAGAAACTTATCAATACCTTAGTGAAAAACATTCCCAAGAGCTCAAGCAGAAATTTCTCTAAGGTTGAAGATACAGTTTTTTAGTAATTCTTTCGCTTGAATTCGCTTGAATTAGTAACTACTTTAGTTGTTTATTTCACCAGACGAAAACAAAATATCTTGAATTATGAAATATTTACAGTTGTTCTGCAGAAATTAAAATTATACTAATCGTCATTAAACTTTCTGCCAACTTTCTCTAGAAATACGCTAAAATGGCAATATCTGACATTTTAGCGTATTTCTAGAGAAAATTGGCAGAAAGATATGAGGAAGAGATTCATGTCTGCTTAAATATCAAGATCCTAGCAAATTTGGGATGGCAATGTGCTTGACGTGGGAACGTCCAGTATCATCAGTTTCTCAAATTGTCATCCATTTCAACCCTTATTTTATGGAGATTCCAAAATTTTCTACAGATCACTCAGTTTTGCTGGACCTCTTCCCCTTCCCTCTTCGAACAGGATCTGATCAATGGCTGTTTGCTATCGAGTTTGAGAGATAGAAGATAATGTACAAAATCATCAACAATAAAATAAAGTCGATCATGTCTCATGCCGTTGTCTAAACATTCTTAAGTTCATATCCATCCCTATAAAATGGAACTGAACATATATAGGATCGTCCATTATTCACGTAAGGGGTGTTGGGGGGAAGGGGGGCTTTGAGATATCTTCCGTGCCATAATTTTATTTTTTTAAATTTTCATTCAAAAAATCATACCATAGGGGGGAAGGGGTTGAAAAACCCACCAAAATTTCCTTACGTCAATAGTGGACAGTCTATCAAATTCGCATAGAAAATTCTTTGATGCCATGATATATAAGAAAAAGAGGTCTCTGCAACTCCCTCAAGTATTCTACTAATTACAAATTCCAATTGTTGCCAGAGCAACCCTCGATTGTTGAAAGATGTGTCAATCTTGTCCAATAGGTCATGCAAAGTTTAAAAACTCCAATTGGCAAGTGGATAAGAAGAAGTCAAACCTTATTGAATCGTTTATGACTTGATACTTACCATGTATCGTAGGTGCTCAACATTAACATAATGATGAAAATTAAAATCTGAGGCTACTGAAAAGCATTTAAATTGCTTCAAAATAATTATTTAATTTATATTCTAAACATTTTGAAAATAACAAAAAAAAAATTCTTGGGTGTTGATAAAAACGGAATAATTTGTTAACGAAATCGGAACGTGACAAAATCGAAGCGTGATAAAATCGGAACGTGATAAAAACGGAACATACCTGTATTCCTTAAGAAATCTTCGTTCCTTTCGACTGGAACAAGGTAAAAAAAACATTTTCTCAGAAGGCAAATACCGTGCTGATCCGGATTTCAGGCACTTTACTGTGTATGAATTTCACACCGTTTTTTCTAGTTTTGTGCCAAATGTTCCCACTTTGGTGCCTTATTTTGTTAAGTATTTTCTAATTCACGATAGATATCTTTAAAACATATAATGCAAAATAAGCTTAGACGTCCTTTCAACGGTTCGAAGAATTTAATTATTTATCTGACTGATTTAGTTAATCGTTTCATTAGTTTTCTAGATTTCAAATCAATGTGTTGTTCGGAATATGATTCAGAAATTGAGGGGGTGTCTGAAATCAGAAGCATGAAGGGCCACAAACTTCACGTTACAGAAACGAAATCTAACCACTGGAAGTGGAGATTTGTTGGTGCTTAACAATGCTTTAATTTTATTCAGAATAGATTGAGAAAATGTTGATTTCCTGGTGGATTGGAAAAATCATGGAGGATTTCATGGATGAATTATAAATTGTTTGAAATGCTTGCATTTTTGAAAAATCACCGTTATTGCCAATTATGAATGAAGGTCTCGAAGAGAAAAACACCCTTTTGAAACTGAAGTGAAAGTTATACCTCGTATGTTTTTATTTTTTTGCGAAATATAGGAAATCCTGGATATTGAACTTCATGACGGTCTAGTACTATTTATCAGAGGCATATTTGAAGAAATGCCTAAAAAGTAATTAAAATAAAATTATTTCTCACTGCAAGTGTGCTCGTATTGAACAAAAGAATGAATTGATCCATGTTAAGAGGAAAAAAAACCCGATAATTTTGATTCTATACCAAGTAAAATTTGAATCGATACTTTTCAGTGTGACACCAAGTATAGGTATCGAATGAAACCAGGCATTGCAGAATTCGTTCTCAATTGATTGACAAGTTGTAACACGAATGATAAATAGTGACCAAAGAGAGAGCAATGATAAACCCCATTTTTGTCGCTCATTTAAGTGTGTAAGTGTTTTACTTTTCCGGCATGATAAACAATGCCTGGACATTTGACAGCAATAGTGTTCCCCTGGTTTGGACCTTATTTAAATGGGTTTTATCATGTACTGTTAGCCCCCCGCTATAATCCAAACTGTAACAGTAGACGATAAACAGATTCTCATTATGTGTAACAGATCATGATTATTACAAAGAGAGATAAGTGAAAGATACTCTCAGAATTCAACCCCTGAATGGAACTACTTAAATCAAATGACTCCTTTCTCATGCGCGTTTTTGTAAAAAAAATGCAATCATAACGCGAAGGAGCTAAACAATCTTGTTTCATTCACGAAAGCTTATTGAGAAGTTTGGTGTAAAAGTATTTTTATTTTATGAACAATTAAAATGTGCAATCCATAAAAATAAAAATATCGAAATCATTTTTGTTCTCTATTTTCTTTGTTATAATAAGTATTTATATAATTCAAGTAAGTATCTATACTTTTGATTCAGTATTTTATTGGTATCCATGTATGTTCAAGTAAAAGTATCGATACATACCTTGAATTCATGTAGAACATTGTTTAGAATTGATTAATGGGAATTTTGAATTATAAATTCACATAAATGTATACTTAGCGTAAACAATCTATAATTTAAAAAAAACATATCAAAAATTAAACAAGTATTACAAAACTACTGAATATGCCAAGCGAACTGATGCAAAACCATTAATCATCAAAAATCACAAAAATAGTAAAATGACTAAAAATTCTCTCAAACGACGAAATTTGTAAAATCCATAATTTTTCCAATAGATTCATATCTATGTGACCTGTCTCCTTAAGCCCTCTCTTGAAACAAAAAACTTGAGGTAATGGCTGTAATTTGGTAATCTAGAATTACCTATTATTTAAATGGCACAAGTTCTGTGACCATCTGTACACATTCTTCTCAATACAACTGAAGAAAGAATCAGGTTAACGAGTATATCTCCAGCTTGAGAACTCCACCTTTTCCTTAGGTATCAAAAAACAGAAAAACAGGATTTGCGGGTCACTCTGGAGTCTAGTGTGGCACCAATGTGGCGTCGCCGCCTAGCACGTTACTTTAGCCCGTTATGACGACAGCACTCGTCAAATAACAATAAACACTATGAAAAAGTGCCCTAGGATGATGTCTCGAACTCGCTAAATGTCATGCACGGGCCCCGGAGTGTTTCCACCAGCCAAGGAGGCAAACAAATGTGTCAATTCATTCCCATTTTTTACGCCGGTTTGTCTAGCTTGATACCTAGAGGGATAGGGTTAAGAACGCCAACTGGTTTGGCGGTTAGTGCACGCGGTAAGACCTATTTAGATGCGAATGGCACGCTTGAGCGTAGATTAACTGTAGTGCAGTTGGATAGGTTGAATAGTTGTCACGTATAGTTGTAATGTTGTTTGTCAACTCGCGAAGGCGACGTGCGATTATTATGGTGACCTCCCGTTAGACTGAGTTATACCTGTGAATGCCACCATGAACGGCATTTTTTGAATAATGTGTGGATGTGAGAAAAGTGTCATTAGAAAATATGGCACAATTAAACACAACGTTATGTATGAATCGTGCGTAAACCATATTTAGACTTAAGATGTGCTGATAAGTGATTTCAAGGCAAAACATGCTTTACTCGTGCGAATCTGGTACACAACACCAATGACGGTCTTACTGTTGAGATCGAAATTCGCTTATCTGCCAAAGGATAATTTTTTAGTGGCATTAAATGGTAGGCAATTTCCTGAAAATGCATTTACTGCTAGAAACATTCTTCTTCTTCTTTCTGGCGTTACGTCCCAACTGGGACAAAGCCTGCTTCTCAGATTAGTGTTCTTATGAGCACTTCCACAGTTATTAACTGAGAGCTTTCTTTGCCGATTGACCATTTTTGCATGTGTATATCGTGTGGCAGGTACGAAGATACTCTATGCCCTGGGAATCGAGAAAATTTCCCTTACGAAAAGATCCTCGACCAGCGGGATTCGAACCCACGACCCTCAGCATGGTCATGCTGAATAGCTGCGCGTTTACCGCTTCGGCTATCTGGGCCCCATACTGCTAGAAACATGTCTACCTCTAATTTTGATCTTTCAACTGAACAATTGAATCAAATTATTGATGCAATGTTCAAAACCACCACTATGGCTGAAGCAGTCCAAGTTGGTGTAATATTTACTAATCGAATTATTTTTAGAGCACGTTTGTCTAATGAATCCAAATTTTTGGTAAAATGAACACCTTAAGGAAATCATCTTGTTTCTGTCAGAAAAACGAGAAATTTGTATAGCTCTATCGCACAACATCAAAAATAGAGATGTAATCTATAGCAGCGACATGGATACAAACTAAAATAGCTAATATTTCACATATTTTCTTCGCTATCAAAAAGCGATGAAAATGTTCATTTTACCTGCACTATGTGGATAAAATGAACAGCGATTGGTGGTAAAATGAACACCACGCAAAAAACGTGAGCAAACCAAATTTTTCTTAAAATTTTCATTGCTCCACCGAAAATACATCCATTAATGATTGTAACCAATTCAAAAAGAATTCTAAAGGTATCAGATTTGACATCATATCATAACAATATTCACCTCAATGGAAAAACCTCAAGCCTTCCGAGCTTAAAGTTACGTCAGTTCTAATTTTCAAACGTGGTTTTCTAAAATCTTAGTTTTCGTTGATATTTTCACTTAAATTAATCTCCGTATCAACTCGAACAATCAGATTTATTCTCTAAATCGTCCGTGCGTGATAAAAATCTATCGAAATTTATTTTTTCTCGGTAAAAGGAACTGTGTTCAATTTACCACCCCTGTTCATTTTACCACCACTTCCCCTACTCGTTCTTTCAATGATAAAGAGGACGAGCTGTTTAATTTTCTAGGTAGCAGCGAATAACATACACATGGTAGTAATTACTGAAACTTATTTGAAAGCTGGATCCAAACTCAAAAGAGATCCAAACTTTTTTGCTAATCGTAATGATCGAGTTGTGGAGGAGTTGCTATCATCATTCATAGGCTTACCGTGATGCATCAATATCCGGACGCTTAAGCAAGGACGAATGTTTAATTTCAGTTTCGATCAAGTTTTTCTCAAGTTAAGAATAAGTTCAATTATTTTATAGACAGTTTAATATTAGATCTAGGTAATACTGACAAATTTCATGTCTAAAATTACATTGATAACATGTAAAACGCTGATTTAATAAACTATGCCTTGTCCTTAAATCCGGACACCAGAAGTAAGCTTTGTATTTAAATCCGGACACTTGCGAATCAAAATCCGGACAGCTGATCGTAACATGCATTTTTCATAAAGTATGTAAAAAGAATAGGTTTAATCGATGAAATACCTGATTGATTAGAACATTAAACACAATCAGGCTCCATCATACATGATTGAATGAAACATAATTGTATTTTAGCTTTAATTACCTCACCTGAAGCCAGAGATATCCGATTCAGAGCTGTGGGTTCGAAATGTTGCGTTGATTATTTAAATTGATTATTTTTAGGCATTCAAAGGGCATTCTGTTCACTAATGACACTTCTTAAAACGACATTGGGTTAATATTGTGTTCAAATTTACACTCTCGAGCACGTAAAACATACCACTTTAAAAAAATGTCCGGTTTTAGAGCCATTTGCCTGTAATTCCGGACAGTCTCTGTTCACAACTTTAAATGGCTATCTACACCACATTTGCAGCCACGATGTAACACAATCTTCGAAGAATCGTCGTTTTCACTTGTATGCTGCAAACACATATCTAACAATATAATTTAAGCTCGTTTTTGCTGACTAAATGTTGTGAAGCGATTGTCACAGTTCTGTAAAATTGAACTAGCACAAGCAGAGAAATGACGTCTAACTGGGGGACGTCATTCCTATTAATTATTTGGCAATGGTAACTAGATTATAAATTATAGTGAAATGAGCAACAGTGTTAACAGTATATGTTATGTGTACAATCAAACATATGAACATTTAATTTTACACATAATTGATAAATATTATCAGAGTGTCCGGATATTGACACCGTCCGGATTTTGATTCACCACGGTATAAAACATTATTTTTTTCGTCATTTGAAACCAGAGTTTTTGAAACACAGCCTGGTAAATACACTTTCATAGCTGCTTATTTGCCATTTCAATGCACTGGGCAGCTTGTTAATTTACTTCAAACTGACTTGCGGAATGTGACTCTCAATAAGTCAATTTATTTGTCATTAGTGACTTTAATGCAACGCATCGCTCATGGAATAATTCGCAAAACAATTCCAACGGAAGAATTTTATTTGATGAATGGTCTTCAAGATATTTCACAATTCAATACACTTAAAACCCTACTTGTTTTTCCTCTTCTAGAAACCGCCACTTTTGCAACCAAGCAGTTACTCACACTGACTTTGAATCTGATCATGTCCCTGTTTCCTTTTAAATATCCCATGAAGCGATTCTCAATCATATCTGCTCCACTTTAAATTATTTCCGAGCCGATTGGAATACATATGAAACATATACTGCCCATACTCGCATGACAGCTGATTATGGGCCGATACAGATGTGATGTTTTTCTTCGCTTGCTTTGATCGTGCCTCGTATGAGAACGAATACCGTTTTGACTCATATTCCGAACACTTAAGGTCAACAGTGACTTCAAATGCATCTGATAGGCATAAATTAGCTGATATTCGTGAAAAATTCAATTTATTCTCTCTCTCTATAATGTGATTTGTTGGGAATAATTAGAACATTTAAAATTTAAAAATTTAAACATGTTCCAACCCTCAGGATTTTTTGAATATTTGTATGGAAAACGAGTTTGGAAACTTCATATCCCATTTTATCAATGCCTACTTTTCATAGATTGGACCGACTTGCGATTCACGGCAGTATTCAGATGAAATTCATGAAGACATTTTTGTCAAAGTTCCTGAAACAGATTCTGGTCACACTTTGCGAAACTGAAGAACTGCTTATGAAAACTCAAGATTGAGCTTGAGCTTGAGCTTGATTGGCCGCCCGTGGATGCACTCCAGTATCGCCAGATCAGCTGCACTTACACAAGGAACCAACCGAATGACTGCTTGGGACTAACAGGCATCCTCAGTGTATAAGTGCTGGTGATCTTCTATTTTTAGGCAACAATGGCACCTGCCACGTCAGAATGCTGACCAATGAGGGGAAGGGGGAGGAATTGATGATGCATTGAACTGGCTCCCACGTAGACCGTATATTCCACTGCATCCACGCCAGTTCATGCGGGAGTGTATGGATTGGGGAAAGGCATGGGGCAGAGAGGTTTGCTTTTGTGGTTAGCAGACTGCCTATGTATCAGGCGTAAGAAAGGCGTGCGCGTGGAAGTAGGA
Organism: Aedes aegypti; assembly: GCF_002204515.2. Lineage (NCBI taxonomy): Eukaryota > Metazoa > Arthropoda > Insecta > Diptera > Culicidae > Aedes > Aedes aegypti. Next base: position 296,751,496 of record NC_035108.1, read on the forward strand.
AGCGTTAGGAAAACGGTTTCTTGTCCGTCTCTGGTTCTAGCGTTTGCTATGAACGAATAGTTTGAGTGTGATATATTTAGAATGGAAGATAGAAGCAAGTGAGAGATACACAACTACAAAGTACGAGGAAAGGGACGGGCCTGGGATTGAACCCATGACCTTCTGCATATGAAGCAGAAGCGGTAGCCATCAGACCACCAACCCCGTCTGCTTATGAAAACTCAAGATTATTCACAAACAAATATTTTATGGAATTCATTAGGCAATTCTAAGAATTATATTTTAACAGTTCCATCGCGAGTTTCTCATTATTGAAACGAGTAATTGGCAAGAAAATTCACAACAAAATCTGGCACAATTAACTCAAATGTTCCAGTGAGAAATCACGGAGCCAATTTTCAATTATATTCATAAAATGTTCCAGCAAACATTGTATTGTCCCAGAACTTAAACTTCATTTTATTATGATAAACTTCAATTGCTGAGTAATGCTTCATTGACCAAATTATGGCACTCTAGAACATTGTCAATATTACATTACTACATTTAGATTTTTCACAAATCAATATTACTTGTGGGTTTCCCATACTTTTCGATCACACAAACACGTAAGAGCCCTGGATAAATGCAATAATGAAAGAATTGTATGAATCCATCAACCCATCCTCAAGCAAACGCGTGAAGAGGAACCCTCAATACATGAAATACGCTTAAGAAGAAATCAGCTTTGATTTGGTTTTATTGAATCATAACACTTGCAAAGCTTAGTTTTACATGTTTTTCTTAAAATCAATACTCACGTCAAAACTCTCTGAAAAAGATTCTACCCCATAACAAATTTCATTTCCCCGAATGCATTAGCCTGAATTCCATCACCCTGAACGCACCATTACCCCGGATGCTTTTGCCCTGAATATATGGTTACTTGAATGACATTACCCCGTGATAATGGAATTCGGGGTTAAAGGGTATAATTTTAAAAAGATATATGAAATATGGTAAATAAAGAGTTGTTCATAAAATCTGTGCAATTTCCAATTTTGGTTACCGGAAAATCGTGAACAGTTTTGTAGCCCTGTCAGTAACCTGGTGGTCTGCCTGCCATAACTTAGTTTGAATCCTACACAAACTAAAGATTTCACTGTAAACTTTCATTCAATTGTATCACAAACTTTGCCTATGAAGTTCAAACTCACTAGCTGTAGTGCAGGTAAACAAAAAAACCATAAATCACCATGATATTGTGTTTTAAGCTGATGAATTTGAATGAATTATTAAGCCAAACCACCATTATGCCAAATGACCATCATGCCAAACGGGGTACAAACGATCCTAATAAATGTTTCACTGATATTACTCTGGAAATTTGGTTATTGACTTCTTCGGGTTCTTCTTGGCATTACGTCCCCACTGAGACAGAGCCTGGTTCTCAGCTTAGTGTTCAATGAGCACTTCCACAGTTATTAACTGAGAGCTATCTTTGCCAAAGTTGCCATTTTCGCATGCGTATATCGTGTGGCAGGTACGATGATACTCTATGCCCAGGGAAGTCAAGGAAATTTTCATTACGAAAAGATCCTGGACAGATTGGGAATCGAACCCAGACACCTTCAGCATGGCTTTGCTTTGTAGCCGCGGACTCTAACCACTCGGCTAAGGAAGGTCCCAATTTCTTCGGGTACTAGGTACATAAATTCCCTTAAAGATTATCGAAAATTGACTTTAAAAATTTATTGCACAAACTTATGGCGTTTTTTAAGTAATAATGAATCTAAGGGATTACTTATTTTGAGCTATTTTGAAGGAAATCCTTTGAAGGAATCTCAAAGAAATGTATAGCGGAACCATAAGACAGAAATGTAAAGTAAACTCTGCCGCTAAAATGTTTGAAGAACAGCCGATGATATCATTCGTTAATTCGTTTTTAATACACGTAGAGGAAACAATGGAAGGAATATTGAGAAATTAAAAGATAATTCTCTTGAAATAATTTTAAAGGTATGGAATAGAGAATATCTGATTAATTGTTTGAAAATTTCTTCAGGAATATGATGTACCAATAGTATCATAGCTAAGAACAAATATTTGTATGAAATCCAAAAATAAAGTCAGCGGCAATATTTCTACTTTATCTGGAAGTGTTTTATCTTGTTTTTATGTAAAAATAATGAAAACTTCGAAAGCATACATTTTTATATTTATTATCGCTTGTGCCACTATAGGTACTCATGTGCATAAAGAATCACTGTTCCTAATTTCTGTTCCTATAGTAGAACTAGCTTCACAGCGTAGACACAATACAAATCAAAATCGTACTTTTACAACACTTATATATATTTCCTTCAAAATGAGGATTAAAAGCTTTCGATTGACGTAAACAAGTCCTAAATTCATAGATTATTTTGTTTTTTTAAAAATAGTTTCTCTTAGTAGTGCTACTATAGGAGCAATAGGTTTACTGTAGGTGCAATAGAGCTTAAATTTTAAGCAAAACTTTTTATTTCGATAATTTTTTGAACAAAATCGAGCTGTGTATAAATGGTACCGTCATTTCGGGTGAAATTGATCATTTTTTCACGTTTTTTCTAGTCTGTTTTCTATAATGTTAACAAAGCAAAACAACTAAATGCAGGAAAACAAGTACGAAGATGAGCCTCATCGACTTATGTACCGAAATTTTCTAACAAATGTCATTTTAGTGTTAACAAATATATCTAAAATAAAAAATCAGGGGATCTCATTTCGGGGTGAAATTGATCACTTGTCAATGCCATTATTGTTAGTTTTCAAAACAACTCTACATGATAAATTTGAGCTCCCTGAATCCGAATATGCTTGTCAAATTCTTAACAATGCAATATTTATATAAATAACGAATAGTTAAATTTCAAGAATTACGCGGAAAACACCTAAATGTATGCAATTTTCTAAGTAATTCAATGATATCTAACAGAAATTCAATAATTTCAACCATATGAGCTAATTGGTATGATTTTTGGTGATGAAATCTGGTTTGGGGATATATCTCAAGCATCCTCACAAACTTTCATCTTTATACCATGTTCAAATCCTTGCTTAGAAATAGAAGTTCATAGGTGTTTGTCAATACTTCACCGTGCATGATTTTGAAATTTTACATTATTTTCAGAGTAATAAACATTGTGTAACGCAAAAAAATTCACAACACACAATTCGACAATAGTTACGACAAACAACGTTCACTTACTGCAGCTTACATTGATATTTGTGCTCCATTACGAATATATAAAATCGTGTGATACGATGGTCAATTTCAACCATCTGATCAATTACACCCGATTTTACGGTACCTTAATAATTAGCCCCTGGCCATCATGTCAAAAATATTTTAGAACGATTAATAAAACGGAGGTGAAAAGCCAACAGTGCGACTATAGGGAACAGTCTACTAAGGGAGCACCGACCCTATCTGGAGATTTTTTGAAGATCCACTGTAAAAAAAGTTTAGGATATTACTGAAAGATTCTAAGATATACATTGAAAAAAAGAATTTGAAAAACTTTCAGAAGAAATTTTTCCTGATATCGGAAATTAAGATTTATTATTTATATGATATATATATATATATATATATATATATATATATATATATATATATATATATATATATATATATATATATATATATATATATATATATATATATATATATTGATCAAATATCGTTTGACTGCGCATGATTTCAGAACAAACCATCCTATTTTTACAGGGTATTATATGGATGTCAGAAAGGCCATTTTTTTCGTTATAAAATTAATAAATGAACCCTTGGAGCACTAAACTAAAAATGTACTAATTCAGCATATTTTTATGTAGTAAGAATTGTGCTAAAGTTAAAAAAATCATGCCATTGTTTTACGAATCATATTAGTTTAGATTTTTTTCTCTCTGATATCACGTCCCAACTGGGACAGAGCCTGCTGCTCAGCTATGTGTTCTAATAAGCACTTCCTATGATAGTAAATGAGATTTTTCTTTTCCAATTGATCATTCTTATATTAATATATCGTATGGCAAGTACAAAGATACTATTTGCTCGGGGAAGTCTACAAAATCTCCCACCCGAATAGATCCTCGACTGGTGGGTTTCGAACCCACGAGCCTCAGCATAATCTTGCGAGTAGCTTCGCGTTTGTTTCAACAGCTTATAGCTGCCCTTGTCAAAGCTGTATTCTGTTTATCAAACCAAGTCAATCTAATCTAAGCAGTTTCTGCACTTCTCAAACCAATCGCTTATCTTGTGTTGTTGACCTTTGTTTGACTCAACGACGAACAAATTATTTGTCCGATTGCGCTCATCCTCAATCTTCTAACGACAGTCATTATCATCGCATTCATCCATTTCCCTTCCAACCATCTTCGCCAAAATTTCGAACATACTAACCTGTTTGAGTGTTTTTGGAAGCGGCCAAATTCTCGTGTTCTCAAAGTCAATAACCTCTCGACTTTTTTCTGATCCAAAACTCGACGGTGATGACGTTCTGCTTCCTGTCCTGCTTGATTAGTATCCTTTTGCACACTTGAGCTTTATGTTTCTTCACGCTTATTCACTTCTTCCTATACACAACAGATGGTGAAAAGTACTAGTAGAGCACTGCTGTAAAACAAAAAAACAACAATTTCACTCACTTTTCCTTCTCTGCACTGCGTAGTGCGGTTCTGACTTCAAAACAATCGAACTAAAACAAGTTAAGGCAAATGCACGCTTTCGACTCTAACAAGTTAGGCCCTCGTCGTCTCACAAACTGCGCTTTTTGCTGTTTGCCGAACCCACTATCCGTCAATACTTGTTGTGTAGGTGCAGCAAAGACTGCGCCACGGAGGGCGGGAGTATAGCAAAAACAAGTTGCAGTCCGCGCAAGTACTGTGAGATAACCGATATCGAGGCGAAATGGTTCACTTTCCGCTGGCAACACACGATAACAGCAAAAAATAAATAAAGCAAAATCCTATCGCGGTGGGCAGAAAAATGCGCTTTTGTGCAGTATGTATGTGGTTTGAACGACACTTGCGAATCACTTCCAACTGTTCGCTTCAGTATTTAGAAAGTCTAGCAAAAAGTGTTCTTCAGAGCTTATGGATTGAACACGCCTATGAAGATATTGGCTTTTATGCAAAAATCTTTAATTACTTAGTAATACGTAATAAGTAAGACCTAAAATAAATAAAATGACAAAGTTAAAACATATATATGTAAGCGTTATCAATCCAGAATCACTTCAGAATTATCACGACGTAGACATGAATTATATGCGACTCGTAGTACTCGTGTCTATATCACACTATCCAATCGTCTAGCTCCAATCCCAATTATTTGAACGACGTGCGAAGTATTCACAGCCAAAGTTTATCTTTACACTTCGCACTAAGCAGCTGATTGCTTCTATTGCAATTGTTATATCACTGAACACCAAGTAAGATATATCATCAACCCACCGAACGGAGAATCTACGACCGATATCGAACAGTTCAGATCGAAAACTACTTCACCAACTCTGGGAAACGAATAGTCACCAAATAATAGTTGGACGACGAAAAGTATTGGCTTAGGGCAGCACCAAGAGGGAAACACGTGTGGCTGGCTCGGGAGTCAGCGCGAGACTTGACGGACGGCTTGGTCAAACGAATCGTTCCAGCCAGTGGTGCTGCTGGTTAAGCTAAGCCGTGTTGAGCTGGAGAGCGCTGAGCATTTGAGCCGTTTGTCCATAAAGCTGCGCGCGTTAACCCTTTCTTGGCGACGTGTGGATGGCTACTTTTGAAAATGCGAGATCGAGAGAGCCCCCGGCTTATGGGGCTCTCTCGTTGGATACATCCATTGTGGGGTTGTTGTGGGATTAAGCTTAGCTGGTTGGTTGTAGACCAGGCCAGGTTTACTCAGCTTATACGCTTGAGCTGGATAAACGGGTGAGTAGCATAAGAATTGCCACATAAGAAAAAGAGAGGAGAGCTGAAACATGAACCTAGAAATAGGCATGCTCCAATACAAAAAATGTGTTGCACGATGTGTTTCATCGTGATACATTTGACCGAGTATTGTTCAGTTGAATTCTCTGGTACCGGCAAACTTTGTCTATCCTTGGCCGAGTGACAAAAACATGAGCGTGATTTTGGAGAATGTTGCATGATACAATGTTGCGACCTGAATAGAAGTTTGTACCAGTTTTATTATTATATTATTACCGTTTGTGAAAATACGATTGAACAGCACTTTAACAAGTAGGTAATTCAATTTGATGTTTGAAGACATTAGGAGGATTAACTAGCATCAAAAGAATTAAATAGTCAAATGTAATATAAATAAGTCAATATTATAATGAAAGTTAGTCATTTTTAAGATGAGGACCCAAACAAAGTCGAATAACATCCGCATAACACAGCAATAACAAGATATATTGCGCATTTCTTTCACCACTGGCCTAACGCAGAAGTTTTTACAAGTGCGGAAACGGTCATAAATGGGCGCGGTTGTAGGACATTTCCCAGAAAGTCAAACCCCAGAACGACATTCCCCAGAATGACGTTCCCCAGAAACCCATTACCCAGAATGGGACATTTCCCAGAAATCCATTCCCCAGAATGGGACATTCCCCAGAAAACCATTCCCCAGAATAGGACATTCCCCAGAATGGGTTTTATACGTTTGTAAAGAGTGGAAAAAATTGGTAGTTTATAATAAATCTTCGAGCTGTTTAGTAGAATACCTATAAGTAGATGAAAAAAACGAATTTAGTACTATACCATTTAATTCCACTAGAGTTTGTATCCTTTGACAGATACGCGTATTTCGACCTCAACTGTAAGGCCGTCTTCAGTGTCGTGTACTAGACTCGACTTGGTAATTTAGTTTTTTTGTCGTTAAGAAATGTACCTACTGAATTGATTCGAATTCCGGACACAGACGTCAATTCACCCAAAATATTATTTTGTCAAATTCATTATTATGGATCTCAAGCGAATAAAATCGGAATTGAGTTAAAAAATCTTTTGAACGGCGAGTGCTTGCTTCCTTTTTCTCAGGCAAACCATCTAAGCTGCCGTCCATAAATCACTTTGTCTTCTATGGAAGGGGGGGGGGGTGTGGCATAAAAATTTCAAAAAGTTTGTACGGGCGAAGGGGGAAAGAGGTGGTTTTGTTGCTAAGTGGTTCATCGGTAGACCCAACCATAATCTTAGGAGGAAAATGCTGTTTAAAAATTTTCTTAATTGTGTCTTAATTAATTTCATAATTGTGCTTCTGTCGTTTCCCTGAATATCATTTCCCTGAATGCCACCTCGCCGAATGACCCGTTTCCCCGAATAAAGATGCAGTTCAAACAGGTGCAAGAATAGTCTTTAAGGACTGGGTGCTGAACTAGAATGAATGATTACCAATTATAAGAAGAAGATAATATAGATTTGAACGTCATCCTCGACTAAATATATCTTGCCAAAAATGCCAATGATGGTGAAACTCGAAAGAACCGCCAATCAAGTGAAGAAGGGTGCATATTAGATGACCGGTTCGTTACCACCTCGAAACACAAAAGTTATGATAATTATAAGAGCTAAAAACTTTTCGGAAACTAGGCTATTCGGGGAAACGGGTTGTTCGGGGCACTGGCATTCTGGGAACTGGCGTTCGGGGAAACGACATTTGGGAAACCGACATTCGAGGAAAAGTAGCTCAACCGTTTAACATAAGCTGTTCCTACATATGCCATTCTGTGTTTTATGATCAAACTTGATCCAAGCTATTGTTTTTTTGTTTTCATAGTTATTCTTCCTTCTTTTAACATTGGTTGTTCTTTCTAATTGTACTTTCAAAGGGAGATTGGTGTAGTGTAATATGTCACAAAGTAAATTAATGGAATTTGTTTTTCGACTTTTATGGCATTTTCTCCCTTCTTTTGAACATATGCTGTTCTAGCTTTATTGTCTAAATAATTAGGGATGGTACACATATTATGTCACGCTAAAATTTAACTTTTACGACGAGAAAATCGTCAAAAAATATAAAAATCTTCCAAATGGTTCGAATTACTTTTCCGACCATAGGTGGTTAATTTTAAAGAATTTTTGATTTAAAGATTCTCCATTCAATAAATAAAAGACTGCAACAAACCGAAAGTCCTACCAATAAAAATAAAAAAAACAGTACGAAAATGTTTTACCTATGAAAATTATGGTTTTCCTCGAATTTTCCAGTTTTCACTATTTACTATTTACCATTTTCCTGGATTTGAACACCTTAAAGATCTCTTGTTATTTTTTTCTGGGGAATGTCCCATTCTGGGGAATGGTTTTCTGGGGAATGTCCCATTCTGGGGAATGGATTTCTGGGGAATGTCCCATTCTGGGGAATGGATTTCTGGGGAATGTCCAATTCTGGGGAATGGCGTTCTGGGGAATGTCGTTCTGGGGAACGTCATTCTGGGAAATGTCGTACAATCATGGGCGCGATTGCATCAAATCAAGTCGGTGTCTTCAGCGGGCTTATTCTTCGCAATCCAAAAAATAAGTGCTCTGAAGACACCAATATGATGCGATGCAATCCCGCACTTTTATTCGCATTTTCGCACTTATGAAGCCGAACTTCGCAGTCCAGTAGTAAATGAAACACACAATATTATCATGCATTAATTTTGTTATTTTTTGTTATCAATAGGAAGACACTTGTTATCAAAGAATTTTGAGCTGTCAGATCGAGAATGCCGTTGACGGGAGAATGACGTCAAATGTTTGTTCCCATTATTCGATCTTTATAACTAATTGATAATACTGTTCGACAAAATAAAATGTTTGGATGGATCAAGGATGCGTCTATATGGGTCTTGAAGTGCAAGAAAAGTGTAGGAAGAGGCCGTTTTCAAATGATTTGCAGCACCTTTGGATTATTTTTTGACAAAGTTTGAAAATTTGGCATTTTTAATCACAAAAAGTGTAATAAGCAAAATATCAACATAATTTGAAATTTAATTATTCAACCATTGAATTTGTTAAATCAATACTTTTAAGCACAGGATGACTTCAGGGAAACGTGCACCATTACAGAAGAATATTGGCATCAATTATATATATGAATTTGGAATTTTAACGATCATTAAACAAGTATGTAAGAATGTGCACCATATAAATACTCCTTTTTTAATATATTTCATACATCTGGTTTATTATATGATAATTATTATAGGTTTAAGAAGACGCTTGATTAGGATTTGATTCTTTGCTCCATTAGATAAAGCAATTAGCAATGCAATCCAGTAATATTTTTCTCAAAAAATGTGAAAATGTTGATTACTGGATTATTGGTTGCTATTTTACGTTAGTCCGTAATTTCTAGGGATATTCTGATAAAAAATGGATCTCACGATAGGTAATCTATTCTTAATGAGTACCTATCAAAATATTTAGAAATTGCAGATAACAATGTTATATCATTATTCTCATACATCATCATCGTCTCCTGATAAACCTACTAGCTCATGTAAGACCACTTACATGTCAGAGTCCAACCTAATATTGTATTTCTGCTGAGAGTTTATTAGAACAACCAGCCAATTGCTTTATCTAATGGCGTAAAGAATCAAATCATAATCAAGCGGCTTCTTGAACCTATAATAGTTATTATATAATGAGCCAGATGTGTGAAATATAAAAAAGTAGTATTTATATGGTGCACATCCTCATATGCTTGTTTAATGATCGTTAGCATTCCAAATCCATATATAAAATTGACGCCATCTTTTTTAGTCATCCAGTACTAAAAAATATTGATTTGACAAATTCAATGGATGAATAATTAAATTTAAAAAGATATTGATATTTTTCTTATTACACTTTTTGTGATTAAAAATGCCAAATTTTCTAAAAAGTTATGGAAATCTTTAAAATAGTTAATAAGCCCAGCTAAAGGCACGGATAATGGTGTAAAATTTTTTGGTATTGATGAAGATCTTGGTGACAAAGCAAAAGCTGATAAATTAAATGAATACTTTATTGATAGTGTCAAGAAGATTCACAACAGTATTCTACAGTGTGCATCAAATGATACTGGAAACGTAAGTTTAAATCCAAATTACAGGTGGTCTAATTTTAAACCAATCGATATGTCACGACTGAGAAACACAGTACAAAATTTGAAAAAAAAGTAAGAGGTTGTTTCCGAGATACGACCGTTAAGTTGACGTTGGATAACGTTAGCCTCTTCTATTTCCTGATTTGAGACTGTCACAAACTTATGAAACATTTCTACTGCAAAAAATCCAATTAATTTTCACACTATTTGTTGCATGTCAATTCTGATTTATTATAGACATTGTGTGTTATTATTTTGTGTTAATACAAAATAATCACTTTACATGTATTCAGAAGCTTAGGCGATTATATTGAAGAATTGTTTTTTAAGTGTATACTTCATCATTGCTAATTTGGTGCGAATAATTCAAAATAACTCTTTTGCATTGATTTTGTGGCCCTGAAAAGGGCCGTTTGGTTTGTTTGTTGGTTGGTTAACATTTCAACACTGATAGAACCGGTCGATGGAAGAAGAAGCCAGAGCGGTAAATCTTGCTCTCCAAACAAATATTCCGGGTGAACGTTAGATCCACGCATGATCCACTAAGATTGGTTGCTTTAGTGGGATCCGAAGCCAGTTTGAGGTTGAGGTACTTCTCCATGAAGTCCGCAAACTCCATGTTCTTCTCTTTGCTCATATCGATGTTGAAGTTGCCTGTCACGATGATTGGCATAGTCTCCTTGTGATACTTGAACAAGTTCCGCGCCATGAAGAACTTCTTCTGCTTCTTCGTTGTATCCGGGGAAATGTAGAGACAAACCAGTAGTGTCCGACAATTCATTGTAGTGATCTCAGCAGCGCAGATGTCACCATAATCATCTGACAAGCCCAGCTCTACATTATAACTGGTGCAGAGTTTGCGGATCGTGTGCGGCACAGCCATCGTTGTTGCTGAGTTGTTTTGATATATAGCGACACCTGCAACTCTAACGTTATTACGCTTTGCAGTTGTGATACAGGTGAATCCATTCAATACCGTGTGGCTTTGAGCACCATCCCATGCCTCGGAAAAGGCCAGGATATCCACCATCATCAGCACAGGATCGGCAGAGATATCGGATGCGTGTTCCACGAGGTTTTGAACGTTTAAGCTCATCAATCTGCAAGCAGACTTGCAGCGTTCGATGGCTTCAACGATTTCCAGGATGTCAAAGACCTCAGAAGGGCACGGTTCCTTCTCCCAAACTTCGGACATGATTGTTCACAAGTACAGAATGCAGTACACAAGCCACTTGATTTTAGATGTTGGTTCATTAATTGGCTGGATATATTGATTTGATGTCTGTGTTAGGGAAACCAATGGTATAAAGAGTGTAAAACTTGTCCAACCCTGTGTATGTTGACAATTCTCACAAGCCGAAATTTGACGATCTTTTCTTTAAATTGAGTGCATATATAGATTTAGCCACAGGTACCTATTTTCAATTTTACCAAAACCATTCTCCACGTCGAAGTGGAGGATTAAAGTGATATTTGTGATACATATAATAGGAAATATCGTTTAAGCTAACTCTTTATCAAAATGTTGGTGGCCTTGAAAAAGGCCGTTTGTTGTGAAAGATGATGTTGACGGTGTGACTGAAGGAAGGTCGAGGCCCATCAGATGACTCGACAGGACGGATTCGTTGTTGACTCTGAAAGAGTGGGAGAAAAGAGTTATATATTTCATAAAGTTTTGCGTTAAATTATATTTACCAGATGGTTGAGCCTTATATCACGGGTTGCAAAACATCCATGATATTTTGAAGAATGCATCAACAAAAGAATCAAGCATAATATTGCGATAGGTTGGTAGCCATGATCTGATATCCAAAATTAATCGGTACTTCGTCACAGAAACAGACTGTGCACTGGGAAGAGCTCAACTGCAGTTTATGAAACCTTCGAATAGACGATGTTCCACTGTTGGTGCTGAACGATTTGGAAGAGAACGACACGAATCACATATTATGCAAACCTTACATCATCAAATTACATTTACCAGATTATCGAGCCTTGAATCGCGGGTTACGAAACGTCTTCTCTCACGATGCAAGGATTTGCCAAAGAAAGCATATCGATGGACGGGTTGGAGATTTCAAAACCAGGCACAGCAAAACGGGAGGAAAGCCGACACTCTACCGTCATGAATGCACTGGCTGCAGGAATAGTTGTCGATGGGAACCATTTACTGGACAATGTTTCACTGTTAACGCTGAACGATGTAGAAGAGAACGAAAATAATTAGTTATTTTGTACATCTTAGCCTAAAAGACTATTTACCAGATAGTTGAGCCTTGTATCGCGGGTCACGAAACATCATGAAGAAAGCGCATTGATGGACGGAGTGAGAACGAAGTCAACGACGGGAGTAGAACTCAGAATAAGGCAGAGCTCAACTGGAGGCAGGCCGAGATTCTCAATTTGCAGACCGTTCAAATCTCAAGCACTGAGAGTATCGGTCGGTGGTATGAGAAATACGCACAGTATCTCTTGCACTGTATGCGAATGTTCCGGGTGAACGTCAGATCCAGACATGACCCTCCCATGGTAGTCGCTTGAGATCGATCTGAGGCCAAATCTAGGTGCAGGTATGTCCTCATGAAATCGATGAACTCAAGGTTTTCCGGCTTCAACACGTCGATGTTGAAATCCCCCGTTACGATGATTGGCATGGACGTTTTGCTGTACAGGACCAGATTACGCGCCAAGAAAAATTTCTTTTGCTTGATCGTGGTGCCTGTAAAAGAAAAGAATTTATTATGAAAATGAGAAACACAAACTCCGTTTTAGTCATACCTGGTGAAATGTACAACGAAAACAGTAACGTGCGAGTACCCATAACCGAGATTTCGGCGGCGCAGATATCACCGTACTTGTCTGCTTCACCCAACATTGCATCGTAGCTAGCACTGAGCTTGTCGATGGCGTGAGAAACGGCCGCGGTGGATGCTGCTGTGTTCTGGTAAATGGCCACACCGCCAGCTCTTGTTTCGTCACGTTTCTCCTGGGTGATGCAGTCAAATTCAGCCAGGACCGCCTGTGTGCCATTGTCCATCCATGTTTCACTCAGTGCAAGCAAGTCCACGGCACTGAGAACACGGTCTGTTGTAATGTCTAATGAGTGTGCGTTCAGGCTTTGCACATTTATACTCATCAACATAACAGCAGACGTGTTTGATGCTATTGTTGCCATAACATCCTCGCCGATGGTACGCAGACGGTGGTTATTTAAACGTCCAAGCTCTGTTCGGAGATCTCTGATTCTTGGCGTTACAGCGGCTTTTCCGTGGTGAAACTTGAAATCGTTGCTCTGGTTCGTCAGGTACAGTCCTTCGATGGAAGTAACCCTTGAAAGGCCAACGTAAACCAGTTGCTGCTCCTGGCTTTTCTCGTAGTTGTACACAACTTCTGAGAATGTGCCTCCTTGCGATTTGTGTACCGTAAGGGCACAAGCGCTCACAACCGGAAATTGAACCCTCTTGCACTTAACTCCACCATTGAGGCTAATGTTCGCTGATCGCTTGGCGATTGGGGTCCACTCAGCTTTCAGAACACCAGGCTTGGAGTATACCAGTGGTCTGGCCTTCACTCTCAACATTCTTCCAATGGAGTCGTTCTCAAATTTTATCCACAACCTAGTAATCTGCTGCTGAGTATCGTCTTCGTCGCGTTCGACGAACATTAGTTCTCCGATCGCACCGTTAACGATTCCGTCTTCAACGTCGACATTGGTCGTCAACATGTACGGAGTACCCACAGCAAGCCGCAGTAGGTACGGCAGGCAACCAGTCTCTGCTACACTCATCTTATGCACCTTTGTGCGAGCACCAGCCAGCTGAGAGTTGTCCTTGAAACCGGAATAAATGTCATCCGCCGTACATTCAGCTGCCTCCCGATCCACTAATGCGATGGAATTGTATCGCTCCACGTCGACGTTTCGATGGAACAAGCGGATTGCACGCGGCACGTGTTGCTGACACCACTCCGCTGTACGGAATCTGCTCTCAATGATGACGACTTCGTCCGGAGACAACTGCTCTCCATTACCGATTTTGGTAAGGATGGTGGAGAATTGCTCATTGGTTTGTCGCATAACCTGGACCAACGGGTAGAACTCGAGAGACTGCCATAAGACGGCACCGTGCATTGAGTTGACACTCGGCTTGAAGACTGGGCGTGCGTTTACTGGAGGTAGCTGACGAAGATCACCGCAAAATACAATCTGCATTCCACCAAACGGATCATCATAATTCCCGGTGATTTCCTGGAGTCGAACGTGGACGGTGTTCAAAACATCAGCACCAAGCATGCTGGTTTCGTCGATGATGATAGCTTTCACGTTTGCGAAAGCGTTGCGGTACAACTGCAATGCCTCAAAGCTTAGCTTCGAACTTTGCCTCCGAGACATGGTGATCCGAAAGGCGGAATGCACTGTAGTTCCTCCGATAGCCACAGCTGCTTTCCCAGTTGATGCGCAAGCAACATACGCATTATTCTGGGAATTGTGTGCTTGGCTAAAGCGATTCACGGTCTCCATGAGTATTCGCAAAGTGAACGTCTTGCCACAACCTGCCGGGCCTGTGAAGAATATCTGCACGGGTTTGATACTGTCATCGAAGCTGTGCAAACTGTGAATGATGTGCAAAATCAAATCACGTTGCTCCGCATTTGTTGCACGTACCATCTCACAGTACTCCTGCTTGGACATGACGTTTGCACGCTGCTTGACGACTGCCGCCATGGGTCCATTGGGCAAGTTATTTATGTCGTCATCGTTCGGTTCCATGCTGATGGTGCGAACGTACTCATCGCGCTTCTTGTTAGCAACCTCTTGCTGTACGTCATCTTCATCAGACAGACGGATATACTCGGCTACGACCTGGTCCAAGTTCAGCTCGCAGTCGTACTCCTTGTGTTTGGCGAGTATAGCAGCCTCGTTGTCTTCATACAACATGAGGAACTTATTGCGATCGAGTACATCGCAGACTTCATTTCTGAATGGCAGAAAGAGCAGCACCATCTCCCGTTTGTACTCAACTAGTTCCGACATGTTGTATCCACACCAACGCAATATACGGGGAAATCTGCGTATCTTGTACGTATTCTTCGCCCTTCTTTCCTCCGTATAAAGTGCTGCAAAATCCGCCAAGCACACCTCGTCCATGCCTTCACGTGCCTCATAGCGTTGTATAATGTTGAGGGTCCAAACATCGGTGGAGTCTTCTTCGAGTTCTTCTTCGTCCATTTGCTTCGTCCGTTTCCGCGACTTGATCCGCTCGTGTGGCCACATCGTCGGAATGAATTCCACCTATAAGATAAAATAAGTGAGAATTATCATGACCTGCACCAATATGTAACAAACAAAATAGTACCTTACGGCTAGCTTCCGACATCGGTTGCCTGAGCAAATACCACGCAGCTTCCTGGGCGGACATTTCCACGCTGTTGAGCATTTTGATGCTAACTTTCTTCAGCAATCCATTATAGTCGTGATCGGGATGCTCTTCCTGAAGCTTTATCAGCTCGCGGTGTAAACTGCTTATGCCCCTGTTTGTTTTGTTGACATACTCAACAACATAAGCAGCACACGAGAACTCCTCCAAGACAAACTGCAGGTCCATGTTGGAGCGCAGAATCTTACCAATCCAGGGATTGAAAGGGTTGGTCCAGAGTTCTGACATGGAGCGTTTCAGCATGACTGTCGGTCGCCGAATCGAGGAACGGATCACGTCAAGGTAGTACTCGTACGTGCAGTTGCGGTCAACAAGGAACGCTTCCATGCTATCGTATGCCTTGGTTTCGAGAGCATCCCGCATGCTCACAGCAGCTCTGCGCAACTGATCAAGTCGGCCATCTCCTGTTGTGATCGGGAGTAGTACCCTGGTCTGATCCATCGGCCAATATGGTATATTGAACCGGCACCGCTTATCATTGCGTTTGAAGCAAGTAAACGTATGCTTATGGACCTAGAAAACATTATACTCATAAGTAATAACTCATCACACTATACATACTTTCAATTTACCTGATTGCCATAAGTTTCAGTTAGGTCATCTGCACGGACGGAGCAGAGCATGTCGATCAGTTGAACAGTGGCAGGCATATTCTCTGACATGTCTTCCCGAGGATCGTTAGCCAACCAGAGAAGAATGTGAGCGTGCGGACTGCCACGGTGCTGGAATTCTATGCGTTTGAAATAATCAACAACATAGTACTTCCCAAACGGACTGTATCGTGTGGACGAGAGCAGCTGCATGATCACATTCACCAGTTTGTTGAAATATACACAACAGGTCACGGGATCCTCGCTTACGAGGGTAGCACGCTGTAGCGCAGTCAGCTGCTGCATGATATCTGCTACACCGGCGTCACTGGATCCGTTTGACAGCTTATGCAGTACGGTGAGCAAATGCGGCCATCGAATTTCATTTGCGCTCAATGTGAGGAACATGGTTGGCTTCCCCAACTGGCGGATCATGGCAAAGACATCCCGCTTCCTTTGCTGCCAGTACTGGATCGAGTTAGGGATGGATTTAAGGAAGGACAGATTACGCTCGATACATGTCTCCAAAAACTCCCGGTCTTGCAGCTGAGCGCGAGTTATGTTGGCCGTACCCATGCATTTGAAAGTGTTCTTCAATCCCTCGGAAACTCGCAAGCGCATGATCTTCATCGCCATGAAGAGGATATGCT
This sequence comes from Aedes aegypti, assembly GCF_002204515.2. Taxonomy (NCBI): domain Eukaryota; kingdom Metazoa; phylum Arthropoda; class Insecta; order Diptera; family Culicidae; genus Aedes; species Aedes aegypti. Next base: position 296,768,264 of record NC_035108.1, read on the forward strand.
CCGGCTTTGCTCCTCGTCGATCACGGCGTCTTATTTCGCTAGTAGCCATCATGAATGGCGTTACGCGAACTTCAGGATTGAAGGATCTTGGATATCCCAGATATATGTCCGGGAAGGACAACTCTTCCGCAAATTCATCATAGATGATGGATAGTGGAGTTCTGTTCTGGCCTGGCGCAATTTCGAGACATTTGTCCTCATTCCACAACAGGGTATGCTGTTGACCAATGAGAAGCTCAACCTCGTTCGATGCGTCGATAACCTCCAAATCGAAAGATGTATTTGCCGTTTGGGGTATTCCAAGTTGCTGTACTGGCTCGATGGCCGCCAAATGTTCTTCACTAAACGTAATGCCGTTTCGCCTATACAGCGGTGTGGCGACAAGGTAGTTAAGCCAGGCCTTAACCGTACCTTTCTTGACGTACCCGGACAAATAGCTTGACTTGTGTATCATGTGCTTCTTGATGCACACATTGAATGCACAGTCGTCGTCAAGCTGCCGTGGAAGCTCCTTCACCATCGCAGACACATCCACCGGAACGTTGATAATTTGACCAATAATGGCCAAACTACCTATTTAACAAAAATTATACAGGAAAATGAATAAAATATATCTATAAATAAAAATACCACTATAAACTACAAACCTGCTGCATGCCGCAGACGGCGCAGCTGCATAAAGCAGATTCTTGGTGAAACCAGTCTGGTGGTGATTGGATCAAGTGGAGGCAGATTTGACGGAAATTTTGGATATGTAAAGCCATTCGTCTGGGACAGTGTAGGGATCAGGCCACGTTTTAAGCTGCTTCGACAAGTAAGACACGCTGATAATCCATCAACAGTTTCGAAATAGTTCGCTGCCATCAACACGGCACCATCGGCATTACTAAGTGGTTTGAGATCATTCTGAAACCAAATTCGTGCACACACGTCACAGGCATAGCCGAACTCGTTTTCGATGAAACGTTTCTCGAATTCTCGATCAGCACGATCCAAGTTGGGTTCTCCCTGAGTTAAATACAGCGAAGGATCCTCATCTTCATAGCGATCATCGCCATCGTCTTCTTCCGGGATAACAGGAACATCATTGGCTTCTTCTTCCATGGGATACGATGAGGAATCACGAAATGCGTCAAGCACCACTGGAATATCACCGACGTTTGATTGTTCTCGAACATAACGTGGTGATGGGGTGCGTACCGGAATCGTACGAGTGGTGTTGAATTCTCCTCGAGTAGAACGTGATAGGAGAATAACTTTTAGACACAGTTTTTGACAGCACAATAAAAATGATAAAATTTAAAGCAATTGTTAAGAAACGATGTTATACGATGCAGACAAAACAAGCCGCATCTTCTTGAATATTTTATTTCAAAATTACTCGAATAGCTGATTAACTGAAAGTATTCAACGGCTAATGGGAGTAAGTGGTATAATCCGTGTTGTAAGCAATCACTGTATTCGCCACGTTTTCACTGATATTCGGCAGCGCTTTCCTTAAACATTCACGACACAAGCGATTAAACGGATGTCGGAAAGAAAAATGTCAATTGAATGCACCGACCCCGACCATTTCGCTAGGAAATGTTAAGGTTTAGTTTGTTTCTGACATTTTTCGTAATAGGCTGTCGTGTGTTTCTCGATGTTCATTCTACCGCTCGTGCTGTGTGTAAGAGGTGACGGTAGCGGATGAAAGTAGCAAAATAAAATGACTGCTAATCATGGCAACGAAACGAACGTCGCGCAAAGTGTCGAATGTTTGCAGCACTGGTAGGGTACAATTCAATTGATAAATTAAACAGATATAACTTTAAGAATTTATTCAGCTCTGACCCCAAATATTAATAAAATATAATTGGATTAATACAATATTTCCAAATCATTTATTCAGTATTTATATAATATTTATTCAATAAACTTATTATCCTTTACCTTTTATTACATCAGAATGAAAACTGTGGATTGATTAGAAAGACGTGTAAATGTGAAAAGCTTTTTAATCGATTGCAGCAACTAAAACAACACCTAATCGGTTGTTCCAGTATATGGGTTTCGTGATCAAGCCTCTCACTCTTCATTAACCACCCATAAGTATGTGTTCCGAAAATAGAAACGTCAAATCAATCAAAATCAAAATAAATATTTGAAAATAGAAAATATGATTGAAATTATCGCAAGTAAAGCACTTACAGACCGTTACCAGACACAGGAAAGAAAGTAACAAATAATATCGAATTACAGGGTCCTACAGTAAACAAAAAATTACTTAAAAGAAAATCCTTCAAAAATGTATATTCTTATATCATAATTTCAGCGATTAGACTTTTAACGCTTTGAATGAAACGCAAAAGCCGGAAACCCAGATTTACAGAATAACATTACACTTCAATTCAGTGAAACGAACATAAGATATATCCTTATTTATTTCTATATAATTATTAATTATACTTTTGAATATTATATGCTAGATAGAACTAGTCGGGAATTCTCAACTACCTTTTAGCGGTACGAATTATTAATAACAATTAATGATAAATAACACTGCGGAACACGATTTTGTCTCAAGCATCAAAATACCGCTATTAACTTAACTAAGAGTTGCTCAGTCTATTGCCGTTTTCAAAAATATCACAGCACGTCTAGTTTTTGAGACATTGGCTGTTGAAAATGCAAATTTTCCTATATCAGCCAACTTGCATGCAAGTTTGACAGCTTGTATGGAAATTTATTTGCTTAATTTGCCACAGAATTCAAACTTCATGTGTTAAACAATACTTATCATAAAAAATCATAATATTGTCGGCGCTCAAAAATTATTTTTTGATGGTTCTGAAAATAATTGTATTGTGCCGTTTCAGAGAAACGAAGAATTTTGTATGGTGACTGCAAACATGGCTTTACATGTTGAAAAAATCAATTTAATCTAAAATTAACCGTGCAATTTCAACCAAATTATATCTTAAATGAAAGTGAAAGTCCTATTTTGCATGCTTGGTGGATAAGATCACAAAAAAGTTTGATAAATCATACTTTAAATTTTATGTAAACATCAATAAAACCAGTGTTTTATTCATCTTTGGCGACCTGTAGCTAAAAATTGTGACGTGCTGGAAAATTTCTGAGAACGGCATCAGATTCACCAACCACAAATCAACAAGAGACACACAATTTGGTTCTCTTGACAAGCCTAAATGTCATTTTTGTTACGCTGTGTAATCAGAGTAACAAGCGAATTCCCTACCTTGTCGCGAAGTCCCTTCACCAGCATCCCAAGCAGCAGATGAAGCAGCGTCGTCCTTGGCCATTCTCATTCTGGCTCGATAACACCGAGCCCTTTCTGCATCAGTTTTCGGTTGTTTCTTCGGTGCTTCGTCCGGTTGCTGCTCCTTTATACGCTTCCGCGAACTGCGCATATACTTCGCAGCCAAATGATCAGACATAGTATTCTGAATTCACTACTCACAGTTTCACAAAACTACACTTGAAAAAATATCACGCAACTTTGAATGATACTATCACGAGAACATTCGCAACAAATTGTACGAAATAAGGTGAAATACAAATCCTTTATTGATATGGTATGTGAATTTGATGTCTGTGATAGGGAATATGCCTTTTGCGTGCAATAGATTATGGTGAAATAGTTCTACTTTTATGTTATTTATTGTTCAAGAGAGGCAGATTTGGGAGCTGTTAATAATCACATTGAACTTTTAGGCAAGAAGAGGAATGTATGACATTTTTATGATTCGATCCACTACGAATTTTATGAATGATATCAATATTTATTCAGTAATTTGATAAATGCACCATTTACACTGGCTCTGAGTGAAAAGCAGCCAAATTGGCGCTTCGCGCTAGGGGAAGATTCAAATTTGACGGCCATCGTTTTTCGGGGTTTCACCCTCCCTCCCCCAAATGATTGACATCATTTTTGAATGACCCCTAGTGAAATTATTAAATTTTATGGTCGCATAAACCAAATTGTATTTGTATTGTACGCCATGTAAAAATTCCATCAATGATCACTATTACCAAAATTTTAGCAATTTTCAATAGTGTACCTATAACAAGTAATCCATAGTTTTTTGCATTGGCATTGACACGTAGATAAATATGCAATCAATTTGAAGGATTAGTTTTCTAATTAACAAGGTAACAAATGCATTTGATATTTTTTTTCAAAATACAAATAAATCGCACTACCAAAAATTCAAACTGGAGCAGTGTTATGTAATCAGAATTCTCAGTTATGTCAATAGTAGAGAGAAATTTGCAGTAAAATTGGCTTCCCCGTTTTTGCCCGTGTGCCTTAATGCTAGCGGATGAGTTAAATCTGCTTCTCCGGCAATTGATTGTCTGCTGGTTCGCGCCGGACCGCAATTTAGTCAGTTTCTCGTCGTCGCGATTGGCCAACTCAAGATGCGAAGAGTGATGCTGGTTTTCTTGTCCACACACTAAGGGTGAGTCACGAATTTCGATAATAACTCAGCAGCGGAACATTCGGTAAACAAAATTTGTAGATATTGTTGGAATTTTACTGATTTTGGTAAAATGTTTACCGCAAATCACTAAAAATTTCACCAAAACTATTATTTTTGATTCACCGACAGTTCTGTTGCTGTGACTATTGCCAATAATGTTGCGTGAAATATTTTCGAAACTCTTTCAAAATTAAATTGTCGTCCTGAAAAGGACGGTTGGGTCGGGTTGGGTTGGTTTATCGTCGATCGCCATTTCATGCTCAGGTTTTGTGAATTCAGTGGTAGTTTTGCTGTCGGTGATGGGGACGATTGAGCTTCCAAATCTGTACAGCGTATGGCCCTGCCACTTCAGAGCGTAGCCGACAGAATTCTGGATGACTTCAGCACACCGCGGGTTTCCTCGTAGATGAGACCGGAGGTACGATTGACGTCGCCACGGCGAGCCAGACGGCGGATGGCGGGCTTGGTGATGATGCACTGGATGTTGTCACGCTTGGCGCTTTCTTTTCCGAGGCCGGTCTAACTTCGGCAACGATTGTAACAAAACTGATGCTCGGCCGCCGGCTCGGCTGCTTTTATGCGGTACGCGATGGATGAATTCTTCTTGCTCGCTCGCTGTTCACTGTTCGTCTCGCTCGCTCGCAAGAGAAGGTCATAAAAGGGACCGGCAGCCGCGCAAATTCAATCATTCGTTTGTTTCAATCCGTCCAGAGAACACCACTACGACGATGGCTGGAAAGCAGCCCCTCGCAAGCAGCCGGTCACGAAAGTCGCTCGCAAGAGCGCCCCAGCCACCGGAGGAGTCAAGAAGCCGTATCGCTATCGGCCAGGAACGGTCGCTCTGCGTGAGATCCGTCGCTACCAGAATTCTACGGAGCTGCTGATCGACAAGTTGTATTTCCAGCGCCTGGTCCGTGAAATCGCTCAGGACTTCAAGAGCGATTTGCGATTACACAGCTTGGCGTCATGGCCCAGCAGGAAGCGAGCGAGGCCTATCTTTGAGGGTACTAACATGTGCGCGATCCACGCCAAGCGTGTCACCATCATGCCGAAGGCCTTCTAGCTGGCTCGTCGTATCCGTGGCGAACGAGTTTAAATTGAATTAGGACGCAATTTCAAGCAAAACGGCCCTTTTCAGAGCCACAACAATGTATTCCACGTAAAAGAGTTACGGCTTAAGATATTTCACCTATTATTAATTAATTAATTTATTTAATTGCCAATTTAAATTTCGGATGATTAGTTTTTCAACGGCAAACAAAGTTTTAGCTAGGTTCCCGTCGGGCGGCGGTAGCATTTTTGCAGTTTTCTCTGTGCGCTTATTTGGTTTCGATCGACAATTTATTACCAAATCAAATCATCAACAAAGCTGTTGCTGATAAGTTTTAGCTTTCAATTTGACAAGTTTATACTGATCGCTTTGGCATGCATGTGACAAATGACTGACCGAAATATGAATCCATTCACCAGTAATGTCGCTCTTCACGGTGTAAAATTCTCATAACTCTCTTTCAAAATTAAATTGTCGTCCTGATAAGGACGGTTGGTGGTAGTCACAATCCATGGAACTGGGTTTTCATTCCATTCTTAGACAGAAACACACCAAAAGATTACCGAAGACGATTGAATTAAAATGCGGTCGTGCGCGTGCGCGTGAAGTGGAATTTGATTGGCTTTGACTGAACACGAGATAATAGAGAGAAGTAAGAAGAAGACCGAAAGGGGCGTTTCCCTTCGAAAGACGAAAGTGGCTAAGATATCTCTCAATGATGTCTGTGTCAGGAATACACAGGAAAAATGTGCTTTTCTTCGAAAAATAAGACATGCTTCGATATTTCTCAATTTTTCAATAGTTTAGCCATGAGAATCAATAGTTTTCATTGTTGGAGTAGATTCGTAGAAAGATTTCCAATCGATTGGTGCAAGAATCTAGAAAATCTATCCGGGCATTAGTAAGTTATTAACAGTCAAAATCTAACCACTTTTCGTGACGCGAGCGATTTTTCGTTTTTCGAAATTGTACCCCAGTATGTTGCCGTAAGACGTTATCCAACGTCAAAATTGGTGGAATCAATAACGTCAGTACATCGGTATTAGTTGATGCATTCGAAGCAATTAAACATGAGTTTCTCAAATCCCTTAGCAGAGGAGAGTTCCCATCTGGATGGAAAAAAATCACTACTTGTACCACTGCCAAAAGTTCCCAATTCTCAAAAACCCGAGGACAGAAGACCAAAAAAAATGTTACCAGTGTATGAAAAGGTGTTGGAGGGAAGGAAGACTTGATGATTTTGTGAACAAATATGACACTTTGCCACCAGAGCAATCAGGTTTCAGAAAAAATAACATTCTTGTGAAACAGCTTTAAATTTGCTACTGTTCAAATGGAAAAAAAAGCTCTAGAGAGGATAAGAAAGTTATTATGACCATATTTTTAGATTTAAAAAGAGCCTTTGAAACAATACTCTAGGAAAACTAGGAATTGATGGAAAGGTTATTGAATGGTATTTGGATACATTGTCTATTCATGATGAGGTTGTGGAGCAAGTAAAACTGGTGAAATACTTAGGAGTAATAGTTGACGAGAAACTTAATTTCAACGACTTATTGAAAATTTTCTGCGTCGTTGGCGATCGGACGTATCAGTGTTGTTCGTAAGAACTAAAAATGTAAAATTTCTGGATTATTATTTTGAATTAAAATCATATATTGTTTTTTTAAATAAATTTGCTAGTGTTGTGTACTAGGCAGTGTTTGCGAATTCAGCGGACGGTAAATGGCAAAAGTGGAAGGGATCCAAAAAATGGACTTCCAACCTACTCGCATTTTCTCGCTAACTTGGCCAACACATCACTGGCGACAAGCGATTTTCCCACAGTCTCGGCCGCAACCGTATTATTTTCTTCGGCCTTCAGCTGGGCCTAGATCGTCTGAATATAGTTCTGCTTGTTCACATCGCTCTCGAGAATCTTGTCTTGGGTCTTGGACGCAGCATCGCGAACCTGTGTTGGAAGACCATACTCCAGATCCAGCAGACAGGTTTGGCAGACGTTTTTCAGCTTGCTGCAAGTCTGGCAAATTTCCGTTTTCTTGAAACGCATCCGCGTTCCCGGACACCACCGGAAGATTGTGAACGGACGGGTGTTGAGTCCTTGCCATAGCGCTCCTTGATCATTTGAACGAACGGATTGTCGCTCAGACGCGTCTGGCAAAGGACGGGAAATTCGGAATCCTCCCAATTATGTGACGATTCTGGCTGTTTGGTTGGATGGTTGCTCTCCCCAATTCAACAAATTCCACGCAGGGACGATCGATTTGTCACTGACTTCGACACCTGCGGCAGTCAACGTGTTGGTCACTACCGAATAAAACTGTTTTTACGGCGGAACGCGACAGTTTTCACCGGAATATTTGCGTTTGTTTGCTGACGAAAAAACATTCTAGCAACATTTTGGTTTTTTTTTTCTCGATTTGTAACCATATTTATGAATAATATTTTCGTGTTCCGGAATTCAGTTCATGATTTGATTATTCATGATTTTAGAAATCATAGTCATGATTTGCTGTCAACGAAAAAAAAATCTTAACGATAAGTATAATGAATTATAACTTTGTAACACACAAAGGTATAACAAAAAAACACACTTATTTCCCAAAATCATGACTCAGATTCCAGATTTTGAGAATGGATTTGTTCCCGTGTATAAAAGTCATATATGTACAACACTTGCCGTTAAAGAGAAAAGGGAATATAGGTCAATTCTATCGTTACATAATAAATGGACACTGCCAAATCTTAAAGAAGCTGTAATGATCCTTTGAAATGCATTATTAGATACAAAATTCATTATCCCTCATTTTATCGCACGGTGCCAATGCTTGGTACGAAGAGTGAGGATTTTCCACCGGTTAGTTTTCAAAACACAACAGCGTGTTCGTACTTAATATGATCTAAACAAGAAGAAAAAATATTCGTAGCCTATTGAAATTTTCAGCAAAGTTACTTCTGTTCGTTAAAAGCATAATTTGCGAAAGACAGCCATGCTAAAATTTAAACTGTGTATGAATTATGACGAAATATGTGAAATGCCATTTTTTCGGAGATTTCATACTTAAACACTACTAAAAAAAAGAGAATACTGTTATGACATATTCACAAAGGTCATGCTTTTTATTTGGAGATCATTTCATTCAAAGGATGCATTGAGAAATATTGAAATGACTATGGAAGTCGTATTATGAGCAAATACGGCTGAAAAAATTAAAAGAGGATAACTCCAAATTTGGAACTAATGTATCAAAACCCAAATTGGGTTTTTATAGTATGGGTATTTCAAAAACTGCAGTCATAAATTTGTGGACATTTTGAGTGTTCTGAAATCAACCTTTGACTTTGCGTACCGTTTTGATTCATATTACGGACAGCTTCAAATTCCGGACGCTTTCGTTTGTATGGGAAACATTTCACACGAAATGTTTCAATTTTCGCCGTCCAAAAGTTCTCCTTTTCAAGGCTCGTTTTATTAGGTTTTTTCCATAAATATCATTGCAAATTTATAATGCCCAACTACCTTAGACCTTAGTGGTTGAACGATTTCAATTGATGATTTGACTGTTCCATTAATGATTATCATGAGCTGGCTGTAATTCGAATCAAAGCGTCCGGAATATGAGGCAAAAGTGAGGGAGCGTCCGGAATAAGAATCATGAAAAGGCCACACGTTTTGATTTATTTAAAATTATTCAAGTTGCGGACGCGTATTCTTTACCCACCATCCGAAAGTTAAGGGCTTCCGACGCTCGATAACGCTAAAAAATCATACAGAATGATTTATTTTATATATTTATTCCTCACCAGGTGGAGATCCACAAGAATCATTATAAAATCTTTCAATATTGATTTATGACGTTTACGTCTCACCAGCCGAGTGGAAGTTTGAACAACTACTTGAAATCGAAACATTACATGTAATAGGATTAAATGAACAAATTGAAGTGAAATATATGACAAAAAATAAACGTCTTCTCGGTAAGAATCAAACTTACGATTACTCCCAATTCGCTAGACAGGCACGTTACCATGGGTCCTCTCGTGACAAAGTTTTTAATGTTTGGAAGTTGTTAAGGCTTCTGATTAGTGAATTGGAAATAGTGAGTTGTACGCAGTTTTCACTTAAATTTGTCCATTTAATTCAATTGTTAATTGTATGTAATATATAGATTTCCGATAATATAAAATCATAGGTACAGCACATACCTGCGTATTAGACTGGCCCTTAAACAAAAAAGTTGAAAAATTTAACGGGGCACCCCCTATATATATTAGAGTGGTTCAAAAAATCGATTTTGCTTCACACCGCTCATTCGATTCTAGATCAAATTCTGAGTGTCCTCCCAAAATTTGAGCTCATTCGGATGAAAACTGAGACTGCACAAGCCCTTTGAAGTTTATATGGGAATTACTATGGGAAAAGCAAGCAGTTCATTCAATCGGTCATAGTGTTTGCCCATGTGTTCTTGAGGATTAGAACTACGTTGATACTGTGGGATACAATAGTCAGCTACAACTTTGCCGAAGACCGTTTTTAAATCGAACGCCCCAGTAATTAGTTATTGATTTTTGAATGAGTTGTAAAACTTTGGCTATAATTATTGGGCTGTCCTGCGGGCATCACTGGATATATGCAGTAAAACATAGTAGCCATGATTTGTGCGTGCTATCTTTCGCGCCAGGTGCAGCAATGTTGCCTGTTCAGAAGTTGAATGAGCACTGCTGAAGAATTTGTGACTGGATACAAATCAATAACTAATTACTGAGGCGTCCGATTTGAAAACGGACTTCAGCAAAGTTGTAGCTGATGAATGTATCTCCCAGTATCAACGTAGTTCTAATCCCCAAGAGTACATGGGCAAAAACTATGACCGATTGAATGAATTGCCTGCTTTTCCCATAGTAATTCCCATATAAACTTCGAAGGACTTGTGCAGTCTCAGTTTTCATCCGAATGAGTTCAAATTTTGGGAGGACGTGCTTAGTGTAAGAAAAAAGCTCTCTCAAAATTTCAACTCATTTGGTTGCTCCCCCAGCTGGCGCATTCAAGTTGAAGTTTGTATGGGATATTCGTTTCAAATATATTGAACATTGACCCTATGTCACTGTTTCGTTCCGTACACTAGTTAATCGCGATCAATTAAACTCAGAATGACAAATTCATTAGTTGATACCCTAATGAACATAGTTGCAGAAGGTTGTATCTGGGTTTAAGCTCATTTTCATTCCCCTTTCAGTTGTTGAAAGTTAGGCTTGGATCAGCACTCCCGTACAATCGCATATATGCATGCGCTCTGTGCAGCAGCTCGCCCAGCGTCATAGGAGGCTATGATGCGCCTAGTGGTAACCATCATGCTATGTTGAAAAAATACAGAGCAGTATTGCAGATCTACTTTAGATAGGTAAAACACAAACTTTGTCAATTTTAATCATGATACAACCTTCTACAATATTGTTCGCTATGGTATCAAGTAGTGTTTTTGACATTCTGGGTTCAATTGAACGCGATCAACAATTTTCCTGACCCAAACTGGAGATGATGTGCTGTTTCTCATATGTTTGAGCTGAATATCCCATATTAACTTCAATTCAATTGCGCCAGCTCATGGAACGACCAAATGAGCTGAAACTTTCAGGAAGTCTTCCTCTAGCACTAAGGAATAACCCTGGGGGGTGCCCCGTGGAATTATACAACTTTATTTTTCTCCCATACTGAGCTGGGCCAGTCTGCTGCGTATTCGCCACGAAAAGGGCAATTCGTTTCTTTTGCGATCACTTGCGATAAAAGATAAAAGAGACAAATAGTTTATATTTTTTATGAATTTGTATTCTTGTCCAGCTGAACACTAGACTATTTCCCAACTTTACACCGCATTTAACTATTTTTTTTTTTCAACAATTATAAATTTCCCCTTAAATATCCGTTGGGAATTGCTATTAGTGTTGTTTCATATAATTTTCTCCAGCTTCGCCTAATATTCCTAAATTAGTTACAAATTCCATAAACAAATGAACTGTCATAAACGAATTAAAAAATCCAATTCAAATGCATCACAAATTGATGCAAAAACTTGGATTTCAGAAAGTCTGTCAAAAGTGCATCCTGAGTTTTCACAGGTTATATTTGCAACAAAAAAATCTTGCCACATTCTATTTAACATTTACACTAGTAATTTCGTCAGAAACTTCTGCTAATTTTTTTAGCCTTTGAATCCACCTAAAAAATTCGCAAGGAATCAAAATTTCAACTTCACATTTCACACCAGCTATTATTTCAAATCATGTACATGTATTTCACTAAGAATCAAAAGAGAATTGTGCTACGCATGCCTCTCGAAAATGTTATATTCAAATAGAAATTTCACAAACAGTGACCGCAATGATATTCTCTGTAAGCATGTCTGATCCTAGAAAATCTGTCTAAATACTTCTTTAAAATTTTGCAGAAATTCGGTTAAACATTCTCAATCCTAGTATGACGAAATTTTTCTAACACGTTTTGTGATAAATCCTATACGATTTGCAAACTTTTGTGGAATCTTTGTCAAAATTCGTTCTGGAGCTATTCTTTTTTTCAATTTTGAGCATACATTTTGCTTAACCAACAGGGTTTTCCTACACATTAGCAAAACTTACATTAACTCGTAAACATCCAAGACGACCTTATAACATTATAACATTTTATGCAAAGTAACATTATAACATTTTATGCAAAGTAAGTAAGTAATTGAAAATATATTGGTGCAATCTTTGGAAGTGTTTACTTAAATTTGAAGAATCATCCCTGGATTCTACAGAGTATCCTAAATGGATTCTTTCACAAGAAATGCCTGAAGTTTAATGTTTTGGAGAAATTCCTGAAGACAACCCTGGAAAAGCTTGTCAAGGAATGAAAATTAATGGATTAATTTGGATACTTGCACAACTCTCAATGGTTTGATATTCATTAGGAAAGAATTCAAAAGATATTTTAACTGGACTTACAGTTACATTTACATTTAAAATTATCTGTATATAAATATGTGCTGTAAAATCAAAAAAGTAACAATAACAGTAATTGGCAGAATTTTAAGCTTCATCAGCAGGTGGGTAGTGACATCGATCAAAATCAAAAAAAAAGTTATCATTCAAATTCACATGAAGCCATCAGTATTCACCTCTCGGTAATTTTACTATAGTGACTCAACTAACCGTAACGTAAACGCCCTAGCATCGAACTTTTCCAGCCAAGTTGTTACACCACAGCGAATGAAAAGCGCAAAAGCCAACCATGGCCAAGTGGAGGAAGAAGGTACCCGGCGAGAAGCTAAGTGGGTAGCTATAGCTACACCAATCCAGACGGAAATTTCTTATTAGGAAGCATGTTGAACAGCGGAGCAGCGCCGTCGAACCAGTTTTCCCTTTCGATTGCCCGCGGATGGCATGTCTTACCATTTCTTTTCGCCCGCGACAAAACGCCGCTTGGTGGCCACCACGCCAAAGGGAAGAAATTGAATTATTAAAGTCTCGAAGTTGACCATTGAGCCTTCCTTAGTCTAGTGGTTAAGTCCACAACTACAAAGTCAATCCTTGCTGAAGGTGTCTGGGTTCGATTCCTGGTCAGTTTAGGATCTTTTCGTAATGGTAATATTCTTGACTTTTCTGGGCATAGAGTATCATCGTGCCTGTCACACGATACACGAAAGCTGAAATGAAAACTTTGGCAACGGAAGCTCTCAGTTAATAATTGTGGAAGTGCTCTTAGAACACTTAACTGAAAAGTAGGCTCTTTCATAATAGGGACGTAATTCCCAGAAGAAGAAGAAGTTGCACATGCGCCAATAAGAAAATGATGATCAAAATGCAGTCCAATCAAAAGTGGATTGACTTCGTCGCCCGTTCGTTGTTGTCGTCATCGTTGGACTACTGGAGAAATGATCCAATCCGGTGCGATGGATGCTTAGCTCGACGCGTTAACCGGTATCTGGCGAGGAGGATTCCGGTCATTGATAACACATCGTGGGGCGGGGTGAATTCGCGCGAAACAAGTTCTAAAAAGGAAACTTTCATTTGCACTCCTTAGGTAACGAAAGTTTGACGTGATGTGAGGATTGGAACTGCCTTAACATTGTGCAGCTCATAGCTTTTCGTATTCACACGTATTAATAACGGCCACCGTTACGAGACGGTGCACTAGGGGATATTTGGATATTTTAACTGGTCAAAAGTGTTTCGGAACTTGTTTCGCATTTTTTTTTGTTTAGTAAGTAGTGAAATACATGTATCATGGGCAGGCATTGCAGAATTCGTTCTCATATGGTTTTGAAGCACAATAAATACAAGCGAAGAAAAACATCCCATCTGTATCGGTCCATGATCGAAAATGTTTTGCAAGTTGTAATAAGCTTGATAAATAACAGCAGCAAACGAGAGCTCCAAAGAGTGAGCGATGATAAAACTCATTTCTCTTGCCATTGGTAGGTGCAGCAGTACTCGCCGCCGCCATCTTTTCGAATCCAACATGTTCTAGGCTACCGTCGGATACTCAAATGCATTATAATGTGGATACTCAATTGATCTTGGCTACTGTCAAATCCAATAGTTGGGATAGGGATTACCATATACGTGGGTAGGTGTTTTATTTTATGAGCATGATAAACAATCCCAAAACATCCTATCCTATGCTTCCAGGATTCGAGCTTGTTAAGATGTGGTTTATCATGCACTGTTATTCTCTAGTTAAAATCAGAGATGTAGCAGAATATGATAAACAGACTCTCATGATGTGTTGCGGATCATGATTGTAACAATTGTAACAGTAAGCGATATACTCAATTTTCTCAGAATTCAACTCCTGATCATGAGTGATGAACACGCTTAACTACTCAATCTTCATGTTCTTAAATTATTTTTTCATTTTAGATATAAAGAAAACCTGAACTCACATCACAACAGTTTAATACTAATTCTTATTATTTCATCTACACCCAGATCGTTTACCAAAGAAGTTACTAGGGATATATTTTTTTGGTTCATTTTATGGTGGGGTTTTGATCTACGTCGTATCAAACCTAAAATGCTCCACTACGGTAGATATTCAAGCTTACCTGCAACATAGATTTACTTTTCAAGTGTAATTCTGTGAAAGCTGTGATGGATCATTCACTTATGCACCAAAATGCAATAAAACTACTCTATTTCGATAAATTATTTCAGTTCAATATACAACTTTACACAACCGAAATCGCATGGACAAAGACATATCAAGCAAAATCTGATTAGCGATTGACTGAGCCATGAAACATTACGATTTAAATTTCTTCCCACCTCCCTGTGTGACTTACTTCACCAGGCACTTATTTATACTATAGAAAACCTTCGTACCTTCGTTTTAAGAAATTCTTTCAACGACCGCATATGATCGATAACGTAAACAAAGTATTCGATCCGTCCGGACTAAGAAAAAATAAACTTGTGTGCATCAACGTGTGCGTAGTTTTCGGCGTAGAAAACAGTGCCTTTAATTGTGGTGTTTTCGTTGCACGGTGCACGTTGAGCAGCTGTCATAATTGTTCAGTCAAAAAGATTTGTGCTTATATGTTTGGGCTTTATTTTTATGGCGTCAACGAAATTTCTAGGAAATCCATATATTTCATCATGCTGAAGGAATGGAGAGAGATGTCCATATATCTAGATATTCTAACAAAACATTTTATTATAACGTTAAAGTGCTGTATTTTGACCACTCACTATATCACCGTGAGCCGTTAGTTGTGAGACGAATAAAAACTGATTGCGACCAAAATGAAAACGTTTACGACGAAAAGAAGCAACGGTAAATAATAATTGAATTGCATTATTTTCGATAAACAAAATATCGAGAAAATATAAAAATCTTATTGCACAATTCGAAAGCCCTCTTGGGAAAGAATTGTTTTGCATCGGTTTGTAAAAGTATCATTCACTGCAATACTGGGAAAATTGCAGGTTCTCACTGATCAAAGTTTAATCCGTTAACGTCCTGCGTCCTGATTTGAGAACAGATGCACCGAACGCCCAGCGTCCGCAATAGCGGACAATTATTTTCGCAAATATCTCTCTCAATCTTACTCAAAAATTATGAAACACTTTAGGTTTCCAACTTGTTTGTATGTAAACATCCACAGCGATGATATCTACCTTTTTGGTATAAATTTGCTTGCAAGTCCAGTGAACATATTTGAGCAGTCATAGACATTTTGGATTACACTTATTTTCTTTACCAAAAACCTACGAGAAACCTTAAATTTTCAATCTCTCTGCCTCTAAATCAATATATGTATGAAACAATGGCATATTGTTTTTTCTTCAACTCACCTGTAGAAATTCAGTGAGCTTGTTTGGGAAAGAATAATAAATTTTTGAAACGCTCAAAATTTATTTTCCTAAAAAACAATAAAAAAATCTCATTTATTATAACTATTTGTCCATAAAAACAGTTGCACAACAATGACATGTAGTTTTTAGTAATAAAATTGATAAGAAAGTGATTATATTTGAGCAGAAAGTGGAATTGTTGATCACACTCAAAATTTCTTTTGCTTATAAAAATTGCAAAAACCTTAGTTTTCATACAGTTTCATACTAGCCTATAAATTGAAATGGAAAGCGATTACATATTTCTTTTGTCGTTTATTTGCTTATAGAAGCTCGGTGAAAATGTTTGGGATCAAATTTCAGATTACACTCAAAATTAGTTTTGCCAAAAATTGAGAAAATTCTTATTGTTTTAAACTATTTGCAAGTAAATCCAAACTTGAAGCTATGGCATTCATTTTTTTTTCGACATAAATTTCATTCTAGCGGGCTAGAATATATGTTTGAGCAGAAATAGAAATTTTGGAAAACATTAAAAATTTCTTTTACTTTAAAACAACCTAAAAACTTCTTTGCTTCGAACTTTTTGCCTGTAAATCAAAATTCATGGTAATTACAAGTATTTTTTCGACAATGCATTGATTGTAGAAGTCTTGTAAACGCGTCAGAGCAGAAATAAAAAATAACACTATTGTTTTAGCTGAATACTTACCAAAAACTCAAAGTTTAAACCAGTTAGCCTGTAAAATAAAATGCAAAGCATGTTGTTTTTTTAGGAATTTTAAATATGACATAAAAACAAGGAAACATCCTATTATTTAATCATTTTTTAATACCTTAAATCATAACTCAAAGCGATTACATTATGTTTTTTGAACCTAAATTTGATGACATAAGATGTTTGGACAGAAAATTTTGGTTTGACAAACAATTACAAAAATACTGTTTTCGTAATTCTTGTAAAATAAAGTTGAGTATAATAAATACTTTCTTTTTCCATCCAAAAATTTTCACTGGACTTCTATAAGCTGATTGATGTTCAAAAAAGTTACATTTATTTGTTTAATTTATTTAAATAAATGACATCAATAGACAAAACAGGTTCCAATTATGTATAGTTTAACAATTATTACCAGTTACAAACTAAAATAAAATCCTCGACATGAATACAAATACTATATCATTATTCGTCAAGAAACTAAAAAAAAAAAATTTAAACAACTTTAAAAGTCCGCGGATCGTTTGTTGGGGAGCGTGCAAGTCGAAACCGTTGTTTTTAATTTTTGATTTGGTGACAAAAAGTTAAAAAAGTACTTATTGTAGTTTTTAAGTAAAATAAAAATAAAAATGTTTTGAATACACACAAAGATTTCAAAAACATGTTCATCAAATTTCTATAATAAATATTATGGCGACCAAATAAGATGCAATCGCATTATTTTATATTAATGGCTAATAGTTATACAAATATGGTTTTCTTAATTTTTAAAATTTCAATAAATTTATAGTGCAGTCAATTTTTTTATTTCTGCGAAAACATATTCAATAGACTTCAGCAGTCATGTTTCAGTCGAGAAAACTACCAGTTATTGCTTACAATTTTGCTTCATAGGCAAACAGTGTTGAAAATAAAATTTTCCGTTGTTTTTAATGAAAATATATTTAGAGTGTGATCAAAAATTTATATTTCTGCCCAAACATGTTCGATGGTCTTCTACAATCAAAGTCTTGTAGATAAAACTACTTATCACCGGGTCGAATTTAGATTTATACAAACTTCGAAAAACCCTATTTATAACATATAGGGTTTTTTGAGGTTTATGAGTAAATCAAATTTTAAGTGTAATCAAAAATGTATATATCAACCCAAACATGTGCATTAGGACTCTGGAACTTATTTTTCATCAAGAAAATCATAATTTACTACCATAAACATTGTTACATTGTACCACATTGCTGCAAAAAAATATGAATATTGCTTAGAAAACGATGAAACTATGCATTGTCAAAGTTGGACTTTTAACTTTTCTGCACACTTTGTAGTAAGCGTGAGTTTTCTCCCCATTGATAGTAAAAGAGGTGAACTTTTCCAACCCAAAATATTCTTACAACACATACTCTTTCTAAAGGACGAACTAGAGGAGAAGCGCCAATTTTTGACCCATTCATACGATATGAAACATCGAAAATTGGCACAGAATTTTTGTAGGTCGAAAATTAGTGCTTCTCCCCTAACATTAATTTTGTCTTAATCAAATGCAGAAACAATTCTATGGAGCTACCAGATATCGACGACACACTTTTAGGATTTTTTTGACCTTTGCAATAGAGATTTTTTTTGCTGAAACTGTGTTAATTTTATAGGAATGTAACTAATGATGATAGTTTCGGACTTAAGCTCAGTTGTAGGATACCTTGGCGTTAACAGGTTAATGAAAAAATAATATCTGTATGCTTTTAGAAAAATCCTTTGGAAGAGCATAACTAATTGAAACTCGTGACGGCCTGGTGGAAGATGTTTTTGGAATAATAATTTTCTATACATCTCAAAACAGAGTATCTTTGAGCTTGTTGTAAAATATTAAATTGGCAAAGAAAGTTTGCAGTTGATATTTAAGGGAATGCTCATAGAAAATTTCGCTGCGTATCAAACTCTGTCCCAGTTGGGACGTAACACTTGATGAAAATTACTTGGTAAAGGAAGGAAAATGTATATGTAAAATATTGAAAGCTCAAACCCAAAGATCTATTATTGCAGCATAATGGAAAAATAGCCTATATGCGAGAGCAGATTATTTTTCGTACAACCTGTTTAAGGTTTGAACGCAAATAAAAGCTTCACACATTATAACTCGAACTAACAACATTTTTTTTTTAATTTGTGGCAAAATTTTTGAACTCAAAAGAACCATACATTATCGAAAGAAGGGAAAATTAGTGATTGAAATCATTTTTTTTTCTGCGTTTCCCGTAACGTGTTTGTAAAAAAATATTTATGTTGAAATATTAGCAGGTTCCAAAGTAATGATCATTCTAAAGCACGACAAGAGTTGATAAAATAGCAAAATATATAAATTTAGAACAATAAGCTTTACTAAAAATCATTTATTACAGTATCAATAAGAACAGCCTATGTTTAAAAGAAGGCAAAATTTATGATCAAAACAGCGAAAGATTGGACACCACAAATTATTTCAACATAATAAAACCAATGCACACTGGGCCAGCAGCAGAATTTAGCCAGACAAAACCTCTAGCGCTTTAGGAGTGCATTTTTTCGAGTTGGTGTCAAAGGAGACTTGTCTTGAATTTGTTTGTTCTTCAATTTGATGATAAAAGTTAGTTGGAAATTTCGCCGCATAGGTGGCGCTGCGATGCAAACTTTTTTTGTCGAAGACACCAAAGCTTTAGGACTTCAAACAACAAAGTTAAGGTAAAAAATGTGTAAATCACTTAAATTTTACGTTTTTTCTACTTTTTACCTTAAAATCGTAAAATATTTTATTTAGCAACCGTGCGTCGTTTAATTTCGATGACATGCATTTACTGTATGAAAAAGAAATCTTATTATTATATAAATATTTGAATTTTCGAACAAATTATTGTAAAAACATCATAATAATTAACATAACTTTACTCAAAAAGTTGCAAGTTTTTGCAAAAACTTATTAATGTACCGAAATACGCTATATTTCATCTACCAAATTTCAAAGTTTGCCAGATGTTCTTCTTCTTTCTGGCGTTACGTCTCCACTGGGACAGAGCCTGCTTCTCAGCTTAGTGTTCTAATGAGCACTTCCACAGTTATTAACTGAGAGCTTACTATGCCAATGACCATTTTTTTGCATGCGTATATCGTGTGGCAGGTACGAAGATACTTGATGTCCTGGGAAGTCGAGAAAATTTCCAACCCGAGAAGATCCTCGACCGGTGGGATTCGAACCCACGACCCTCAGCTTGGTCTTGCTGAATAGCTGCGCGTTTACCACTACGGCTATCTGGGCCCCTAACTATGCAACTATTGCCAGATGTATATTTTGGTATATTTGAGATATCTTAATTCAAAATAGCCATCTCTTCATATAAATAGAATAGACTTATTATTAATTTTATCATTATTCTACAAGATTTTTGACACATTGCGTCAGTTAAGATTTGTTAATCAAATACTTTTATTTTGATACTAGTGATTTGCAAATTGTGATTTATGTCAGAGAGAACTGTCTCGACGCGGTCATAACAGGATGTAAAAAATGAATTATAGCAGGCCATAGCGAAGTTCTAATTAGACAGTTACTGGAGATGACACAACAATATGAAAATATCTAGATACTGTAACACCTGACTAATAAAAAGTATTTAATTAATAAAACTTGACTGACGCAATGTGTCTAACAATCTTGTAGTACAATGATAAAATTGATAATAAGTCTATTCTATTTATATGGAAACGGTGGTTATTTTGAATTCAGATATCTCATATATACCAAAATATACATCCGGCAAACTTTGATATTTGGTAGATGAAATATAGCGTATTTGGGATTATTGATAAGTTTTTGCAAAAATTTGCAACTTTTTGAGTTAAGTTATGTTAAAAATTATCATATTTTTACAATAATTTGTTCAAAAATTCAAATATTTATATAATAATAAGATTTTTTTCATAAAGTATATGCATGTTATCGAAATTAAGCGACGCATGGTTGTTAAAATGAAACATTTTACAATTTTGACGTAAAAAGTAGAAAAAACGTAAAATTTAAGTGATTTACACATTTTTTTTACCATAACTTTGTTATTTGAAGTCCTAGAACTTTGGTGTCTTCGACAACTTGTCGTATTTTTACACGTTTTAAAACATTGCTGAAGACATAAAAGCTCTAGGACGCAAAACAAAAAAGTTTGCATCGCAGCGCCACCTATGCGGCGAAATTTCCGACTAACTTTTATCATCAAATTGAAAAACAAACAAATTCAAGATAAGTCTCCTTTGACACCAACCCGAAAAAATGCACTCCTACCCGACCAGAAGGAAGAAACAAGATTATAACAGAATGTGTTCCCGTGATATGATTTTTTTATATCACCAGTTGTTATAAAACATGTACCGTTAGTAGTTAAAATAACAAAAATTCCAACAAAATTTGCACCAAATTAAACTAAAATATAACAAACCCTGTTACAATTATACCAAAATTATTACAGAATGTGTTGCAAGGATGTTACAAAATAACAAAATTATTGCAAACTGTGTTACTGTTTATGACATCAGATGTTATTTGCAACAAACTTATAAATGCGATGTCAATAATATAACAAATTTTGTTATAAATGTGTTACTTAAAATATAACAAGTTGAGAACAAAGCCATCTTGATAACAAAATTTTATCAACTTCTGTTATTTTTAACAGCTGCTGATAGAAATGTGTTATAGTCTTGTTATTTGGTTCTGGTCGGGATCGGATGTTATTTGCAACAAACTTATAAATGCGATGTCAAAAATATAACAAATGTTGTTATAAATGTGTTACAAAAAATGTAACAAGATGAGAACAAAGCCATCTTAATAACAAAATTATATCAATTTCTGATATTTTTAACTGCTGCTGATAGGAATGTGTGGTTCTGGTCGGGTAAAGCGCTAGAGGTTTTGTCTGGCTAAATTCTGCTCCTGGCCCAGTGTGCAATGGACAAAAATGTACTCAGAATCATCGGAGTAACTGCAGTAATCGATATCTCTTTTTGCTGATAACTTGATCAGATCAATGTTATCGATTGCTGCTCTTATATCATTAGGAAACAAAAAAAAATATCTAAAAAATTAAGCTAAAAGAAAAGTCTAAGTATAAAAGAAGGTGAAATTTATTTAAATTTTAAATCAACAGTTGTCATGACTATAATTATGGGTACATCATATTCCGAAAGAACTTCCAATGTTTGAGAGAAGGGTAAATTTGTGCCTAATATATCAAAATCTCCAGTGCAAAAATGTATTCCAATAGCGTCATTCAAAAGAAAGGTAATATCTGGATAAATAGTAAAATACTGCTGGCAACTATTTTCCTAATATGCTTTTGTTCATTCAAGAGCAAGTGACATGACTCCAAAATAAGCCTGATGTCGTTAGTGGGATTCAAAAGAAACGTAAAAACCAATGTCATCTTAAGAAATCCTTGGTTTCAGACTTATTATGCCAAACGACTATTATGCTAAACGGCCATTAAGACGTTTGGTCAGCTAGATTCGCCAAATGCCCCATAGTGCGACGAACGAAAGCGAAAACTATGGTGACTTCTAATGACGATAACTGTGGATTGGTTGCATTTTTGCAGCATGGAACAGTTTTGCCATGGTACCCTAAGTGTCCCAACATGGTTTTGACACATGGAGCGATTGGTCTCCCCGCATGTGGGGACTCGGTGTTCAATGGCTGGAAAATACTTACCTACAGTGGAAAAAAGTAGATTGCATTTCCTCGATTAGGTACTGACTGTGGCGAGTGGGTTGATTTGAGTGGAGGGTTAGAGTTTTCCTCCTTGCCTTTCCCCGGTGGCTCTAATCAAGCGCGTAACATACCGTGAGTGAGTGTGCCTTACTACACGCTGAGGATCTATGTCAGTTGTGCGTTACGCAATGTTGTTGCAGTACTGTTATAGTTGTGTATATCGTACTGATCAGTTTTCCTGCCAACCCAGTTTGCCGAACGGCACCACCACGATTAATGTTTCCTTGCGCGGGACATATGTTGTCTGACGGTGTTGCATTCCATCGGAGGAATGGTACTACGAATCCTCATTTTTTAAGAGTTGTATTACATGAAAAGTTATTGTGCCAATTTATTGACGTTATGATCAATTGATATTTCAGCGTGTCTATCAAAACTATTTCATAAAATATAATAGTACTTTACATGGATTTCCGTTTGGGGAAGTTAAATTAAGAACAATTCTATCACAATTGATCCTTCTCCAAAGGTCCAAAGGATTTGGTTTTTACCCGGGTAGAATTTTTTTTCAATGCCAAGTGTTTCTATTCAAAAAAAATAACATGAGAGAAAATGTTGATATTGATTTGTTTGACATAATAAATACAGTTGTGCGGGTTGACATTGGGCCATGAGGGTAACTTTGGGCTACTATTTTACAGCAAACCTTAATAATGAAAACAATGTGGTAAACTTCAAGAGTACGCTCTTCCGGAAGATTCTGGAATTCCGTAAAAGTGGACATATCCTGAAAGTGAAACTATAGAGAACTGGGATTATTTTTCAAACGACTTGCACAGATTAGCATCTAAGAGAATGTTTACAGGTTAGTTGATTTCACCAGCTTATGAGAGAAAAAACACGCTCGCAATTTACTTTACCTAACTTAACCTAAATATATAACGCATTAATCGTGGAAATAGAAGATTTCAATGATTTTTGTTTAATATTATTATTATTTTTATTTGACATTTGATCCAATGTTTCAACATTGGATATTCTATGTAATATTTCTGAACTGATGTTGCGAACCTCACAACCACTTATGAGTGATTTTTTATTGCAATAATATCATTGAACTCAGATTGTATAAAATATGCGTCGGAGCTTCAAGTTGTTTGAATAAAAATATATAAATTGACAGCTACTACCCAAGTTGTACTCAGGTCGTTCTCTCCCATAATGGCATAATGCTATCTATAAAACATAAGTAAAATGCAAAGCTCTTGATTTGTGATCCTTTGAACCACTTAAATCAATCACTATCAAACGGCGCAACACCTTACTCATCATACACATAATACCAATTATTAAAACACCACACAAACTTTCTCCGTCGGTCTCCACTTAAAACCCGAGCGTCAATTGCCGGTTTGGCCGCTCATGCTCAGTGTTTAATATTACCATTTTCGCGCGTCCGCATCAATCCTTCTTTGCCAAATGGTAACGATTTCATTGAACCTTAGGTTTAGACTGATTAACGCATATCAATATGCCTACGATGAGAGGCAAAAAACCGGTGCGTGGATTGTAATTAAATAACTTATCTAAACTATATCCAGTGCAATCAAATGAGTAGCTAGTGGCCACCAATAATGAAGCTTCCATGTAATAACATGCATACGTACAATCCAATATCAACAGGTGGTTCGGTGCATGTGAACGGCTAAACATCCCCTCAATCTTACTGGCGGGCATGTCTCACTCGTCCTTGGCAAATTTATGACTGTCATTTCGGAATGATGTATCAAATTGTGATTGGGCGTAGCCAGGGGGTAAACATCTTTTAAAGTTATTCGACATATTTTAGGCAAATTACGATTGTCGATACGCTCTTTGTATGATTACTCAATATAAAACAAACTAATAAATCTTCGAAATGTGAAGTAAATTACACGTAAACAAAAACCGCATTTAATACTACATCATTTAATTCCCCTAGAATATGTATTCTTTTTGACAGTTACTCGTGTTTCTACCTTAACTGTGAGGCCGTCTCCAGTGGCGTGTACTGATCTTCTTGACATTATTCAATGTGCACTTCCACAACTATTAACTGAGAGCTTTCTTTGTCAAAGTTGCCATTTTTCTCATTCATATATCGTGTGGCAGGTACGATGATACTAACTGCCCAGGGAAGTCAAAAAACTTCCATTACGAAAAGATCCTGGATCGACCGGGAATCGAAGCCAGACATATCCAGCATGGTTTTGCTATGTAGCCTCAGACTCTAACCACTCGGCTAAGGAAGGCCCATTTATTTATTTATGATAGCTCCAATCTTCTTTAAATTTCGAAGAGATTTCTAACTTTTTGATCTTGTCTTTCGATCAAACTTGTTCGGCGCGTAGTGGAGTGGAAAAGAGTAGCAGATCAAGAATCAGTCTAGAAATGTTTGATATTTTGATCGCATCGCTTGCTCTTCAGGGAGCGAAAAATAAACACATGTGTTACAGGGAATATTGCCGTCGCTTTGAATACCCCTAGATCCAACATTAAAGAACTTATTGTAAGTAGTATATTTAAAACATAAATTATCTATAAAAAAATAAAATATAAACTTAGCTCCGAATTTGATATAGAATTGATGAACCCTAGTACAGGGTTTATGATTCAGCAAATATTAGGACCTGGAGATAACCTATAAAAGTATGCACTTACTATTCTGTGAAATTTGTAAAATTAATAGGATGAATTTCAGGGCAAAACCAAGTTGTGTGGTTTCAAATTAGATTATTTGTTGGCCAGAAAGGGACTGCTGACGAAATTTGTAAGTTTCCGCTTAAAAATGTAAACCCAAACCCAAAAAATCTAATAAAATGAATTTAGCTTTGAGCGCATTTATGAATATATCATGGATCACATCACCAATTGTAGATGACTCCCAGATCCTTACATTATCCCACTAACCCAAAAATTCTTTCCATGGCAACTATGGAGATGCAGAGGTACACTCGGTCTCAAGTAACAACGGTTGTCTAACTAACATTCCTTCCCTTCCCCGATGACCGTAAGGACGTGGCCGGCGCCGTTATGCACTTTAAAAATTTGAGCTCTCGATTTGTGCACATTGAAGAATGGTAAGTTAATCCCAAGCCCCATTCATTAAATCTCTGTGCAACTTCGATTGTTCTGGTCAATCACGGAGTAGCAACTACGAATTGTTCGATAATCTATGCTCATGCTCATGCTCATAGAAATGGTGTACAAGAAATCGTGTTTTATTGGTCTAGAAATTCTGTAGAGAAGGAAGCGCTGATGAAGTTTTATATAATAGATACTTGTGTAAGTTCTGAAAGATCACTGAAGGATGGCTGCAAAAATTTTTGGAAGAACCCCTGAAGCCATTCTTGAAGGTGTTTTCTCAACTAATCTTTTAATAATCTAAAACAATTTGGAAGGAATAATAAATATCCTTATGAGTTGCTAAATCCCCTTTTTGAATGGTTTTGGAGATCATAGATCAGCAACCAGTGCTGTAAACATTCGACATTTCTCGCGACATTCGTTTCACTTCCATGGTCAGAAGTCTATTGATACTTCTACACTCATCTGCTACCGTCACCTCTCACACACTGTGGAATTGATGTCGTCTGGCACGATGACGTTTTCATAAATCATAGCTTTGGCATAAATTTCAGACGTGAACAGCAAAGTCTAGCTTGGTATGTAGAACATGCAGGCCCGGATTTGAGGCGGGAGGTGGGGGAATGTATGCCAAGGAGGTAAGTGCCCTGGGCCCCCGATGAAGGGGGCCCCGAGAAGTAAAAAATAGTGAAAGACAATTCAATGAATTATTTTTACATGAATGATTTTAAATTTGAAATACTAATCCGATATGAGATATTATGACATTAGATTTTATAGTTATAATGATAAGAAAAGTAACCGTCTATTTCGAAGCGTGGAAAATTTCTTATCAGATATGGTCAAGAAAATCATTTTTCTTTGATTACAGTTCGCAGTTTAAAAGAAATGTCATTTCAAATGAAAAATTTAAAATTCTTCTTACGTTTATAATCAGCAAACTGTCACAGCTTTCTGGAAAATGCTGTCAAAATTAATGTGCCCTATGAAGATACTCGGCAATTCATGCATTTTCTTGATTTAATTATCAGGATACTGAAACTATTATTTATCAAAAACATCTGAAATTCTATTGGAAATTCGATATTATTATATTCTACTGTACTTTTTTCCATTTGTACCAGATTTTTATAATTATAACTTAATACATTCATGGTTTTGTTTTTTTTTACAATTACAATTACAATTGCAATTTTTACAAACAGCAATATTGACTCAAAGCCACAGAATTTGTTTATGTATTTCAATTTTTGCTATGACCTTAGAATGTACCATAATGTTGTCGTAAATCTACAGAATTTAAATACAATAATATGTTTCTCGATCCTTTCATTACTAGCCCAAGATTATCGCAACATTACTAGCAATTGATTATCAAGCTAATTTTGCTCTTTGCAAGATTTCCGCTCGTGGACTATTTACAGAGACTGTAGCATCTTCTGAAAGTTGTCTAAGCGTGTATGGTTCAAACTGTTAATTGTCAACATCTGGATCATAAAAATTATAAAGTAAGGGAATTTTGAAAGTTATTAGTTAACCGAGAGTGAAGCTCATCTGCTTTTCTTAAAGCAATTGCTCTTTGACCGCAAAAGACTAACTGAATATCTAATGAAAGCAAAGATATATCGTTTGGTCCTTTATTTTTACGAAAAATAAAATTGGGTATTTAAAGGCATATTGTTTAATTCAGTCACAATAGGATCATTTTTTGTAGCAAAGAGGTAGGAAATCAGGAAATTTCTACTTCTCTTTTGGCACATACCAAGACTAAATGGATTAATTAATTAGCGTATTGCTTCAATAACGACTCAATTGTCCATTCGTGTTTGTAAAATGGAAATGTCTGCAGCTAAATTGTAATCAAATTGTCTCTACTATTGTTCATTTTGGACTTGAATAAAAACGATTCAGTAAAAATTCAATCTCATCAGCTACTATTTAAAACTTTTAAGTATTCTATTTAGATGATTTATTTAAGCAACATTCAAGAAGTGATTTGGTTATAGTCAAATTCGAGTAACATTACAATTTTCTTAAGTTGTCCGGATATGTTTTTATAATACTCAACTTTTCTATGCTTAGCGTTTCTGGCACTATCAAGGGCCCCCCTCCTGAAGAGATCTGACCTAGGCCCCCAGAAACCAAATCTAGACTGAGAATATGGCACACATGCAATGAAAGCAGGACTTGTTTCGAATAAAAAGATAGAATTAAAAAAAAAAAAAACCGAACCGTTTTCTGGCGACGTCATCGTAGTCTGCTGCATTCGATTGACATTTTTCTTTTGTACGTTCGTTTGACTTGCATGAGTTCTCGATTAGCTAGTACACTGTAAATAACATATTAACCCTTAATAAATTTACAGCTTTGAGATGTCTTAATGCAGACAAATAGGTAAAATAGCTATAAGCAATAAATTTTTTTAACGCCAGTGTTTCGTTAACATGAAATTCCATTCACCTACCTTTTTTTTATTCTCACAATTGTTTGCCAACACTTCAAACCTTTAATTAGTTATTTGTTAGTTATTTCTGAACAATTGACAGTATTTCTGAAAAAAAACTTTGAAGAATTTGCGGCTATTGTAAAAACACCAAAGAATACATAGAATAACTTCTTGATGATCTGGAGATATTCTTGGGAACATTTTTGTATTTTTGAGAAAAAAAAATTAGGATGGGTAATGTCTGTTACATTACCACGGGGTTGACGTAGGACTACTATGGACACAACTTCGATCAATTCTGGGTCAGACTCTAACAATAGTGCGGTAGCTTTTTGCAGATGATAGGATGTTTGATGATAGATGATAGGTGCTGTGATTCAATGTTATGGTTTAAAGGAGATCTGTCATTTGGTTTGGAAGCTTTTTCAGAATTTCGGATTTCAAAGTCGAATACTCTAAAAAATCAGTGGGGGTTGTGTACAAGACACGACCGCATGGGCTCCATCCCATTACCCCGAACGCCATTACCCCGAACGCCACTACCCCGAACGCCACTACCCCGAATGGGTCACTACCCCGAAAGCCATTACCCCGAATGGGTCATTACCCCGAACGCCACTACCCCGAATGAGCCATTACCCCGAATAGTATGAGATACAGTACAGTATCTTGTTTTGCGTGCAAAAATGCGTCTCTAATGAAGGCTGGTAATTAATGGCACGTAAAATTCGTCGGTAAAATGTTCATCATATATTTTCCCTTCTTTTATATGCCAGCTATTCTTTCGAAATATCTTGATGGCAACTATATTCTTCTCATTCTTTCTGAGACAGTGCATGTTTATCAGCTCAGTGGGCACCTTCGCAATTCAAGGGTTCATACGCAAATTTCATTTCGCCAAAAATTGCCATTTTTAACACCTACCCACCCCCTCGTACTTATTTTGTATGGAAATTCTACTTATTATGAATGGGCTGTAACATTTTGAGGACAACCACCCACAAACTTTTTTGCTCCCTTCAGCGTTACAAAATTTGTGAATGGGTTTTAATAAAATAAGCCTTTTATTGACTGAAAGGAATTCAAATCCATATGGTGTTGCTTAACAGATGCGTAATCACCGGTATTTGGACTTGTTAGTGGTGTTCATATTTCAATTTTGTTTTTGAACAAATATTTTTCTTTCTTATGAATATAGGTTGTGTCTTAGCATCACGTTGTTACAGTGATCATTCACGTCATAGCTGCAAACATTTCACCAGAAATTTGCCCTTCTTTTTTAAATAGGCTGTTCTTTCACGATTTTGTTGGATAAGCTAGTCACTAATATTTCCATACAGAACAGCTTTTTATAAAGGAATATATCTTGAAGGCATTCACTAAAGTGATTCCTGCTATAATTCTAATCGGAAATTTTCCCTTTCTTTTATCTTCTTGTATTAAAACAGACAGGTCTCTTATGGATTTACTCACCACTTTTCTGCCATCATCATTTCTTTATTATCTTGAATCGAATAATTTTTTTTTTTTTGGGTTATCTCACAGAAGTTCAAATTAATGATTCCACAAATCAACAAAAGTTCTTACTGTAGCGTCAATCAGAGGCCGCCGATTTTTCTAACATGTACAAGTGTACAAGTGCGATAGCGGAACGGTCGTCTATTAGGTTGGATTTTAGGCGGGTTCCATAGAACAACACTTGCAGCGACTATCTCAGGGTGAACTTCCATTACCATCGTCTACAAAACAAAATCTTTAAGAAGATCTTAATCTTAATGCCCGACACTTATAAAAATGAGTAAAGGAAGTGGCTACCGACGTCCAATAAGAGACTTTACAACATCCTAATTTTGTGCATATTATAGCTTTCCTTCTCATAATAAATTCACCTTTCTTTTCGAAATAGGCTGTTCTTCAGAGCATTGCAATGTGGCTGTGTGAATCTTCCAAAAATTAGAGGACAAAACTTAGTGTGTAAAAATTATTTGCTGAACAACTAGCTGCTTTTTTATCTTCTAATATTTGGAAAATACATTTTTGACCCAAATTCGTGAAATATTAAAAAGGAATCGTACAATTATCTCCCCACTCTATCACTAGAATATGTCTCAAAATGTTATCCATTCGGGGTAATGGCGTTCGGGGTAGTGACCCATTCGGGGTAGTGGCGTTCGGGGTAATGACCCATTCGGGGTAATGGCTTTCGGGGTAGTGGCATTCGGGGTAGTGGCGTTCGGGGTAGTGTCATAGAATCGACCGCATGACGTTAACTAAGCCATGTGATTTGCTGCATTTGAATTTAAGTCAATTGTCATAATTGCAACCTTCCTTTAGTTATAATTCGAAATGTAATGGTTTGTGAATTTAAGAGAGTAAAGAGCTCTCCGTTCGGAAAAGTACCCCAGTTATCGATATCGTCATCGCAACCGAAAATTCCAGTTTGCTGTATTATAAATTCTTCTTCTTCTCCTTGGCATAACGTCCTCACTGGGACAGAGCCTGCTTCTCAGCTTAGTATTCAATGAGCACTTCCACAGTTTTTAACTGAGAGCTTTCTTTGCCAAAGTTCGCATTCATACATCGTGTGGCAGGTACGATGAGGCTTCTTGCTCAGGGAAGTGATGGAAATTCCAATTACGAAAAGATCCTGGATCGATCAGGAATCGAACTCAGACACCTTCAGCATGACTTTTCTTTGGAGCCGCGGACTCTGACCACTCGGCTAAAGAAGGTCCCAATTGGCAATTGGCAATTATTCATAACAAATCAGATATTGTATGATGCTACGAGAAGAATTAAGAGATTATAGCAAGTATGTGGTATACACATTAGGCAATATTACACAATTAACTCATTAGTACACATTTTTTGGCCCTGAAAAGGGCCGATTGAACGGTAAGATTCGAGTAATACAGACATACATTTTGACGGCGCACATGTTGGAAACCTCCTCGTCCGATGAGGTTTACGTTGGCCAATTCTGGAAGCGCGAGTCAATCTACAAATCTTGAGCGATTTCACAATCCGGACGCTGGATTTGCAGCAGCTTGATGAGCAAGAGCTCTGTGACACGGGTAGCGAGGAACTGAACAGGTTCGGCGCACTTCTTACCAGCTCGAAAGCGAAAATAGATTGAAACCGAATTCAACGAAGGAAGTATGCTTTATACCCTTAGAATAGCAAATGATGCTCCTCCTTTTCGTATTCTTTGCTTTCTGATCTGGGAAATAGGCTATATGAAATTGATGTCTTGGCAAGGGATGTACAAGATGAGCATTATGCTGTTATTGCATTCCGACGGCACTGCAGCAGCGTCCTCGGAATCATCCTCAAATTGCCGTATTGTTGATTATTCGTATTAAACCAGATATTGTATGATGCTACGATATGAATTATGAATGTGTCCTTCGCTATCAGTGTCTGTGCCTGAGAAGCACGCCCGGTCAGAGCAAGCCGATCTGTTGCCTGCTGAGATGTGATCCAAGCGGAGAGTGAAAAGCAAATGACGTCAACTTTTCTCTAGCATCCCTATTTATAGATTTGCTCGAAATCAACTTTCTCTTTTAAAACAGTTATTAAACTATTTGGACAGGTACGTGGGACTCAGTAAGTAAACGACATGAGCCTTTGAAGCCTTGTCTTTCGATTGAGGTGCTAAATACAGCAGAAATACCAAATGGAACATGGAGTTATCTCTCACAGGAGAGGGAAGTAGTAGTTCTGCTTGCAAGATCCTTGACAGAAACATGGGGAGAGAGATAGATGATTTTGAGCGGATTCTTGGTGAGATCCGTGGTGGATTTTCGACAAAATCTATTGGAAGATTTTTTAAATTAATCTGAACTTTTGGTAGACCAAAAACCCGAGCAACAAAACATGGCAAACAAATACCATCTCATGGTACTAACATTAAATATCAGCATACCATAGTATGCTCTTCATAAGACATGAATAAAGGGGAAATTACTAAATATCAATACCATATATTTCTATAAATAACACCTGCAGAGTAACAGGCTGAATTATGTAAGTACTGAGTACATAACAAAATAAATGCGAAACGTTTTCAAGACTTCAAAAAGTCATTGAGTAGTTAATAAATAACAAGTGAATAGCAAACCATGTTGTTTAATAGTTTAAATGTATCTTATTCTGTTATCATAGCGTATGGTCGTCATCAGATCTCCATAATTATCCATATAATTGCAAGCGAACAATAAATTGAGGTATTATAGCTTTTTCTGAAAAAGGTTCGTTATAGGCTCACTATTTTCTTCTGATCGGGATATATCGAAGATTTTTTGGCTGACGCTTACAAAATTTAAATGATCTTCACATAATAGTTATATTTATTTTTTTTTAATTGGCCAGGGGGGGGGGGGGCAACGCCCACTCCCTCTGACTACGCCCACTGCTGCCGTCCGTTTCGGGTGGAAGCAAATCGTTTCGTGACAGATTACTTTATACGGACATCAAATCAACACATGTCATCGCTAATGCTCGAGCATTAAATGACGTTGAAGCGGGTGGCCAGTGATTTTGCCAAAAACAAATATGTGATCTTCGGAAGGGGCCGAAGTCAATCATGACGGGCGCAAAGTGTTCATTTTGGCTCTATGACTAGGCGTGCAATTATGTGGGAAGACCGCAACCATGCAGCATCACAGCTCTTGGAGGACGCCTTCGGCTAAATAAATATGTTTGAGCAGATGGTTTCGCCCGGGCAAATGTCTATCATTTGCACTAATTCAAGAGCAAGGTGGTATAAAGGAAATTCTTTGGACAGACATGTGATTAAGTGCACAGCCAAGTGGTTCTGTGTTCAAGAATAAAAGATTCTTTATTGGTGGCCATTGAAATGCAATTAAGGTAAATCCCACACGTTGTATCTCGAAGATAATTGTGATGGCTGGGCGAGGTGAAGCATTTGCGTCGTTAAAATTTGAATGTACATGAAGGGCAAGGGAAACGACTGACCCAGAACACCCTTTGCATTAAAGTCTAATAGAATGAGTGCGGCTGACCTACATGTTTGTTAAAGGTAATTTTCGAAAGCTAGTAATGATTCTACTGTGATAATTATATTGTATCACAATTTGGAAAACAAAACTCACAGGAATAGGTGATCTTCTTAGGTTTTCGGCAAAATTACACAGAATTATAATTTTTCGAACTTTGTGTATTTAAGGTCGATAAGCACTTGAAACGTTGGTATCTCGATTCAATTATTGATAACATAAAAAACTCATTACGAAGTACCAACATATACTGTACACAACTTGGTGTAGAACTCGATTTTTACAGCACTCGTCATGGATAATTACAACACGACAAGACTCGTAAACTAGTCATTTCGTCTTTTCTAATCCCATCCTGCCTTGAAGTTGAAAAGTGTTTTAAATTACCCCGTTTAATGGTAACAGGTATTTTTATGTCTTCCATGTTCACCGAATGAAATCCTGAATATCTATCGAATCAGTTTTATTATATAAGTTGAATCCCATAATCTAATCTAATCTAATCTAATCTAAGCGCTTGCACAGCCAATATAGAAAAGCATCCTGGAAATACTAGAATATCTTCTAATTTTTTCTTGTCGTCATTAATATTTGCAGCATATCGAAAATATAATACAAATATTAAAACGGCCAGGCCCACTGTGCAGACTTGGGATTGAAGGTAGTTGCAAAATTCACGGCGATCAGATTATCCACGAATGAATAACTTGATAGACGAGAATTTTTCAATTTTACGAAGGAAGAAACGGGGGCAACCGTACCAACCGTTTCATTCAGGGGAAGATAGGTCAAATCGTTGGGAGTGGCGTTGCTAATAAAGTTAATGCACACTTCATTGTTGTGGTTTTCCTGGGATGGGACAAAGGTATTTCTTCCTAATGTCCTGGCTTTACAGCCTAGGCTTAAGCGCCGTTACTCGCTCTCTGAAACGAAAAGATAAATTGTCCCTCTCCTGTTATGTCACCCATCCTATAAAACCCCAGAATCTCCACATTTTATTTGGTGTTGAAACGAAGTATTCTATCCGGGGTACCTATACATTTTTCATAGGCAAATTACTCCCGAAAGTATTTTTCCTTCTAGTACCAAGGGGAAAAAGTTAGGATTTCATTTGGTCGATTTGAAGATTACTGATTATCGTTACTATTTAGGTGTATTTTATCACATGTAACTACGGGATGGTAAATGGAAAGATCTCACCAAGTATTCTGTTATGCCTGGACCGCATTGATGTTACGGATTCACTTCACTTAATCCAGGAGTACTAGTAGCTTTCCTGCTTTCCCTGAATTCTAGTTTCAGGCACAATATCAACCTGTTGGCCCCATTTCAATTTCAACACTTTTTCAATTGCAAATGAACACTATTTCAATAATTACAAGTTTCACCAAATCATAATATTCAGAACTAAATACGGAAAAAATCTTCAGCCTAATGTCAGCCAAAACACCAAATTGTTCATTTTACGCTCGCGTGAAAATTCGTGACAGGAGAAAAAATGTGACCTGTCGCAAGCATAGCTTACTGCGATCTATTATATAAGTTGAATCCCATAAGATATAAATAGTGATTCCCAACTTTTTTGAAACAGTGATCATTTATCATTTTAATCATAGAGAGTCTCAATCAGAATTGTAATTATAGACATGTAGACAAACAACATTTGCATGTTTTCCAGGGAATGACCAAAAACTTTTGCACGAGAGTGTATACTGAGCAGCTGAAAAGTATTTTTTGCAATTCCGTTACAAATCAATCAACTTTTCATGGAGAAGTTGATCAACATAACGGCCTACTTTTCCTACCAAAAAAAACAGTGCTGAAAAGTGTTACTTTTCAGCACTCTTTTCGGTGCTGAAAAGTAGTACTTTTCAGTACTGATTTAGTAGGCGTCAACCGAACAACCCAGTCTCTTCATGCCATTTGTGTTTATTCTGCGCGGCGTGCGAGTCGTTCTCACCTCGGGTGACGTGAGGCAACTATTGTTTATCCAATGGGAGCGAGTTGACAATTGTCACCTCATTCAACTCAGCTCGCCTCACACGCTGCGCAGAAAAAGCACAATTGCATCTGATTCTATATCCGTTGTGAGATTTGGTTCCGACGCAGGCTAGCTGGAATCGAATCGTCCAGAGACGATGATGTTGTAGCATTTGTAGTCAGCTGCTGCTTGTGCTGTCTTACCTGTTCTTTTCTCCAATAGCGAATAAAGATCTGCACAATACCGATGGGAGCTTGAAAAATTGTGACATTCATGAGTAGTACTGTTTCACAGCCTACGTGATTGAAAAATACTGCATTGATACTACGCATGGATGTATGCCCATGTGGGCGAGCCTCGTTGGATAAATGTACAACTCGTGCTGAAAAAATCATCATTTTGCAACTAATTGCATAAATAACTATCTTAGACCAGTGCTTAGAAATACTTGATTTATTCAAAGGTGTGCAATCAATTGGCAATCTCCCATATGTTGCTTTCATCGCCAACTGTATGCACAACTGGAAGTGATAAATTAATTTTCGGAATGGAATGGAAAATAATAACAGATAAATATCCGCCCTCTTGTGAGTAGATAATTACAATGTTTGACGAAACAAAGGTGTGCCTCAGAGCAATACCATCTTCGCAGCAGACGTGTACCGATATAACACCGCTATTGGAATAACGATTGACCAGCGTCTGGCTGGTCAGTGGAGGTGTTGGTCTTATCAGTGAATAGCTAGCTACGCAAATGAAATAGTCAGCGATGTTTTTTTAACTGCACTGAAGGCAAATATCGCAACGATGTACCCGCCAAATGCCACATGATAAAGCAGCAACGCCGATGGATGTTACTATCCGTGTTTGTTGGAATTGTTCATACAATTAGCTGTGTTTGCAGTTTGTGCCTTTGTTATTGTTTAGGTTGTACCAGAAAGCTAGAATTTCACTAGTAAAGCCAATATCCGATTACATTGTTTTATTATATAATTTCCTTACCTCATTGTTTGTTGTTAACTAATTGTTTAATTTTCTTATATTGCATTACTATTCGAACCATATGTCAAAAGGTTGCAAATTAATATCTATATATACAGAGAAGGTATCGACAGTGATTGTTTTTATATTATTTTGTATGGCTGTATCGGTCATGTAACTCAAAGATAAAGGGAGTCTGTAGAAGATTTTTTGCAAGTAATAAAAATTAATAGGTGATAGGCGTCGCATTTATCATTTTCAAAAAAATCTTTTACAGACTCCCTTTACCTTTGAGCTACATAACAAAATAGTATCTATATGTAAAGAATTAAGGGCATAATGGCCACGCGGACGGAATAGACGCCATTTACTCTGAAATTATGCATATTCTATTAAAATTCTACTTTGACGGTATATAAATATTTTTTGCGTGAAGTTGTTGTTGTTTGAGAGGGACTTTAACCCGAAGGCCATTCATCCCTCTTTTGCGTGAAGTCATCATTGAAAGTGATCATTACCTTTTTTTAGCATCAAATTGGTATATACCGTGTGGGATCAAAATCCGTACATCTAAGAAATGAATCTAAATCCGTCCACTTCATACAAAACGCCTACTATTTGTATGGAGTGTATGGATTTCAGGCCCTCACTGTAAACAAGGTAATGGAAACATCTCATTTTGCTGCCTATAACCGTTTTGGATAATTCGTGGAATACATTGGCGGCACAGGGCGGAGTAGCAGTAGCAGAGTACCCCCCTCCCCCTCTACTTCAACATTTTGTTATTTCCTCCTCCTTCGCATGACGCATGATGGTTCCTTATTTCTGATAGTTCAGGAATTCCACAACAAATTTTCTAACAAATGCAGAAATGCCCTCAAAGATATGAACTCAGTAGAATCTAACATTTCGAATTTTAACAACAGACATCTTTAGCAATGTTCTTAAAAATACCGACAATATTTTCATGTCAAACTTCTGCAGCTCTCCCACAATAATTAAAATAGTCCCTCCAAAAAAGTTTGTTTGGAATTACTGCAAGTAGGAAAAAATGGTATCCACTACAATCTGCTCACCTTCTTAAACTGTTCGCGTGAAACCTCGGTGTTAATACAACACATTTTCTGCAAATATCGTCAAGAATTGCATCCAAAGTTCCAGAAATTCTATGGAGAGTTCTTGAATTTTAGACAGGAGTTTCGATTTTTTTCCAGAATTTAATGAATCTATTAATCTATATCTAATATAAATATATGGGTATGGATTGATTCGTAGAGTGATTTTAAAAAAAATCCCTCAAAAATATTGTGCTATTCCTAGAGTAGCAATAGTGTATAGGATTGTAGATGCTATTTATGTAACAAACAACATTAGAAAAAAATATAAAGTAATTTCTAAAACCTAAAATATCAGTTAAACGTATTTTGCTTGAAACTTAACAGGAATGGAATTTTTTATTTTCTTAATCAGGCAATTTTGAAGAAAGTTTAAAAAAATATTTTCAAGAAAGTTTTGAAGAAATGTGGAGAGCAATATAAAACTGTTTTTTAGAGAAATCTAAAACAACCTTTTAAAAAATCTTCTATGAAAAAAATCCTGATAGATCTGCGGATGACTTCGCTAAGAAGTCGCTGAGAACATTTTCTCAAATGAGTACTGTTTAATTACTCCTAAAAAAAATGTTGGTGAACTCTTTAAAGAATTTGTGGAAAGAATCTTTGTTCGCTGGTCTTGAAAACAATATTAGCAAGACTCCTAGAACTTCTTGTACTATTTATTCAAGAAATCCTCAGTTATTACAGCAAACCCTAAATAGATAATTAAACCTTATCCTCTCTTGATACGTTTTGAACATTCGGAAAAAGGCTCAAAAAATCATATCTCCGTTATTTCTTGAGCGGTTTTTAAAATTTTATCACTAATGCAACCGGTCACTTCGCTAGTTTCCATATGTCATACAGAATATGATATTGGCCACATGGTTCCGGAGTTATTCCGGGGTTCAGTGGGGTAGGTTTTTTACCGGATGATGATCCACTTACAAAGCGCTTCAGAAACCTGTACTGCGACATGTCATTCTTCATGATTTATCAAGAAGAGGTCACTTTAAACCACTTTGAGCCTTTTTGGCCACTTTGGCTGCATTTGGCAGTCTTCCGGTCAATTGGTTCCCCTGGGGAAGTGGCCATTTACGGACTGGTTATGAAGCAGTGCTTGCGGCATATCAATCTTCAAGATTTACGAATCAAGTATATTGAAGACTATATCAATTCATTATGGCCACATTGGCCACGTTCCGGAAGTCTTCCGGGCACCTGGTTCCTTCAGGAAAGTGGCCGCATATGGACCGGTTATGAACAGGGCTTGCGACATATCAATCTTCAAGATTTCGCGAATCAATTATATTGGAGACTATTTTAATCGTTTTTGATCACATTGACCACGTTCTAGCCACACACTGGCCACAACTGAATGATATTTCATGCTAACAATTGGAATTCATATGTAGGATAGATTACCAATTATTGAACACCACCCAATTGTTACACACTTGCCAAAATTCGGAGAATATTACACTGATGCAATGAATTGAAACACTAATGAAATTAGAGAAACTGATAAGTATATTGGAATACCTTCTACCTTTTTATTCCGAGTAGTGTGTGATCCTTTGACCGTGACGCTTGCTCCTGCGGGGGCGGGTGAAGCGGTCAAGCAGGATTAAACGTGTTAGGCGCGCAGTGCAGTTGGGGGGGAGAAGAGTGGCGTGATTCGCGGGCTTATTTAGTAGTGTGTGATCCTTTGACCGTGACGCTTGCTCCTGCGGGGGCGGGTGAAGCGGTCAAGCAGGATTAAACGTGTTAGGCGCGCAGTGCAGTTGGGGGGGGAGAAGAGTGGCGTGATTCGCGGGCTTATTTAGTAGTGTGTGATCCTTTGACCGTGACGCTTGCTCCTGCGGGGGCGGGTGAAGCGGTCAAGCAGGATTAAACGTGTTAGGCGCGCAGTGCAGTTGGGGGGGAAAAGAGTGGCGTGATTCGCGGGCTTATTTAGTAGTGTGTGATCCTTTGACCGTGACGCTTGCTCCTGCGGGGGCGGGTGAAGCGGTCAAGCAGGATTAAACGTGTTAGGCGCGCAGTGCAGTTGGGGGGGAAAAGAGTGGCGTGATTCGCGGGCTTATTTAGTAGTGTGTGATCCTTTGACCGTGACGCTTGCTCCTGCGGGGGCGGGTGAAGCGGTCAAGCAGGATTAAACGTGATAGGCTCGCAGTGCAGTTGGGGGGGAGAAGAGTGGCGTGATTCGCGGGCTTATTTAGTAGTGTGTGATCCTTTGACCGTGACGCTTGCTCCTGCGGGGGCGGGTGAAGCGGTCAAGCAGGATTAAACGTGTTAGGCGCGCAGTGCAGTTGGGGGGGAGAAGAGTGGCGTGATTCGCGGGCTTATTTAGTAGTGTGTGATCCTTTGACCGTGACGCTTGCTCCTGCGGGGGCGGGTGAAGCGGTCAAGCAGGATTAAACGTGTTAGGCGCGCAGTGCAGTTGGGGGGGGAGAAGAGTGGCGTGATTCGCGGGCTTATTTAGTAGTGTGTGATCCTTTGACCGTGACGCTTGCTCCTGCGGGGGCGGGTGAAGCGGTCAAGCAGGATTAAACGTGTTAGGCGCGCAGTGCAGTTGGGGGGGAAAAGAGTGGCGTGATTCGCGGGCTTATTTAGTAGTGTGTGATCCTTTGACCGTGACGCTTGCTCCTGCGGGGGCGGGTGAAGCGGTCAAGCAGGATTAAACGTGATAGGCTCGCAGTGCAGTTGGGGGGGAGAAGAGTGGCGTGATTCGCGGGCTTATTTAGTAGTGTGTGATCCTTTGACCGTGACGCTTGCTCCTGCGGGGGCGGGTGAAGCGGTCAAGCAGGATTAAACGTGTTAGGCGCGCAGTGCAGTTGGGGGGGAGAAGAGTGGCGTGATTCGCGGGCTTATTTAGTAGTGTGTGATCCTTTGACCGTGCCGCTTGCTCCTGCCGGGGCAGGTGATGCGGTCAGAATTGATCATGTTACGTGTGTAGTGTAGTGAAAGTGTGTAGTATTTTGCGGTAAGCACAGTGCGGCGGCGGGAGAAACAGCGTTACATCCTGGTAAATTCATTCTTTATTATTATTTACTCAACTATTACCCTATGAAACTAAATACGTGCCAGGGTCGAAAATTTATTTTCGATTCGGGAAGTGTAAAAACATTTCAGATATCCATTTGATATTTGGGTGTTTTTATGCGGGGCTTACTGTATATGAAAATGACCTCAGAATGTGTGTGTATTTACTGCCATTCTTGAAATGGGTCGTTGGAATTTCAGTAGAGCTATCACCTTTCATCTCCTGGGCTAAAATTGTCTGCAGATAGAAAGATATCGAAGGGTATCAATAAATACATGCATACAATTTTCTTCCATAAAAGCACTGCCGGTCAGTGGGAGGTGGATTGTATACACACACACACACACACACACACCTTCTACCTTTTTATTCCGCCCTAAATGCTTATCTTTGACAGATACGCGTATTTCGACTACCACTTGCAGACTTCTTAAGTGTCAGTTACTCGTATCCACTCGTATCTAGTGGATACGAGTAACTGACACTGCAGAAGACTGCAAGTGGTTGTCAAAATACGCGTATCTATCAAAGAAAAGTATTTGGGGCGGAATTAAAAGGTAGAAGGTACTCCAATCTTTTGTTTAGTTTCTCTATTGAGATTCTGCTCAGAGGATTCGAATACATTAATAAGAGCCAAATACTAATGCTTAACACTTATGAATACTGCATTCCAGATACCAGCAGATTGGGTAACATTAAAACGAAATTAAACTATCATGTGCAGCGCACCCAAATTGCTATTTCATGAGCCAAATATTTCCGGCAATAAAAAAGCTTCTACTGAAGTTTTTTTCTACTGGATTAGGATAAGACAAACCTACGATATTTGTGAAATTCATTATTATTGTGACTGATAATATTTCTGTGAAACAAAAATTTGCTAGTCCCCTCTATGCCCCTTCCAGAAAAATATACTAGCAACGTCAATGAATATATAACTAAGACCAGTCTTCTGCCATCTGAAGATGTTATCAACAGTCCACAATGGAATATGCGAGGAATCTGCCAAAATTTTTCATGGAACACAACAGGTTTCTGCCAAGGATCAGCCAAGCCATTTTGAAATGAATTCATCCAGGATTTTATTTTCGGAGAAACCATTAAGGAAACTGATGCGGGATGGCATAACACATACCACAATGAAATCCTTCTGGGATTCCTCTTTACATCCCTCTTTTTATTCACCAAGAAATTTCCTTCAAAAGGTTTCTTCCCGGAAGCACCTCGAATTGGATGAAATGGACAAATTGATGTAAAATTTGCGAAAAGGTTACACGTCTTCTCGGTGAGAATCGAACTCACGACTACCTGTTCACTAAATAGGGCGCCTTACCCCTACACCACGAGAGGATCCATGGAGATAGCAGTTAATTTGAATTCGATTTCAACTCAATAATCACGTGGTCCGCTCCTTGAGGAACCAATCAGAAAGTTATTTAAAATATCAATAGATACCATGTTTTGCGAGGTTTCATTAATGTTTTGTCCTTGAGTAAATCTTGTGAAATTTTTCAGACAATCTTGTGAAACTCGAGACATCTTCAATGAAATTCTGTGAATATCTTATTACTCATTCTCGGTACTTTTGATTTACTTTGGCAGGAGATTTTTGAAGATTCATCGACAGCTACAGGGCTCATATTTTGTACATTTTTTATGCACCGTTTATAAATAAATAATACTACTAAGTTTCAAACTACTTCACCGAGAAAACCCCCAATGTCAAAATGAATAATGGAGGAACTTTAAAAATTATCTAATTAGTATCGATGCGTAGATAAATTTTTGGTCGGTTGATACTAGAATAGCAACCCGAGCAAAGTCCAACATAAAAAAGCAAGTCGAAAACATATCTTTCAGATATGTTTGGACATTTTGCAGTTTGCTCTAAAACGCAGACATGTAAATAAAAGTTTAACAAAAATGGAAAATATCGGTCTGTAAAAGCAGACAACTTCAAAGCTTGAAACCAATTCATATAAATTCAATAAAGATTTAAAGAAGTGAATAAGAAAAATAAACCCCAACCTCTTTTTACGACCGCTATCGGGGGGTCGTAAAAAAAATCAGGGTTTTTGAAAAATGCAACGTCTAGATGCGGAAATACTGATTCGAGATATTCCGCAAAGTTGAAGTATGGGTTGAGAACTTTTCAAAATGGTCGTTCAAGTTTTTATATTTTGGTAATAGATGGCAACACTGCTCGATTGTTATCAAAAGAGCAAATTTAATGGGGGGGATATGCAAATACCAAAAAAAAATTAAAGATAACGATACCGAATGTTCACCAAAGTTGAAGGAAGTGTTGCGTGCCATACAGTCGGCCGAATCACATATGTTCATGTAGCTGGCAACACTGATTCAAAAGAATAAAGAAAATATCAAAACCATAAAACTTGAGCGGAATAGAGAAATAGAATGCTTAGCAACATGCTCTTCAACTGTAATTCAGTTTGTCATGGAGGGTTTAAAATTTTGTCGTAGCTGGCAACACTGCTTAATTTAAAGTGTACCACCAGGCAGTACAAGTGTGCATGCAACTTTTGTTTTGTGGATATCTCAGGATTCTGACCACTTAGAAAGATGGCGCCTTCGGCAAAGTTGTTCTGTAGCTCAAGCGCTATCATTATAAAAGCTATGAGATTCAAAAATTTTCCACCAGGCGGCGCTAGTAAACACGAAACATTTATTTTGCGGATAGCTCAGGATCCTGACCACTAAGAAAGATAGCGTTTCGGCAAAGTTGTTCAGTAGCTTAAGGTCTATCATTATTCTTGCCAAGAGATTCGAGATTTTGACACCAGTCGGTGCTAGTGAGCATAGAATTTTTGTTTTGCGGAAAGCTCAGGATCCTGACCACTTAGAAAGATGGGGTCTTCGGCGAAGCTGTTCGGTAGCTCAAGGGCTAATATTATTGTAGCCAAGAGAATCAAGGTTTTTCCACCAGGCGGTGTAGTGAGCAAGAAACTTTTGTTTTGCGGATATCTCAGGATCCTGACCACATAGACATGGCGTCTTGGGCGAAGTTGAGCTACTCAACAAGTTTACCGAAGACGCCATATTTCTTAGTGGTCAGGATCCTGAGATAACCGCAAAACAAAAGTTTCATGCTCACTAGCGCCGCCTGGTGGCAAAATTTTGAATCTCATAGCTTTTATAATGATAGTCCTTGAGCTAATGAACATCGACGCCATCTTTCTAAGTGGTCAAGATCCTGAGATACCCGCAAAACAAAATTTCGATGCTCACTAGCGCCACCTAGAGGTAGAATTCCGCAATTCAATGACCACCATATGTTCGCCCTTGAAATACTGAACAATTTTGCTGAACATCATGACTATCTATTTTGAATACTTTTTAAGATATTGATCATTTATAAAAACGGGCGTCAATCTGAATTAAAAAGTACCGTCGGTAAAAAAAAAAGGTCCTAAAAAGAGGTTGGAGTGTAGATGCATAGAAACGGTACAACCGTAAAAAATGAATTTTGTAAGGTTTCGTACCAAAAATTTGTTTCAAAATTTCTGCCCCCTTAGGTATGCCTCTGGTACCTATATTAGGCATCATCGACATCAACGCGATAAAATCGATATAACTTCATACTATCGAGATACAGTCAACTCTCCATAACTCGATATATTCTATATCTAGATGAATTTTTTGGTCCCTTCAAATTTCCATACATCGTGTTCTCCGTCGATATTTCCATAAGACTAAGTTTCAATGAAAGTTGAAAAACATGAAAATTTAAGATTAGATTGTCATTAAAATAAACATATTTTTTCAAGCTTTTTGAAAAACGTTCTCAAATAATATTGTTAAAAATGCTATCAACAAAATAATACTTCCTACTTACAGAAGTAAACATAATAATATTAGAAACACAGAAATTTGCTCCTTTGAATTTGGGATTTTTTGTCTCTGTATACTATATAGTATACAGAGACAAAAAATCCCAAATTCAAAGGAGCAAATAATTTTATAAGTCGATGGGCCATTGAATATCGAATTATGAGAATCGACTGTATATGATAAAAAAAAATCATTGGTTCTATTCGTAATTATGGTACGTGCTTTAAATTACTTGTATGGTTCTTGGAAAATATGAGCAAAGCTTGCCGACCGAAACTAATCACTTATTCATAATCGATGATACATATTCCTAACACCCCTTCAAAAATCTATGGCGTCACAGCCTGCTTGCCACCATTACTGCCATTCACCAGCCTCCACACCTCTCTTGTTAGACACCCTGGAAGGTTGGCCAGCTGTTGGCTTGGCGGCATACACGAAATGCCTCGCACACCTCGAAATTTATTATGAAACATGCGCATTTCCAGCGACGCCGCCGGCCGAGGACGCTAAAGACCAACAATGCCGACTATGACGACAGACAACGGGGGTGGCAACTGGGAGGCAACTGAATGCGCTGGATATCGAAATACCATCGCTGTCGCGAGTTCACGCCTTGGACGGCATGTCGCCAATCCACCGCGCCCCATTCCAATCATTTCCTGCCAAAACACAGAATCTGCGAACCTTTAGCAAGCGGTATTTACTGCTAAGGGATAGTCTGCATGGGTGAGAGTTTATCGAATGGTGCATCGGATTCAAGCCTAACAATGCGTTCTCCTAGCGACATTCCTGGTGCGCTTTTTACCTGTTTCATAAGAACATTTTTAAGGATGCCTTGGCCCTCAAAGGGTCGACCAAAGTACGTAAAAAAATCGTCAATGGTGGTGGTGGTGCGTTTATCAACAGAGAGAACCGAAACGGTCACGTTTGTTGTAGTTTCAATCGATAAGAGCACAGTGTGGGTTCAGGCACGATCCATTCGGT
Organism: Aedes aegypti; assembly: GCF_002204515.2. Classification (NCBI taxonomy): domain Eukaryota; kingdom Metazoa; phylum Arthropoda; class Insecta; order Diptera; family Culicidae; genus Aedes; species Aedes aegypti. The sequence continues at coordinate 296,813,111 of NC_035108.1, forward strand.
TCAGGACGCCCTATCGCAATATGTGTAAAATTTACGTTTAATGCCGCAAAGTATCTCTCTTTCTTTGGGACCCTAGTGGAGTAGTGTAGCGAAGTGGTAACAATATTAGATTCCATATGAGATGATCAATATTTACGTGAAAGTTGTTTTAGCATCTCTCACACAACGAAACTTATCTTAAAATATGAAAAATTGAGAGCAATGAACAAAATTTAAATAAATCAATTTAGATGAATCTGTCACATTTTTTTTAAATGCCAGTTGGCGTTTTACTATGATGCAAAGAACTAAGAAAATTATGTATGACATTTATACATGGTTTCCGATTTGTATGAAAATAGTGAATGAATGATGCTGATGATGATGATTATTTATTTATTTGGCAAATACTTGCTAAGTAAGGTACAACCTTTTAAATTTTAGCAATCGGAATTCAATAATACTTTATCGATCTTTTACTATTCAACTACTTAAAAACTTACTTAATGATGATGATAAAACCAAGAAAAACTTATGCGTCCCAGACATTCACTGCCTTTTATGAAAGATTTACCACTCAGTATAGATCTAGCCAGTTGTCGATCAGCCGCCTTGTTAACTTCAACAAGTTTACTAGAGCTGACAAATGACGGAAGATGATCTGGGATAACACTGGGTAGGCATTTAGAATGTTGATCTTTCGGAAGTTCTCACATTCCATCTGGTCACTTTTTTGTAGAATTCAGGTATTCACCGAAATACTGCTTCCACCTTTCGAACACCTCACGTTCGTCCGTAAAAATGCGTACCCCCTCATTCCTGCAAATCACAGCTCCTTATTCCTGCAAATTGCATTCGACAAAATGGGTTCGTTTCAGAAAACGACTAATGATTTCTTGTAGGTTTGCTCAGTTTCGAAATAATATCCAGTACGAGTATCGTCAGTGGAAAACAAACGCAAAAATACGAAAAAAAATGGAAATTGTGTGATATTTACGAAATCTTGTTTTACGAAATGGATATTACAAGAAATATGAAAACTTGCTTTTAATGCATTCAGCGCGCGTGTTACATCCAGTTCTTCGAGCGCCGGTCCAGCATAAAAGCTTTTTCACTCTAATACTGTCAATAGTCTAGTTGTGCGATACCACACTTCTTATGTTGCAAGCAGTTTATGACATACCAACATATGATCGAGTACGCTGTATAGGTTGATTATGAAGATTCAGTCAGATATTAGCAAAAAATTCTTCAGAATGGCATACTTTAGCCGGTATTTTAACAAACATTTTAAGGAAAAGCGCCTCACATTGGACTGACCCATGCATCACTCATTAAACGTATTGTTTGTGTTATCTGAGCATACTTTCCTGCTATCTAGGCAAAATTCAAACAAATTGATACAACTCACACACCCTCTCGCGTAACAATTCTAAAGGGCCAATTACCAAAATGAAAACATTGGTTTTTCATAACTTGTTTTAATAATCACTAACTGTGCAAATACTGTCAACATAATTGAAAAAAATATCATTAACGACAAATAGTCGCTTTTTCTAAATCATTCATAGGTCCCCTGCTTAAAATGGCCAATGAACTCATCTCTCTTCATCAGGAGCGCTTTTAACCGGAGAATATCCCAAGCTGTCATGGACCCCAGCTTTGAGAAAAAGATTCAGATTAATTAAAATGTATGCGAATTGAAAAAAAAAAACAAAAAATTAAAATGGTTAACTCTATTAACATCGCATTTTCTCCGATCTAACGAACTTTGGATTGGCCTTTTAATAACGCAACGCGTTCTCTGTCGTCGTCAAACGAAAAACCACACGGCTTGACCGGTTTGTTTGGTGGTATGCACACTACCAATCATAAATATGGACCCATATAGATTTCTTAATCATTTGTGCATTTATCTATTTATTACAATTTAAAATTTGGAGAGAGGGGGAACTCCTATGAGTAAAACTAATAAAAAAAACACACACACACAACTTCTCTATCTTTCCACGAACGTTACAAAAAGCCTTAAAACTAAATAATTGTCAGTCAATCAATTAGATTTTAAAACTTGTTAGAATATATTAACATTTCAGCAACAAAAAAGTCGAAAATGGTTGAATCAATTTTCTTCCTACTTTTTTTTAAATCTCCTATCAAAGTTTTGTTTTGATTTACGACTAATCGAATATGAGCAAAATTTCAGCCTATGATATTTACACTCCCGTGCATAAGTTTGGGTTCACCCCCTTAAAAACATGCAAAAGTGTTCAGTCCATATCTCTGTGACTACACGTCCAATTGAAACTTTCTAAGCCGCATTCGAAAGGCAAAGAGTTATTCTTACTTCGTATGTGTTTTTGCAAAAACATTCTTTGAACTTTGTGTACTAAATTTTTACTTAAAGTTGTGACATTTTTCAAAAAACACACTGAAAAATCATATCCAATTTCCTCAGCATTGGATCGACCAAAATTTTAAATCAAAGTTTCATTAGAATCGTAATCTTATATTCTTTGAAGAGACCCCACGAAATTTTGGCGGAAAAATCTGGAAAGTATTCAAAATCAATGAAACAGTCAGTCAAGTCATCGTGCAAAAGTTTGGGTTCACCCCTCAGTATGGTGTATCGTGCAAAAGTTTGATTTTGAATACTTTCCCAGATTTTTCCGCCAAAATTTCGTGGGGTCTCTTCAAAGAATATAAGATTACGATTCTAATGACACCTTGATTTAAAATTTTGGTCGATCCAATGCTGAGGAAATAAGCTATGATTTTTCAATGTGTTTTTTGAAAAATGTAACTACTTTAAGTAAAAATTTATTATACAAAATTCAAAAATTGTTTTTGGAAAAATACATACGAAGTAAGAATAACTCTTTGCCTTTCGAATGCGGCTTAAAGAGTTTCAATTGGACATGTAATCACAGAGATATTTTGTATGTTTTTAGGGGGTGAACCCAAACTTTTGCACGGGAGTGTACATGGCTTATAACTACGCGTCGGTACCTTGCAGAATTTCGGGATGTCATAATCGATACAGATTCTTACAATAAAACAGATTTTTGAGAATATGAAATATTGTACAAAGTCCTGTACTCGTTCAAATATTTTGAAATCATGTTAGTTTTGCTACACTATCAGCATTAGGTTTTTACGAAGTCATAATTTTAACTTAACACTCAAAAGTATGGTAAAAAGGTTCTACAGATGAAGAAAATAATCCAATCGCTATTTGGAATAGCTAAGTGATGGCACAGTGAATTACAGTGTTCAAAATGATTGTCTTATGTGTCTCATTTGCTGTATGCGGCATTAAGAAGGTTCAAAATTGAAAAAAAGGTTGAAAATCCAATCTCCCATGTCTTTTTTACTATTCTTACCATAAAATAGCGTTCTGTGAAATTTTCAGCTTTTCAGATGGTGATTTAAAGGTGGCTCAAAGAAGATGTAGTTTTATATGGAAATTACTATGGAGAAATTTCGAAAAATGTTTCAAACACGTTAGTAGATGTAAGAACAACTTATCATCCCATAACAAAAACTCATTTTCAAACCATAACTGTGAAATTTGCAAAATTAGATCAAAAGGGGATCTGTTTCTTCAGTAACATCCTTTATCAACAATAACCGAAAAGCTAAACATTACATATACTTTGCAATTGAATTAAATGGACAAATTGATGTGAAGTTTTGCGAAAAAAAATACACGCCTTCTCAGTGAGAATCGAACTCACGACTCCCTGATCTCTAGTTAGGGCGCGTTACCCCCACGCCTCATGAACGTAGAAGTTAACCTGAATTTGATTTCAGCTCAATAATCACGTTGTCTTTTTTCGCAAAGTGCACCTCTTTCGGAAGAATTAGATGCCCATCCAAACACAACGCTTTCTATATATACAGGGTGTTTGGTTCCATGTTTTTAATAATTGGAAGGTAGATAGGTCTCCATGAGATATGAAAAAGTGCCCATGGAACATAGGGTCGCAAATCACTGCTAAGTGAGTTATTCACGATTTTAAGATTTTCAACTTGTTCATCTTTGGAACCACATATCTAATTAACTATGCGTCATACATTTAATCTCAGCGCATGAATCGAAAGCTTATGATCTAATCTATCTTAGTTTCTTGGACGTAATTTTTGTAGAAAATGATTCAAAGGCTCAAATTACGAAAAGTTTGCAAAAAGTGACGGAAAAATCAGCATTTTTCGACGTATTTTTATGAATTTTATTAAAATTATCGTAATTAATGTTAAAAAAATTCTTCTACAAAATATGCATTAACTTGTTAGCTACCAAAGTGTCTTTGAGAGCAAAAGTGTATCTCTTGTAGATTCGTCACAATATCATGTTGAAAGTTGTGCTTCAAAGAGCAAAAAAATCAAAATAAATATCGGCTGATAACTCTATTCGTTCGTCCGTTCGTGTGTTGATGCCTCCGCGTGTGGATGAAGTGCTCGGAAACGACAGATGTCGGTCGTGCCGAAGCGAAGGGGAAATGAAATCGCTTCGCAACATGCGCCATTTATTTCTTCTCTTCGCGGCGTTTGGTTTGCAAACAGACGCATAAATAGATTTAGTGCGGTCGCCGCACGACCACCGCAGTAGCGAAAGTGTGTTCATAAAGACTGATCCCTTTAAATTCCTCGCACTAGTAGCTGAGCTACGGTGCAGAGCAGATGGGGGGTGCGCTTGCGCGTGTAGCGAGGACTCAATTTATGCATTTCTCGCCTATGACGTGGAACTTTTGATGCATTTTGAAGGGTTTTAGGTCGTCTACTAATTACATAGAGGTGGACAAGTGAGAGTAGAATTTATGACGTGCCATTCACGCCGTTGTAAAAGTACAACACTACCAAGTAAACCTCGCCCGTGATACACAGCACGAGCGAGGTGAATTCTTAGGTTCAATAAAGTAATTTAGGTATCGCACTAATGCTCAGCGTGAACTGTTGGAGCAGCAGGATGAAATATCTCACAAAATTAGTGACCGTCTATCCTACTACAGCTTGGTTTTCTGTATAAGGTTGCTTACAAATTATGTTCAATAGATCAATAATCTCTCAGTTAACTATTTTTATAAAATCAAATAATAGACCTACATGTAATATTTCATAGAATTTTCAGTGTCGTATCCAGAAAATTGCTCAGGGGAGACGAACGACGCAAAAAAGTGGATATTTTTACATAAATTGGGATGGCTTAAGACGGTTCAACCACATCATTTTGTTTTTCTTTTATCCAGCAAAATGATAGAATTTCTTTTGAAATTGAGACTTTGGCAGTTTAATAGGTTCTTTGTGCAGTCACAACAATTAAAAGTCACAATTTTTAGATCAGTACTTTTCTTAAAAAAAGCCTGAAGCCTTGCAATGTTTGTAATATGAAATCAAATATTTTGAAAAAAAAAATCAAATAATTCATCAAATTCCAACATTTTTACTTCATTATTGAAACAATTTATGATAGATTGAACGAAAACGACACAATTTTATCAAGCAGGTTGATGAGGTTCTTGTACAAGAATAATAAAATATAAATAAACCTTTTGTTATGCTCTAAATCAAATAGTAATCTGATCAGTACCCAAATATTTGTAGTTCAAAATTTCATTTTTTTCTCTCTCTCTCTCTCTCTCTGTTGAGTTACTGAGTTCTATTTTTTTAAATTTGAATTAAAAACCAAGAGAAGTGTTAATTTTGAACGATAACATTTGAAATATTTGCAGTTTGCTCTAATAGATGGAAAATTAGAAATCAAATTGAATATAATTTAACAATTAAATGTATTGAAATGAACTTAAAACAGTCACGGTCACAATTAGAAATTGAAGCTCTTTCCAAACTTTAGTCAAGTTTTAATCATCAAGTTAACTGTAACTTTAGCGATGGCAAAATCATTTGAAATTTGACTCATGGAACATATTCAAAGCATAAATGTGTATAATTTTACACGAATTAAATTAAAAAAAATACCTGCTGGAAACCCACCAAAACCCGGAAATATGAGAATATGTCATTTTTCCAACAAAACTAGTTTCATGTTATTTAAAGCTCCCACAGCAATTTTCGGATGCTAATGGTTGTCACTATGGCAAGCCTGTAAAATTTCGTGAAGGGAAATATCCTTCATCATTTTAGTAACAGAACCTCCGAAATGTCAAGAAGGCGAAAGTGTAAACACGACACGTAGCAAAACATTTTTTGGGATGAACAATATTTCATTAATAGTATCAAGAACTTTGGTGATCACTAAAGCCTCTCACTAATTTGAATTTCAAATCCAAATGTTTAATTTTAAAAATAATATTCAATTCACATTTTCAAAACTGAATAAGCCAAACATGCTGTTAAGAGCGTTTTTCGTATTTCAAGTAGTTTAACACCAAAAACTTACTCCAAAATCCACTAAGGTGGAGAGGGAGGGAGGGTTGACCCTCAAACACATTCCCTCCCACTGATTACTTGTTTCTGTTTTGTAGACAATATGATCTTAATTTTCTTTCTGGCGTTATGTCCCAACTGAGACAGAGCCCTGCTCCTCAGCTTAGTGTACTTATGAGCACTTACATAGTTGTTAACTGAAAGGTTTTCTCAGCCAAAGTTGCTGTTTTGTATGTGTATATGAGCAGAGGCATATACGTTTTAAATAATTTATATGGGACAAAGTCCACGAGACCCCTCCCAGCTCTGAAATTCTTTGGAAATGAGCATGTAGCTTAAGGACAGCCAAAAAAGTACTGCAATAATAAATAAATGAAAAAAAAAACTCTAGTGTAATTAAATGGTATAGTACTAGATTCGGGTTTTCTTTTATTTATAGGTATTCCACTAAACAGCTCGAAGATTTAATACACAATATTCTTAATTTTTCTCATGATCTCAATTAAATGCTTTTCACACAAAACAAAAGCATGATTACTGCATTCACATGAAAATATTAATTTAGAAAATATTCAAGATCTATCCTGCAATTTCCAAGTTATTCCAATAATTTCTCCACAAATTTCTTCAGGAATTCTTTCAGTTAATGTTCTCAGGAGTTTCCCAGGGATACCTTCAGACTGAGACCACTTGAGGAATCCTTTGTCGGCCAATACCAGGCTGGTTTTTGGGAGGGCCGATCCGACAACGAATCAGATATTACCAGATACATCTTGCAAATGAACTTAGATAAATTCTTGGAGTATAACTAGCAGACTCACCATCTGTTTGGATTGGAGACGAGGTGTCAATGTCGTGTGTGAATTTAGATGGAAGTAAGGAGACGCACTTTGGAATTCATTGTTCAACATTGCACTCCAGGGTGATATTAGGAGACCAGCGAGCAAAGAAATGACACTATCATGACACGGTCACATCTTCTTCTTCTTCTTCTTGACATTACGTCCTCACTGGGACAGAGCCTGATTCTCAGCTTAGTGTTCTTATGAGCACTACCACAGTAGTTAACTGAGAGCTTTCTTTGCCAAAGTTATCATTTTCGCATTCGTATATCGGGTAGCAGGTACGATGATACTTTATGCGCAGAGAAGTCAAGGAAATTTCCATTACGAAAAGATGCTGGACCAACCGGGAATCGAACCGAGACACCTTCAGCATGGCTTTACTTTGTAGCCGCGGACTCTAGCCACTCGGCTAAGGAAGGCCTACGGTCACATATGGTCCTTGGTCTTGTGGACGATATCGGCCTCATTTAAATCGATCGCAGGTCAGTGGAGGAGGTTTTCGAGGCTCTGAAGAATCTGAATATCTCCAAGAGTTCGTTGAGGAATATCTGCAAAACATCTTTCAGCCATATTTTTAGGGATCACCCCTGATACTCCTTCTTGAATTATTTAATGAATTTCTCCAGGATTTTCTACAGAAATTGTTTGGTAAATTCTGGCAAATTTGTTTTTCAGGGATTTCCTATGAGATACATCAAAGGATTCCTCTAAGAACTCCTCTAAAATTTCTTCGGGGATTTCGCGGATTTCACCTAGCACTCCTTCTCTTAGGAATTCCACTAGGGATTTGTTCAGAATTTCCTCCAAAGATTTTAACAGGAATTCTTCCAAAGATTCTATCAGGAATACCTCTTTGAATGCCTCCAGAAATATTTACATTTTTTTTCTTTATTAATGTGAATTTTAACACATATGGCTAGTTCTTCACTCATACAGAAAAATATTTAAAAGGATTTCTCGTAAAATACATCCAGAGCTCCCTCCAGGAATTCCTTAAATTACATTCCTTCAGCATTTTCTCCAGAAATACCACCAAGAATACCTCCAAGAGTTTCTCTAAGGATTCCTCTAAAAATACGTCCAAGGTTTCCTCCACGAACTACACATGAAATAACTTTAAAATTCTACTAAGAATAGCTCCAGGGATTCTTTAGGATTAACTTCATGGTTCCTTCCAGGAATACCTTCAGGTAGAGGAATATCTTTCAGGATTCGTCCATAAATTACTGCTTAGATTCCGCTAGCAATAGCTTCTAAGATTCCTCCTGAAATTTGACCATGGGTTCCTCCTGATAAACTTCAATTTCTCCGTCATTTGTGTAGGAGCTGTCTAGTAACATCCTGTAACTCCTCCGGAAATTCCTGCAGAAATTCCTCCAGAAATACTTTCATTTTTTCCTCCAGGAATATCTCCAATGATTTGTTAGGAAAACCGTCATATCCATTGATTTTTTTCAAGAGTACCACTAGGTTTTTCTCTAGGAATACTTCCAAGGATTCCGTCAGTTATAAACCCATGAATCCCTACTGGAAAACGTTCAAAGATTTCTTCAGAAATATCCCACCTCCATGAATATCTCAAAAGATTGCTCCAAGTAAACTATGAAGATTTCCTTCAGGGAGTCTTTCTGGAATTCTGTTTAAACTTTTCTTCGGTGACTCCTGCAGGCATTCCTCTAGAGAGTTCCTCCAAGAATTCCTTTAGGGTTTCATCCAACGATTTCCTTAGGAATCTCTCCAAGGATTCCATCCGGAGCTTCTCCATTGGTTTCTTCAGGAATTTTTCCAGAGTTTCTCTCTGTTTTTAAGAATAACGATTTGGATTTTCTCTTGGAACTTCAAAGAATCCTTCTTAGAATAATTTCAGGATATTTTTCATGATCTTTTCAAGAATTCTTATGGAGATTTCTTCAGTGACCCCTTCAGGAATCAATCCATTGTTAAAAACAGGGAGAAACTCTGGAAGAATTCCTGGAGAAACCTGATGAACCAATGAACCGGACGGAATCATCGGAGAGATTCCTATGGAAATTGTTGGATGAAATCCTAAAGGAATTCTTGGAGGAACTTCTTAGAGCAGTGTTTCCCAAACTTTATTAACTTTCGCCCCCTTTAGGCTAATATTTTTTGGAATCGCCACTTTAATTTATGAAATACATATGTATGCCAAAAAATGCCTTCGATTTGCATATCCCTTAATATTGTCGGTTATCGGACAATGATTAAAAACGATTAACTGAACAGTATTTTATACAGTCGACTATCCACATCTCGATATCTCACCCTATGTCGATGAAGAATTCCTTTTATTCTCCATATAATTATCATCTCCATGTGTCGATATCTTCGTCGATCGATGTACTGCTCATAACTGCATATTTGTAAAAATCGACATTTTTGAAAATTTCGAGTTTGTACCGGGGAGAGTTATCAAATGACAAATACTTTCGATCAACTTACCGAAATCTATGAGATTGTTCTAGAAAAAAAAAAATGCATAGTTGTTTTGTCACATTGGCAATTGTAACCGCATAACAGTCACATTGAGATTATACATGAGCCTCATAATGTAGTAGCAACAAAATTTCTATCAGAATTATTTTTTGACTTCTCTTCCTATATGCAACATGAGTTGTACAAAATTTCAGCCTCAAATAAGCAATTATGGATTCATAGTGATTTTTTTGAAATTTTAGTTTCCTTCAATACTGCAATGAAATGCAAACTAGGTATATCATTTACTAAATGCCTACTTTTGTCGAATGTTACAAATATGCAGATATGGATAGTTTAGTCTTGTAGTTTTTTCATTCCTGATTTTCTTTCCGTACGTCGCTTTGCCCATTATCAAAGGATACTAGTTCAAATTTTCGTGATTCAAAATAATATAGGTGCATAAAATGACGTCTGCTTGTTTATTATTTTGCTTATTTTCCTTCGTATTTCCACGCAATCAACGCATGCTTGGTAAACTGTTTAAGGTTAACGTCAACGAATTAACGAAACGACGTTAATCGTTGATTAACGTTAACAACTCTGTTTTGTACGCATATTTATCGATCTACAGCAAATTGTTATCGATTTTCTTCGAATACTTCGATAGGTAATCTCAGAATAACATATTATGAAAACAATATGTGAAAAATGGAATCCATTTCATTACAGCAGTGTTGCCAATTTTGATGATTGTCAATGTACTTTGAATTGTCTTCTAAGAATGAAGCAATTGTGTTTCTATTGTGCTTTAAATGTGACATTGGGACTTAATTAGTAACTCTGTGAAGGCGTAAGTTATTTTTCATATTAATACTATATTAGCACTTCCGTCAGGGCGTACTTTTATCCAAAAAAATCTAATCATATCAGTTCCTTTCAAATTTAAAATATTTTTCTCTAAAAAATATAGGGGAAAAATAATTTTATGACATCTGTAAAATTGTTGCTCCAAAAATAATTCGATTTTCACCATCAGGCTTCTGATTGATGATGTTTTCTAAGAACAAGCCTTTTATGAAAATAAAAAATATAAATTGTCGAATTTTTCAGCCAATTTGAGCAATCATTGGTTTTGATAACTTCCAAAAATCGACCGTTCTAATCGTTGTTCTATATTCGTGTGAAATTTAATTATTTTGGAGATTTTTTATTATCACAACATTGTAAAATACTAGTCGAACGATGTACAGAAACCCGATTGAAATTTAATTATTAAATTTAAATGTTACAGCATGCACAAAGTGTCCATTTTATAAAATGAACAGTCCTTAATTTCAAAGTTCCATACAAAAAAGTTCCTGGTATTCAATATTGAACATTGGGATAATTACTTTAAATTCTCAGATAAATGTTTTGAACTTTCAAAACATGTTATCTGTGTTCTCAATGATATCAGTGATTTATCTTTTCGATTCAGAGAAAATCTCAAATACCGATCATTTACATGATATGGAAAAAAATGAATGCATATTACAAACATTTTGTTTATGACAATTATTCAGTGTTTTCTATGATAATTTTAAACGGAACATGCTTAGAGTTCTAAGCAGTCTAAGATAAAGGAAATCATGAAAATGGTTTAGTTTAGAAATGATTCTCCTTCAGATGCATTAGTAATAGTTTCTTGTTGTATAGTTGTACTTGAGTGTGTTCTTCAAAGGTTATAAGTAACAATTTTCAACTGCTCCCATGTCAGCTTTTTCTAGATTTTCGCTCCCCAATTTCTGTTTTACAAATTTTCGCCCCCTTGGACCTGAAAATCGTCCCTAGGGGGGCGAATTCGCCCACTTTAGGAATCACTGCTTTAGAGGATTCATCGGGTTATAACTGACGGAATCCTAGAGAAAACCCTAGTGGTACTCTTGAAAAAAATCAATGGATATATTATTGATTGCTAGAGAAAACCCTGACGGTATTCCTAACAATTCATCAGAGATATTCCAGTTAGCAGTAATTTATGGACGAATCCTGAAAGATATTCCTCTACCTGAAGGTATTCCTGGAAGGAACCATGAAGTTAATCCTAAAGAATCCCTGGAGCTATTCTTAGTAGAATTTTAAAGTTATTTCTTGTGTAGATCGTGGAGGAAACCTTGGACGTATTTTAAGAGGAATCCTCAGAGAAACACTCATTATTTTGGGTTTTGTGCAACGTAAGAACTATATCACAATCACACGACGCGACGCGAGACAGGACACAACACTTATGGTTCTTACAAACGTTAAAAGGACATATAAATTACCTTTCTTTAACGACCGGTTTCGGGCTTGATGCTGCCCATCATCAGGACGATGTCCAACTGATTGTAGAAGGAAAACGCACATATACAGCTTCATACTTGGCTAAGTACACGTCGAATGTAGGGGGGTAAAATCATTTGATTTTTCGTCTGGTCAGGTAAAATCCTCAGAGAAACTCTTGGAGGTATTCTTGGTGGTATTTCTGGAGAAAATGCTGAAGGAATGTAATTTAAGGAATTCCTGGAGGGAGCTCTGGAAGTATTTTACGAGAAATCCTTGTAAATATTTCTGGAGGCATTCAAAGAGGTATTCCTGATAGAATCTTTGGAAGAATTCCTGTTAAAATCTTTGGAGGAAATTCTGAACAAATCCCTAGTGGAATTCCTAAGAGAAGGAGTGCTAGGTGAAATCCGCGAAATCCCCGAAGAAATTTTAGAGTTCCTAGAGGAATCCTTTGATGTTTCTCATAGGAAATCCCTGAAAAAAAAAAATTGCCAGAATTTACCAAACAATTTCTGGAGAAAACCCTGGAGAAATTCATTAAATAATTCTTGAAGGAGTATCAGGGGTAATCCCTAAAAATACAGTTTCTTCAGAGCCTCGAAAACCTCCTCCACTGACCTGCGATTTAAATGAGGCCGATATCGTCCACAAGACCAAGGACCATATGTGACCGTAGGCCTTCCTTAGCCGAGTGGCTAGAGTCCGCGGCTACAAAGTAAAGCCATGCTGAAGGTGTCTCGGTTCGATTCCCGGTTGGTCCAGCATCTTTTCGTAATGGAAATTTCCTTGACTTCTCTGCGCATAAAGTATCATCGTACCTGCTACCCGATATACGAATGCGAAAATGATAACTTTGGCAAAGAAAGCTCTCAGTTAACTACTGTGGTAGTGCTCATAAGAACACTAAGCTGAGAATCAGGCTCTGTCCCAGTGAGGACGTAATGTCAAGAAGAAGAAGAAGAAGATGTGACCGTGTCATGATAGTGTCATTTCTTTGCTCGCTGGTCTCCTAATATCACCCTGGAGTGCAATGTTGAACAATGAATTCCAAAGTGCGTCTCCTTACTTCCATCTAAATTCACACACGACATTGACACCTCGTCTCCAATCCAAACAGATGGTGAGTCTGCTAGTTATACTCCAAGTATTTATCTAAGTTCATTTGCAAGATGTATCTGGTAATATCTGATTCGTTGTCGGATCGGCCCTCCCAAAAACCAGCCTGGTATTGGCCGACAAAGGATTCCTCAAGTGGTCTCAGTCTGAAGGTATCCCTGGGAAACTCCTGAGAACATTAACTGAAAGAATTCCTGAAGAAATTTGTGGAGAAATTATTGGAATAACTTGGAAATTGCAGGATAGATCTTGAATATTTTCTAAATTAATATTTTCATGTGAATGCAGTAATCATGCTTTTGTTTTGTGTGAAAAGCATTTAATTGAGATCATGAGAAAAATTAAGAATATTGTGTATTAAATCTTCGAGCTGTTTAGTGGAATACCTATAAATAAAAGAAAACCCGAATCTAGTACTATACCATTTAATTACACTAGAGTTTTTTTTTTCATTTATTTAATATTGCAGTACTTTTTTGGCTGTCCTTAAGCTACATGCTCATTTCCAAAGAATTTCAGAGCTGGGAGGGGTCTCGTGGACTTTGTCCCATATAACATATTTAAAACGTATATGCCTCTGCCCATATACACATACAAAACAGCAACTTTGGCTGAGAAAACCTTTCAGTTAACAACTATGTAAGTGCTCATAAGTACACTAAGCTGAGGAGCAGGGCTCTGTCTCAGTTGGGACATAACGCCAGAAAGAAAATTAAGATCATATTGTCTACAAAACAGAAACAAGTGATCAGTGGGAGGGGGTGTGTTTGAGGGTCAACCCTCTCTCCCTCTCCACCTTAGTGGATTTTGGAGTAAGTTTTTGGTGTGAAACCACTTGAAATACGAAAAACGCTCTTAAAACCATGTTTGGCTTATTCAGTTTTGAAAATTTGAATTGAATTTTAATTTTAAAATTAAACATTTGGATTTGAAATTCAAATTAGTGAGAGGCTTTAGTGATCACCATAGTTCTTGATACTATTAATGAAATATTGTTCATCCCAAAAAATGTTTTGCTACGTGTCGTGTTTACACTTTCGCCTTCTTGACATTTCGGAGGTTCTGTTACTAAAATGATGAAGGATATTTCCCTTCACGAAATTTTACAGGCTTGCCATAGTGACAACCATTAGCATCCGAAAATTGCTGTGGGAGCTTTAAATAACATGAAACTAGTTTTGTTGGAAAAATGACATATTCTCATATTTCCGGGTTTTGGTGGGTTTCCAGCAGGTATTTTTTTTAATTTAATTCGTGTAAAATTATACACATTTATGCTTTGAATATGTTCCATGAGTCAAATTTCAAATGATTTTGCCATCGCTAAAGTTACAGTTAACTTGATGATTAAAACTTGACTAAAGTTTGGAAAGAGCTTCAATTTCTAATTGTGACCGTGACTGTTTTAAGTTCATTTCAATACATTTAATTGTTAAATTATATTCAATTTGATTTCTAATTTTCCATCTATTAGAGCAAACTGCAAATATTTCAAATGTTATCGTTCAAAATTAACACTTCTCTTGGTTTTTAATTCAAATTTAAAAAAAATAGAACTCAGTAACTCAACAGAGAGAGAGAGAGAGAAAAAAATGAAATTTTGAACTACAAATATTTGGGTACTGATCTGATTACTATTTGATTTAGAGCATAACAAAAGGTTTATTTATATTTTATTATTCTTGTACAAGAACGTCATCAACCTGCTTGATAAAATTGTGTCGTTTTCGTTCAATCTATCATAAATTGTTTCAATAATGAAGTAAAAATGTTGGAATTTGATGAATTATTTGTTTTTTTTTTCAAAATATTTGATTTCATATTACAAACATTGCAAGGCTTCAGGCTTTTTTTTTTAAGAAAAGTACTGATCTACAAATTGTGACTTTTAATTGTTGTGACTGCACATAGAACCTATTAAACTGCCAAAGTCTCAATTTCAAAAGAAATTATTAATTTTATGCAGTTATTCTATTATTTTGCTGGATAAAAGAAAAACAAAATGATGTGGTTGAACCGTCTTAAGCCATCCCAATTTTTGTAAAAAATATCCACTTTTTTGCGTCGTTCGTCTCACCTGAGCAATTTTCTGGATACGACACTGAAAATTCTATGAAATATTACATGTAGGTCTATTATTTGATTTTATAAAAATAGTTAACTGAGAGATTATTGATCTATTGAACATAATTTGTAAGCAACCTTATACAGAAAACCAAGCTGTAGTAGGATAGACGGTCACTAATTTTGTGAGATATTTCATCCTGCTGCTCCAACAGTTCACGCTGAGCATTAGTGCGATACCTAAATTACTTTATTGAACCTAAGAATTCACCTCGCTCGTGCTGTGTATCACGGGCGAGGTTTACTTGGTAGTGTTGTACTTTTACAACGGCGTGAATGGCACGTCATAAATTCTACTCTCACTTGTCCACCTCTATGTAATTAGTAGACGACCTAAAACCCTTCAAAATGCATCAAAAGTTCCACGTCATAGGCGAGAAATGCATAAATTGAGTCCTCGCTACACGCGCAAGCGCACCCCCCATCTGCTCTGCACCGTAGCTCAGCTACTAGTGCGAGGAATTTAAAGGGATCAGTCTTTATGAACACACTTTCGCTACTGCGGTGGTCGTGCGGCGACCGCACTAAATCTATTTATGCGTCTGTTTGCAAACCAAACGCCGCGAAGAGAAGAAATAAATGGCGCATGTTGCGAAGCGATTTCATTTCCCCTTCGCTTCGGCACGACCGACATCTGTCGTTTCCGAGCACTTCATCCACACGCGGAGGCATCAACACACGAACGGACGAACGAATAGAGTTATCAGCCGATATTTATTTTGATTTTTTTGCTCTTTGAAGCACAACTTTCAACATGATATTGTGACGAATCTACAAGAGATACACTTTTGCTCTCAAAGACACTTTGGTAGCTAACAAGTTAATGCATATTTTGTAGAAGAATTTTTTTAACATTAATTACGATAATTTTAATAAAATTCATAAAAATACGTCGAAAAATGCTGATTTTTCCGTCACTTTTTGCAAACTTTTCGTAATTTGAGCCTTTGAATCATTTTCTACAAAAATTACGTCCAAGAAACTAAGATAGATTAGATCATAAGCTTTCGATTCATGCGCTGAGATTAAATGTATGACGCATAGTTAATTAGATATGTGGTTCCAAAGATGAACAAGTTGAAAATCTTAAAATCGTGAATAACTCACTTAGCAGTGATTTGCGACCCTATGTTCCATGGGCACTTTTTCATATCTCATGGAGACCTATCTACCCTCCAATTATTAAAAACATGGAACCAAACACCCTGTATATCCAATGCCTAGCCCGAGAGCGCATTATTTTTTAGGTATGGAAATACCACACTACACTAGCCAGCAACTGCGCTGGCTGAGGTTTCTATTGTATGGGCTTCCAATGGGTCGCGACGTTCTCAAACGAACGGTTACGGAACATGAGTCCGTTGCTCGATAAATACTTGTTTTTAATTATGAATCGTGGTTTACGGCTAACCAGCCGACTACCGAAAAGCTAAAGATTACACATATTTTGCAATTGAATTAAATGGACAAATTGATGTGAAGTTTAGCGAAAAAGTTACACGTCTTCTCGGTAAAAATCGAACTCACGACTTCCTGATCTCTAGTTACGGCGCGTTACCCCTACGCCACGAGAGGACTCATGGACGCAGTCGTGAGTTCGATTCTCACTGAGAAGACGCAAAACTTCACATCAATTTGTCCATTTAATTCAAATGCAAAGTATATGTAATGTTTAGCTTTTCGATAGTTGTTAAACTTCCACTCGGCTGGTTAACCGTAAACCACGATTCATAATTAAAAGAACAAGTATCCTTTATTTAGATTTGAAGAATAAGTTTTCACTATGGGATGATAAGTATGTACTGAAATTACAATACTATCGTGTATGGAATTGCTCAGAACACTATTGTTATGGTGAAAAAGATATGGGAGATTGAATTTTTGATCATTTTTAAATTTTGGATTAACAAACCGTATTCAACTAAAATTTGTTTTCAAATTTTCTCATCAGAATACATATTGATTATTCGACTCAGATCTATCACATTCACGAGCTAAGACTTTATCTAACGCTATCGAAGCGTTAACAGCCAAATGTGAACATGCACACATATAAAATAACAACTACTAAAATTTCAAAATAATTGAAAGTTTATAAAACCTGGTTAGTTAGGGTATTCTACGATTAAATCTATATTTTTGCGTGCTTTATGCTTCTGTCAATATGTCAAATAATCAAATCTTGAATATTCAGGACAAAAAATCATTGAACACTTTCAAAATTTGATGCAGCCACAAAACATTATTTTTCTCGATCTAGACAGGTAAACTTTGCCCCTCAATATTTTCATGACAAACATGCTAGACTCGGCAGATCAAACAAGACGAAATTTTGATGTTTTTTATTCCCCTCTTCAGTGTCGTAAAAATTCAGCCGAATGATACCCGATCAGTGCGAAAACGAACAAAAACAAACTCCGCTAACAAGAAGCCAATCTGACTTCGAGTGCGAATGCGACGAGAAAGAGAGTGGGTGCAACACACGCACACATTCAGTTTCACCCACTGTTGGTGTCATTTCAAAATTCAGTTTCACCTAGAGGAACTGAAATTGAAAATTGAATATAAAAAAATACAAATGAATTTTATATTACTGGTGTAAGAAAACGGCAATGTGATGCCTCCAGCTGATGAATCATGATTGTCTTTTAATAAAAAAAATACAACTTATGCAATTTGCGGATGTTTGGTGGGGTATTCTGACGGAAATGATTTTTTTCACTAGTGAAATTGAATTTGAATGTCAGTAGTGGATGAGAATTAGTGTAGCATAAGTAATTGAAAAACTGAATGCACGTTCTACCAGATTCGTGCATGTATTGTCAAACAAACATTCACACAAAGAAGAATTCAACGATGACGGAGCCTACTGAGGATCGGCGTTGTTGACTGTATATTGAAATATGCAGACACTGCCCCTCTTATTGACGCATAATTTACAATCATGCTTGTTATCTACATGATTATTATACTCAACGAAGCGACATTGCACAATTTCAAGCCGACTGAATTCCAATGAATAAATAAGATTGTTTAAGTTCGAAGATATCTTTAACAATACTTAGCACAGTCTTAAAAGCTCAATCATTGTCATGATACGACAATACAGATTAAGTGATAAGTATGGGATACAGAATCCACTGCGTTGATAAGTGGCATGAGGGTTAATCACAGCAATCGGTTTTAGACGTTCTTCTGTGATGCGGACTGTCATATTGCCAATGTTGATATCCATGACCAACACAATACTGTCACTTGCACATTAAATGCATTCACACTCTGCCTCACTTGCGATTCGATACTTGGCTGGGTAAGTTGTGTGAGCATCGCGTGGAGGGTGATTCCTTTCTCGTTGATTATCTAAACTCCACATTGGCGATCCTGCCAGTGAAAAAGTGGAGTTATTTTGTTTTCGGCTAGTGCTAAAAATGTGTTATCCAAAAAGTTCCCTGCGTTGAAAAAACCGAGAGTTTCGGTGGCGTGCTAAGAAAAGTGAACAGAGAAGCAACAGGTTGAGTCGATCTTGTTGTTTTGCTATGAGCAAATGTCAAATCGGATGATACCAGCGTGTTGTTTGTCGTGGGGAAGAGGAGCCCCCGGCAATGTCCGCTGCCCAAAAGACAGAGTTCGTTGATCTTGCTGTTTTGCTTTGTGCAAATGTCGGATCAGAAGCTTACAGCGTGTTGTTTGTCTTGGGGAAGAGAACCCCGGCAATGTTTGCTAACGAAAAGCTAGTATGAATTGATCTTGTTCTTTTGCCATGCGCAAATATCAGATCAGAAGATAAAGCGTGTTGTTTGCCGTGTGAAATAGGAGTCTCGGCAATGTTCGCTGTCAAAAAGCTAGTTTACGTTGATCTTGTTGTTTGCTATGTGCATATGTCAGATCAGTAGCATAACGTGTTGTTTGCCGGTGAGAGAAGAAAATCCCCGGCAATGTCCGCTGACGAAAAGCTAAAATTCGTCAATCTCGTTGTTTTGCAACGAGTTTTTGTGTGTGCAAATGTCGGATAAGAAGATGTGTTGTTTGCCGTGGGGAAGAAGGAGCCACGGCAATGTCCGCTGATGAAATGACAACACATGCGTCGAGTCTATTGTTGATCTATTTACAATGTCAAACCAGAAACTTTTAGCATGCCATGACATACGAGACTTGTTGACAGAAGAGTTTTTACCCATCAATTTTGCTCTTTGCAAGGGTAAAAAAGTCTAGTTTGCAAAAAAAATGTAAAGTTCACTTATGGTACAGCATGAATCAATCGATTATTTTGTTTAAAATTTGAGTGGTAAACACAGACTGCTGAATAAGCAGCGCCCTCTGGTGAAAAAAAAATCCATTCATGTACTCTTGTGAAGTTTCCTAGAGTAATAAAGTTTGCCTGGTTACAGCTAGTACCAAATAAAAATGATGGGAGGATTCTAAGATTGGTTTAATTGCCGGAAAGTTATTACGAATTTTATGCAAAATTACTCGAATGACTCGATACTATTGCAGTCTGTGAGAGTTGCTGCTCTTGAACGCTCTCGTACCACGTACCAAACGAGAGAGTGAATGTTTACATTCATAGGACTCTCCGAATGCGTTGTGACACGAACTGTTATGGTTCGCGAACTGTTACACTCTCCGAATATGGTTCGGACCAAAATCTAAACATTGCGGCCGATAGACAACGGATCAGATCTTTACTGTACGGCAAATCCTCCAAAAATGTCATGAATACCAGGTCCCAACGCAGCACTTTTTCATCGATATCAAAGTGGCATACGATAGTGTCAATCGCGTAGAGCTATGGAAAATCATGGACGAGAACAGTTTACCCGGGAAGCTCACGAGACTGATAAGAGCGACGATAGAAGGTGTGCACTTGGGCTCACTGGTGACCGCCGACAACGGCACCAGCAGAGAAATCCAGAGATGCATCGTTGCTGGAAATCGTGCCTACTTTGGACTCCGCAGGACTCTTCGATCGAGCAAAGTTCGCCATCGCACGAAGCTAACCATCTACCGGTACTCCTCTATGGGCACGAAACATGAAACCTACGTGCAGAGGATCAACGCGGCCTTGGTGTTTTCGAACGGAAGGTGTTGCGGACCATTTACGGCGGAGTGCAGATGGAAGACGGAACGTGGAGAAGGCGGATGAACTATGAATTGCATTAGCTGCTGGGAGAACCAACCATCGTCCACCTCGCAAAAATTGGATGAAAATGGCTGACTGGCACAAGACGAACACTGAAAAAAAAATTCACTTAAGGTGATACACACTGAGAAAAAAATAACTTTTTTATTTATTGCACATCTGAAAACTGTCGTAAGCGACATCATTTCATGAAAGTTTGTCGAAGACGGAAAAGCTCTACCTCTTACACAAATTAGGGAGTAAAAATGATGGGTACCCCCTTAAAACTCATATTTTGTCCATAACTTCTAAATTTGAATTTCTAAATTTTTACAATGAATTATTTATGTGAAATACAATTTTCAATTAAACAAACTGCTTTGGACCCCACAATTATTTGTGCATATATTAAAAGGGTATAGGTTGAGGATGATGCTAAAATTAGCTGCTATTACTTGCAACTTTACAAGATATGCACACTTCAATTTGATGTGAAAAAATCAGAAAATCGTTCGTTAATCTTCAAAATCAAGAGCTAGCGCTTCAGTGTCTTGGGCAAAAATGTATATTTTTACAGCACCTTAAACATTGTGAAACATTGTAAAAATGTAGAAATTCATATTTAGAAGTTATGGATTAAATATGAGTTTTAAGGGGGTACCCATCATTTTTACCCCCCAACTTCGTCAGTGTAAGAGATAGAGCTTTTACGTCTTAGACAAACTTTTATGAAATGATGTCACCTATAATACTTCCTTAGACAGTTTTCAATTTTGACAATAAATAAAAAAGTTATTTTTTTCCTCAGTGTATATCATGATGATATTATCATCTTAAGTGAAATTTTTTTCAGTGTCTAAATGAAGTACTCAATAAATGATGAAACTTTGTAGAACATGTCAAAACGCTAAACCGCAATTGTTACAATACTTTATATTGTTATAATACTTCTCATGCGAGTCCATACTTTTGACTGGTAGTGTATGATATCCCGAACAGCAGGTTCGATACGAGAGTACAGTCATTCCTCCTATACTAGGTGATAACAGATAAGGACGTCTTATTTCTTATGGTGCTCTCTCATTAGAAAATAAATTCATAGATAATCTACCTTAAAACCGTCCATTATTTACGTTAGCGTGGGTGATGGGAGAGGGTAGCCTAAGATTTCTTTTGTGTCATTCAATTTATTGTTTAACGTTCATACAAAAAACCCTCAGCCCTCTAGGTCAAGGCATGACGTGCAACAAATCGGATGATATCTGGAATTAAGAATTGTGACCCCGAAGTCGCAAAAAGAAAGTATAGCACCAGCATGACATAGTTCCACACGTTATCTCCCAGCTGAACTTCTCGAACGCCAGCTGTTCTAATCGCCGAATGCCGACGAAGAACGACGGCTTCGCCAGACGTGGACTACACACAGCTTACAAGCCCGTCTGCCCTGGCTAACTGTAACAGTAGTAAGCAAGCAGCTTCGCACGCACCCGCATAAATACATCCGCACGAATATTGGCAAACGACGCGCGTGTGTCTCTTTTTACATGAAACGAGCACCACCACCGAGCGAGCAGCAGAAAAAAAGGAGCAAACCGTCCAGCACGAAAAGTGAAGTGTTGGGATTTTCACTTTTGTTTTCAGTTTGTGCATCGCTTTCGATGAACACATGAACTGTACCGACACGCACGTCGTCTCCTCGTCGTCTTCCGAGCACTGTGCTTATGATGCTGCTGCTGCTTCTGATGGTGATGCCGAACATGGCAATGGTCAAAGTAAATATGCTGTTTTGCTTACTTTCATCGGTAGTTTTTTGGTGGTGGACCAATCCACCGTAATTATCCGATTGAGTTCGACAATGAATCGAATAAAAAAGTGATTGCATAGCGTAGTGTGCTAGCGCCGCGTGGACTTCGAAAAACTCACACGAGGTCATTCACAAGAAGTTGAAATTTTCGCTGCTCGGTCGCTTCAATTCTTCGATGTGTATACTGAATAAAAATTGTGTGCGTTGTTTTGTGAAGCCTTTTAGTGGGTGTTGTTTACGGTTCAATTTGAAGACCAGTGCGAAAGGAAGATTCCGTCGTGACTTATTTTTGAACCACTTCGATAAACAAGTCCATGTCCTTTTGATTGTTAGCAAAGAACGCCGTTCGCAAACAGTCGATCAATATTCTAAGGAAAGTGTTTTCTTCCTATTCTTCTCCCACAGGATCTCGATCCGTACCGGTGGCGGCAGCTAAATCGAACTCTGGCTTGAAGCCATGCCCTCTGAGGGCTCCCTTGGTGGTGACGACCGTGGGCCTGCCCTGCCGAGGAAAATCCCTCGCTTCGCACAAGGTAGCCAGGCATCTGAGCTGGCGCGGCGAAAGCGCTAAAGGTAAGTCCTAGATGTACGTAGATTGTAATCGATGCTTAGATGTAGTGTCCGACTAGTGTACCGTCAGTTCCTCGGTGAAATCACCCGTGAAAAGTGGAAATCTGAATCAAGATGCATCAATGACACCCGTCAAGGTCATTCCAACGATTTTACCCTCCTATCTACGTACACACGCCCTTCCTTCGGGTTTCCATTTTGGTCCATTTTGGCGACGCCGGCTGATCGATAAGTCGGTGGGTGATAGACGTATAGGTAGGTGAGCGGATGCGAGAAGCACGAGCAAAGGGAGGATAAAACACTCGAGACGTGCTTCTGTGTGTGACGTCAGCGGTGAAGCGGTGTGTGGCGTGCAGTTTCAAGGTTGACTGGGGACTGACTAACAGTTGAATGGCCCCGGTGAAGGAAAAGGGCTTCGGTCGAGTTCCTGGCATGGTGTGCCTGGAAATAGTATGGATACTATGGATCTAGAATTATTACGTTGATATGTTATTGATTTTTGAGATTTCATCGAATAGAACCGTGAAAGGTTTGCTATTTTGTCTTCAATCATCTCGAATCCATTTCAGTAAATTCTTCAATATTGCTTGAAATGGATTTTGAACTACCGAAGCTTATTGAATGAGTCAAAATACACCATATGAGTTTCTTTTCCCGTGACATTTTCATAAGTCAATACAATTAAAGAATAACATGATTTTTTCTCATACCTTTTTAACTGATTTGACAGGTTATCGTCCACTATGATGTTTTTGAATATATTTCCATTGATAAACATAATTTAAATAACTATAAAATAAAAATTAAACATAAATACACTCATATATCTCTTTTAGCGAAATTTACTATTCATAATTTTAGCATGCAATATGAAACTGTACTTCCAGTTCAATGGAATTGCCAGTTACGAAAGATTGATTGTTGAAGTTGACAAACGAGCGATTTAAAAATATAGTTGTATACAAAAACATTCGTTCTTCTGGCGTTACGTCCAAACTGGGACAAAGCCTGCTGCCTGATTAGTGTTCTTATGAGCACTTCCACAGTTACCAACTGAGAGCTTTCTTTGTCGATTGACCATTTTTGCATGTGTATATCGTGTGGCAGGTACGAAGATACTCTATACCCTGGGAATCGAGAAAATTTCCTTTACATTTATCCTCGACCAGCGGGATTCGAACCCACGACCCTCAGCATGGTCATGCTGAATAGCTGCGCGTTTACCGCTACGGCTATCTGGGCCCTCGTTCTTAATCTTACTGTTATATAAACGATATGTAGAAGTATTATATAAATTACTGTAACTGAAATGTGATTAAGTAGGAAGCTTTTAGTTCTCAGTAGTTTTGAGACAGCGTAAGAGAAATTCGCTTTTAGCAGTTAAAGGATGCAATTGTTTTTACTCATTTTTTTAGATTATGTTATGATCTTGCTATTGATACCTACGTATTGAAATATAAGGACTGTTCTTTTATAATGTGGACACTTTGTGCATGCTATCTTTTGAATGAATCAATCAATAAAATCGCAATGGGTTTACTGTACATCGTTTGACTAATGTTGTACGATGTTGTGAAACCACCAAAATAATTAAATTTCACACGAATTTTAAAGTTATCAATGTCAATGATTTTTAGAAATTTGGTGAAAAAGTAGACAATCTCTATTTTTTAATTTTTGAAAAAGGTTTATTCTTCAAAAGCTCTCTATTATGCAAATATAGTTTCTTTGGTGATCAAAACCAATTTTGAACACGCTTTTTACTTACTGTAGTTTTTTGCTAGGAATAATTTTATATAATGAATCTTTAAATGTTCTATGTTTATTACCTTCCAGAAAGTTTATTTTAATATTGTAAAATATTAAAACCAACACTTTGTAATAAATGAAAGTCGTAAAATAAATGATCAAAGGTCTTAATTTTGATCGTTTATTTTCAATTTTAAACATGAACTTTCACCATTTTTTATGAAACATGACGCTTCGATAGTTTTGTTATGCTCCCAACAACTTTCCACAATTTGTGAAAAATTCAAACAATGTTTACAAGGCAAATGTGTTGTACTTTGTCAATATTCGTTTGAGACTTTTTTGAAATATTTTCTAGTTTATTCTGTTAATGCTGATATAGTTTCAAAAAATTGTCATGCCTGGTTGTAGAGCATATATTGGTTGATAAACGTGCTTAAAACACAAAGTTACTTAGAATATTATTCAGGCTGCAAATATATCCAAAACGTAAGTAACTAAATAGCTCTCGAAATCAAAAGTAGCCCCGTCCGACGGTATTTGAAACTAGTTGGTCCGACAACGTTGTACGGCAATACCTCGACATTCGATTTTCATTTTCGTTATGTTAAACTGAAGCAAAATATTTTTATCTGATATTGTTCAAGATTTATTCTTAGATGATAAAATTAATCTAATATTTTTGACAGCAGACGTTTTCAGTCTTACAATACTTTTTCATGTCTTGATTTATTTTATTTTGATTCCTCATTTATGTTCGGCGTTACGTCCCTATTGGAACAGACTCTTGTATACTATATGCACTTCAGTAAGGAAGATGTATTGATATTCCAGGAGCTTTTCGCGATAGATGTCATAGCAACATCATTTCTGCTATACGATATACAAACCAAAATTGAAAATTTGGCAATAAGTGTTCATAGAACAATAAACTGAAAAACCATATGCTGTCCCAGGAATATGTAGCGGATTTACTGCAGATTTTTTTTTCAGAGGATGGCTGGAGGAAACGTTGCTGAAAATTTTGCAAGTTTGCGCTGACGGAATTCCTGTAAAATCTTCTTCTTTCTGGCGTTACGTCCAAACTGGGACAAAGCCTGCTTCTCAGATTAGTGTTCTTATGAGCACTTCCACAGTTATTAACTGAGAGCTTTCTTTGCCGATTAACCATTTTTGCATGTGTATATCGTGTGGCAGGTACGATGATACTCTATGCCCTGGGAATCGAGAAAATTTCCTTTACGAAAAGATCCTCGACCAGTGTGATTCGAACCCACGACCCTCAGCATGGTCATGCTGAATAGCTGCGCGTTTACCGCTACGGCTATCTGGGCGCCTTATTCCTGTAAAATACTTTCAGTAATATTCGAAGGAGTCCCTTCTTACAGAAAATTACAGAAAAGAAAATGGAAGAATCACAAGCGAATATCATTGCAAAAATTGAACTATATAGATGACCCGATTTTGTCAGCCCCCCTTTCAAACCCATTTTTTGGCTCTCCTTCAGAATATAAACAATTTACCAAAATTCTTTTTTCTCTATGTTATGCCTCTTCACTTGCATAGGATCAAAAAAGATTTGAAGAAAATCCGATAACGAAATGTAGACAACAAAAAGTTCTCTGCGAAAAAGGGCAGACAAAATCGGGTCAGTGCTGTATCGTTGAAGGGTTTATTCACAAATTTCATAATTTATGACGCTTACGCTTTTTGTATGACTCTTCTACATTTTTTATATGTAGTAAAATTTGATTTTTTGAAGAGTAAAATTTGAAGGAAACTCACCCACTCTTTTCAGTGTGATGAAATTTGTGACAGACCCAAAGAATGGTACATCGATAAGTTTCTGAACGAACATCTGGTAGAATTACTGGCTGTATTCTACGAGAAATCTCTTATTATATACGATTGTACCCCGTTTGGCATAAAGTTGTTTGGCGTAAGGCCAAACACAGTAAAAATTTTTGACTAGTTCTCAACAGACTAGAACACAAGGCAGTGACAACAAAAGCCAAACTCAATTTAGGTTACATTTGCATCGTAATGTTTTAACCGAACCAAACTAAAAAAAGTCTTGGAAACAGCAAAAAAAATAAGAAAAATCGATATCCTGAGTAGCGTTTTCAATGTTCAATGTTCAACTGATATAAGCACGAACAGGTTTTCAAAAATTATTGAAAAGTTAATGTACGTAACTCTTGATAAAGACAAACTTGGTAAAAGAAGAAAACATTTGTACGCAAAATATTGAAAGCTTTGATCCAAAGACTTATTATTACAGGATTATTCAAAAATCGCCTTTATTTAAATTGTTTTTGTTTAATTTGTTGGATGCTTTTATGCCAAAAAAAAATCTTCACACATGATAGGGTGAAGAACTAGTTGAGCACATCCATCATTCACTTTGGCAACGGGGGTTCTTCTCAGTCGAATTTTCTGAAACATTGCTAAATGAAGCTTTTCAATGTGACGTATATTGTAGCCAAATGTGAGCTCAGTAGCTTTTCGAAAACCCCCTGTCGAAATGAATCAGAATGCCAAGAATAGAATCCGGCTCCCTACTTTGAACGAACAACACATTTTTAACATAAATAATTCTGGAAAAATTTTCGAACAATACAATATAAATTGTAATTCTGGAAATGTTAATCAAAAGAATCGCCGCAATCAAAGCAATGAAATTACTAACAGCAAGGCTTGACAGAATGAATCAAACAGTCAAATATAAAAAATAATGAATACATCAATAGAAACTTGGATGCCAAAAACAATTGCAACATAAGACTACAAAAAATTACGTTTAGCTTCATCGGAATAACGGCAGCAATCGATTTCTCTTATTGCTGATAACCTGGTCTGATTAATAAATTCATTTGCGTTGCTTAATTCATAGAAAGTTCAATATAAGCTTCTAAACCTATAATTATCAAACCAAAATAGCTCCAAAGAACAGCCTTTATTTTAAAGAAGGTAAAATTTATTAAAATTTAGATTAACAGCTGTATGTTACATCATATTATGAAAGAGCAACCAATATTTGAAAGAACGGTAAATTTGTGTAAATATATCAAAAGCTTCAGCGCCATAAATTTATTCTGATAGCGCAACTCAAAAGAATAATTTATATGGAATATATGGAAAGAAGGGCAATCTCTGAGTAAAAAATAACATACTATTGGAAATATTTTCTCCACTGTCGGTAATCAATGAGTTTATTCAAAAGCATTGGATTGTTGTATGAAGCATCATTTTGTTTTGTATCAATTAATGCCAAAATAAGCCTGATGCCGTCAGTGGCATTCAAAAGAAACGTAAAATGAACTTCACCCTAAGAAATCCTTGGTTTGAGACTCGTTATGCCAAATGACTTGATGCAAAATGATCATTATGCCAATTGACCTACCACCTTATTTAATCGATCAGTTCCAATACGAAAATTAAAAGAAGTCTTGTAATATTAATCGTGGAAGAATTCTGGAGAAATAATAATCGTCCAGATATTTTCTCCAGAGTTCTGTATAATTTCTTGGAGAATCCCTGGAAATCCCTAAAGGAATTAGTGAATGGTTTCCTCACACAACGTCCTTGAAGGCAATCAAGTAATTCGTGGAATGGTTCATGGATCAGTCC
This sequence comes from Aedes aegypti, assembly GCF_002204515.2. NCBI lineage: Eukaryota > Metazoa > Arthropoda > Insecta > Diptera > Culicidae > Aedes > Aedes aegypti. The sequence goes on from NC_035108.1 coordinate 296,841,174, forward strand.
TAGCAGCAATTCCTTTAGAAATGCATAATGAAATTTTTGAAGATATTCTTAGAGGTTTTTGAACAAATCTGGAATAATTCCTAAAGACATTAAACAAACTATTACAAAATTGTTCTTGAAAGGGTCCGCTGAGAGAACTCATGGAAAAAAATCCAAAGAGTAATTCAAAAAGAAGTCTTTATGAAAAAAAGATGGCATGTATCGTAAGTGGAATCCCTAAAGAATTCAGATTTTTTTTATAGAAATTCCTGGACATTACCGCCAGCTGTTATCCACTTGACGAAGTACTTTTTTCTGATAAGCAGGTGAAATCAACTCACCTGTAAAAAATCTGAACTGCTACGGCAAATGAAATGTAACTAAATTGTTAACTAAATGTTAATAAAATCTTAAATTTGTTTTACCAAATTAGGATGAAAGTGTTGTCTAATAACACAGAACACCTAGTTATAAGAAATGAATGTAATGTTTGAAATGATACTAATAAAGAAATTGAAAAAAAATATGACGAAGTACAGTTGGTCGCCGTTAGGTCAGAGGGGACCAAGTACAAAACTTGAGAAAATTGGATTATTCTCTCATTAGATGCACAATTACTCTATCTCCGTTACACTTTGATCAGATTTGAAGAATGCTATAAACTACGAGAGATATGTAATAAATTTACTTTGGATGATCAACAAAAATCGATAAAAGTGTGCAGTCAGAATGGACCAAGTGCTTATTACCATAACAGCGAAAATGATCAGCGCGCTTAGGAATGCGAGGAAATGAAAGACATTTCAGGAGATTTGTCAGATTTTTCGACATTGAATCATTCACTTATCCATCAATATAAATTTATAAATATTACATGATTCGATGCATTTGATTTTGATTTTCAACCATTTACCACATTCGGATGGGTGGTCAGAAATTGCAACAAATTCTGTGCAGACATAGCGGACCAAGCGTTGAAAAGCAATAAAATGATTGATTACTGCATTTTTTGAGTCAATTTCAGAGTCCGATAGAAGTTTACGGTAGTTCTATGGTGTATGTATGGCATGTCCTACAATCCGCTTGTTGGACCAGCACATTTTGGTCGGTACTCAAGATTTTCACTTGGTCCACTCTGACTGAACGCATATTTGAATATTTCTGGTCTTCAATGCCCTGACCCTGCAAAACCTTAATTTTCAAGCTATCGTAATGCCACTGATTTTGGTATTTACTATATGGGTTATTTAAGAATTTACGATACTGGTGTCGAAGGGTCTTAATAATCTGTTCATCTTAGAGATATGCACCCAATTTGACCATGCAAGCATTAAATGATTGTTATTTTTCAAGAAATTGTTCAGTCAGAGTGAACCAGCTCACTGAACGGTGGTTTTTGGTTCAGTCAGAGTGGACCAAGTACACATAGTCCATGAAAAAAACGTTCTATTAAAGGTTTGGATTATGATTTTTCATGATTATCACTTCACGTTATATTGTTTGAAAGTAACATAAAGACGTGTAAAAAAAATGTGACGGAAATTTAAACGAGTTCAAAAATAACAGAGCGCTAGACTTTAAACCCATTTTTCTCAAAATATCAAAAATGTCACTTGGTCCACTCTGACTTAACGCGGACCAGTTCTCCAACGATAATTTTGATCGCAAGTTGTTCTAGGCAGAGTTGGGAATGGTAATAGTAGTAGGCTTGAGTTTTTGCAAAAATCACATGGCTCTTCTAATACAGTAGTTTAAAATTGTGAATCTCATCAAGTAGCCTATGTTAGGTGAATTAATTTTCTAAATCAGTAGTGTCATTGAAGGCTGTAAATGCGGGAAATGCAGTGGTAAATAGAACATTTTTCTACAGTAGTTTTGGGTTGCCCTTAACAACAGGTGTTTTGCTATATTCAAGACTTTTTGCCTACAGCAGCAATAGGCGTGAGTTTCACTGGCTCCGCTGACTGTGACTGCGCTTGCCTACTGTAGTGTGAGTTTCAGAACTTTTCCCAACCCTGGTTCTAGATATTGCGTCGGTGTTTTGTCATTGTTTTCTTAAACAAATCATTCATGAATATTTCATAAACGCGCCTCTTAAGACACAGTTTTAGGAGATGATGAGTAAACTGGCCCTGCTCAGTATGGGAGAAATGTATAATTCCACGGGTACCCCCCAGGATAATTTCTTTAGGTTAGAGGAAAATTTCCTGAAAATTTGGTCGTTCCATGAGCTGACGCATTTGATTTGAAGTTAAAATGGGATTTCTGGCTCAAACATATATGAAAAACAGCACATGATGTACTGTTTGGTTTAGGAAAATTGTTGATCGCGAACCTACAATGTCAAAAATTGATAAAGTTGGTGTTTTAGATTTATTAAGCTCACGCAATACTGCTTTGTGTTTCTTCAACACAATATCATAACCACCTATGACACTGGGCGAGCTGATGCATGTGATTGTACGGGAATGCTAATCTAAGCCTAACTTTCAAAAACTAAAATGTTAATGAAAATGACCTTGAATCTAGATACAATCTTCTGCATCTATGATGAACATGGTATCAACCTGGGAGGGAGGCACAGATACGTAAAATCAATCCGTTTGCTCTACTTTTGCCTTTCTTGGTTGGTGAAGAGTCTTCGATAGGCCACCTAACCAGGGTTGCGCAACCTACATCGTGCTAGAGGGGCTGCCTCCTCGATGCTTACACGATACAGCATCGTCCGATTGTTCTTTACATGATGACCACGGTCATAGCCATCACAACCATCCACCTTTACCAGGGCTTTGGACCTGTAGCTCTGGTTCTCAATAGTTTCAAGTTCTTTCGGACATGCTACTATGGTGATCCGTCATGCGCTAGCGGTGTTAATGTGCATGAATTGATTCTAATTCGATTTTTGCTACTTTTGATAAAATTTTGTATTGGTTTCTCCCTCCCAAGTATCAACTAGCGTATTTGTCATTCTGGGTTCCATTGAACGCAATCAACGAGTATACGGAACAAATCAGTGACGTTGGGTCAATTTTCAATATATTTGAAACGAATATCCTATAAAAACTTTGAATGAAATGTGCCAACCGGTGAAGCAATCAATTAAGTTGAAATTGTTTACCTTAAAAATCATACGTAGGGGATGCCCCGTTGAGTTTTCCAACTTTTTTGTTCAAAGGCCAGTCTAATGATGAGTTAAACCTATTTTAAATAAATTCTGATTCTCTAATTGAAAATATCTATGATTCTCACAGAAAATCTTAGACAAATGTTTCAAATCTATATAAAAAATGGCATGACGTTTGTATGTCTTGAAATGGCTTGAGAACGCGTCAATGGATTTACCTTACTCATTCACTGTTGGAATAGTCAAGGCTTCCGTTGTGCTTGTGTGAGGAATTTGTTTTCCTCAATTTTACTGAATGAGTCCCACTGAGAACGTAGAACAACAAAAGAAAATATGTCTCCGAAACAGTTGTGTTACTTTTTTCCGAGAGCATATTATTATTATAATAACTATATTCGTTGATTGACTTATGAAATTTAGTAATGAAATTCTTCACCAAGTAAGTAAAACTTAAAAATTTCAACAATAATCTTATGGCGCCAAATCATAATTATTTCTTAAGAAATTATTAAGTTTTTTTGCCTCAGTGTAGCATTTAAATTTTCCTACCACTCGTATTTTACTAGTTCAATTTCACAAGTGTCACAATATTTTCGTCATCACACTTTGCTTTCATGACCGAACAGCAAATTGACTCACTTTTCTTGATTATAAGGGGCCTGTTCTATTCCGTCATGACGCTTTATCGCACTACCCATGATAACCAAAAATAAACCATCGTCTGTGACGATGCTCACTGGCGCACTGACACCTGCTACTTTCCAATAAGTTTCCCGAAGCGATAAAAGAGCAAGGCAATTACGGGTTTATATTTGGAAGGGTTTAATTCCTTCCCGGGAGATTGATTTGAATTACTATTGTTTTGAACGATTAACGAAAAATACATTGACTTTCAATTATTCTAATTGCTTCGGTTCACATCATGTTCAATCTGTGATAAATGATAATGACGTGAGTAAATATAATACCTTTGATAGAAAAATGCGTTTCCCACCTAATTCACGGAACACCCAAAATAGCATTAGCACCCTCATAATCTTTACACGTCGCATCTACTGAGCCACGGCCCATTTCGTTTCATATCGGAGTTCTACTGCTCTATCTGCTACTTCTACTTCTTCTTTTTCTTGGCATTACGTCCTCACTGGGACAGAGCCTGCTTCTCAGCTTAGTGTTCTTATGAGCACTTCCACAGTTATTGACTGAGAGCTTTCTTTGCCAAAGTTGCTATTTGGCATTCGTATATCGTGTGGCCGGTACGATGATACTATATGCCCAGGGAAGTCAAGGAAATTTCCATTACGAAAAGATCCTGGACCGACCGGGAATCGTACCCAGACACCTTCAGCATGGCTTTGCTTTGTAGCCGCGGATTCTAACCGCTCGTCTAAGGAAGGCCCCATGCTCTATCTGCTCCGTTGATTAATTATCGATATCAAACAGCTACTGGGCAGCGAAAAAATCGCGTGCTAACAGGATCAGTATATATTTATATCACTAGCGGAGCTACACATGACGATGACTTGTGAAATTCACAAACATGCATCGAAATTTTATCACGATGCATTGTCTAAATTTGCAATTAAGACGCTTAGAGCTCATGGTTGATAAACAATTTTTCGCTTCTTCTTATTCTTGCAGTTTTCAACGTAGATGGCAACGCCACCGCCGACACACTACGGGAAATCTCAGCGTTCTTCAAGGAGGGTAACAATGTCGCGGTGAGTATATTATTTCTTTGAGAAACAGTGGTATTATTTGTTTATAAGAAACATTTCAAATACAACATAAATTGTCATACAGACATTTTATATATTTATTACATTTAGCTTGACTGCCGTCAATGTTTTTTAAGTTAAATTTTTATTTAGCTTAAGGAATAGATACTTAAATTCATCTGATCAATTTATTGGACCCTCTTTCATCGTAACAACATGTCTTCTTAAATTGAAACCTTTAATAAAGAGCTTTTGGTTTGTGTGGGAATAGTATAAGTTGAGTTTTGGAAGCATTAGAAGAAACCATCTTATTTTGAAGTGAACGATTTGACAGATAACTTTGAATTATGCTAACAATGTATGTTGGAAAAAAAAAATTACGATCAAGCCTTCATGCCAAACACTGTCGAATGCCTTTTCTATGTCTAGAAGAGCAAGACCAGAAGAATAGCCTTCAGATTGGAATGAATCAATTTTTTTACACGTAAAAGTTGATGAGTGGTCGAATGTCCATGGCGGAATCCAAACTGTTCATTGTCAAAAATTGAATTTTCGTTGATGTGGACCATCATTCTGGTCAAAATGACCTTTTCAAAAAGTTTAAAGTTAAAAGTTAGACGATAGCTAGAAGCTTCTGCAGGATTTTTGTCTGGTTTTAAAATTGGAACAACCTTAGCATTTTTCCATTTGTAAGGGAAATATGCCAACTGAAAACATTTGTTAAATATATCAACCAAGAATGGTAAGCTACTTTCTGGAAGTTTCTTGATGAGGATGTAGAAAATTCCGTCATCACTAGGAGCTTTTTTATTTTTTTAATAAAAGTTCTAACTTCTTCCAAATCAGTCTCTCTGGAATTTTCGAAAACGTTCTCTTGATTGAGAATATTTTCAAGGTCCTGAGTAACTTGGTTTTCAATTGGACTGGTAAGTCCTAAATTAAGATTGTGCGCGCTTTCAAACTGCATAGCAAGTTATTGAGCTTTTTCGCAATTGGTTAGTAATAATTTGTTTTCCTTTCTCAATGCCGGTATTGGCTTCTGCGATTTTTTCAAAATTTTAGATAATTTCCAAAAGAACTTAGAGCCAGGGTCCAATTGGGAAATTTAAGTTTCAAAATTTTTGTTCCATAATTGTGAGAATCGTTATTTAATTTCTTTCTGCAAATCCTGCCATATAATGTTCATGGCAGGATCGCGAGTGCGTTGAAATTGCCTTCTTCTCACGTTTTTAAGACGGATCAAGAGTTTACGATCATCGTCTATAATCACGGATTCAAATTTTACTTCACATTTTGGAATTGCAGTGCTCCTGGCTTCAACAATGGAATTTGTTAAAGTTTCAAGAGCAAAGGGCAAGCCAAATTTGACTTATAATTGCCTCCGCAATTGGCGCATATGAACTTATTGGTATCTTCCTTCACTGGACAGACGTCCTTAGCGTGAGAAGAACCTCCATAAATCATGCATTTATAATCCATGCGGCTAGCTTTTTCTTAAGTTTCTTAAGCTTTTTCTAAAGCTTTAGTATTATTTAGATCTTTTTTTGTTAAAGTGAACTAAATAATATTCTTGAGAAAGCCCTTTCCGAACAATGCCAGATTAGGTTTTTTTTTTCATAATGATTACTTGGACTGGAGAAAATCCAAGTAAATCATTTATTCCATTTTTGATCTATTCAGGTCACTTATAGTCATTTGAGAGACCTTTCAAGACGACTTTGAACAAACGTTCAGTTTTGTCGTCATAAGTAAAGAATTTGTGCCTCTTCTCTTCAAGATGTTTGAGAAGAAGTTCGCGATCTTTAAGAATTTCTGGCAAAACGCGACAGTCTCCTTTCTTTGTGATTTGGAAGGAAACCTTGATTCCCCTAATGGAGTTCAAGATCTTCTGCCTAAATCCCCCAAATTCGGAACAACTGACCATGATAGGCGGCACTCTTTGCTTCCTCACTTGAATCAAAGAGCCTGGGCTAGAAACTGCTTCGATTTGGAGTTCGGAAAATTTGTCTAGACCATCAAACTGATTGTTCATTTCGATGCAATTATCAATATTATCCATTTCACCCTTGGAAGAAACTTCGTATTCAGAGAAACGTCCTTTCTTCCATTCTTGCCACGTTTAGTGACAGTTTCAAATACCACTTCTTTGGAAGGAAGTTATGAATTCTGAGATTCACCCTTCCTTTTGTTTGTAGTTGCAACTATGTTTAGTGAATAAACGAAAGAAGACGAGACCTCCTAAGAGGTTTTTTCCCAAGACGGTGTCCAAGAAAGATTACCACCGCTAGCTTTCGCCAACGGGTCCAACGAAAAATCGAAGGCACGCGTCCAAACAAGGATCGTAAAGGGATCAAAATTAGAAAAAAAAAGTACTGAAAAGTACCGTTTTTAATTTTAGCACTGAAAAGTACTGTTTTATTGCTTTAGGTAGTTTGAAAAAAAAAACTTCCAAGAGCAGAGAGAATTCGTGTAAGCACAGCACGATGCGCACTGTCTTAATTACGATTTTTTTTCTATCCCCAAAGATTATCGATGGAATGCACCTGACACGGCAGTCGCGGCAACTGTTGATCAATTTTTGTGGAGAGCAGCTCTACCACCACCTGTTGATTGAGTTTAGTTGTAATGATCAATGCCTCCGGGAGAATATCGACGATACGGTTCGATTCTACCACCAGCTGGACCAGAACATAGACTGGGAGCGACGGATCAAGGAGAACAACGAAAGGCTTACGCCACGGTTCGAACCATGCTCTTCGCTCGAGGGACCAATGATTACGGTTAACAACTCCGAAGATCCGATGTTCCACTCGGTGACGGCTCGGGGCGTTCGAGGTTCCATTCAGACTAACATATTGGGGGTGCTGGCCAGTCCGGTGATACGTCAGCAGACGTTCTACTTCAGTCGGGTGAGTTCAAGGCGCAACTTGTGAATTTCCAGATCAGATGTTATAGGATTCTTTTGCCTTTAATTTCAGCACGGCGAATCAGAGTTCAATGTTTTAGGACGAATTGGTGGTGATGCAGATCTGTCACCTCGCGGTATGAAATATGCTGAACGCTTGGCGCGACAACTAGGAGGACCTGGATCTGCTCCTGACGGCCCCAAGCCTAAGATGGTAAGTGGTTCGACTCCGCTGCAGAACTTCACCAATTACACACCCATTTACATCTTAGATCTGGACGTCGGAGCTGCGCCGAACGATTCGCACCGTGCAGAACATTCCCGGTCCGCGGGCTGCCATCAAAGATCTGAACGAAATCAACGCCGGCATTTGCGAGGGCCTCACCTACGAGGAGATCCAGGAACGCTTCCCGCAGGAGTTTGCCTGGCGCGATCAGGACAAGTTCAAGTACCGCTACCCGCACGGGGAGTCCTACCTGGATCTGTTGCAACGTGTTGACAGTGTGGTGCAGGCGCTGCTGGCCAACACGGATGTGCTGGTGGTGTCGCATCAGGCCGTCCTCCGCTGCATCATGGCGTACTTCAAGGGTACCAAACCAGGTATGGACTCGAGTGTTTAACATATGTCAATCGTAAGTCAAACATCTATTTATTTTAGATGATGTCCCTTACATCAACGTGCCACTTCACACGCTGTTGATCGTGCGTTCTTACGGGTATGACTTCAAAGTAGAAACAGTTCCTCTTAAGGTAGAATGCGTAGACACGTATCGCATACAGCCGAAGGTAGGTAACAAAGCATCATAATTAGTCACCATTAAAGTTCATCCATTGAAACCGCTCATCACATGCGTATCATACATAGTTTGTTTGGTAAACATCATTTCAGTTGAGAACGACGGAAACCTCCCTAATTCATCCACCTATTAGAATTCTACAGTCTACACTGCTGCTTTGTCAAACACTTAAGTTCTTAAGTTATGACAATTCTGATATTTGAACGAACTACTTCAAGATTCCCGGAAAACAATAATTTTTCTACCTTACCGATAGAAGCTCAGTGGGATGTATTAAAATTAAATGAATTGTGTATATCAGCATACAGCGTAAATAAGCACACATGAGAACCTTCACGAAAATTTTTAATTCAATGACAACAGTTTTCATGAACTCAACAAAGAACGAACCGGCATTAGACTGAACCAACAATTACATGATCACCGACCCTTGTTGGTGACCGTAAAACCTTTCAGTGGACATCTTTCTACGAAAAAGATAAAAATGTTGAACTACAATCATCGTCTTCATTTGTCTAATTTTAGAAGCGTTTGGGAGGAAAACAAAAGTGCTCCGAAGAAATTTGTCATATTCGGTTTCATCTGGATTCACTAAACCGCAAAAAGAGGAATCATTAATAGGCTGGTTTTATGAAATTTCAAAGGAAGGATTGATTGTGTCATGCTCTTCGTTAAATCTTATTTCTCAGCTCATGAATGCTCATTATGATTCATAGAGGCAGAGTTGCAGTTCAAGTATTCCTTGTTCTAAACCTTTAAACATTTAACTTTGCAGCATGAGTTAGTCTCATTCCGTTGAGATCGATAAATCCTTTAGTCTCTCATTCATTGCTTAATGAAGGTTGTCCAACTGCGTTTGAGTCGTCTTCGTCTCATTAAAAAAAGTGTCTAAGAAGAAAGAATTGCTCAACACATGAGCTGAAATAATTCAGACTCGTAGCAGAGGTATTGAACCACTTTGAAACTCATACTTAAGTTAGGCGAATTTACTAGAATTTGTACTCTTACTTGTAAAGAACAATGAGCATTAATATGTAAATGATTCCTTCTACGTATTTTCGAATACTCTGAGTAGAATCGTAAACAACAGTATCAAGAGATATGTTTAGTGCTTGGAGATTTTTTATTCCACCTTTACCTAACACTTTACACATCTGGCAGTCTTCCTCAGTGCATAGAACTCTTAACTGTTCATATAAATTTTTCAAAGGTCTCTAAGTGACACTGAGGAAAACTGCAAGTGGTAGTCTAAATACGAGTAACTGTCATAAGGTAATCAATGAAGGCGGAATTGAAAGGTACAAAATATTCAAATCTACTTTTGGTTCTATTCACTCTTGCTAGATAATCCTTTGATTGACCATCGACTCACTTGCAATCAATGTACAATTCTTTCTACACCCAATCGATAAATACTCATGACTCACTCTCAGTTCACCTCTGACTCAATGTACTTTTGAATTGTTCTCGACTTATTGAAGACTTATCGTCTGAAATCCAGATATACCTTCGAATTGACTTTCTCGGTCTAGGATAATCAAAACTGTGATTGTCAATCCGATAGTTCTCATTCAACAGCAATTTGACAAAATATACCAGAGTTTTCTGGAACATTGTTCATCCTTGTTCGTGGAATATTCTCGAACTTTTCATTATTGTCGTATTCGTTTTTAGGAACTCGTTCGTTGATCAAAAAGTAAAAAAAAAACAAGTTCGAACTTGAATCAGGTTGAAGTTGATAATGTGATTTGAATGGGTTTCGATGGGAATTCAAATACGAACTCGACATATCCAAAAACAAGATAATAAGAATGAGAATATGAATGATTAAGAATGTGCGCTTAATATTCGAGGAACCTCCATGAGTCGATGTTCCATGACTCGATATCGACTCATGGTACAATACCAAAACAAAATTTTATAGTACATATGACGGTCCCCTAAAACAGCTTTCCAAAGCATCCTGTTCCCTTCATCACAACAAGTGGTGGAGAAGTTCGCATCACGAAGCAAACATGACAGATTCGCAAACAAGCTAGGTGTGAATAACTCTGCACCCGTCTGCTCGGGAGAACATGCCAAAAGAAGTAGCAACAAGTTCGGGAACGTTTACTCGTAATCAGCAAGACGTAATGTTTTCTGATTGTGACAGACAAATTAATTGTATAACCATCAAATCGAGAGGAAACTAACAGTTTGTAGTGAAAAACGCTTGAAAACCAGAAATCTCGGAGGGGAAGCAGCTTTTTTCCCAAAAGTACAATTGACTCTGAACAGCTCCAAACACGATCACGAATCACTTTAGCTTCGATTACTCGGGAGCACGACAAATGCGAGTAAAGCAGCACTCTGTCACTCGGGAGCATTTGTTTTTTTTTTTTATTCCAGTTCAGCAGAATTGTTCGCTACTTTCCATCACTGATCACAACTGTGATTTTGAAAGATGACAAAATTCGTCAGATTATTCCATTATATTGTTCTCTTGATTCATAAAAAAATTGTAACTTTTGAAGTTTCACAACAGAAAAAAACACTACAACAGCATTAAATGCTATAATTGTTTCAGAGCAAAATAGCATTAAGGCTCCAGAATCCATCAGCAATCATCAAAAATAAAAAAAAAAACAGTTTTTTCGTTCAAATTTAAAGAAATCCTCATGAAAATCTATCATTGCATTACAGATATGAAGAGCTATGCAATGATAGATTTCCATGAACTTCGACTTTGAGTAAAAAAAAACTGGTTTTGAACATTTGTAAAACGATGATGGTTATTTTCTTCTTAAGGCCAGGTGCTCAATGAAGTATGGTCAGAGCAAAAATTTAGGCAATTTGCGATCCTTAGTATCATGCTTGTTGCTGTCGGGTCATGTAGGTAAAATTATAACCATTATCCTCTACTTTTGACATTACATCTCCGATGGGACGGACTCTGCTTCTCAACTTATAAATAAATGATACATGGTAAATTTTGCAGTCCAGTGTCAATCTTTGAAATATGTATAATAACTTTTCGCTTCCAAATTTCATTGAATGCTAGTTAGTAAAATATTTTCATTGAACAGAACGAATTATAGAACAATATGTCGTGAAACAAAGTCTATTGTAAAGTTATGCCTCGTTTCATCCTGCTCTCAATAACTCATTATTCATACACTTTTTAACTTGCAAGATCAATTTTCAGACAACATCGCTTGACTTTATGTGCTCTTTATAAATGATAAGGTACAGAGGGGGAAGTGTATCAGTGGGGTAAGTGGATCATTTGTCCATGTTAAGCATAAAAACTTGAATATTTGTAATGTTTTTGCACCATTACTTTGTTTTAGGTTATATTATCACGTACACACTGATACTACTGCAAAACTGGTACTACACGTACACTAACACAAGCAAACTTGTTTACCGTAAAAATTAAATATTTTCTGTCAATCAAAAATCAATTGTATCTCTGCCTGAAATCAAATACTGATAATTTTTTCAACACGTTGTGGACAATTCAATTCTAATTGAATGAATCATAATGGAAAATATGTGATTTGGTGTGGCAAGAGGATCATTTGGTGCAAATTTACAAGTCCCCCATACTCAATACACAACAATCAGAAAAAATAGAAACAAATTACGATTTGTAGTATATCAGTCCCTCATTTGCTATCCACAGAAAAAAATTTGAATTACATTATTCAGGATAGCTGTGCATAACAATGAAGTTGACTATTGATTTTTCTGTATCCACTTACCCCACGGCACCTTATTACAATTGATGTTTTGCTATGTTTCAAAAGAACAGAACCTCAAGAATTCTCATACAGAAGTTTTAGCAAAATCCTTTGGGGTCATGCACAAATTACGTCACGCTCCGAGGGGGAAGGGGGTCAAACTAAGCATGACAAGCGTCACAAAAATTTCGCAGGACTCATATAAAAACGTGACAAAGGGGGGGAGAGGTGTTAAAAAAGATAAACTTTAGCGTGACATTATTTGTGTACCATCTCTTTCAGTAACTCTTATAAAGATTTCTTTATTGATTGCGCCAGTTTTTCTCCAGTTTTTTTTCCAGTGATGCTCAATAAATATATCCACATTTTTTCCATGAGATTTCCCAACAATTTCAATTGAAATTTTTTTTTTTGAGTTTTTTTAGAAATATTTTTCTAGCTCTTTAAATTAATCCAAAGATTACTTCAACAGTCCCTTTTTGGTATTTCTTGGAATTATGTTGTTTAAGGTTTTCCAACACGATACACAGCATACAGTGATTCTGACAGCAAATCTTCCAGTTCAGTTGTCATTCAAAAAACACACTGAAAAATCATATCTAAACTCCTCAGCATTGGAACAACCAAAATTTCAAAACAAGGTGTCAATTATTATTATTATTTATTTATTATTTTATTTATTTCATTTAATCAGTAACATAAGACAAACGTCTTTTTATAATTGTTACAAATGATTTTCATGTAAAATGGGCGTCACGTCAAACAATTCAATGTTAAATAAACTAATTAAATTATTTTCAAACTAATTGAAGTATTCAATACATTTCCTCCTAAATGCTATATAAATAGAAATATCAATAGAATCGTAATCTTATATTCTTTGAAGACGACTCACGAAATTTTTGCGGAAAAATCAGATAACTATTCAAAATCAATGAAACAGTCATTCAAGTCATCGTGCAAAAGTTTGGGTTCACCCCTCAGTATGATGTATTGTGCAAAAGTTTGGGTTCACCTGAACTTACTAAAACACGAAAAATCTCTGAAATCTCGAACCAATCATGTACGCGCCGTTATTTGCATTCAAAAAAGCTTAAAACTATTAAAATCGGTTAAAAATGGCGGAGATATTGTCAAATACGATGTGCGTGCCGCTCAGGTGAACCCAAACTTTTGCACAATTTGCATCACACTGAGGGGTGAACCCAAACTTTTGCACGATGACTTGACTGACTGTTTTATTGATTTTTAATAATTTTTAGATTTTTCAGTGTGCTTTTTGAAAATTGTCACAACTTTAAGTTAAAATTTAGTATACAAAATTCATAAAATGCGCATGGAAAAATACATACAAAGTAAGAATAACTCTTTGCCTTTCGAATGCGGGTTAAAGAGTTTCAATTGGACGTGTAATCACAGAGATATGGACACAACACTTTGTATTTATTTATTTTTTATGGGGTGAACCCAAATTTTTGCACGGGAGCGTATATGCATTAATACTGGGGTTTTGCCAGCAGATAATCCTCCAGAAATTCCTGCACTATTCAAAGATTCCTTCAATAAATTCTACAATAATTCTTCTAACAGTTTCTTCAGAGTGTCCGCCAAGATTTTTTCGAGAATTGTTTCAGCAAGAGTTTGCACAATGACTTTCCGTGACGGAGGCCAACCACATGGCCACCCTTCATATTTAGAATATTATCGCTTGTCCACATTTAAAAAAAGTTCTCTAATTTTGAGAAAGCATAGTCATTTGACAAAACTAGGTTGACCTCTAGGCTACGAGCCTACAAAATTTACATTGCTCGTGTTTGAGCAAAAGTCTAGAGTTTTTCATGCAATTTGTAGCATCACTTTACAATTAGTATAGTTTTATAAGCGACGGGAAGTATTGTTGTCAATGTTATAGCAGAACATCTCTAGGCCAGGTAGGATAAAAGTCACATAAAGTTCGTTTTAAATCATATGTGGTTGTTAAAGAAAATGTTTCGATTTGTTTATTCCATGTTCTTTTTTTTAAGACACCGACACGTTACTGCTTCCAGTGGGCATTTTGCCCTTTGAAGGAAGCACCACACTAAACAACGGACTAGCATACAACGCCTAGTGGCACTGACGAAAAGTTTTCCGGACGGAAGCGGGAATCGAACCCATACTTTTTGACTCGATACGGATAAAACTGGATGCTTGGTAAAACTAACCGCACGGCCACGAAACCCACGATGCTTATACTTTGACGGCAAAATTTATGATTACTATGAAGATGAAGTTCTAGACGTCCCACGAAGAGTTTGGAGATTCGTCTCATATCTAACCCGCTGATTGTTCTACCAACTTGAAGTTAGAGCAAGTCCATTTATTTCCCCTTTTTCTTCTATTACATTTTCAAGCTGAACTCAATAGCTAAAATTTCAAAAAAACAAAATTAGTCCAGTACCTGGTTTCAATATGGGCATAATTTCTGGAGTATGGGAAAACGGGGTAAGACCGCCCGCCTAAGCAACTTAATTCATATGTCAAAATCAAGAATCAATAAATACTTTTTCGACGCCGCATTTCAAAAACCTTGGACATGATCAAAAAATATCACAGGTGTTGTCATATGTAAAAAAAATATTTGTTTCTTGAAGCTTGAAAAAGTGATTTCTCATCACGATTATTTTTAGCGACGGAGTAAAACCGCCCACCCACGGGGTAAAAGCGAGCACCACAATTTTTGTACATAATTTTGCGAAAAAATATATCGGTTTCCTATGATTCTAAAAAGTATAATGTTTTATAAATTCTACATTGAATAACGTGGATATAAACCGCCATTTTCATGCTAAACTGAAGGTGGTCCGTCTTACCCCGGCGGGCGCTCTTACCTTGTCTTCTCCTAATATCCAGAATGACACACAGATAAAAATATTTAAATGGCAATGTTGTGTAACGGATGTTCAGTAAAAAATGAGAATGATTTCAATACCTTTCTTTAATTAAAGTAAACAGCGTATTTTTTTCTCTCCAAGAGAATTGCTCTCTAGACTCCCTAAAAATGGGTGACATGTTTCTTTTCGCTCGGGTACTGTCATTTCAATCGAAGATGGCGTCGAATCCGCAAGAACTCCGCGAACGTGTTGTAGGGTTTTAAGGGTTTACCGTACGAAAGAAAGAAAGGAACCCGACTAACTTATTCCTGTGCCGTCCCATTGAGGATTTTTTCGGCTTCCTCAGTGCCCTTGTGTACAAAAATAATTGGCGGGCCAAGGATACGAAGCAGTTGACCACGAGGATCCGACAAGATGGACGTCAGTGCCGTCCAGCGCTCTTGTGAGAGCATTACGACTAAGTTGCGTCATATGGTTTATCATGGCCTTTTCTCTAATACTCATTGACGGTTTTCTGAAGGATTAACATTATGATTTTTAATTAACAAAAATGCAGAATTCGCTGAAAGTTCGGTTCGATTATCGCGTATGGAAAGTATGCTTTTTGTCGCTCCCAGTGGCTCGATAAGAAAGAAGCGAGCAAGTTGGTCTTCGTCGCGTCGGTCGCTCTGCAGTTCAGTTCGATTGTCGTGCTTTTGAAAGTGTAGATTCTTTCGGTTTAAGCGCGTTTTTTTTATATATTTGTTTCCTATGGTTGGTAGTTTAGACCGTATGCGTTAGGTGTGTTGGTGGTGAAACTGAAATTGATCTGTAGCAGACCTATCGACAATGGATTATCAATTGATGAGCTCGTTTCATGCTTCGATTCCAAATGATACGTGATAACGGTATAAATGTTACGATACAAAAAAAACAATGGTTGTCGTCACTCCAATTGTCGGCATACTCTAATTCATCATTTACATAATACATATTACAAGACACATGCCTTTTCCTCTGTTTTTGTATTTTCGAAAAAATACTTTGAATGGTTTGGCACAATAAGTATTGATGTTCTCACCACAGACTAAAAGAGATCTATTTGGGTTCATGTTCCATGAATTATTTTACCAATTGAATTCATATGTTGTAACTCTTAAATCCTCCATACTAACAAAGACTTTCCCTGCGATAATCATGGAAATGTAGAGGTATATTCGATTTCCAATAATAATGGATGTCATTCTTTCATTGCTTAAAGACTGTAACACATGCCGTAACATGAAAACACAACAAATATGTCATATTTTATATTTACAAATGCTTTGAACTGTTCGTCACCAGTGGGGTCGACATATTTGAAAACCAGTTTTTATATGTGTCAATAGGTATTTTGTAATTGAGGTTACATGAATCGCATCACTTACCAAGGCGAATCCAGATTGTGTGGCTTTTTAATCCTCCCCAATATCAAAAACTCCTTCCCGTGACAATCATGAAGATGCAGAGGTATACTCGGTCTTTAGCAACAATGGATGTCACCCTAACATTCCTTCTCTTCTCCCGATGACCGTAAGGACGTGGCCGGTTCCGT
Source organism: Aedes aegypti (assembly GCF_002204515.2). Classification (NCBI taxonomy): domain Eukaryota; kingdom Metazoa; phylum Arthropoda; class Insecta; order Diptera; family Culicidae; genus Aedes; species Aedes aegypti. Next base: position 296,857,865 of record NC_035108.1, read on the forward strand.
AATTGACTTTATAATGCTTTGAATTCTCGGAAATGTATACTGAAGACGGTTAGCTACTCCCAAGCTCCGTCTGTTAGTTCCTTGTGCAATTTGGATTATTGTAGTAAATCACGGACTAGCAACTACGAATTGTATGGTCCACGGTGTGCTGGGACACATGAACTTGTATGAACCTCCGATTTTTTTTTTCATTAAAAGTTCGCGTTGGTAGACAAGAAAAGCATGCGATATATTAAAAAATCTTTCATCGGCAAAAATTTGAAAAAAGTCGATTTTTGTGATATTGACTTCTTCCTATTTATGGGGTTCATAGAACAATAATAGAGTTACACTAATTTCGATGAATTTCAACACTTAAAGACCAATTTGACACATCATGAAGCCATCATGATAAAAGGATCTAAATTTAGCATATTTTTACATACACCCACACAATATGACCAGTCCATGATGGTATGCCGTTTTTTACCAACTTCACATTTACTGACCACACATCAATATTATCAATATTCTCGATTTCTCTAAATAATTGGAATTATTGGGATTAGTTATTCTAAGAAGTTAGGAATTTTATCAAGATAATAGAAATGTTATACAAATATATTATTGCATACAGCCATTAGTATATTATAGAGCACTACACCGTTTTAATTCAGTCTGTGATTTTGAGTTTTAATGTTTTAATGGAAGATTGATGGTGTACTTTCTACAATATCACAGCGTTAATGCATTCTCATAAATAATTTATCCAATCTCCAAACTAAAAACTAAGATTTTGTTTTTTATATTAGTTATTATGCATCGTTTTGTATTTCATTTGTCGGAAGTAGTGCGCTTCACGAGAACAGCATGCTACATCTGACACTAAACAAGTGTTGCCAGTTGAAATATCGCTATTCGGTTTCGCGCCAGATATATTAAATTCGCGGTGTTTAGCAATGTCCTTCATCGTAAAAATATCTTTCGAGGTCTACCTCAAATTTTCAAGAGCACAAATATAGAGAACGAATTTGATTTGAAAACTTTGGGTTCTTAGTCCTCAACTGGTTTAAATAGTTTTCACATTTTATCAACACTCATAATGTCAAGTAAAATATTCACCAAAATATGTTTATTTCATGAATCACATGTACCATTAACATAACTAAAAAAACCATCACATCCAGTCATTGTCAAATTTTATTGAGAAACACAAATAAATTATCATTCACCTGATTTTGTTTCGTGTGTTTCGTTTCGACAGAACTGCTCGACCAGTCGCACAACTGCAGATGCTCTGACCACGGTTCCGGCCCACTTCGATACACCTCTAACACAGCAAATGCCCACCACGATTAGGTAAGCAAAGTGCCCTAATCGACCACAACCTACAACACAACCAGCGACAATAGCGCAAATACAGAAATCACAGCCAAGTCAGACAGAACGGAACTAGAAAAGTGACAAGCAGAAATTAAAAATTAATTAGATCACACAAAAAAACAAATCATCATTATGTATTGGAGAAGTTTCACTCCAATTGTACGATGCATTATTATTGAGCTATTGTATTGCTCTTTCACTTGGTTGACCCGCAACAAAATTTAACCAAAAAGAGATGTGAACCAATCCAAACCAATTAACTGTCGCAAAGTATAAATCAAAATTCCCGTTCTTCCAAAAATGTTAAATTAACCTTCGTACAAATCGATTGAGTTGAGAGCACCGGTAGGAAAAGCAGCTTTTGGTTGGGTACCAATGCATCGTCGTATGATATTATACTTACAACTGGAATGTTAAAACAGATAAGACTATAGGATGCGTGAAAATTGAGCGTAGGCAAAGCAAAGTGATTTAAGAAAAGATTGAAACCAAGTTGAGATGGAAAGATGCATTTTATTATACAAACACAAACGCTAAATCATATAACAAAAGTTGATTTTTGTAAGCTGATTGAAAAAAAATATTTCAAACAAAAAAGATTAAAAACGTAAGGCACATACACACATGGAAGGTAACAAACATTGTAGAATAGCGCGCGTTAAGAGTATATCAACGTCTATTTTTAAGCTATAACCGTTGATTTTTTATTTGTAGAAAACACAATTACAAGAAAAGGTCAATCCTAAATAAACAACAATAAAAAAGAACTAAAAGAATAGTATGAAAATGAAGCAAGAGTTACACAAACGTGAGAATGTGTCCGATTTTAACTGAAACGTATCCGAAGGCCATGGTGAACACATCCTAGAACCGCATTGATAGGCGTGGCATTCCTTCGTTCGATTCTACCGTCCGTCGTGCGTGAAATGTGGCAAAGATACCAAGATTTCCCTTCGATTTCCTTCTGATGCTGGTTTGAAAGAAAAGAACGGAGCTAAATTTGGATTTGAGGTGATGCGATGCACCAGCGCATGCAGCGGGAGTTATTTTTAAAATGAATATAGTAAATTGATTACGAGATAGATCCACTCACATTGGTCTTCGAATCGATTTCCAGTGAATTTATTTGGTAACATTCAATTTCAATCAAGACTAGCCTGTTATATTATTTATGGACATCAATAATAGTGGTAAGAGGCTGCCCATTAATTACCTAAAACAAATCTGAAGATTTCTTGACGCCCTCTTCCCATGGTGAGATGTTCTATATGAATATAAAAAACAGTTTGTATGGCGCATAAGAAATATAATTTATCATGTCAGTCACTTATGTTTTATTTGGAATCATATCAAACTGTGCCTCATATTTTAAGATCTAGCTCTAGAAGGCATGGATAACCGAGTGTGTAGCTCATTGTTTTTAAGCAAATGCCAGGACCAAGACCAATAGAGTAGGATCTTCTGAACATTGTACCATAGTTAAATAACGTGTAAATACATTCGATTTTTACAAGGGGGAAATCAGCAAACAGACGTCTGAGAAGGAAACTCTCTAAAACCAGCCTATGCACTGTACATGAGAAATTCTCGCTAAATTGCTCAAGTGGTGTACAGAGTGCACAGATATTACCCTTGGCCTCAGACCTTATCTCCCCGGACCCTCCTTACAGTATTTCTTCGGGGAGGGGCCAGTGCATATAGTACAACACGTGTAGCAGAAGTAGCCTTGGCAAACTGCTTCTCATATCCGACTTAAACAATGTTACAAGGGACCAGCCTCGACAGGGCTGCAGCCAACTCTTGGTCGGCGCTCCATAGGCGCTGCAATTCTAACATAATGTGAGTGACAGCCGTAGTTACTGCATTGCAGTACTCGGCATCCGCACACATTCTCTGGATTATATTGTCCAGGGACGGGTCCCCTCCGCATGTAGCGAGCATGCGACCTCTCACAACAATGAAACAGGGGCAATCGAACACGACATGCTCTGCTGTTTCCTCCACACCGGCACAATTGGGACACGCAGGAGATTCTGGGTGCCCGAACCTATGCAGGTACTGCCTATAGCAACCATGCCCTGACAGTAACGACGTCAGGTGGAAGTTCACTTTTCCATGGTTTCCTTTTTTCCATTCTGACACATTTGGTATTAGCAAATGGGTCCATCTACCTTCAGTGGAGTTATCCCATTACTGTCGCCAACCGTTCCTCTTTACACGCATTGTGGAATCCTCTAGTACCTCATTGGTTGAATCATTGAACATTTTCCTTGATGATGAGCCAAATGGGCGTGATCCCAGCTATGATGCATACGGCCTCTTTAGGAACTGTTCGGTAGGCGCTTGCCACTCTTAAGCACATGATCCTATAAGTGCTTTCCAACTGCTCTAGGGTTTTGCTCGTTCTAAGCGTTTTTGACTAGATTGGTCATCCATACCTTAGTATGGATAGTGCCACACCTGTCAGGCGTTTGCTGCTAATTTTAGCAGAACTCATCCTCGAAAGCGCCGCTATAGCCGTAGATGTCCTTTAACAGGCATATTCAACGTGACTAGCAAACCTGAGCTTGTTATCGATCATTATCCCAAGATGCCTAAGGGATCGCTTAGACTCTAAGGTGCAATCACCTACCGAGATAAACGCTCGTTGTTCGGACTTGCGGTTGTTGACCACCACCACCTCAGTATTGTGACGGGTCAGTCCTAGTTTCCTAGACTTCATCCATTCCACAACTTTGGAGATAGAGTGCGCTGCCGTCAACTCTACTTCCTCCAACGAATCTCCATGGACCACTAGGGGAATGTCGTCGGCAAAGCCAACAATCTTAACACCCGTCGGAAGGGGCAGCTTCAATACGCCATCGTACATCGCATTCCATAACATCGGGCCCATGATTGAACCTTGAGGTTCTCCCGCAGTTATTTCAACGCTTTTCTGTCGCTCCTCTGTATCATAGAGTAGAATCCTACCATTAAAATAGCTTTCTACAAGCTTACACAACTGCACCGATACCTTGAGCCGGTGAATACGTGGGCTATCGCTTCCCAGCTTGCGCTGTTGAACGCATTCTTTACATTCAGAATAACAACCGCACAGTAACGGATGCCGCTCCTTTTATGCTCGATTGTTGGACAGACTGTCCGCACCTTCCGTATACGGTACTAGCCTGTTGAGGATCGACCTCTCCATCAACTCTCCCATCGTATCTAGTAGACAGATAGGTGTAAACGCCAACGGGTCACCTGGTGGTTTCCCCGTCTTTGGTAGTAGCATCAATTTTTGTGCCTTCCATACATCCGGGAAGATTCCTTCGTCAATGCAACATTGAATCGCGCTTCTGAACATGTATGGATCCGCGTTGACTGCCGCTTTCAAGGCAACATTCGGGATACCATCGAGTCCCGGTGCCTTATTTGACGCTAATGATTTCACGACTTCTGCCAGCTCTTCGTTCGCCACCCTCGCCACTTCTTCTCCTTCATCTGCCGAATTCGTCGCTGGGGGGCATGGGCTTGTGGGATGATGCGGGAAGAGTACATCGATTATCGATCGCAGCAATTCGGGTGACTTCTCTCGGGGCCTTTGAGTTCAGCCATTACCACTCTGTAGGCGTTACCCCACGGATTCGAGTTGGCACTCTGGCATAGACTATCAAAGCATGCCTGTTTTTGACTCTTGATTTCCTTTTTGAGAGCTAACTTTGCCGCGTTCTTCTCTTTGTACTTCTGTGCGTGCGCGTTGCAATCTTCGTCTAGCTGCTAGCTGCTGAGACCTATCCGCCACCCAGTGCGGTATGGGTCCGATAGTAACACCACGTCGGTCTTCGTTTCCTAGACTGACTGCCAAAGCAGCTAATGGATATGGTAGAGTAAACCTGGGAAGAGAAAATTATCAATAAACGTCAATTTCATAGAGTACCTACCATTCATTTGCTATCCGATTTGATAGCTTAAATCCGCTTGACTGTTAACAGTTTTAAGTTAATTTAACAGTCAGGCGGTGAATCAAATGGGATAGCAAATGAATGGCAAGCACTCTATAAAATTAACGTTTATGAATCATGTTCTCTTCCCAGGTTTACTCTACCACACTGGGCTGCATCACAGTGGTTTAAATTTAACTATGTTACTTCCGTTTTGGCTGCTCTGATACTCCGCTTGTGCCGGACATTTATGTTCGCCCGTTAAGTGTCCGTTGTCTGCTCTGTCGACATATATTAGGCACTTAGCGATTTGCTTACAATCCCTTGCCCTATATCCTTCGGTGCCGCATTTCCTGCACATCTTACTTCTGGACAATTGCAGTTCCACGACTTATGGCCCTACCCGAAACATATGAAGCAAACTTCAGGAGGCTGTTATATGCTCACCCGGAAAGTCGACCAGCCTACTTTGAGTATGCCCAAGTTCTTCGCTTTGTTGGTCTTTGCAACCAGCAGCCTGATCGCCGCCACCTGGGTGCCCTGCGGGCCCTTTCTAAAGTGGATGGCTGGCTACGTCGATGTTACACTGCTCTTTGAAGGCAGCCGAGACCTCCACTGCAACGGTAACCTCATCAAGATTTTTACACCGGAGAGTCGCTTCTGCAGTCAAGGATCTCACATTAACTTCGTCGCCAAGTACTTCTTGTGCTAGTTGCTTATGAGCTGCAACCTTTTGCTTTGTGTCTTTCTTTAAGACTAGGATCATTTCACCAATCTAATTTCGTCCAATGGTCGATAACTTCTCCGTGCTTTGCATCGCCTTCAGAACCTCGGTGTATTTCGACACCTTCGTTTTGATAACAAGGGCCTTGCTTAAGTTCCTACGTTTCATTGTTTTCGGTTTATGATTTCCCTTGGGCTCCGTTTTCGGTTTTCTCTGTTGTTTCTTATTTCCAACTCGTATCCACGGGATGCCATTGCCTTGCGCTCGTGGTTCCTGTGAATGCACTGCCTGGTTCGAGCTATCCCGTGGTTCTTTTTTCTTGGCTTTCTTGGCCTTGGACTTGGTGTTGGCCTCTCCACTATGTCATGTCCTATTGATCGCGGAGCTTGGCTCTTTCCAGCTTTTCCGCTTTGGAGGACGGCCGCATAGGTCACTTTTTCCCTTGGCAACCATACTTGTTTGAGCCACGTATTCATCCTCCGAAGGTCACCTCTTTCGCATCGCATATCGAATAATATTCAGATCCTTGCCAAGTTGTTCCTTGTCGCAATTTCAGTAGATTTGTTTTCAAGTCCTTGCTGATATTGCTTCTGCTATTAACAAACTCGATGGTGACATCGAGTTACTCAGCAGCTGCCTGCATTTTTGGGAGGTACTCCATATTACGATCCATGGCGTGGAATAGTTACCTATCACTACAATTTTCACTTGTTTGCTCCATTTTTCGCCCATCTCTTACTTACTTACTTATTTGGCTTTACATCAATTATCTTGATAAAGCCTCGCCAACAATATTTCGCCAATTCACTCGGTTCATAGCCGCTTCTCTCCATCCTCGACTGTGACCCACGCTCTCCAGGTCCTGGTGCACCTGGTCAATCCACCTACCTCGCTGCGCCCCACGCCTTCTTGTTCCGACCGGGTTCGTAGCGAACACCATGTTTACAGGGTTGTTGTCCGGCATTCTTGCAACATGCCCTGCCCAGCGTATCCTTCCAGCTTTAGCTACCTTCACGATACTGGGTTCGCCGTAGAGTTGAGCGAGCTCGTGGTTCATCCTTCGCCGCCACACGCCGTTCTCCTGCACGCCGCCGAAGATCGTCCTTAGCACTCGGCGTTCAAAAACCCCAAGAGCTTGCAAGTCCTCCTCGAGCATAGTCCACGCCTCATGCCCATAGAGGACTACCGGTCTTATGAGCGTTTTGTACATTGTGCATTTGGTGCGGAGGTGAATCTTTCTTGACCGCAGTTTCTTCTGGAGCCCATAGTAGACACGACTTCCGCTGATGATGCGCCTTCGTATTTCCCGACTAACATTGTTGTCAGCCGTCAACAAGGATCCGAGGTAGACGAACTCGTCCACCACCTCGAAGGTATCCCCGTCTATCGTAAAACCGCTTCCTATGCGGGCCCTGTTGCGCTCAGTTCCGCCAACCAGCATGTACTTTGTTTTCGACGCATTCACCATTAGCCCGACTCTTATTGCTTCGCGTTTTAGGCGGGTGAATAAATCTGCCACCGTTTCAAATTTTCTCCCAATAATATCCATGTCGTCCGTGAAGCAAACAAATTGTCCGGGTCTCGTGAAAATCGTGCCTCGACTGTTAAATCCGGCTCTCCGCATGACACCTTCAAGCGCAATATTGAACAAAAGGCGTAGTCCCCGCCGAGACTCGAACGAACTGGAGTGATAAAACCTGCTTGATAACTTCCCATGCTTGATAACTTCCCACGAACTCGTTTGCTATTGGTTATAGACGACTGAAGAGAATCTGGAATAGCACTTTGTAGGCGGCGTTTAGGATAGTGATTGCACGATAATTATCACACTCCAGTTTATCGCCCTTTTTGTATAAAGGGCATATAACGCCTTGCTTCCACTCCTCCGGTAGCTGTTCCGTTTCCCAGATTCTGACTGTCAGCCGATGCAGACAAGCGGCTAACGTGTCCGGGCCCATCTTGATGAGTTCGGCTCCGATACCATCCTTGCCAGCGGCCTTGTTGTTCTTGAGCTGTTGAATGGCATCCTTAACTTCCCCCATCGTGGGAGCTGGTTGGTTTCCGCTGTCCGCTGTGCTGACGTAGCCATCGCCTTCGCTGTCCTGACCTTCTGTGCCTGTGTTCTCTGCGCCATTCAGGTGTTCATCGTAGTGCTGCTTCCACCTTTCGATCACCTCGCGTCCGTCCGTCAAGATGCTCCCATCCTTATCCCGGCACATCTCAGCTTGCGGCACGAAGCCTTTGCGGGATGTGTTGAGCTTCTGATAGAACTTCCGCGATAGAACTTCTTGAAATCGGTACAACAACTCCATTTCTTGGCATTCCACCTCTTCCAGGCGGCGCTTTTTGTCCCGGAATAGGCGGGTATGCTGTTTCCGCTTCAGTCTGTATCGTTCCACGTTTTGCCGCGTGCCATGCTGCAGCATTGCAGCCCGCGCGCGCTGCATTCTTCTCCTCTAAAACCTACTGGCACTCCTCGTCGAACCAACCGTTCCACATATCCGATAACGCTTTCGGCAGCGTCGTTAATGGCTGCTTTGACTGTCCTCCAGCAGTCCTCAAGAGGAGCCCTATCGAGCTCGCCCTCATCCGGCAACGCTGCCTCAAGATGCTGCGCGTACGCATTGGCGGTTGTTTCAGCCGCTCGAGATTGTACCGGGGCGGGCGTCGGTACCGCACATCATTGATGACGGACAGTTTTGGGCGCAGTTTCACCATCACCAGGTAGTGGTCGGAGTCAATGTTAGCGACACGATAGGTTCTGACGTCGGTTATGTCGGAGAAGTGCCGTCCATCGATCAAAACGTGGTCGATTTGCGATTTTGTCTGCTGAGGTGATCTCCAGGTGTACCGATACGGGAGGCTGTGCTGGAAATAGGTGCTACGAATGGCCATGTTCTTGGAGGCGGCAAAATCTATCAGTCGTAGGCCGTTCTCGTTCGTCAGCCGGTGGGCGCTGAACTATCCAATCGTCGGACTGAACTCCTCCTCCTGACCAACCTGAGCACATCACATCTCCTATGATGATCTTGACGTCGTGGCTCGTACTCGCGTTCGAGCTGCGCGTAAAATGCGTCCTTGTCATCATCAGTGCTTCCGGAGTGTGGGCTATGCACGTTGATTATGCTGAAGTTAGAGAATCGACATTTGATTCTTAACTTGCACATTCGTTCATTGATCGGCCACCACCCGATCACGCGCCTTTGCATATCACCCATCACTATGAAAGCTGTTTCCAGCTCGCGTGTGTTGCCGCAGCTCTGGTAGATGGTATGATTGCCTCTAAACGTTCGCACCAATGCTTCTGACCAGCACACCTCCTGCAGCGCTACGATGTCGAAACCGCGGGTCTTCAGTACATTGGAGAGTATGCGAGTACTTCCAATGAAGTTGAGACATTTGCAGTTCCACGTACCGAGTTTCTAATCGCTAGTCCATTTTCGTCGCTGTGGTCTTTGCCGATTGTTCCGGTCCGTATTCTCTCGTTGATGTTCCTGTGCTGATGTGTTTTTACGGTTGGCTTGCAGGGCCTGACACCAACCCCCTAGATTTCCGGAGGACCATTCCCTCTAAATGTTCGGAGGGCCATAGTGCGCAGTTTAGCTTAGAGTCCTTCTCTGGCACTCGGACGCCCATCTCGTGGGTTCAAATTCAACCTGAGTTTTTTTTTAATAATTTATCTTTTACACGAACGCAATCACGCTATGTCTGAACCAGACGATTATAAAAATCGAATGTACATCGGATTTTTTCTGTCTAGAGATCAGTATTTGGTCTATATTTTCATAATCAGAAGGTTTTAAAATATTCTATCGGTGAAAATTTTTCCATACATTTTGTATGGGCGGAAATGCGTCGAAAACTTGATTTTCAATGGGATTTAGTATGAAAAATGGCTGAAAAGTGGAAAAAATCAAAATTTCACCGATGGAATATTTTAAAACTTTCCGATCATGAAAATATAATCCAAATACTAAACTCTAGCGGGAAAAAATCCGATGTACATTCGATTTTTATAATCGTCTGGTTCAGACATAGCGTGCAATGAGTTGACTATTTGAATCAAGCTTTTGCAATATTCACACAAAAATTAAACAAAATTGTCGCAAAATCGCGATTTAGTCAACAAAAAAAATATTGAGAAACATCATTTATGTGCTGCAAAAGATTCATCAAACAATATTTATTTGAACTTAACATGAGAAGTGTTTAACTGATCCTTACATATTACTATTAACTTGATATTATTTTCCCACACAAAAAATATTTATTACGTATTGTAAGATAATCGAAATTCGGCGATGAAGGCTATATTGAATTGACGGAATATCAGTACTATGAAAAAGTCATGCAATTCTCGAACATTTTCCCCTCAAACGATGCGTCGCATGTTGTTGGTTGTTGGTGAGACCATTCGTTCGTGAGCGTCATCCTACACAAAGCCCGATGAACAGATGATGATGTAACACTGTAAAATATCACGACGTGAGGCAAGGAGCGTACCACCAACACAAACTGAACCTTCGCCGCTCGATAGACTGATGGTCTGATGGAGCTTTGCCAAACGAAAGTGAATTTTGCCACCCGCAGCCCGCCACTTGCCTTGTATTCGTCTGTTTGGCACTGAGCCCAATTGTGGGGCAGCAAGGCATGCAATATGCGCCAACAGTGACGAAATCGATAACCGACACGATGGTGACTCCGATATGAACCCCGTCCGCTTTCTGGATGATCATGCAGTTGGATGGTGGGTGAAGAACCGGTCATCAGCATGTGGGGTTTGTTTTTGGGGAAATTTTCTTATACTTAGGGTTACCATATTTGCGATGACCGAAAATAGTACTTTTTGGATAGCATTAGGATTAGCATTACAGCCTATAACTGCATTTTTATCACATTCGACATTTTTGACGATTTCGAGTTAATACCGTGGAACGTCATCAAATCATAAATACTTTCGACCAACATAATAAAATCTGTGAAATTTTCATAGATACTTCAAAAAAAATATCAAGTTGTTTTGTCACGTCGCTGAATAAAGGCATATGTATACTGCCACATTCAGCATATTTATCCTATGTTGCTGGGCTGTTCTATACAAGTTAGACAAGTTTTCATAACTATGACGTCAATCTCTTGTAATATCAAGAAAAGAATACACTTGAAGTCATTCAGCTGAAAAAGAATAGTATGCGATTTTGAAAGGCTAAGAAAAGTACATGTACTCCAAAAACAGTTCGGATGGTAACCCTACCCATACTCTCGATTGTTCTGTTACACGCTCGGGTTACCCAGTGCGAAAGGTCGAACACAACACCCGTCGAGGCCGATATAAGAATATCATTTACGCGTTTGACATTGGACAAGGGTAACGGAGTGAAATTTCTCTTACGGGAATCATGTGATTCGACCGGTGTTTTTTTTTCGTGTTTCGTTAGCGGTCGAATGCGCGAGAAAAGAAGAAATAAGTTCTATGCAGATGAAACGATGTTGTTATGAGTTCAAATTTCAGCTCGTCACGGTGGAAAATATTGATAGTGCGATAATTCAATTTGCTGGCTCAAGCTGGCGTATGTGTTTCTATAAGGCGATAAGGCAGAATTATGTAAATTTGACGTCCACGGGGGCACAACTTCGTTATCAAAATAATAACAACCTGACGAAATATTATATTGAATAACAACTGATAGACATTGTTATTGCATGTAGGCATCAAACTAGGAAGTGTAGGGAGAAATTTCACCAGAATTTTAAATTGTCTCCAAAATTAAGAGTCAGTACAGGTAATGGGTTCAACAATCATTACATAAATTTTTAATATTATGTATGTTCTGCAAACATTCAACCTTCTTTTGTTATTGTTAGCCAAGTTGGTATTGAAATTGTAATCAGCACAATTTTTCGACATCACCGTTGCAAAAAAAACAGCTTGGTACAGATCAGTATCAATATCATAGACATTCAGTTCCCAAAATACGTGTTTTCTGAATGTGTTAGCATTAAGCAGCATATTCACTGCGTTATGATTTTCCACGTTTTTGGAGAATGCCCTGCTCGAGGTATTCGGTGATGATGATTTTCCCTATAAAAATTCATTAAAGAAATCCGTGCATTAAGAGGGCAGAATCCGTCATTGATTTCGGAATGTTCAAAAGCAGTTTTTTCGTTAAAAATCAAGAAAATTTACACAAAAATGTGTTCACTGTGTTCTATTCTCCAACCGAAACACAGTGAACACATTTTCATCAGATAATTTTCAGTTTTGAACAGAAAAACAGCTTTTGAAGTTTCGATGATGACGATGATTACGATGACGGAGCGTTGAACGTTAACTGCAACTCATGTAACGTTCGACAAAATGAATAAAAAAAGGGAAAATTACTGAAGGAATTTCTTAGACAGTAGCGGGAAGCTTTTGCGAAAAATAAACGATGTTTTCAAGGACCTCTCGACCTGACTAAACTTTCTGCAGAAACTAGCCCTGGCGTGAAAAAGTGCAACCAAATGGACTATAGTTTTTTTTTTATTTCAACAATAAAGTCTTTTTCAATTTGACTTCATTTTTAAGTATTTTAAGTATTAAAAATGAGCTCTTAGCTATTGTAACAGTTTTCTATGATTTTAGGCAAAATTTTAGCAGCCTTCCTTCGATATTCCTTAAAATAGTAGTATAATCAAATTCCTGAAGAAATATCGAAGGGTGACTTGACGAAGACAGAACTTTTTCTACAAATCTATTAGCAAATTAGCCATATAATATTGTAAGATTTGTTCACACTTTCAACGTGAAGTCCTTCTGGAGGATAAATATTCTTTATATGTCTACTTTTCATCCACAAATGGATTCTGGAATATGTTCTCGGATTTTAATTGCTCAAAGTTTTTCTAGCAATTACTTCAAAATTCATGAATACCGTCAAATCTTATACTGAGATATTTCAGTGAAAGTTCCACTACAAATTCCTTTCAAATAGTTTACCCAATATATCAATATTATTAAAAATTGGAGATTCTGTTTCAAATCCCCGGATTATACCAGAATTATCTACAAAAGGTGTTTTTTGTAATATCTCTTACTTTCGAATTTTCAGAGGCAAGAGACATTTATTCAATTAATTTATTCAATTAATTTATTTAATTTTTTGCTTTCGAAATTAACATAACGGTAAAGGAATCTGTATAAAAAAAACATTTAACAAAAAACTGGGAAGGGATTTGTATAAAATCTGTAAAGAACCTCATGAAAACATTTCTTTAGAAATAATTCTATCGATTATTGGAAGAATGCATATTCTGGTATTGAATTATTGTGCAATCCCAGGGTAGAATTCGTAGCTGGTAGAATTCTGGGGAAACCAGAAGTCAAGGAAGAATTCTGCCACATTTCAAGGATAATTCGGATGAAACTTCTTGAGAAATTTGTTTTTTTTTTTTTATTATTATTATTAGTATTATTATTTAGTGGGCTTCGTGGCCGTGTGGTTAGCGGCGTCAATCGTTTAGACGTATTATGAGTGCCACGAAGCGTGGGTTCGATTCCCACACCAGTCGGAGAAAACATTTCGTCAAATCTAAAATTCTTCACAGGACTACTAGTTGTTTCGTGTTCTCCGTTGCCTAATGTTAATGATCGTTCAGTCTGTGTAGCCCTTGGCTAAAGACAATGTAAATAGGCTTTATAATTCATTAGAGAGATTTTAATTATCCTGCAATCATTCCCCTCTAAAGAAAATCATATTATCATAAACCATATTATTATTAATATTATCTTTATTAGGGAGATTTTCAGCCAACGGCTGGTTCATCTCCAACATCATAAAGCATAAATAATTATGTTTCGTTGTTCTGTTGACAATTTGTTATTGCTATCTAACTTTTTATTGTTTCTCCATCCTTCGCATGACCAAACACGAAATAATGATGGTGGTAGGTAATATGGCATAAAGTCGTTTGGCATAATGGTCGTTTGGCATAATGAGTATGAAACCAAGATTTTCTTAAGATGACATTCGTTTTCACATTTCTATTGAATCTTTCTAATGACATCAGGTTTATTTTGGAGTCAATTGATACAAAATGATACTTTATTCAACAATCATATGCTCTTGAATAAACTAAAGCATATTAGAAAAGTTATTGTCAACAGTACAGGGTCGGATATAGACATCTGGAGGGCCCGGTTCAGATCTCTGGCAGGGGTCCCTTGGTACAAAATGAGCTGTCAATGGAAAACATAGCATAGCACACTTCAGTAAATTGTCATTATACTATTATTTGACAACACACACCATTTCGTGAAAATTGCATTATCATCTGTATCAAATATGTACTTGAAAAGGCATTATCTTAAAGACATAATCTTTTATATGCATTTAAATTTAGATTGAATCGTTCGCAATCAAGTTTTAAGGAAAAATACACGAGTTGAAGGCTAGACGATTCATTGACATTTTTAATAACGAAAGCCAGGATTATATTTATTTTATTAGATAATTATGGGGCCCAGATAGCCGTAGCGGTAAACGCGCAGTTATTCAGCAAGACCAAGCTGAGGGTCGTGGGTTCGAATCCCACCGGTAGAGGATCTTTTCGGGTTGGAAATGCTCTCGACTTCCCAGGGCATAGAGTATCTTCGTACCTGCCACACGATATTCCCCAGGTAACAATTTGAAGCTGCTCAAACTCTTGTATAGCTAATTCAATTCAGCCTTTGTTTGAACAAAAGTTGTTCATAGCCTGCATTCACTGTTGTTCATGTGTTAAACATCTAATTCTGGCGATTTTATTCAGCCTTAAGCTTAATTGAAGCTATATAGAAGGCTGAATAAAGGTCTAGCATGCGCTTATTCAGGCCTCTTTCAATAACCATAATTCTATTTTTAGAACAGATGGCAACCTTCGAAAGCTTAACGATCGCTTATTCATCCATTATTCAACAATTAACCAAAAAAATTAAAAAGTATTTACAGGTTTATAGTTTTGGGTTTTATCAACGCAACTAACAATTTCAAACACATAGTGTAGAAAAGTGCTGGAATTTAAAGATGAAGATTAGTAAATATGTGCCATTGAGATTTGAACTGGGATTCGCTGATTTATAACCACTTACCTTGACATCTGCTCCACATGAGACTGTGTGAACATCATCAACAGCAAGGGACTAACATATTTTTTTTGTCTGAATAAGGGCTATTTTAAAGGCTGCATTGAGGCTAAAGAAGTGATAACAGCGCTATGCAAAAACACTTGAGTTAGCTGTCAAAGTGTGTTGTGATTTTTGTTTCAAAATAGAATCCTCGGTAATTTTTAATTTCTGCTATTCAATTGTTGTCAACGCAAGTTGGTAATGATTTCAATTTCGTTCAGTTAATTAAAAATGTTACGAAGAAATCTGCGTCATCGAGTGTAGTTGTTATACAAGGTCATCGATGCCGGATTCAGGATTTTTTCGACAAATGATAGGCCCGTGTGCGTTTACAGCATGTTTGCTTCGGGATGTGAAAATTTTGTTGTTTGATGGAACAGTTTTATAATAATTAATTTAGTGTTCGACCCAATGTAGGTATATATTTTGGTATGTATATTTTTATCAACATACAGGTGTACAATTTTTCGACAATGGCTGTTGATTTGATTAAAGCTTTAAATAACCTTTAATCAATATCATTCAGGTTGGCTGAACAAAAGTTAAAACTGTAGATGAAAAATAGTTTGTTCAACTCAATATTCAGCTTTGAGTATACTGCTGAATAAGAGTGTTTAATAAGCTTTTCTTCAAATTATTGTTCAGCTGTCACGGTGTTCAGCCTTGTACACCATTGATCAGCCAATATTCAGCAAATACTCTTGCTGTTCAGCTTTCATTGTTACTTGGGACGCATGCAAAAATGGTCATTGGCATAATAAGCTCTCAGTTAATAACTGTGGAAGTGCTCATAACAACACTAAGCTGAGAAGCAGGCTCTGTCCCAGTGGGGACTTAACGCCAGAAAGAAGAAGAAGAAGAAGAATTATGAGCACTTTTAATTCAGCTTCCACAGAAATATTGTCTGGTAAACTTCACAATATTGAAGTACCTGGAATATTGTATAATTTCTTGTACAATTTATTGTCAGCGAAACACATGAGCTTCGTCCTCGGTCTACTGACATGTTCCAGAGAAAACTACATACCGTAAGGCGGGGTGACATTGGGCCATAAGGGTGACTTTGGGCCAAGGTTTTTACAGCAAGCTAATGCCAGAATAATAAAAACAATGTGTCAAGCTTCAAGAATACGTTATAAATAGCCAATAAATGGTCATAGATTAGTTTTTTGACGTTCCTACTAGCCATGAGATGCATCGAAAGAGGCGGTCAAAGTCACCCCATAGGCCCAATGTCACCCCGCACGGCGGTAGGTCTACAAAAGGCTCATATTTAAGTCCTTTGATTCAAATTTGATTTCGTTAAAGATATTGCCAACTGTTTGGAAGAACAATGCATGATTAGAAAACTTTCAGATGATGCTACAAATTCTATGAATTTGGGTCAAAATTGTTATGGAATTTAAGCTTTCAGAAACCACACAAAATTATGAAAATTTAGCCCACAAATGAGAAAGTCCAGTGGAATATGGAAACTTTGAATTTCCGGTAGAATGATGCGTTTGGTAAAATAGCAATTTCAGTTCCCTGATATCATGGAAATATGTGAGTTACGGAGTACCTTTCTCAACTTTCATTTTTTTTTTCAAGATAATTACAGGGCATTGCGCACTATAATTTTGGCCGTATCTTTTTCCATTTTCGTTAGTGATTAGAAGGATTTGAATTGAAATCGAAAGATCCAGGTTAAAATCGTATAATCTCATGGCATAATATCTCTATCGTATCGGATTTGGATATGTAAAATGTAATTCATTAATTTGTATTTCACTTTTTTTCGATTTTCGGGGGGCCCCATTGATTGGGGGAGCCGGGGCATTCGCCCCTTGGCACCCTCCCCCCCAAATCTGGGCCTGCAACAGTGGTTTATTATTTATCTAAAAATTACCCTTCTTTCTAATATCAATTCTTCTTTTGAGTTTCGCTATTGGAATAAATTTTTGCACTGAAGATTTTGATATATTTAGCACAAATTTAGCCTTCTTTCAAATGTTCTATTTTTTTCTTATATCAATGAAAAGAGAAATCGATTACTGCAGTTACTTCGATGGGTTGTGCTACTTTTCCCCAAATGTTGTTTCCCTGAACGCCAGTTTCCAAAATATCCCGCCATCTAATATGCACCCTTCTTTACATAATTGGCGGTTCGTTCGAATTTTTTGGAACATGTTTATAGCCGAGAATGACAGAATACCTCCTTCTTTCGATTGTACGATTGTCATTACATTCATAGCTTGGAAAATCTCTGAACGAACACAACGCTTGTTGAGTACCTACCAAAACATTTTTGCTATGAGCTCAGTGGTGTTGATCTCGGTAAAAGATTCAAAAATGCCGATATTAATTCTAAGTCAATCATTATGCCAAACGGCCATCATGCCAAATGACCGTTATGCCAAACGACCTTATGCCAAACGGGGTACAATCATAATGACATAGTAGTCGGGCTCGAAATAGTCATAGTAGTCGGGTACCGCTTCTGGTACTGCACTGCACATATTCGCAAGGTCAACGTAAGCGCCATTAACAATTTCAGCATTCTAGCTGCATGATTCAGCATACAATTGCAAAAACTATAATTCTAACCTTTATTCTAGATACCAGCGTAATTTTTGTATGAGCCGTAACGCTTGAGCCTAATACCTCCTCCCCGTAGAACGGTACGTAATTTGTGGACGGCGCCTAACGAAAATATACTGAAAACTTAAGTGGCGCTTACGTCGACCTTGCGATCATGGTCAGTGCATGTGGTCCTTTGGTACTGCAGAAGGTACCCAAGTTTGACAGATCGCAGTACACTTTTGCGATATTCTAGATTTTGCTCTATTACCTTAATGCGCAGTAAAATTTTGGACAACTGAAAGCAACATGGAGGTCTTAATTTAGTCTATGGCATGACTCTTTCTTGAGCTTCACACAAAAATATTTTCATACTCCAAAAAGCAACTCATTAAAAAAACCTAAAGAAAAAAGGTATATACTCGGAGCTTAGAAAAATTGGGTCCTAAATTTTTTAATGAATTCTGGTTTTCATCTTGTTTTCATCTTGTTTCCAGCTCAAATAACGACTATAGCATATTTAAACTTTAAATTAAAAATTGGTTCCAAATATGAATCTTGACACTTTTGATCATGTTTGACGTTCACTTTGTCGACAAAAATGCCTCAGGGCATTTAGTTTTAACACTGAGGTTGTTCCTATCTGACATTTCGGAAGAAACACGGAAAACAAAATATACCCGAAATTTGAGTTAAACCAAGGGATGCGACAAAAACCGTAAAAGAATGTTTTTTGGACTTCAACCAACGAAAATCATTTAAAAATTGAGTAAACATATGTATGTTGCCTAAACTTAAGCGTTTGGTACTGAACTTGGGACAGGGCTTTAGGACCCTATTGCAGAATTCTTATAAGTATGATTCCTTATTTCTGAAAAGGCATTAGAAAACATTAATTTCTCGTCAAACAACAGGTGGCGAAATTTACGTATTCTCGGCAGTCTAAGCTGATACCGCACTTCTTTCACAATTTTCTTGGACACCAGCAGACAAATTACGCGTTTGCTTGTTTACATTTATGCGCTGCTCAATCATCTATCTATTTACACGGACAGAATTTTGGAAATGTTTTTACAACGCTATGAACATCTCCTGTCAGTGTGACTATTGTCGGCAGCCTCGTTTCCTTCGGCAGCTTTCCCATAAAAAACTGCAGGCGAATATCTTCGGCAGCTCCAAATCAGCCGCATTTTGAGGCGTATTCATTTGAATTGATGACATCTTTGACGAAATTGTCTGTTCTTTTTGGTAGTTCTTTCAAAACTTTTGTGCATGTTTTATTCAAGAAATCGGATATGAATTGAAATGTATTTCATGTAATTTGTGAATAAATCCCTAGAACATTATTGAAATATTCCTGCAGTAATTTCTGTACCAAAAATGGAAAGTAGATAGATTTGTAATTGTTATTTATTAAATAATCTCAAGTTTAACATTCGGAAAAAAATAACGGAGTAATATCTAGAACCTTAAAAAATATCTTATTTATAATTTCAGTAGAATATTTTTTCAGAAGTTCAAAAATGAATAACAAAATTTCCTTAGTAAATCTGTTGAAAAATATCTTTAAAAAATCCCCAGGAGAATCGTACGTGCTGTTTAAAAAGAAATCTCTTGAAAATACTTGGATAAATCTTCGGTGATTTTTTTAAGTAACCTAGAAGCATCCCAGGGGAAACCTTAATTCCCTGAAATACCTGAACAAATTGCTCGGAAAATTGTTAAGCGTTGTTTTTTCAAATAACCGTTGAACTTATTCCGCTAGAAAGTTTATAAGAATGTTTGAATTTTGAATTCTTAGGTACGTATTGTTGAAGAAATTTTTGAATATTGTTTTCGATATAGTTGGGACTGCAGGGAGCAACATAACATTGATTTTAGGAGATATCTAAAGAAACACTTAGACAATTTTCTGTGCAACAAAATGCAGATAAATCAGCGAAATTAAATTAATGAATCATTAAGAACATTTTCCCAATTGAATCATGTTTCAGTGCATATTACTACATGCAGTCAACTTTTAATGCGAACTTTTCAAGCAGTCCTTGAACAATTTTCTAGAGATTTTCTGAAAGATTTGTTGAAGGAATCTGAAGATGTTTTTTTTTTTTAAAATCCTTGCGAAGACAATTTTGGTGAGACTACTAGAATTTTTTGTAGTATTTTTTGGAGAGATTCTCAGTAATTCCAATAAACTCTAAACAAATTATTAACAAATATGATGTTCCAAACTAACAGTTAGAATATATAAGTTAATAAGCATGTAAAGGACCTTCCTGGAAAATTTCTCAAGCTTTCTCTGGGGAAATTGTTCAAGAAATTATCTGGTAAGATAAAGAAGCTTAAACTAACTTCAGGGAAAATCTGTTGAATAATAACTACCAAACCCGGGAATGATTTTCCGTGGAAATCCTAGGATGAACTCAATGAAAACTGGTATCCCCTTGGGAATTATCAGAGGAATCTTTTCAAAACACATTGTTGAGTACCTGAAAAGATCGTGGAAGAATCACAAGGGATATTCTTTGTGAGTTCTTTGGAAGAATTTTTGAAGTTTTTTTTTACTGGCTAAGACAAAGAATGAATATTTTTCAGAATGAAAATTTAAATTTACAAATATCACTGATATGCAACGATATGAGACAACATAACAAATAAATAAAATTAATACGAGAAAATCGTGATTATTGCGACCGACATCTGTAAGACAAGAATTTGATAGGTCCTCCAGAAAAAAAATCCTAGCCACCACAATGAATATGATTCGAGCATGAAATGGTTTGTCATATATGAACTCCACTGTTATTTCTATTGCAAGGACTTGCTCTTAATTCTGTGAACATAGACTGATCCGATTTTGAACTCTATTTGTAGACATAAAATTAAAAGGAAAGAAATGTAAAAGAATTGATTCTCTATTTCTGGTTTTCAAACCTTTTATGTCGTTTTTTCGGATTCCATGAGTAATAAATTCATGAAGAAAAAGCCGAAGTAGTTCAAATTTACAGAATTAATTCAAAATAACAATCATTTTTAGTGAGTCAGTGCTTAGCAAGCCTTTTTTCCTAAAAGAAACCAATATAAATGTTTTTGGGATAAAATAAAATGTATTGTACATTGTTTCTCAAAAAAAGAGACACAACGGTTATGTTTCATTGAAATGGAATGTATTGAAAATTGAGTACGGAGATTCCTTTCAAACTAAATGCGTAAAACTTGATTCGGGAATATAAGCTTTTAAGGATTTCCCAAGATTTTGGGAAAAAAATTCACGTAACTCGTTCATACATCCAAATTACTTCAAAGCCGCAAAACACAGTGGATGTAATCGTCAGATTGATGAATTTCCTCACATAAAATGCGCTTTTTCTGAGTTCATTTGGGCATTTTACTTCGTCCGGTAGACTCGTACAAAGTAAATCGAATCAATCCGTAGCAGCTGTCAATTCAACATTTGTTATTATAAGTTAAGTCGCATAAGATCACAGGTTAGATCGGTAGAAAATGTATAAACTCGCATTGTATGCTATTATTCTTCACATAATATATGAACGTATATCGCCTCCACTTTTGTACGTAGAAGGCCTTTTCGCGACATCTTATAAGTGAAATTTTGCACATGTTTGTTATACGTACATTTTGGTTGTCTGAGAACTCGATATGTTCATGAAAAGTTAAAAGTATCCTCCAAAGGGTAATAAATTTCATAAAATTGAAAATTATGACTATATTAATAGTCAAAGTGAAGATGAATCGAAGCCGCACCTCAAATTTCCAAGAGCGAATACCTGGAGAACCAGATATCTGTTTAAATTGAAATCTCGATCGATTGGTCACTTGGTGGGGGTGTGGTGACCAATTGATCAAATTTTCAGCATGCATGGTTGCCTGGTTCTTCAGATTTGTGCTCTTGAAAATTTAAGGTTTGGCCTCAGAGCATCTTCACCTTAACTGAAGGCTTTCAACCCGTTTGAAAGCGATACAATTTCAAATTTTGAAAGATTGTTCAAAACCTAAGACGCGTGCAAATGTGTTGAAATATTACTATTTTCACGTTAAAACTATTATATTGAATGTATTTTGTCAAAATAATAAAAAGTTGAAAAATGTGTGTTCTCTATCTCGATACCCCTCGAACTCGATGGTCCCATCAATATCGCGTTAGAGAAAATTTTAGTGCATACATTATTTGTATGTTATCTTAAAGATTTTTTATGTTATTACAATCATAACTTCATGAGTCGATATTTGAAGGAATCATCGTCTCATAAAAATATCGAGTCATTGACTCAAGGATGTCTCACTGTAGTAAGATCGAATGGCCCCAATCCTTTTCACGCTTTATGCACCATTCTGAGGGGCGATTCCAAACTTTTTCTCGATTACTTGAATGACTGTCCCGTTCATTTTAAATCACTTTCAAATTTTTCCGCAATTTTTTCCTAATTGTTCTGAATAGTTGAGAAATTATGGATATATCGTGCTATGGGACATAAATGCTTTAAAAAACTGTCTGAGAGGATAATCATCTATAGCAATCATTAAATTATTAAATTTAGCTTCCATTATGATTACATAAGTCGGTATCGAGTAATGGAACATTGACTCATAGAGGCTGACTGTATTAGATATCTTAGATTACGGATTCAAACGTAGAAATTTCCAGAAATTCTTAAACAGTTCGTTGTGCAACACCTTACTGAAATACAGCAGAATCGGTAGAAGGACAGTTGACTCAAATCTGCTGAAGATAGATCTATACGTTACAATTAACTATTAAAGGATTACTGCTCTTATCAAAGCTGATTGTGTAAAACCAGATATTCTAGCACACAAGTTACAATACTGCCCATTTCCTCTAAAGCCGGCACATGCTTCCTCATACTGAGCCACTTGACCGTTTGTCAGAGTGCACCCAGTATTCCAATCATGTCCCCTTGACTTTGAGTGTGATGGTAGTACCCAAACCGTCCGAGTCCGAGTCTTGAAAGCATTGAACAAATAATACACAAAAACTTTACTAAAATAGAACCAAACATCTTCCGCCCGATAAAACATCTGTGTTTGTTTGGTACCTATGAGTTTTCCACTTTCAATTCACCCACTTGCCACCCACCACCCCCATGTATGGCTGCCGGGAACCGCACCATTCAACTCGAACCGAACGCACACAAGCAGAAGCTGGGCCTAGAGCGAGTGACGATACGTTTGATTTTCGATTTATGCCGGCTTCCGACCGATGCCGAACCGCAATGCTAATGCCTTGCACTTGTACCGCACTGCAAGGCCGCGGCTCGATGCAAATCACAGAAGGTCAAAATGTCATCAATTTGCCGGCTATCGGTTCCTTGATAGCGGTTCAAGTTGTGGGATTTTTTTTAAATCAAAATTAATATTCATTGATTTGGTCTGGTATTTAATTGCATGGGTTGCTCAGTTGAATTCATTCAAGTTTTGAACCATAACGGGGTGGTATTGGTACTGTCGTCGTCATCGTCGTCGGCTCCATGAATTTTCCCCTCCCAAACTGTCTGTGAGAAGGTGATGGTCGCTCTCTTTCTCTCTATCTTTCTCTTCGGCGGTGTTCTGCTGACCGACTTCGGATTTGATATGCGCTATGCACGCGTAGCAACCGGTGTACACAGGAGTAATTTGGGCCAATCATGGCCCAATTTTTGCCCTCAATGATCTTCTTTTTGTTCTTGGCCTTACGTCCCCACTGGGACAAGGCATGCTTCTCTGCTTAATGTTTTTATGAGCACTTCCACAATTATTAACTGAGAGCTTACTTTGCCAAAGTTGTCATTTTCGCATTCGTATAACGTGTGGCAGGTACGACGATACTCTATTCCCAATGAAATCAAAGAAATTTACATTACTAAGGGATCCTGAACCGACCGGGAAACCCAGACACCTTCAGCATGGCTTTGCTTGGTAGCCACGGACTTCAGCACTACGATAAGGCAGGTCCCTATGATGGTCCAATTATCTTCTTAGGGATCATGCACAAATTACGTCACGCTCCGAGGGGGGGAGGGGGTCAAGCCAAGCGTGACAAGCTTTACAAAAATTTCGGAGGACATATACCAAAAACGTGACAAAAAGGGGAAGGGGGTCAAAAAAGTTGAGATTTAGCGTGACATAATTTGTGTACCATCCCTTATGTCATAATATTGTCTAAAACAAATAGTTCACACTTAGAAAATATCACCGACTCCGTCCGGTATTTTAAGAATCACCGAACGATCAGTAATTTAAATCAAAACACAGCTGTCAAAATATTACCAACTGTTCGTTAACGATTACCGAGCAAATTTTAAAATTAATTACCGAACGTATTGTTAATATCAGCAGGCAGTCAGTATTTCGTTGCAGATGATTAAAACACATATATAAGGAAATTCGTATTGATGATAAATGAACATTTTTTTTTTTTGGGTATTCATATTCGTCTTCACTGCATGTATAAAATAAAAGATATTTAGTACTTTATTGTACAGTCTGAAGCTCAGAAGTACAATAGAACTTCTTAATGCAGGATTGACTTCATGTTTCTGAATATGCTTGATAGGACGTTGTAATCCGAGACGCGAACTGGTAATTGTATCCCACAACGAAACAGCGAATTCCAGTCTAAAATACAGCTCTTTAATTAAATTTACAGGAAAATATACTTATCATACTTACAAATAAGAACCAAACGCTCGTCTTGTTCATCTTACTTACACACTAAAAAAATCTCAATTTTAACAGTGACTCATTGGCAGAATCTGACTGAATGAACCATGACGGAAATTGAAACATGATTCAATTTTACTTCATATGTTAAACAAACGTGATTGTCAACATTACAAAATTAATGTATAATCATTTCGGATACATTCCTGGAATATTGAAATGCTGAACTCAATTTTGAGGCATGAGTCTTGTAAATTTACAAGACCGGGGACACAACCACGATAGCTCCGGTGATCTCAAATGTCATCCATGTTTTGCAGTCGTGCGTAATAAAAACATTCCTTGCATTCTAACTAGGTTTCTTTCCTTGTTTGAGGTTTTACTCATTATCTATAAATGTGAACTAGTGTTTTTGGTGGCCGTAGTGTAATGACAGATATATACATATTTAGAATTAATAAGCGATAATTGGATTCCATCGAAAACAATAGTGCTGAGCAATAAAATAATATGGAAGCATCGGGTGGTCTATCAAAAGAGCACATTTTCATTGTGACAAAAACTACCAAATAAAGTGCAATTATAACGATGCAGTGTTTTGTTTTATATTATTTTTGCCCGAACAAGGCATGGGTGTTAAGATGATATAATAATATTTAGATTTATACATGTGATTTAGAAGCCTGACATATTGGCAAAAGTAGAGTTCACACATCATGCAGCATTGAAGTATTGCGTTGTTTGTTGCAAATTGGTTCACTATACAGCCGCACGGTTCCGGATCGGAAGAAACATCAAGGGTTCATTGGCTTTCCTAGTGCAGTAGGCAGGATTTGTTGATTGAGGTTATGTTGACAACGAAAATACGTCTACGTGTAAAATTACACGAACAAAATATTGCCGAGTAATTTTACAAATCTGTATAATCTGGTATCGTGTAAAATTAAGTTCATACCTAATTTCGTGTCATTTAGCTCGCTTTAATATGTCGGTCTTTAATGACACACAATTACACGATTTTTTCGAAGTGTGTAGATTTTAAGAAATGATCTCAAACATATCATTTAAAAATCATCGGACACAATCCAAACGCGTCGTTTTGCACTTTGAAATAAATATGGCGGCATGTTTTTTTTTTTTATCTTTATTAACGAGATTTTTAGCCCTGGGCTAGTTCATCTCGGGACCAACTGCTTTACTTCCCTTCCGACGGAAATCGTCACTGAAATTTTTAGTGACTATCTCGGGGATGGGATTCGATCCCAGGTCCTTGGCGTGAGAGGCGTGTGCTCTAACCACTACACCAGGTCCTTCCCCATGGCGGCATGTTTGGTGTTTGGTACAAATTACAATTTGTTACCATTGTTGCGCTAGTACTGAAGTACGGTAAAAGTTTACAGTCTATAGTAAATCTAAACGATTTACAGTTTTTCGGTAAATGAAATGACGATTTCAGTAAAAAAAAGAAAAATATGTTTACGATTTTCCTATTTTTTCAAGTTTTTTCGGTAAAGCTCATTAGCGATACCGAAACTTCAGTTTGTTTTACATTTACAGGGCGTTTTCGGTAAGAATGTTAACCGAACAACGAAATAAAAACTAGGTGTGTACGGAGTTGTATCAAGCAACGTGATACAACTGTATCACGAAACCCGTTCGCACTGGATATTATGGTGTTATTGTTTGATAGCTGATATTATGGTTTTACATCTTCTTATTCTTACCTAATTTCATTGTTTACTATCTCTTTGCCACAATCCTACAGCTCTGGAATCCTCTAGGAGGTTTTTTTTTAAATCCTTCACTTCTAGAGGTTTATCGGAAAAATTCGTACTATTGGTTCCATCATGAATATGGTCCGGAGGTTCTTCCATGTAGTTTCTCCAGCTGTTCCTTCTGGTAGTGTATCCATGAGATTCCTCCAAAAGCTCTTAGAGGAAATTCTTCCAGGAAGATGCTACAGGATGGTCTTTCGGGAAGTTCTTTCAGTATGCTCCTTCGGAATTGTGACTTCCTTTGTAATTTCCTTCGGAGTTCCCTGCGGAATTTCTTTTGGAGTTTACTTTACACACTTCGAAAAAATCGTGTGATTTTGTGTCATTAAAGACCGACATATTAAAGCGAGCTAAATGACACGAAATTAGGTATGAACTTAATTTTACACGATACCAGATTATACAGATTTGTAAAATTACTCGGCAATATTTTGTTCGTGTAATTTTACACGTAGACGTATTTTCGTTGTCAACATAACCTCAATCAACAAATCCTGCCTACTGCACTAGGAAAGCCAATGAACCCTTGATGTTTCTTCCGATCCGGAACCGTGCGGCTGTATAGTGAACCACTTTGCAACAAACAACGCAATACTTCAATGCTGCATGATGTGTGAACTCTACTTTTGCCAATATGTCAGGCTTCTAAATCACATGTATAAATCTAAATATTATTATATCATCTTAACACCCATGCCTTGTTCGGGCAAAAATAATATAAAACAAAATACTGCATCGTTATAATTGCACTTTATTTGGTAGTTTTTGTCACAATGAAAATGTGCTCTTTTGATAGACCACCCGATGCTTCCATATTATTTTATTGCTCAGCACTATTGTTTTCGATGGAATCCAATTATCGCTTATTAATTCTAAATATGTATATATCTGTCATTACACTACGGCCACCAAAAACACCAGTTCACATTTATAGATAATGAGTAAAACCTCAAACAAGGAAAGAAACCTAGTTAGAATGCAAGGAATGTTTTTATTACGCACGACTGCAAAACATGGATGACATTTGAGATCACCGGAGTGGTTGTGTCCCCGGTCTTGTAAATTTACAAGACTCATGCCTCACAATTGAGTTCAGCATTTCAATATTCCAGGAATGTATCCGAAATGATTATACATTAATTTTACAATGTTGACAATCACGTTTGTTTAACATATGAAGTAAAATTGAATCATGTTTCAATTTCCGTCATGGTTCATTCAGTCAGATTCTGCCAATGAGTCACTGTTAAAATTGAGATTTTTTTAGTGTGTAGACATTCGTTTGGAATTCACTGGAGAATTAATTTTAGAATTTTATTTGGAACTAGTGGTCCCGGCAAACTTCGTCTTGTCATCAAGAAGACTGTTGAAAAATGCCATGAATCATCCCATACAAACTGACATTTCAGTTCACACCCGTTTAATTGAATTTCCCGGAAACTTTCCCAAACCTTTTCTTCATACGAACACGTCGGAACCCATGAAGAAGACAGCAGTGAAAGAATTGTAAAAATCGGTTTTCCCATTCTCAAGCCATTTCGTGACATACAAACAACATTCCATTTTTATTTATATAGATTCCATTCGGAATGACCTTTGGAACTTTTTTCGAAATTCCTTGAGAATATTCTTTGAAATTTCCTTCGGAACATTCATTGGAATTTCCGGAAGGGATTTCGGAGCGATTTCTGAAGGAAAGTTGACAGGAATCCCTAAAGCAATTCATGATAAAAATTTCGGAAGAACCCATGAAGAAATATCTGGAGAAAATTGTAAGCATTTTCTTGGAACATGTAGACAAATTTGTGAAGGAACTTCAAGTTGAATTTCCCAATGGAAATTTCAATGGAAATTCTGAAGGAAATTCCGAATAAAATCCAAAAGGAATTCCGAAGGAAACTCTGTAGAGAATTTCAAAGGAAGAATACATCGAAGGAAATTTGAAAAACATTTCGAAGAAAATTTCTGAGTAAATTCCAAAAAAATTCCGAAGAAAACTTCAAAGGATATTGTAAAGTAATTTTCGAAGGTAATTCCACGAAATTCCGAAGGAAAATCCAAAAAAAAAATCTCAAAAGAAATTGTGAAGAAAAATCCGAAGGAAATTCAAAGGGACATCTGGAAAATAAGGGAATTCCGAAGAAAATTCCTAAGGAAATTCCAAACGAAATTTCAATGGAAATCCTAAGGAAAATTCCAAAGAAAATTCCTTAGGAAATTTAAATGGAAATTCCGAAGAAAGTCCAAGAAAATTCTGAAGGGCAAATATTGAAGAAAATTTGGAAAGAATTTTAAAGGAAATTCTGAAACGAATTTCATGGGACATTCTGAAGGGGATTTCGAAGGGAATTCCAAAAAAAAACTCCAAAGGAATTTCGAAGAAAATTCCGAAAAAAAAACACTCGGAGAAATCCAAAGGAAATTCCAGAAGAATTTTTGAATGTAATTCCAAGAAATTCGGATAGAAAATCCAAAAGAAATCCTTAAAGGAAATTCCAAGAGAAAATCGTAGTAAATTCCAAAGAAAATTCCAAACGAATTTTCAAAGGAATTTCCGAACGAAATTTCAACGGTAAATCCTATATTAATTTCAAAGAAAATTTCGAGGGAAATAATTATAATTTAAAATATCGAGAAAATCCTGAAGGACAATTCTGTAGGAAAACCCAGGAGAAGTTTCTGGTCGAATTATCAAAGATGTTCTAAACGAATGGAAAAATTACCTGATAAAACCATGGAGAACTTGGAATTTTCTTAAAAAATATTTTAAAACAATCTTTGAAAAAATTAATGATGCAATATTTAAAGTAATTTCTGTGATTATTCTTGGAAGAACCTAGGTGTATTTTTAAGGTATCGAATTCAAAATTTTAAAAGAAGCTTATGAATATTCTTATAAGAATTACATGGGAAATAATCGTAGAAAAATCTGTCAGGTGCTACCAGCCCTGTGAAGTGTTTCTGGAAGGACTCACAGAGAAAATCCAAGATGTGCTGGAGGAACTACTTGTGAAGTTTCTGGAAAAATTTGCATAGAAATAGTTTTTCGAAGCGTTCTTAGAAAAACGCCCACGAAGTTTTCTCAGAAATAACGAGCAAAATTATAAAATACATGTTGGATCTTTAGTAAAAAAAAATCCAAATGTTAGTCGTGGAAGAATTGTCTTGGGTTTATTACCGGGTTGTTAAATGTATAGCAAAACCAAAAATCTCAATTTTGTAAATTTGAAATTTTGGCCACGTATTTGCTCTAGTTACTCCTCTGTGCCAGCGGTGGCGGCCGGAAAATGCGAGAGAGAGAGCGCGCGCGACGTTATGTGAGAGGAAAATCCCGATGCTCGATTCGAGATTTTTGTACGGCCGTGGATGCAATTTAACACAAAACCGTTTGCCCTTGATTCGACACTCAGCTCTTGGAAGCCGACGTGAACAGACGCTAGTTATCAACGGTAAGTGGCCGTCCCCTATCTTTGTGCTGATTAAATAACATATTCAGTGACATTTTCCTAAGGAGATTAAGAGTTAGAGTGAATAAGTGGTGACAAGTGAAAATATTTTGATAAATGTTTCTAATCAGCTGAGTTTTAGTTTGAGGAAGATGTGTGCAGTGCAGTGAAAGTTATAAAGGGTTTGGTAACATTTTACCGGCATCCGGTAGATGTGTAGAGTGGAAATTTTTGAGCTAACGCCCTTCAAATGTTATGTGACTCACCTAAGTCTTTCATATTGCTGAACTGATTGTTGTACAAACAATTGAAACAATTTGAATGACTATTAAAACAGTCTAGCAAAAATCTGAAAAATAGCTGCTATGCAAAAAAATCGCTTTGCAAGCCGCTCAGCAACTTTCACCTAAAACAGCAGATTTACATCAGTTACTGCTGCAACGTAATCTTAGTCCTGATAAGGGCCCCAAAAGTAACCGACATCAGTCACTTCTGGTTGAAAATGTACACTTATTGAACCGCTAATCGAGCCGGGATGAAAATTTTTCTCCATTCGACCTCTAAGCGACCTTCTCCTCTGTACGGTCGGTCGTTCTCATTCGAGGTTGTGTCGTGTCGTGGATAGTGGATGTGGATGACGATGTCGTGGAAGGCAAAAGCGGGGTTCTCGTTCGCTTTGCAAAGACATCATGGGCGTACAAGGTTGTATAAGCGCTCAGGCCACTGTGAATAGGGAGGTAAGAGCAGCGGTTGAATATAAGGAGGCAGGCGGCGCGCAACGTGGTTTAGGGAGAAAGAAAATGGATGCTTGGATCCTTCATCCATCCAAAAGGGTTTCCTATGCATTCATTATCGGAAATTTCGATGGTTGAAGTTCTTATGTCCTGAAATTAATGAAATTTAAAAATTCCAATTTACAATCTTTGAAATGTTAATTGAACATATGAAACTAACAAGCAATGGAGCTTGCGCCTTATGTCCTCTTTTACATTCAATCAGTGTGCCTACACTGAGGCAAAACAACTTAATAATTTCTTAAGGAATAATTATGATTTGGCGCCAAAACGATTATTGTTGAAATTTGTAAGTTTTACTTATGATTTTGGTGAAGAATTTCAGTAATGAATTTCATAAGTCAATCAATGAAATTCGGTAATAAACGCAATGGTATTAACTAAATTGTATTATCAATCGATAATGTTGTTCACCTTTTATTTCAGGCGTGCACAAAAATTGACATGTTTTGATAACATGTGATCTGTTTTCGATTAACTTGTACTCAACATCGAAAGCGGAGTAGTTCTTCTAGCGATTGCTACACTGATAAAAATCCACACGCTCGATCCGTGTGTTTAAAATTATGGATCGATTCATGAACGTCCATATCGATTTGCTATGATTTTCTTGCAAACTTCGTGTGTGTTACACATTAAATTCCTGTGTTTTGCTTCATGGATTGATTCATCAACCGACAACAGGGATTCCATATTTTTTCCACATAAGTTCCCGAAGCTTTCTCTTCAGATTCGTATGTGTCAACCTATGGAAGCATAGATCATCACTCCAACATGGATTCAGTGTGTTTTGCTTATGGTTATCTTGTGTCATAACCATCATGTTCAAGTTGGTCGATTCATTGATTTGCGCAATGAGATTGTTATGATGAAATCCATGAGCTATGCTATCGATTTCCATGTTCAAAGCTTCTAAATTGTTTGTGATCAACCCATGGGATGCATAGTGAACTGAACTGCGGTTGGACCTCGTGTCGAACGATAGTCATCATCATGCTTCCAAAGAGAAGAAGCAAATTTTGAAGCTGAAAGTGTTAGATGAAAATTTGTGAATTCGATTTTTCTTTTATTAGTGAAGTTGTCCGATATACGAGAATTCTACCTTTCTATAAGAAAACATTGATTATAATGTATAGTTTAGTAGAAAAATCGGATTCCACTAACAAATTTTCCTGGCTTTCAGTTTCGAAAAAAATGGAATATGCTTATCCTTGGCTTCCCAAATTATGGATTTGCGGCGCCCCGCTTGTTGCTGGCTCACGGGTTTGAAAAAAAAAATCAAGAGAGCTTGCGACAAGCAGAGGAGCCTCGGATCCATATTTTGGGGAGCAAAAGTTTTTCTACCAAATTTCTTCTTTCAGTCCCATGACATTTATGGTCTATCACACATGACTATCTAAAGCTACTACATTTCGAATTCAATAAGCAAATCAGTTGGTTTTCATGATTTAATATTTGGAAATTCATGTTTGTTTCACATGACAACCTAATGTTGATACACATGTCATTATACCGTGAAATCAATGATGAAATCCATATGGCTACCACACTCAAATCATGTGGTTTTCCTCATTGCGCAAATCTATAAGTAAAATACACGACCTTGACGTGTAGATTTTTCTCAGTGTATGATAATTATTTCAAGTAATTGTTGTTAAAGAATTCAAAGCTCTCACTTATGAAACTTATGATCCCATTTTCGAAATGTTTAAGCGTGCAATGAAACCATAATTTGGTTGGTTCATAAGTCTTGATTTATGGAAAACCTAAGTATTTTTGCCTCAGTGTACTACTTGAAAACCTGGAATTATCAGGGAATTTTATTTCAACTAAAAAAAACTGGGAATTTCGGCCATCCTCAAAGAAATTATTTTGAGGCAGTAGTTTATGGTAGAATATATACGCGATGAGAAATTCTGGACGCAAAGCAAATTTTGTGGCACAAAATTTTTTCGACTATGCCGCTATCAAGCAAAGCATTACTGGAGCTGTTTAATTTTATGACTGTTTGCTGTTTTTTTATTTAGTATAAAATATACTGACTAGAAATCAGTGCTGCCTCAGATTGCCAAGTTAATAAAAGCATGTTTTGTTCCAAGTTCAATTAGGATTTTATCGGGTAGGATTTTTTTCGATTTCCCAAATCAGTATTGGCTGTAAAAACACATTCAAGGTACAACTGAACAGGTTTCGGATAATAATATCCTAAATCTATCACAACTTGCTCAAAAACTTTTCCCAAAAGTCTTGAACAGCTGAAATACCATGCTAGAGGTAAAAAAACTGAACAAGGAAGAGTAACATATTGTGAAAGAACCCCCACTTAATTTTGACACAATTTATTTGGAAACGTTTGTATCATCTCTACAAAGATTTCAATGTGTTTTAAATAAGAACTTTTAACATTTAAACGAAAGAATTTTCCGTTTTGCCATATGTTTTTCGCTAGCATGAATGATAACAAGCAAGTAGGCAGTATATATTTCAGGGTGTCTACTATCTGAAAACAAAACAGGAATTATCAGAGAATTTTGTTCAACATGAATTCTCAGGGAATTTCGATCTAGATCAAGGAAGTGGTTTGAATCAGTAATACAAGATAGAATACGTCCTTTTTGTGACATCGAATCTTTTCAATCAAGAAAATTTGCGGCTGCGCCCCTATAAAAACGCTGCTTGAGATGTTCAGTCCTTAATTTTTGTGACTTTTTAGTTATTCAACATAAAACATATTTAGATAAGGATGCAATTATCTAAACATGTTTTATGATTGGCAAGTTGGTAAAGGCAAGTACAGTTCTCAGTTAAAGTTGGGTGTCATTCATGAACACATGAAACTTGGTTGAGAACATTACAAAAATGTATATCGACTATTTCACAAGCTCTTAATGATATTTTTTCAGTTCCCAAGGAAGGCTTCAGGTAATCTAGTGATTTCTCCAGATTCGTTTCGAAAAATTTTCAGGGATGCTACCAGCAGTTTTTCAAGGGATCCTTCGCAAATTTTGTCAAGAAAATCGTAGAGCACTGCAACGTTATTAGCTTCAGTAATTTTCACATAGATTACTCTGAACCAAACCATCTAGCGGTTATCCCAGGATTTCCTCCAGATATTTTTCAACTGATTCTTTTATCGATTTTTATAGTTGTTTTTTTTTTTCAAGGAGATTTACCACATATTCTAAATGAGTTTTTCCACAAAACTTAATCCCAAAGTTTTGATTTTTTTCCAAGAAATCCTTTAAAAAATCCCAAGCCGGATTCTTTATAAAAATCATCCACGAATATTTTCGGAAATTACTCCAAAAATTGCTTCAGGCATTATTCGATGAAATCTTTCATAACCTTTTTTAATTTAATTTAATTTAACCTCAATGATTTCAATCTGAAATTCCTCATCTGGATGAACGACTAAATTTCAAAAAAAAAAATCTAGTGAAACATTTTGAGCTGTTCAGTAATCGAATCTCTTGTTACATGGTAAAGATGGATAAATTATAAGTGGAATTGCGAAAAATCCACGTGCTTGTGTGGGATTCGAACCCACGACTCTTGTATGCTAGATGAGTGCTTTATCACCTACGATACCAAGCCACTTGGTGACCCAATAACTCAGAAGGTTACAAGTTTCGAATTAAAATCCCAACAGTTCATGCAGACCCTTCTTATTACCCACATCCATCCATCTCTCATTTATTTAGTGTTGAAACTGTTTGCCTATCATACCCACATATTTGTATATTGAAGGGAAGGGCTGCAGAAATAATATTAAGAATATCTGGGGTAATATGCACCCTTTGAGGCAAACAGGTCCATGGTGCCATTTTAGTCTATTTTCGATATAATTGGGAACAATTTTCCACCAAGGTCTGATAGTCAGGATCCCCAACACACGATTTGAAAAGAAAAACTCCACGAAAAAGGTTTCATATTTGTTTTCAAAATATTCATAGAAACTCTAGAAGCCGTTGACTCACCGGGGATGCATATTAGCTCAGAAATCCCTGTTCGTAAATTTATTAGAACTCCAGAATCATTTTTTATATCAGATTCTGCTGAATACTGGCTCGTTCAGATCATTTCATAAACAATCCTGATTTCGTAGAAATTCAAGAAGTTTTCAAACCCGTTTTCCATACAAATATTCAAACAGATCCAGGAGATTGTATTATGTATAAATCTGAACGAAACTTTCACAATTCTGGGAAACACAGAGATGACTGGAACTCGATTTGTTTTGTGTCACACGATGCAGAATAAAACATTGTTCGAAATTGACAAAATACGAGTAAAATGTAAATGTGTGGTTTCTCATTTGTGGATATTTTTTCGACATTTTTAGATGAACTATTTCAACTAATTTGAGCCAATCCATGCTTAAATAATTTTAAGATCAAGAGAAATTGCTCATGAAAGCTCATTATACTGAATTCACATAATTTCGCGCAACAAACTGTTTGTCGTTAAGTCAGAGTGGACCAAGTACAAAACTTGAGAAAATTGGATACCCAATTCTGTCATAAGATGCAAAATAATGTTATCTTCATTGATCTTTGATCAGTTTTGATTAATGTCGAAAACTAAGAGAGATACGTAACAAATTTATTTTGGATGATCAATAAAAAACCGATAAAATTATGCAGTCAGAGTATATCAAATGCTTTTTTCCATAACGATTAACACGATCAGCGCGCTGAGGAATTCGATGTAAGACGCTCCAAGTGATTTGTCAGATTATGGAATGATTCTTCTCCCCATCGATCAATAGAAATTCATGAATATTACATAATTCGATGCATCTGCTTTTAATTACTGGCCATTTACCAGGATAGGTAGTCGGAAATTGCAACTATTTCTGTGCATACAAAGTGGACCAAGTGTCAAAAAGGAATGAACTGTTTGATTATTGCATTTTTTAAGTCAATTCCAGATCCGATAGAAGTATTTGGTAGTTGTAAAGTATCTGTATGGAAAATCCTAGAGTCCGCCTTTTGGACCAGTATATTTTGGTCAGTGGTACTCAAGATTTGTACTTGGTCCACTATGATTGAACGCAAATTCAAATATTTGTGGTCTTCAAGCTATCATAATGTCACTGATTTCAAAATTAAAGTTATGGATTCTTGAAGAATTTACGATACTGTAATACGATACTTGAAGAATTTACGATGTCTGTAATCTGTTTATCTTAAAGATATGAACCCAGTTTGACCATGCAAACACTAAATGATTGTTATTTTCCAAGAAATTGTTCAGTCAGTGTGAACCAAATCACTGAACGGTGCTTTTTAGTTCAGTTTGAGCGACCCAGGTGCACTTAGCCCATCAAAACATCGTTTTACTAGAAATTTGGACTATGTTTTTCCATATTTATTACTTTACATTATATTGTTTGAAAGTAACACAAAGATGTGTGGAAATATTGAACCAAAATTTTCACGAGTTAAAAATTGTAAAGTGTTACACTCAGTCCATTTTCCTCAAAATTTGATGATCTATAAAAATTTTGATATATGTCCCAAATTGTTATAAAGGTCAATGGGCGACCTCTGGCGATTTTTCTTTGCAAAAGTAAGTTTCCCTATACCTAGCAAATCTCATACAAACGTCTCTATAGCAAATCTCATATAACAACTGGAGTTAATTTATAGTTTCATCAATCAAGCTGAAATTTTGCACAAGTGTAGGACCCAACTGCAATTCAGAAAGTGGACTGGAGCGAGAATCTGAATTTTGTCCCACACCAATATAAACCCAACTTGTATAAGTTAGTGAAGAACCATTTTCAAAAGTATTGAATTTTGCGAAATTCCAACAGATTTTTAATCTCAAATTAGAGATGGTGAATCATGCAAACTATGAGTTCGCAAGTCATCATTCTGATGAAGAAAATCAATAATCATTCAGTCATTTTCGGTGCTATTTGTAATTCATCTCGATATAATCGCCTCTTGTGAAGAGAGCAGATGGTTACTGCATTCAATTCGCACCTAAAAATAACCTCATGTACAGTACACTGACCCCGTTGGCTATCTCTAACGACTAATTGTTGACGCTGCACTGCACCTATCGCTGAACTTGAACTTGGCTAATCGTGACTTTCACAGTGACATAATGATCTTACTCAACCGAAGGTCTAATTTTATCCTTTTTTTCCCCACATTTCAGTACTAAACCACTCAACTCACCATGTCGAAGATCGGAATTAACGGATTCGGCCGTATCGGCCGTCTGGTCCTGCGTGCCGCCGTCGACAAGGGCGCCCAGGTCGTCGCCGTCAACGATCCCTTCATCGGCGTTGACTACATGGTGTACCTGTTCAAGTACGATTCGACCCACGGTCGCTTCAAGGGAGAAGTCTCCGCCCAGGACGGTCACCTGGTGGTCAACGGTATGAAGATCCAGGTCTTCCAGGAACGTGACCCCAAGGCCATCCCATGGGGCAAGGCCGGAGCCGAATACATCGTCGAGTCGACCGGTGTCTTCACCACCATCGACAAGGCCTCTGCTCACTTGGAAGGCGGAGCCAAGAAGGTCATCATTTCGGCCCCATCCGCCGATGCCCCGATGTTCGTCGTCGGTGTCAACCTGGATGCTTACAACCCATCGATGAAGGTTGTTTCGAACGCTTCCTGTACCACCAACTGCTTGGCTCCATTGGCCAAGGTTATCAACGACAACTTCGGCATTCTCGAGGGTCTGATGACCACTGTGCACGCCACCACTGCCACCCAGAAGACCGTCGATGGTCCCTCTGGTAAGCTGTGGCGTGATGGCCGTGGTGCTGGACAGAACATCATCCCAGCTGCCACTGGTGCTGCCAAGGCTGTCGGTAAGGTCATTCCAGCTTTGGACGGTAAGCTGACCGGTATGGCTTTCCGTGTCCCAACCCCCAACGTCTCCGTCGTCGATCTGACCTGCCGTCTGAACAAGCCTGCTACTTATGCCCAGATCAAGGCGGTGGTCAAGCAAGCCGCTGATGGCCCAATGAAGGGAATTTTGGACTACACCGAAGAGGAGGTCGTCTCCACTGACTTCGTTGGTGATACCCACTCCTCCATCTTTGACGCCAAGGCTGGAATCCAGCTGAGCGACACTTTCGTCAAGCTCATCTCCTGGTACGACAACGAATTCGGCTACTCCAACCGTGTCGTCGACCTGATCAAGTACATGCAGACCAAGGATTAAATTATTTAAACCTTCATCTACTCCCCCCAACCAATTCTCAGGGCTTGAGGCCGCTGATCTGCTAAACATAAACGTTGCGTATCACACACACACACACACCGTACACACAGTAAAAAACCAACACCTCAAGTGAAAGTACTAAGAAACCCTCCTGTAAGAACACGTTCAACAAGGGAGGAACCATGATTACTACACACTATTCTGTTTAGTTGATAAGGTTAATGATAATAATAATAATAAATTTAACTGCTAAAACTATAGAAAAAATGCTGAAAATTAATTATACCTGTTGTGTATTGTCAAGACATTGATAACGAAGTAAAATGCAAACAATCGCTTAAGGTTAGAGAGAGACAGACAAGGAACTACGTAATATCACTTGTGCGCGCGCATGGCCCTCCGCATCCTACTACACCATCACCCAGGGATGCCCCGGCGAGAGCCGATGTGGCGCGCGAATCCGAAGTCGAACAACGGATCGATAATAATCATGTATTTCATTTTGAAAATGATGCATTATGGAAAGGAATAAAACCCTAGATTGTTACTAGTCGAAAATCTGGTGCCTGGCTGAGTTCTTGAATATCACATGAGATCCCTGTGATTTGGAGTGTACTTCGAAATGCCCAAGAAGACGAGAGAGGTTTTTGCATCGCCGGAGTGAAAGTTTTATTTCATTTTTGCGTCTCGGTGGGTAGCTTCTTGTAGGACAGTCGAGGGTTGAATATCAACTAGTGAGCTCGTTTCATGCTCTTGTTTCATATGATTGAAATATGATGGTTCACTTTATAATCGAGAAGGAAATATACGTTTATGCATTTGTTCAACACACAAGAGTCGAGGAAAGTCGAGTCTAATATACGACACTGGTTACGCGGCCCTAGGTGGTCAATTGAGGAATTTTTCCACATGGTCGACAGGATGATAGCACTACGAAACGTGTTTTTGTCTCTAGCACCAAAATACCGCTATTCACTTAATTAAGAGTTGCTGAATCCATTGCCGTTTTCAGAAATATAGCACGTCTAGTTTTTGGGATATTGGCTGTTGAAAATGCAAAAAATGACGATTTCAGCCAACTTGTATGCAAGTTTGCCAGCTTGTAAGGCAATTTATTTGCTTAATTTGCCACAGAATTCAAACTTTATGTGTATAACAACACTTTTCATCAAAGTTTGTAATACTTTCGATGCGGAAAAGCTATTTTTTGATGGTTGAGAGGTTTTTTTTTGCCATATAGAAGAAACGAAGAATTTTGTATGGAGACTGCAAGCATGTTAAAAAAATCGGTTTAATCGAAATTTATTCGTGCAATTTCAATCAAATTATATCTGAAATGAAAGTTCAAGTTCTATTTTGCATGTTTGATGGATTAGATTACAAAAAAGTTTGATAAATTTTACTCTAAATTTCATGTAAACATCAATAAAACCAGTGTTTTATACAACTTTGGTGACCTGTAGCTAAAAATTGTGACGTGCTGGAACATTTCTGAGAATGGCATCAGATTTAGCAACTTCAAATCTACCAGAGACACATAATTTGATCCTTGAGACACGCAAATATATAATTTTTGTTGCGCTGTGTAGCCGTACTAGCTAATCCGCAGCCAGTAGTGATAGCTGGTGATTTTAATGCATTGGGCAGTGGAGTGAAGTAGCCGCTGCACCAACCAAAGTGGCCAACTATTGATGGAAACCATGATCGCATTAGAGCAGGCAAATGTGGGTACAGTGAGTACCTTCTGCAGAAATGGTGCAGAATCGATTATTGACGTGACGTTTTGTAGTCCTAACCTTTAAGGTGATGCGTTTATTCTCATCAAAGTTCGATTTCGTTCAAATTTGATGCGGTAAAGCGGTTTTGGCCCAGATAGCCGTAGCGGTAAACGCGCAGCTATTCAGCAAGACCAAGTTGAGGGTCGTGGGTTCGAATCCCACCGGTCGAGGATCTTTTCGGGTTGGAAATTTTCTCGACTTCCCAGGGCATAAAGTATCATCGTACCTGCCACACGATATACTCATGCAAAAATGGTCATTGGCATAGTAAGCTCTCGGTTAATAATTGTGGAAGTGCTCATAAGAACACTAAGCTGAGAAGCAGGCTCTGTCCCAGTGGGGACGTAACGCCAGAAAGAAGAAGAAGAAAGCGGTTTTGTCAGACCATCCGCGACTTCTTTATCAGTGGATTCATAGTTCAGAACGACGACAGGTCTTCCAGTTCCAGGTAAGCTTGCACAGCAAACTTCCATATCGGCCAACTATCGCGTCCTGTGAGCCGCGCGATTCCCGGAAGGCTCGAAATGCTGCGGACTGCTCCACTTCGAGCTGCATCAGCATTATTATCGCTAGCGCTCGAGCTTCCGGCTTGCATTTTTATTCGATTTCGCGAAAAACGATCGAAACAGCGGAGCATGTCGTTTTCGGTTGCCCGCGTTTCATTGTTGTGAGAGATCGCATGCTTACTACATGCAGAGGGGACACGTCCCCGTACAATATAATCCAGAGAATGTGTGCGGATGCCGAGTGCTGAAATGCAGTAACTACGGCTGCCACTCACATCATGTTAGAATAGTCGAACAAGAGGATTGTCCTTGCCGAGGCTGGTCCCTTGTAACATAGTTTAAGTCGGCTAGGAGAAGCAGTGTGCCTGGGCTACTTCTGCTACATGTTTTTTTTATAATAGAGTACAAAAAAGCTTCAAAAGCCTGGCCTGTTGTGTGTTGGTGTACCAGCCTAGCATCATGATACGGTACTTTCTACGTATCCGGGAAATGATGGTTTTCTTGCACATAGCCTGACGAAGCAAAGTAACGGATGCTTCCTCGTTGCAGTGGTTTGTTGCGTAACTGCAAAAAACCAGAAGTCAATTTGGTTTTGTTTGTTTTACCTTGGCCGACAGTGCCAAATTTATAGTGACATAATTTTACCGCTATGGAGTAAAGCAAACAAACGTGCGCGAGAACTTTTTTACTTACGCAGCTTTCTGGTTTGCTTAGCCCTATAGGCGGCGGGTAATCGTATTGTTTTGCTTAAGTTTTTCATTTCAGCCACACCACAAACCGAGAAGAACGGTGACTCACATGCGGATTTTGTTACGCTCATCGCTCACGGATCGTTAGAACAAGACGACAAGTTCTACCAATTAAGAGAGTGAGTTCCTCTTCAGGGGGTGGAATCAACCCTTTAAAAACCGACCCGCCAAGATGGAAGAGCCTCGGTGTGAAGAAAGTGTACGACGTCCACAGTTCTGACGGTCCCCCAGTTCGGACGAGGTGTGCCGTTCGTTTTCGACATTTTCGTTCAAAGTTCAGTGGGCAT
Organism: Aedes aegypti; assembly: GCF_002204515.2. Classification (NCBI taxonomy): domain Eukaryota; kingdom Metazoa; phylum Arthropoda; class Insecta; order Diptera; family Culicidae; genus Aedes; species Aedes aegypti. The sequence continues at coordinate 296,898,779 of NC_035108.1, forward strand.
TTTCTGCCAAATTGACGAGCGGGCCAATTCGGGTCGGGAGTGTTTGGTAGTGATATAAGGTGGATAAAGTATAGGTGGATAAAGTATATTTCGGGAAATTGGTGGAACCACCCACATACGCTATCAGAATCGAGGGTAAAGTGAAAGTGTCTCAATCGATTCCTTAAGAACGATTCTAGGGGGGGAAAGCTAGTGAATTGTGACGACCTTTTAGTAATAAATAAAATTGTTAGAAGGAAACAGAGTGATCAATATTCCGAAAGAAAAACCAGTGACCTAGCCGGGGGGGGGGCCCGCTACAAGTGGTGACAGCGGAAAAGCGTTTCTTCAAAACGCCGGCCGCCAACATTTTCAGACTGGACATTTTTAGACTGGTGTGATAAGAATCGAGAAGAAATAAAAGTGTTGGGGGAGAATCCGTATAAGGAAGAAAACCTCGTGCAACGTAATTGGAAACAAAGATTTCTAGCAAGTATTTCCAGCAGTTGAGGCAGCTGCGCAGAAGATGAGGATCGCGATGATAAGGACGAATCCGCGGTGAGTGTGTACTATTTTCTTCTTTTCCTAAGTTAAGCTCTAAACTCTTAAAAAAAAAAAAAAAAACTCTGACTGCGATCCAATTTCCTCAGTTGTATTATATATTTAAAAACCTTGGTTTTCTGTTCCATTGTACATATAGAGCCGATAAGGATAAGTTTTTTTTCCTTCTTTTGAACTTTCAATATAAGAAGACTGTTGAAACAAGTTTTAAAAAATAATATCGATGATTATAAAGTGAATGAAATAGCGTAGATTTTAAGCCACTAGTGTAACTTTTAAGAGAGGGATAACACATCTTTACATTAGGATTATCGAACGGAATTGAACAAACCCTTCTACTATTCTGCTTTGGTTGCATGAGGGATGAGTTTTTCTCCAAATTGCATTTACTTCTACCTATCTCGAGTCTAAGCGCGATTGTAGGGCATATTCGGTAAACTTTAACGTACTTATTTATTTATTTATTTGACGTCAAACATTTTGTAGACCATTCTAAATTACATTGTGTTCTTAATATCTATGTGTTTATATACTATAAGTTTCTTGAGTATACTCGATTCAATATTATTTTGATTTCTCAAAAGAGATTGCCAATTTTCGTTATCTAATTTCAGTCTAATATTAGTATAATTGGCTCTACTATAATCGAAAATATTCTCATACTCACATTCGTGAGGAGTATGATAAATATGCACAAACTTAGAATATTCTATTGCCGTGTGAAACGCTTCAATTTTTTTGAAATTGACTCACTTACACAGGAATCTTCATGCATATTTGTCAATAAAAATATCAAGGTAACAGTTTTGTTTATTTTTTACGTGATTTATTTGATTAAGGCCTAAGGATGCAGTTTTGTCAAAAATAAATTGCAAAGTTTCATTATCGCCAACAACAGGGAGTAGTATACTCTCGTTTTCAAAATCAGGAATGAAATCTGCATTACGTTAATTGAAATCGCCATAAATATGCACCTTGTTTTCGGGAGGAAGTTGATTTATGATTTCTTCTGCTATCAGGAAAAAACTCTCGTATGTTGACTTACAAGCCTGATCTGGGGGAAAGTAAACTAATACAAAATATGAGTTTCTTTACCAATATTTGATTTAACCCACACATGCTCATATTCTTTAAAGTTAGGTCAAGCAATGATTTCATAACTGAAATTTGATCATATTGCAACAACAACTCTTGAATGTAAATAATTTAAACAAAATATGGAGGAATTCCCATCTGATGAATACATATATACATTAAAGCAGAAACACTCACAAACACAAGTAAAGAAAAATAGGCCAAATATTTAGCAGATAGTGATAAAATCTTTAAAAGTAGCGAAAATTTTCATTTTTCTGTAAATTTTCTTCTCCAATGTTCTTTTATTAAGCTGTAGCGACTATTTATTAGCATGTCTTCTTTTTGTTTTAGCTGCAGATCAAGTTAAGATTCGCGAAAAGTACAGGTTTTTAGAAACTCAAAACAATGTACACACACTTATAATTACTGCATTAAAGCCAACCGATAATGATGGAACAGTTGAAGTTCATAAATTTGCATAAGGAACGATCTCAAAACCAATCAAATATATTTAAAGCAAACAGAAAGTAAAGAACAAACACGCAAATCTCTCACACAAGTGTTGGAAAGGCAGCACAGAAAACGAGTGCATTTTTACGCCAATGGAAATATGTGGCAGTCAAATTTTCCTCCCCAAGTAACAATTTCAGTGTTTTTTTATCTTAGATGTTATTTATGGATGTTACATTAAAGATGTTTTCATTCCTAACAGTTTTAATGAAGCATTGCAAAGTTCCAAACGTTCTTTTCGGTAAAACCCACTTTTAAATGCTTTGTATATATCTACAAGATCTCATCTTGCTTGTCTTGTCAAGGCATAAGTAAAACTTCTAAGTCATGTTAAAGCCGTCTTAAATCTCATGATGCATGTTATTGAAATGCAGTCTGCGTGTGGTTATCAATATCATTATGTTGATAATGATAATCATGTAGTGAATCACGAATTAATCAGAACGCAAACATAGAAATGAAAAAAAAAATCCTCTCGAAGAATTAACAGACCATCGCATACTTTTCCCATACTTGCCTGAACTTCCCGTTTTAATGGGACAACTATGCTGCACACAACAGCTGAGCTGCACAAAAAAAAAAAGCTTTCATTTTTCAGACACTTATCACTTACCGTTTTACGCATCAGTACAACCGTTCAAGCACGAAATTTCAATTTATGATTGGGATGACATGAAATCATTCTAAAAATGGAATGGAGTAAAATATTGGATAGCCAATAATGATGTTGTAATTGTGGCGCGTTGCTGTAAATCGAAAAATTTTATGTCACTCCACCAGTAAATTTTTATTGGCAGGAGTTTCACGCGATCGTAAGAAAATTTTCTGCCACACAAAAAAATGTTTATTTTAATTGATTATTATGAGTCGGCAGACATCATGATGATTTCAAAATCAAAAATGTTATGGTTGGTGTTTGTTCAATCATAAGCTCTTAACATTGGTTTTATTCCGATATATATTAGGATATCGACAAAGATTTAATACCGCTAATTGAGCTCAATAAGGCTATACAATAGCTCTTATGAATGTTTTATACCATACCACAGGGGTAGATCTATTCATACGATACAAAACTAAAAAGTTTAGAAACTGTTTTAAGGTATAGTCTTAACAACCTCCTATAGTGTGGGCCTTTTCGGGCTTAACGGAATTTTATCAAAGGCTTATTAAGGCTAATAAGTTCTAAAATGAGTTTTTACGATATGGTGGTAACAACAGCTTGTAGTAAATGAAAAAACTAAAAATGTTACTTGGGTCGCCAATCGACTTGTGCGTCGGTCGGCCGTGTAAATCTTTTGTACATATTATTTTCTCTAGGTTCAGAAGGCTCAGAAACAATCGAACGCAAACTTTGCTTGTTTTGAAAACCTCGTTCTAAAGTATAGATATCCAGAGGACAGAAATGTAAAAATTGAAAAGATGCATAAAATTTTTTGCAATCCCATTCTAGAACCCCAGGGAAATATTATTTTGGACGAAGTAAGGGCTCTGCCACCAGTGCCACCCCGCTCATTAGTACAAGAAATGGGAGAAACCTATATGGATCCAACACCAGAAAAAGAAGTAGCGATAGAAAATATAACACAAACAATATCGCCAATGTCAAGAAATCCTGAAAACAAAGAGACAATGAAAATAACACCACTCCGAGTAAAGTGGTAAAATGAGAAAAAAAACATAATATACTAAAGATAAATGTGAACAAAGGAATAACAGTTGAACCTTGAAAATGAAAAATTAGGGGCGTGGGACATCAACCAGAGAAGTGACGTGCCTACAGCTAATTATAACAAGAATGCGTCCGTCAAACTCAGTTTTGAACGTACCGAAGGGCTGGAAAAACCAGAATAGGAAACTATTCTGTAAGGGTCGTTACCCTCTGGAAAAGTATGAAAAGCAATATAAATGGGAATAGAAAGATTATAAAGAGAATATACATATGAAGAGGAAAAGACACCCTTCAAAGAATAACGAAGCATCGAAGAGGAAAAAGACACCCTTCGCAATGAAAAGCAATATAAATGGGAATAGAAAGATTATAAATAGAATATACATATGAAGAGGAAAAGACACCCTTCAAAGAATAATAAAGTATCGAAGAGGAAAAAGACTCTTCGCAATGAAAATGGGAATAGCAGGAATAATGACATTGATAAGAAGATCCATAAGGGAAAAGAATATGAAACTGGTTGGGGTCCTGAAATACATACTCTGGATTTTAATGTAATAGTAGAGGATCAATATGATGAAAATATGAAAACTTAAGAGAATTAAGAGAGGGTTTACAAAAAGCCCTTGCAAATTTAAAAGAAATTATGGGAAATTGAAAACAAACTTTGGGACAAACCATTTTTATACCTTGAATTAATATGAGCAAACGAGGTTTTCATTCACAGATCCTGCCTGCAACCTCAAAAGAAAGGGGGGAGGTCACCAAGCGAGAAAGAACAAACCTTACAGATGGAGACGGATAACGGATCAGTACAGAAAGAAGGTATCCTAGATATAAGAAAATGAAAAATTTTACAACTTGAGAAATTTAAAAAAAAATTAATAAATCAAAACTTGAACTGCAAAAACAAAACAAACTAAAAACAAATTGACTTAAAGTCGAAAGTTTCACGAAATTTTAAGAAAATGATTTATTTTACTTCGTCAAACAAATAATGCTAGAAAAACACTATTCTTTGACATATTTAAAGTTGTATATATTACACGTAGAAGGTATGAAAGATAATGTATAAATATTGTAAGCTCAAGCGAAAACAAAAACAAAAAGGAAAAAGAGACCAACAAAATCCACAAAAGATATTAAAATCCTTTAAAACTGAGCAAAACGAAAAGATGTGAGATTTCCAAAAAAAAAAAACACAACAAATAAATAATAGAAAAAAATATATATATATATATTGGGACTCACCAAACTGTAGATAGTAGGATAGTAGATATGAATAGTTCTACCATATAGTAGGAATAAAATACAATAGAATAATATAGAATAGGAAAATAGGTCATAGGCAGCAGTAGTCCTTTGGAGTGTACACTGTTCCACCGAAGGAGAGTGAAAGTAATCATCGGGAGCGCCAAAGAAGGAAGACAGTGGAACAACGAACGTGTAATGGTTGACATCTAGAATTCGTACAAATCACCACCCGTCGCGTCTTGATCGAATAACCATTCTGATGTTGAAGTAGATGATGTAAAAGGGAGGAATGATGACGTAAACATAGCACGAAATGGAGATGTGACAAGCTGGAGCTGAATAATAGATGATTATCCAAGATAACGGTTATCCAAGATAACGATTATCCAAGGTAACAAAGAAAAAAAATTGACATATTAATGTCTTAAGTAAACAATTTTACTTTGAACTTGGTCAGAAAAGCCAATATGATATAACGGACAAATCGAACATAGCTTAGACAAGAAAGGCCATTGGTGCCGACAACGATTCGTGCACAGAGGACAAATTCACCTCAGTTGTTCATGATACTACGAAAAGTCATCAACATAGACAAAAATGGGACAATAGGCTACATCAAGTCACGAAGGAAATTAGATGCCGATTACCATTGAGATCAAAGATTCAGAAATGAAGCTAGCAAAAAGACGAAAGGAGTCGACAGAAATGGATGGTGGACACAACAGTGGGCACAACGAAGGATGACCCAGCGGTTAGAGAATATAGGAACACAAATTCTTTATAATGTACATAGCGAAGGAATCAGTTAACGTTTTAAATGTTAGAACCAAAAATAGGTTGAGTAGGGATTTTACATGTACCAACAATAATTATTCTAGCAAGCCAAATATGCCTTCTCCGTGTTTTTAATTCAAAAGGATTTAATTAAAAACTCGAATGGTTGGGGCGTATGTACCAGCCTAGCATCATGATACGGTACTTTCTACGTATCCGGGAAATGATGGTTTTCTTGCACATAGCCTGACGAAGCAAAGTAACGGATGCTTCCTCGTTGCAGTGGTTTGTTGCGTAACTGCAAAAAACCAGAAGTCAATTTGGTTTTGTTTGTTTTACCTTGGCCGACAGTGCCAAATTTATAGTGACATAATTTTACCGCTATGGAGTAAAGCAAACAAACGTGCGCGAGAACTTTTTTACTTACGCAGCTTTCTGGTTTGCTTAGCCCTATAGGCGGCGGGTAATCGTATTGTTTTGCTTAAGTTTTTCATTTCAGCCACACCACAAACCACGAAGAACGGTGACTCACATGCGGATTTTGTTACGCTCATCGCTCACGGATCGTTAGAACAAGACGACAAGTTCTACCAATTAAGAGAGTGAGTTCCTCTTCAGGGGGTGGAATCAACCCTTTAAAAACCGACCCGCCAAGATGGAAGAGCCTCGGTGTGAAGAAAGTGTACGACGTCCACAGTTCTGACGGTCCCCCAGTTCGGACGAGGTGTGCCGTTCGTTTTCGACATTTTCGTTCAAAGTTCAGTGGGCATTTTCTGCCAAATTGACGAGCGGGCCAATTCGGGTCGGGAGTGTTTGGTAGTGATATAAGGTGGATAAAGTATAGGTGGATAAAGTATATTTCGGGAAATTGGTGGAACCACCCACATACGCTATCAGAATCGAGGGTAAAGTGAAAGTGTCTCAATCGATTCCTTAAGAACGATTCTAGGGGGGGAAAGCTAGTGAATTGTGACGACCTTTTAGTAATAAATAAAATTGTTAGAAGGAAACAGAGTGATCAATATTCCGAAAGAAAAACCAGTGACCTAGCCGGGGGGGGCCCGCTACATTGGCACGGTGTGGGACTCACGTTACGTTAGGTTCCTGTGCCTCGATCCCCCCCGGAACTACATAAGGCAACTTCATCGGGGGAGGGCTGGGCTCATGCACTTCGTCAATCTCAGCCTCTAGCTGTTCTGCTAGTTCCCTGTTGGAGCTTTATGTTGGCCTCGCGTCAGAGCCCTGATGAACTTCTTCTGGACGCTCATGTGCACTTCATTGCTCTACGACGACTCGTTTCTTGCTGCTGTTCGAGCTCTCCTGGTTGACCAGTTGGATGCCGAAGTCGGTCCAGCGATTCCGGTTGAAGGATGACTTCCGGTTCACTGGCGCCCCGGCGTCCCAAAACGATCGATGCTACTTGGCCTAGTCCCCGACGGTGGAGCTAGCCTACTACGCGCTTCTTCATGCCGACTACGCGCTTCTTCATGCTTCGATACTGGCCGGTGGAGTGCCGAAGTCGGTCCAACGATTCCGATTGGAGGATGGCTTCCAATTCACTGGCGCTCCGACGACTCAATGCGGTAATACGCTACGTACTACTCAAAGTAGTCCCAGCGGTCGATCTATCCTACTCCGACGAAGATTTTCCCGGCGGCGGAAGATCTCCCGAACCGATGCTATCCGGGCAGATGCCAAGGTCGGTCCTGCAATTCCGGTGGTGGGAAGCTTCAGGTTAGGAATGAGCCTGTGGGTCCACCTTTCTATCTCCGAGTTAGTCCACTTCTGCTGCCACCTTGCCATTGTGTTCAACCTAATGGTATTCCTCACATTCCTAGTGTCCCTTTGCTGGTAGCATGTGATGTCCTCAGCCAGAGTGATGCAGATGGCGATCATTCCGGCGATAACGCACACTACCTCCGTATAGCTATGAGCCGGAACTTACCTGCCAGCTTATCTCGGTTACGTTTGATTCCCAACGCTGCAGCCCAATCCGGGACTCCGTATCTCAGTATAGACGATGATACGGTCGCCAGAAGACGCCTCGCGCTGCTTCTTGGTCCCCCAATGTTGGGCATGATCCTAGCTACGGTGTTAGCTGCGTTCGTTGCCTTTTCGCAGGCATAGTCTATGTGGCTGTTGAAGTTTAGCCTTTCGTCGACCATTACTCCAAGGTGCTTTAGAGAGCGTTTCGATGGGATTGCGTGTCCTCCGACGTTGATCTCCAACTGCTGAACCTCCTTGCAGTTGCTGACCAGCACCACCTCCGTTTAATGATGAGCCAACTGCAACTTGAATCCAGTCATCCACGATTCAATGGAGTCTAGCGATCCCGCCGTCAGCATCTCCACCTCCTCCGAAGTCTCGCCAGTTATCGCAAGAACGACGTCTTCTGGGAACCCGACGATCTCGATTCCATTCGGCAGTGACAATGTTAGCACTCCATCGTACATCATGTTCCACAATGCTTGACCAAGTATGGATCCCTATGGAATTCCCGGCGTTACTTCAATTGACATCCGTCCCTGATTTGTGTCGTAGACCTGTAGATACCCGGTTCTGAAAGTAACTTTGCAGAACTTTACACAGATATTCGGGAACCCGCATTCTGTGTAGGGCTGACGCGATAGCCTCCCAACTGGCACTGTTGAACGCGTTCTTTATGTCTATTGTTACCACTGCGCAGTATCGATTGCCTCTCCTCTTCTGCTTGGACGCTTTCTCCGCGCACGCGATGACTGCCCGAATAGTATCCACCGTCGAAGTCTTTTTACGGAATCCGAACTACCTTTTCGACAATCCGTTCTCGCCTTCCGTGTAGATCGTCAGACTTCTGCTACATGTGTTAAATGCTACACTGATAGGCAAAATAAAGTGCCCACCTTACCAGTTTTCGAATTTCTCTCATTGATTTAGTTCAAATTAAAGTTAACACACTTAAATCTTTTTTGATATTTAATTTTTGATATTCTTTTAAAGTTGCACTTACGAAAATTTGATAAAAAAAGAGTTTTACTTAAAGAAAAAGAAAATCAATTTGTATTGAATAAAAAATAGTGACAAAAATAAGTGCCCACTTTCTTTTTGACCCCAGAAAAGATGATTTAAGAAAAATAAAAAGCAATTTAACAATTAATGTGTCCTCCTTTGGCCTTAACGACTTGCTGGAGGCGCTTCGGCATGCTTTTAACTAGGTTTTGTAGGTGTTGTGGTTCTAGTTCTTCCCAGGCGCGCTCCAAGGCCTCAAAATAATTATTTTTGTTGGTAACACCAGTTTTGTCAACCCTGGAATCGAGAATCGCCCACAAATTCTCGATGGGGTTGAGGTCTGAGCTTTGTGGAGGCCATTCCAGCGGTTTAATCCGACAAGACCGTAAGAAAGACTTGGTCTTCTTGGCAGTATGTTTCGGGTCGTTGTTCTAGAGAAATATGAATTTCTCTTCAAGGCCCGTCTGGATCAGCGAAACCTCCAGATTTTCCCGCAAGATGTTGATGTAGGCGCGGTAAATGGTTGGGCATGGCGTACCATTGGTACCTCGCGTACCTGCAGGAATAAAATAGACCCCTTTGTGCGGTCCTTAGCCTCTTGCCCAGCAACTCCTATCCCTACCTCCTCGTGGTACTGGCCGGGGTACGAGTAACCTTGGGGAAGATCGGGTAACCAACCCCCGGTGGGAACTTTGGTCGTATGCTGACAGGGAAGGGGGGGTTTGCTTTTGCAAACCTGGAGCGTCTGTACTCCACGTTAGGAGCGGCTCACAAAACAGCGTCTGTTCCCCATGTCATGGGCGGCTGATCATCGTCCGAGTGCCAGAGAAGGACTCTAAGCTAAACTGCGCACTATGGCCCTCCGAACATTTAGGGGGAATGGTCCTCCGGAAATCTAGGGGGTTGGTGTCAGGCCCTGCAAGCCAACCGTAAAAACACATCAGCACAGGAACGTCAACGAGAGAATATGGACCAGAACAATCGGCAAAGACCACAGCGACGAAAATGGACTAGGAAGCTCGGTACGTGGAACTGCAAATCTCTCAACTTCATTGGAAGTACTCGCATACTCTCCGATGTACTGAAGACCCGCGGTTTCGACATCGTAGCGCTGCAGGAGGTGTGCTGGACAGGAGCATTGGTGCGAACGTTTAGAGGTAATCATACCATCTACCAGAGCTGCGGCAACACACGCGAGCTGGGAACAGCTTTCATAGTGATGGGTGGTATGCAAAGGCGCGTGATCGGGTGGTGGCCGATCAATGAACGAATGTGCAAGTTAAGAATCAAAGGCCGATTCATTAACTTCAGCATAATCAACGTGCATAGCCCACACTCCGGAAGCACTGATGATGACAAGGACGCATTTTACGCGCAGCTCGAACGCGAGTACGACCGCTGCCCAAGCCACGACGTCAAGATCATCATAGGAGATTTGAACGCTCAGGTTGGCCAGGAGGAGGAGTTCAGACCGACGATTGGAAAGTTCAGCGCCCACCGGCTGACGAACGAGAACGGCCTACGACTGATAGATTTTGCCGCCTCCAAGAACATGGCCATTCGTAGCACCTATTTCCAGCACAACCTCCCGTATCGTTACACCTGGAGATCACCTCAGCAGACAGAATCGCAAATCGACCACGTTTTGATCGATGGACGGCACTTCTCCGACATAACCGACGTCAGAACCTATCGTGGTGCTAACATTGACTCCGACCACTACCTGGTGATGGTGAAACTGCGCCCAAAACTGTCCGTCATCAATGATGTACGGTACCGACGCCCGCCCCGGTACAATCTCGAGCGGCTGAAACAACCGGATGTCGCCAATGCGTACGCGCAGCATCTTGAGGCAGCGTTGCCGGATGAAGGCGAGCTCGATAGGGCCCCTCTTGAGGACTGCTGGAGGACAGTCAAAGCAGCCATTAACGACGCTGCCGAAAGCGTTATCGGATATGTGGAACGGAGCTCAAGAAACGATTGGTTCGACGAGGAGTGCCAGGAGGTTTTAGAGGAGAAGAATGCATCGCGGGCTGCAATGCTGCAGCATGGTACGCGGCAAAACGTGGAACGATACAGACTGAAGCGGAAACAGCAAACCCGCCTATTCCGGGACAAAAAGCGCCGCCTGGAAGAGGTGGAATGCCAAGAGATGGAGTTGCTGTACCGTTCTCAAGAAACGCGGAAGTTCTATCAGAAGCTCAACACATCCCGCAAAGGCTTCGTGCCGCGAGCTGAGATGTGCCGGGATAAGGATGGGAGCATCTTGACGGACGGACGCGAGGTGATCGAAAGGTGGAAGCAGCACTACGATGAACACCTGAATGGCGCAGAGAACACAGGCACAGAAGGCCAGGACAGCGAAGGCGATGGCTACGTCAGCACAGCGGACAGCGGAAATCAACCAGCTCCCACGATGGGGGAAGTTAAGGATGCCATTCAACAGCTCAAGAATAACAAAGCCGCTGGCAAGGATGGTATCGGAGCCGAACTCATCAAGATGGGCCCGGACAGGTTGGCCGCTTGTCTGCATCGGCTGATAGTCAGAATCTGGGAAACGGAACAGCTACCGGAGGAGTGGAAGCAAGGCGTTATATGCCCTATCTACAAAAAGGGCGACAAACTGGAGTGTGAAAATTATCGTGCAATCACCATCCTAAACGCCGCCTATAAAGTGCTATCCCAGATTATCTTCCGTCGTCTATCACCTATAGCAAACGAGTTCGTGGGAAGTTATCAAGCAGGTTTCATCGACGGCCGCTCAACAACGGACCAGATCTTTTCCGTGCGGCAAACCCTCCAGAAATGCCGTGAGTACCAGGTCCCTACGCACCATTTGTTCATCGATTTCAAGGCGGCATACGATAGTATCGACCGCATAGAGCTATGGAAAATCATGGACGAGAACAGCTTTCCCGGGAAGCTCACAAGATTGATCAGAGCAACGATGGACGGTGTGCAAAACTGCGTGAAGATCTCGGGCGAACACTCCAGTTCGTTCGAGTCTCGGCGGGGACTACGACAGGGCGACGGACTTTCGTGCCTGTTGTTCAATATTGTTCTTGAAGGTGTCATGCGGAGAGCCGGACTTAACAGTCGAGGCACGATTTTCACGAGATCCGGACAATTTGTTTGCTTCGCGGACAACATGGATATTATTGGGAGAAAATTTGAAACGGTGGCAGATTTGTTCACCCGCCTGAAACGCGAAGCAACAAGAGTCGGGCTAATGGTGAATGCGTCGAAAACAAAGTACATGCTGGTTGGCGGAGCTGAGCGCGACAGGGCCCGCTTAGGAAGCAGTGTTACGATAGACGGGGATACCTTCGAGGTGGTGGACGAGTTCGTCTACCTCGGATCCTTGTTGACGGCTGACAACAATGTTAGTCGGGAAATACGAAGGCGCATCATCAGCGGATGTCGTGCCTACTATGGGCTCCAGAAGTAACTGCGGTCAAGAAAGATTCACCTGCGCACCAAATGCACAATGTACAAAACGCTCATAAGACCGGTAGTCCTCTATGGGCATGAGGCGTGGACTATGCTCGAGGAGGACTTGCAAGCTATTGGGGTTTTCGAACGGCGAGTGCTAAGGACGATCTTCGGCGGCGTGCAGGAGAACGGCGTGTGGCGGCGAAGGATGAACCACGAGCTCGCTCAACTCTACGGCGAACCCAGTATCGTGAAGGTAGCTAAAGCTGGAAGGATACGCTGGGCAGGGCATGCTGCAAGAATGCCGGAAAACAACCCTGTAAAGATGGTGTTCGCCACGAATCCGGTCGGAACAAGAAGGCGTGGGGCGCAGCGAGCTAGGTGGATTGACCAGGTACATTAGGACCTGGAAAGCGTGGGTCACAGTCGAGGATGGAGAGAAGCGGCCATGAATCGAGGGAATTGGCGAAATATTGTTGGCGAGGCTTTATCAAGATAATTGATGTAAAGCCAAATAAGTAAGTAATGTTGATGTAGGAATCTGCCCAGTGGCGTAGCTAGGGTTTTTGGGGCCCGGTGCGGTGTTCCATTTAGGGGCCCTCAAGAAAGTAATGTGAACGCCGTTCAAATGCCAACGCTAATGTGAAATCAACTGTTGAAATAAACAATGACCAAACAGCTTTTATAGAATTATGACTGAAATAATGGAACTTATGTTGATATGTTGATTTAGTCGTTAAATGACACAAATGTCAGTTAATGAGCTTACAGTTTTTCTTTTTTAATTCTTGTTCAAAAATACATTAGTTTACTTGAAATTATCGAGAGGACTTCCAGTGAATTGCCATGTAAGTTGATATATTAGCTGGCGGAGTAGCTCTGGAAAGCAATGATCCATATACAGCTTAAATTGGGAATTCTAGCGTAATGTTGACATTTCCCGAATTTTGTGTTTTGTTCGATTTTGAAATTCTTGATGGCAGAAAAGCCTTAAATTATGCTAACTAATTACAAAATGAACACCAAAGATTTTCTCAAGAGTTCATTTTGTGATTTTCACGAACTTCCTAAAAATTAATAAACCCTAGAAAAAATTAAAGTAGAATTCTCCTTAGGATAACCATAAAAGTTACCTTAGAGATTCCAGCATAAATTTCTTCAAAAAACCTTCCTGAAATATCTTTATGATTTCAAATAGTATTTTCTCAAAGGATTTTCTAGATTTTTTTTTTTTTCAAATTATCGTTCAGATTTTAACCAGTGAATTCCTTCAGGTATTACTCCAGAAATTGTCCCTAAGATTACTTCGGGAATAAAAGAATATAGAGTTCTTATAGATTTTCTAGTTTTTTCTAGTTAATCCTCATGATATTCATGCATAAAAACTTCTGAGATATTCCTCAAAAATAATTCAAAGGGTTCCACCAGATTTTTTTTTTTCAGAGCGATTTCAGAGATTGCTTCAAGAGTTTCTAGAAACATTTGATCAGTATTGACTTAACGGATTCCCGTCCCAAGGATTTCATGAGAATTTTCATAAGAAAATTGTAATTAAATTCCTCCAGGTTTTTATCCAGAATATGTCCAAAAACTGTTTCCAAAGAATTCCGGATTCTAGGGATTTTAAATTCAAGGATTTTGAATTTCTCCAAAAGTTTCTTTTTCAAATATATCTATGAATTCTTCTATGCCTTTGATCAAGAATTTCACCATGATATAAAGAAGATTCAACTATAAATTCTTCAAACCATTCTGCCTACGATACTTTAATTTTTCCAGAGTAAAGAAATTCATAAATTATTCCAGCAGTTTATCATGAATTCTTCCAGCGACTCTTTCGAAGAACTATCCAGTAATAATTCTTGAAATGCCCTAGCAATTATTCTAAAAACTCGTACAGGTCTTCGTCCAAAAACCTAAAAAACAATCTTCTCGTAACATCGTCAGTAAATTAATTACGAAATCCTTCCATTTGATTCTATCAGGAATTTCTTAAGAAAGTTCTTTAGGATTTTTTTCAGTAGGTTCTCCAAGTAATCTTTAAAGTTTTTGTCTATAGAATATCCTACTGATATTTTGTCTAACAAAATATATTCGGGAATTCGTCCAAAAACTTATCAAGATCTCCAGATCCCCCAGAGAATTCTCCTGGAATAATGCCGATACTCTCACAACGTATTCGTTCTGAAACTTTTCCATGGAAAATCTCTCAACGTTAGTTCTTCTTTGAATGGAGTTTTCTAGTGATTCCTTCATCAATTTACTGATACGTTTTTTGAAGAATTCTTGGGGAATTTATTCAAAAATTCTGTCAAGAGATAACAAAAGGATTTATTTCAAGAGTTCCTCAAAACAAAATTCTTCAAGTCCTATAATTGCCTAGGGTCGGTGTTCTCTTAGTGGACAGTCCCCTATAGTCGCACTAGTGGCTTTTTACGGCCATTTTGATATAAATCGTTTCAAAACATTTTTTGACATGAAGGTCAGGAGCTATTTATCTAAGTACCATTGATACACAGATTGAATTTGTTCAAAAAATGATCGAAATAATTACTTTTTCCTAAAATGTGAGCTCCCTCGCGCCTATAGTAAATCTATTGTTCCTAAAGTAGCACTACTGAGAGAAACTTTTTTTTTTATTTTACGAAATAGTTGATGAATTAAGAACTTTTTTACATAAAACAAAACCTTCTATCCACACTTTGTAGGAAAAATATAGAAGTTTTGTAAAAATACTATTTTGATAAGTATTTTGCCAACGACGTCATCCTAGTGCTACTATAGGAACAGAAATTAGAAATAGTGCTACTATGTATTCCTATAGTGGCACACGCGATAATAACTACAAACATTTGAGTTTTCGTAGTTTTCATATTTTCCCCATAAAACCAAGATAAAAAGCTTTCAGATGATGTAAAAATAATAACGCTAGCGTTATTTTTGGATTTTATGAATTTCTTCCAGAGTTTTTCTGAGTGTTGAAGGATTCCTCCAAAGATATTTCTGGAATACATTTCTTCAAAGATTGCAGTAACAATAAAAAAAAGAAAATCATTTTCATTTTCATTTTCATTTTGCAGCGTTTGGTGGGGCAATGAGAGCGCAAGTCAGTCCAAAGCCGGGGGCAGGGATAGGTAATGGCCGTAATAGTCTATGCGGACCACTTGAACACCATCGGAAATGATAGGAAGGGTTGGGGTAGGGTATAGGAAATTGGAGAAGACTTGACACAGTAATGCGATTAATGCTGCAAAATGTAAAGGTGCTGAGAGCAATTTAATTTAAGTTTTGAAGTTTGGTTTGATTTATTAAAATTTCAAACAATTGTACAAGTAAGAAAGAATGAGCTGATCGCTTTATATAAATTTAATAAACAACAAAGTAATAACAATATGAAAGTGATGCTAAGAACTGCTTATGGCACGATGCGACGCTTTAGGAGCTTTTGGTAATGGTTGAACATTACTATAAAGAACTGTTTTTATCATGTACAGATATCAAATTATAATTCAGTTCACTGATTGGCGGTGCTGATTTATATAAAAATATTTGATATTATTAAAATGAAATGTGTTACTTACTCATGATGGTCATACTTCCCTGACCAGAATTATTCTGTTTTGAGCATCTTTTTCGAAGCTATTCTATCCAGTTATCCATTGACTGCTTACAATTCTGAAATAATTCTTATTGTGCATGCTCATGCATTATATTAGTAATGATCATAATCATGCAACAGATAAGAAGGTGAGAAAGAGAGAATTAGGAACAGTGATTAGTAATGAATAATTATGTAGTTTTGTGACAATAATAAACAATTAAACAGCACTAATGAATAGCTTAAAAAATGACATTACAGCATAGCTGAGCCTTTCGGATCATAAGACCGATGTATAAAAATAATTTGTTTCGAAATTGTCCGCGTGGTCTTCTAGTGCCCCTATTTTGATCAGAATCAGTCATAGACATACATACCGAATGCTCGACATGACCCTATGACCAACATTTGTATATGTATAGCCTTAGCTGATGTGGCTTTTCTAATAGGTAGTTTTTTCACTCATTGATTGTCTTCAAAACCTTGTCAAGTATAGAAAATTGATTTTGTTTCATTTATTACTACATTGAAACTACATTGTACTTATTGAGTATTAGGTATTATTTTATGTTTAGCACTATTGATATTATCAAGGCCAGAATTCTCAGTGAGTGAAGAATTTTATAGTACTAGAACACCATAGAAGATCGCTAAACATTACCTAATCATGGAACGGCTTTTTGCTCTATTATTTTAAGTAGATGCTATTGATCTCCCTTTGCTCCTATCCGCAACCCGGTGCACGCGCCCTGTTGGTTTTCGAAAACCTCGTAGAAGATTACAAACCGTCAATGGCATTCCCAATTATTACCCCACATTGCACATTCAAGGGACTGTGCTCCTAACCCACCCTCAGTTTGTAATCTTCTCGCCAGTTTGAAATTATATTTTCCCGAAGTGAAAGTAATTTTGATGAGTGATAGCCGTACTATGTAGTAGTTTAACCAGAATCTTTAGGTCAGAAGACAAAATCTAAATTTTGTAATAAAAAGGTTGCCATTGCTTTGAAATTCACCCAACATCTAATCAAAGCTACTAACAACAGCGATCAATTATCAAAACTCATCGCTCCCTAGAAAATATAATCCCAAGCCCAGGGAACAATAAAAAAAAGAAAATCAAGAGAAAAATAAAAAAATTAACACTCAAAATATGTAAGAAAGACTGAAAATTATTGCTAGGTCAATAACATCAATTCATGATCCATTTTCCAATAAAAGTATACATGTGGAACGAAATTTAGATACAAAAAAAACTTGCTTCGATATAACGTAACCTCGATGTAACGTAACGAATATAAAAATCGAGTTATGTTATATCGAAGTATTGCTGTAAAAAGTCCTATATGGCAAACTGGAGAAACTGGCAAACTCTTAGGAATTCTTTGAAAAATTCTCAAATGCAAATGAACAGTATAGTATTTTTTAAACAGCTCCTTTATGAAGCTAGGGAAGATCTCCTATACCGTTCTGATTCATATTACGGACACTTAAGGCCTCAGTGAAGTATAACTCATCAGAAAGCATATAAAATAAATCATTATGTATAATTCTTCTGCGTTATCGAGCCTTCAAAACACTTAACTTTCGAATGTTGGGTGAAGATTTTGATTCCGCAACAGGAATAATTTTAAATACCGTTTTGATTCATATTACGAACAGCTTCAAATTCCGGACACTATTTTGTATGGGAAACATTACACACGAAATGTTTCAATTTTTGCCATTCAAAAGTTGTCACTTTCGAGGCTCGTTTTAATAAGCTTTTTCCATAAACATCTATGCAAATTTATAATGCCCAACTATCTTAGACGTCTCTTTAGTGGTTTGACGATTTCAATTTATTATTCGACTTTTCTGTTAATGTTTGTCATGAGCTATCCTGAATTCGAATCGAAGTGTTCGGAATATGAGGCAAAAGTGAAGAAGCGTCCGGAATAAGAATCATGAAAAGGCCACACATTTTGATTCATTTAAAATTATACAAGTTGCAGAAGCGTATTCTTTACCCACCATTCAAAAGTTAACGCTAAGGAATCATACAGAATGATTTATTTGGTATGCTCTATGCTGGGTTATATTTCACTGAGGCCTAAAGTGTCCGTAATATGAATCAAAACGGTAAATGGAAATGTGTGGCCTTTCCATGATTCTTATTCCGGATCCCTCTTCGCTTTTGCCTCGTATTCCGGACATTTTGATTCGAATTCCGGACAGCTCATGGAAATCGTAGTTAGAAAGGTCAAATCAATTTAAATCGACAAACCATTGAGTAGACGTCTGAGGCAATTGGGTATTGTAAATTTGTATAGAATCTATGGAAAAAAATTCACTATCAGAATTTATGAAGTTTTTTCTCGAGGAATCTGAAAAGAAATTCCTAAAGAACCAGTGAGAAAATTATCTTAAAAAAGGCTCTATTTTTAAGATCTCTAAAAAACAGAGCCTTTAAAAATAAAGCCTTGCATTAAAATAGAGGCTAAGCCTCTAAAAAGAGATCTTCTACCAGCCTTGAATAAACCATGTCCCGAAGATGGTTACTGATTTCTATTCTAAATTATAATTGAAATGAAATACGGTGAGGTCTGTAACATACCTCCAAATCAGTTTCAGAAACGGTTATGGGCCTCGCACATTTAGGTAGATCCGTATAAATTTCAAAATTAAACCGAGTTATCGAGACTGAATTTTGAGGTATTTAAGCTTTTCTAATCACTAATACCATTGATTATGGGGCCCTACACATTGCCGATCAAGGTCACCGTCAAACTAAGTTTTCATCTGCTTGTAACCTGCTAGTTTTCTAGAAATCAAATTCTTTATAGTAAATGAAACACTTACCACGATTTGGGGGCCCCTATGAACTCGGGGCCCGGTGCGGACCGCACCCACCGCACCCCCCTAGCTACGCTACTGATTCTGCCGTCATTATTCCGTCGGTTTTCACGAGGCTTCCTACTCCAACCCATGAAAAACACCCCCAGACCATCACATTTCATCACATCACACCTCCTTGCGTCATCGTTCCTTGGATGTAGCGCTCCTGAAGCTCGAGCTGTTTAACCGAAAGCGGCGGGCTCGTGTGTGGTGCAGAGCGCCACATCCAAGGAACGGTGAAGCATGGAGGAGGAAATGTGGTCTGGGGGTGTTTTTCATGGAGTGGAGTAGGAAGCCTCGTGAAAATCGACGGAATAATGACGGCAGATTCCTAAATCAACATCTTGCGGGAAAATATGGAGGTTTCGCTGATCCAGACGGGCCTTGAAGAGAAATTCATGTTTCTATTCGATTCGATATCACCGATATATTGAATCAAAATATCGATGTATCGCAATATCATTTGATATATCTGAAAGAAGCAAAATTCTTGTATCTCTTAGTTTACTGAAGTTGAGTTTCCTACGATTCACAAACAATTCTTTGAACCCTCGATATCATCGAAATGAACATGAATATCTTTTTTTACGATACATCATATAACAATTGGTATGTAAAGTGCTTTCAAATTTTAAAAAATCATTTGTTTTTGAAGAAAACCCTACAATTGTTATCAAAATATTGGTTTACGATATATCGGAAGGAAATATCGATACCACCGATATAGGGCCTATTCACAAATTTCATAACGCTGAAGGGGGTGGGTGGGTGGGTGTCCTCGTACTGTTACGGATCATGCAAAATTTGTTAAATATTCATACAAAAAGCGTTACGAGGGGGCGGGTGGGTGTCAAAAATGGCCATTTTTGGCGTTATGAAATTTGTGAATAAACCCATATTGAATAGGAAATATCGATACCAAAATATCGAACATCGAAAGCAAAATATCGATATTCCGATATATCGGAAATTTCGGAACGTCTCTACCCCGCACTCTCTGAGTTACCTTCTCAAGCGCCTGTTTGCAGATTTCCCCCTTGTAAAAAAAAGTTTGAACCGATGCATCGCGATGTTTAACCCTTTCTTTTCCACAGCTTTGTTTGACAATTTAACTATCAAAATGGCGTTTCTAAAAAAAGGGCTTGAACAAAAGTTGTTCCAAATAAGCTATATTATTCAAAACGACAATAAAAAAATTTGATTGTATTTCAATAGTTTTACCCTTAGGTCACTTATTTCGATGTTTGATAAGACAAATGAGCGTATTAACTTATTCCAATTATTATTGAGCTACTCGTACCAATTCGTTTTAGCCCACGTTCGTTGAAAATCGGTGGATCACCTGTGCTACCATGGGAAAGAGAGGGTTAAACCGAAGTACACTTGTACCGGGTATAGCATTAAGCACTGGTATAGAGACGAAGAGCGTTCGCGATTCAACGCAAGTTGCAAGGGTTAAACCACAGTTGAACATCGATTGTTCATGGAAAGACTGACTATGATGACCGGTGATAATCCGTATTTTTGGAAGCATGTCTTCTTATGCAATCAAATTATGACGTGCAAAGACAACATTAAATATTTTCACAAGGCGTATTTTCAAAATCCTATTATTTCCAATAACTTTTATCAAGGATAGGAAACTCAATTCAAAAGTGTATCACGTTATTATAATAAAATATATTCAAATAGTCAAAACTGAGCGGTGCTTATCTTGCTCCGCCCTACAATGAATCTGTTTGATTCAATCCATCACACGGTTCTCCCAGAATGTCATTACCCCCAAATGCTGTTTCCCAGAATGTTCAATATCCTTGTGATATTGAAATTTGGGCTTATGGGTCGTTTGGGGGTCCGGAATTCTGGCTAATGGAGTCCCTCACACGTAACAAGCGTAGTGAAAATCTCGTCTGTAATTCAATGATTTGACTTCAAATCATTCCACGTTGCAAGTAGAAAATGTTTTATTTAAAAAAAATGTATATCATATTACCTTGTCATATTACGCTTGTTTTCGGATTAATGTAACAACAAGTGACCGTCCATTGATTACAGGGTAATCTTTGTTTATTAACATATAAACATTACAATTTCAACTGGCGCTGTTTAAGTCATCTTCAAATGGCTTTGATCCGCGGTAATGCATTTTTACAGCTTCGAATATGGCGCACTAAGCCTAAGGTCAAAGATCAGCCGAAAGAGGAGTTTTGATTTATCACGGTCGTACATTTCTGTTCGCGGAAAACCCTTCCCCAGCGTAAAAGAATTCAAATTACCGTTTATAAGCAGTAGCAGACACTATTGAAAAGTTTTCCGCGAAGATTCGTACCATTTTCATCACTTTTAGTGAAGCTGTCTTTAATGTATCATCGGTTCGGGTAGCAATGGGGAAGTATATATTTACTTGTCCTCGGCTTGGCCATTGCAAACGGGCGAATGACTTCCGTTGCATTGGCCATTCACTTCCGGGGTAGCTTGTTTCTGTTTCAAAGGTTTTCCGCTGACCGTCATTTTCTTCAGCAATCGATTGGCCTTATACAGTTGGCCATCGTCATCGCTGGAACTTTCGCTGGTCACTTGTGCTGAACTGGATAGTTTATTTCCCTGGTCCAGATAGGCCTCCAATTTACCTACCGAGGCAAGGATTAGTCCCAAGAAGGGAGGTGATGGCTTCAGTGGCCTGGACAGATATTCCGGGTGGAACTGTGTCGCAACGAAGTAGGGATGATTTTCCAGCTCGACAATTTCCATTCGCGTCTGCTCCGAATCGTGACCGACGAACTTCATTCCCTTCGCTTCCAGTTGCTCGACGTACTTCGGATTCACTTCGTACCGATGGCGATGTCGCTCTTCGATCTGATTTACGTTACCGTACAGTTGCTCTGTGGAAAGGGTTCATGATAAGAAACTGTTTTTTAAACTACATTGTATGTGCTGTACTTATAATGCTTTTTCCTTCTTTGAACAATGTTGTTCGTTTTCCCAATCGCATCGTGCCGCCCATCTCTCCTGGATTATGTTCTGGCATATCTATGACGAGTTCGTGTTCACAATCACCCACTTCAGTTGAATTGGCATCCTGGAGATAGCAAAATATGAAAATTAGATACAGTTTCAATAACTTATGGCTAGTACCGAACACTTCTGGTTCAAAAAAGAAACCTAACAGGAAACAGAGAATAAGAATTTGATTCCTCATAAAACCTGACCATACATTATATATAATTTTCATTTTGGAAATTTATTCGAACATTACATATTTGATTGCCCATACTACTGTATGTATTTTGTCATGATTTTCTCCAGGAATAGGATCAGAAATTAATTCAGGTATTTGATCAAAGGAATTCCTTGAAACAAAGACCAAATATCAAAACATTTGAAGAGCTACTAGGTAGTACAAACATTGATAACTTAATATACATACCGCAAGATTCAAAACATTCCGTGCGAATTCTATCACCGCACATTGCAGGCCCAGACAAATGCCAAGGAAGGGCTTATTGTTCTCTCGACTCCACTGACAGGCCCGGATCTTCCCTTCCACGCCACGACAACCGAATCCTCCGGGAACAATGACTCCACTGAAATATAAAGTTAATGAAACTAACCATCACCCATAAACGCTTATGATGGTTCTTACTTGCTGTTGGTCAAACACTGCCATGCTTCATAGTAGAGATGTGGAGTTTCCTGCTTGGTCTGTCTTTCTAAATGACATGCCTCGATAAACTTCAGGTCCAGCTTATATCCGACGGCAAGCGAAGCGTGTAGCAAGGCCTTAGACAGCGAAGCATACGAATCTTCCAACTTTGTGTACTTTCCTACCAAAGCGATGGACACTTTCTTGTAGACGTTATCAACCCTTTCAGCCAAGTCACGCCAACTTTGCATGAGCCGTGCCGGTTTTGGCAATGGAATCTCCAGCTTTAGCCTCTCGTTCAAAAACTCAATCACTCCGGCTTCCTCCATCAGCAGCGGGACATGGTAGATCGACGAAAGATCGTGAATGCACACCACCTGATCCGGGGCCACGTGGCAAAAGTTACTGATTTTGTCCTGCACTTCGCTCCCGATGGGTTTCTCCGAGCGGCACACGATCAGATCGGGACTCAACCCCAAACCGCGCAGTTCCCGAACGCTGGCCTGAGTGGGTTTAGTTTTCGGCTCTCCGGTAGCCCTCGGGGATGGAACCAGTGAGACGTGAGCGACGCAGAAGTTTTCCCTCTTGACACGAAACTGGAACTGACGGAATGCTTCGACAAAGGGCATACCCTCGATGTCCCCAATGGTTCCGCCCAGTTCAACGACGCAAACCTGCGGAACACTACCGTCCTTTACTGGATTTTTGGCCACGCGTTCCACCCACTCTTGGATGGCGTCCGTGATGTGAGGAACCACTGTGAATCGAGAGCTCACATTAGAGATCGAGAAATGCATATCAACTAAGGGTATGCGCACAGCAAAATCGAGGCAAAGAGAAACCTTATTTCATTTAAAGATTCGAAGTATCAGGCTAATGGCAAAAAGAGCATGAGCATAGATGAACGTGATTGACCAGAATAATCTAAATTGCTCAAAGAACCAACAGAGTTAGGAAGTAACTTACTATCTTCAGTGACAGTTTTGAGAATTATAAACCTATCCTTACGGTCATCAGGGAAGGGAAGGAATGCTAGTGCGACAACCATTGTTACTAAGGACCGAGTATATCTCTGCATTTTCATGGTTGTTACCACACCACTGAACCGACCGCTTTTCCGTAATAGTGTGACGCTAAATTAGGCCAGAATAACACAGAAAACGTGTGCTTTTGAATGAACGGCAAGAGCCATTTCTACAGGCACTGGTTAACGTACCCTTACTAATTAATTCTACCGGTGGTTAAAGAAGATTTAATTAGATTTCGATATGCGCATACATTAGACTGTCCCAACAATTACCCTGAACGGTTTTTCCGAGGTAATCGCCGATGCGTTCTTTTTCGATGACCATCTTGTAAATCTTTCCTGTGGTGATGTTGTTATCACGGTGCAGCGTTACGTCCAGGAAGCGCTCGTAGTTTCCCAGGTCCAGATCCACCTCACCGCCATCGTCCAGCACGTAGACCTCACCTGTAGTGGAATATGGAGAGCACTTAGAAGACAGAGTTAAGTAATTTTGGTTCATAAATGATCCATCTTTTTTTGTGTATGTTGCAATAGGGGTAGAACTGGGACTTCGGATTTGCCATAAGCTTCTTCCCAACATTAGCTTTAATAAGCCTCTATTGCGCTCATCACACAGACGTTCCTAAGCAATGTCGCTCGAATGGTCACTGTGTACCCTAGCAGCAATCAGCCCTTGCCCTAGTTTTGCAGTCTAGTAATCCAGACTACTATCAAACTATGATAAGACCAGAAAGGCTACTGGAGTAAAGAACGAGCACTGTCAGAAAATGTGGACAAACGACTGAAGTATAGAATTTATTGAAAAACAGAAAACTGTGTTTGCATAGAAATTAGTAAGGGGCCGTCCATAAATGACGTAGGATTTTTTTCACTGATTGTTTACACCCCCTCCCCCCTCGTAGCACTTCGTCACAAATGCTGATACCCCCCTTGGAAAATACGTAGCATATCAAGTTTTCCTAGAAGTTCGATAAAAAAGTTTGATTATAATTACTGACAGAAATGTAAGGATAACCTAATATAACAGTTTGATATACAGTAGCGCTCAAAAGTTATTTGAAAAACAGATTTGAATAAACATATTTACTGTTCAAGTTACACAATTCTGGTTTCCAGTTCCAGTTGATACCATGACAACAAGTTTACCGTAGAATATGTGAAAAAATAATGTTTGATTGGATTGATGAAGCTCGTTACTGTTGAGTTAAGGTACAATATACTTTATAATATATTGAACAGAAATTTTGTTATATTAGAGGATTGTTTTTTGAATTATTCGTTGTTAGGAAATAGATTTCAATGAAAACGATCAATAAAATATATTAATTTGAAATGTATCATCGTCATTATTATCCAAATTCATATTCATGTAGCAATCAGTGGCCAGATATATAAAAATTACACTTGAAATATTTGGTATGTTTAGAAAATTTTAGCGACTATTATACAAATTACTCATCTCTATTAATATTTCAGCTGAACTTCATTATCGTTTCCAAACTGAAATAATCTTACACAACCTATAATGAAACAGTTAAATAATAAAAAAAAATCAAACTACCGAGTTATTAAGAAAATTGAATGATAGGGCAATTTCGATAACACTCGAATCTGTTGTCCTCATTAATATTCAGGCTATTCCATCAAAAGCATATATCAAAAAAAAATCACTGAGTTGATTGGGTGGAGATCGCCTGCAACATTGAATGCATAATTCACGGAATAAATATCTTGTTTTAATGTAATATTTGCCAAAAAGAGCATATGTTATTCTCTTGAAGAATTAAAGCCCCAACAGAAAATATGAATAAAACTAAAACGGATGACTTTATGTTTTGTTAACAAAAGGGAACACAATGTACTCCAAGTAGTTAAAGCATTGATTTTTACTCTTATTAATGCTCGAATCCTCTGAGCAGAATCTCAATAGAGAAACTTAAAAGTAGATGGAGAACCGTGTACCTTTTAATTCCGCTCCTAAATGCTTATCTTTGACAGATACGCGTATTTCG
Organism: Aedes aegypti; assembly: GCF_002204515.2. NCBI lineage: Eukaryota > Metazoa > Arthropoda > Insecta > Diptera > Culicidae > Aedes > Aedes aegypti. The sequence goes on from NC_035108.1 coordinate 296,924,182, forward strand.
ACTACCACTTACAGTCTTCTTCAGTGTCAGTTACTCGTATCCACTTGATTGATGTTTAATTAATTTATTAAACTTTTATTTTGTTTATTTATAAATTTTTAAATTTAGACACGGATATAATATAATAATCACATAATTATTAGTAGATGAAAAAACCGAATTTAGTACTATACCATTTAATTCCACTAGAGTTTGTATCCTTTGACAGATACGCGTATTTCGACCTCAACTGTAAGGCCGTCTTCAGTGTCGTGTACTAGACTCGACATAATTATTTAAAGTTTTAAAATATCTGTTTGATTGCATTTGTCAAGAAAATCTGAAATTTCATAAATATTTTTCAATCTTGTCATATGAATGTTTTGAAACTGAATCATCATTTTGTACATCAAGTTTATAAGTCAAACAAAAAAAGCAGTTCGATCAAAAATAAATGGTATGCCTTTTTTCAGCGCCTCTCTTTTTACCGACTTGATTCAAAATGCTACGTCCACCAGCTAGGACCCCTCCCTCCCCCTCGTCACACTTCGTCACAAATTCGTGAAGACTCAAATTCCCCCCGAAAAAGCTACGTCATTTATGGACGACCCCTAAAAGAATAACTGGAATAATTGCGGATGTAGAACCTAAAATGATTTTTTTAAGGATCTACGGAAATTTCGCTTGAGAAATTACTTTAGAAATATTTGGAGGAAATGCAGAAATAATTCCTGGATGAAATGCTAGAAATTTTACAGAACAATCCCTGTGGATTATTAGAAATAGCTCTCCACACGAGAGTATCAATGGTGTTCAGGGTGTTATCCAAAATTATGCGAGACTAAACTATGAAACGCTCGTTGACAAGATTCTTCTTCTTGGCATTACGTTCCCACAGGGACAGAGCCTGCTTCTCAGCTTAGTGTTCAATGATCACTTCCACAGTTATTACCTGAGAGCTTTCTTTGCCAAAGTTGCCATTTCCGCATTCGTTTATCGTGTGACAGGTACGATGATACTCTATGTCCATGGAAGTCAAGAAAATTTCCATTACGAAAAGATCCTGGACCGATCAGAAATCGAACCCAGATACCTTCAGCATGGCTTTGCTTTGTAACCGCGAACTCTAACCACTAGGCTAAGGAAGGCCCGAACAATTTTACTTAAAAAAAGTATTGGCATCCGTGTACAAAACACTCAAACATCACCTCATCAAAATTGCTTCCGAGGGTGTAAAGCTATAAATAAATGCACCTGCCTGCAAAACAAAACCTTCCCAGCCACTTACCGTGCTCGTACGGTGAAAACGTCCCCGCGTCGATGTTGATGTACGGATCGATCTTAATCGATGTGACGCCGATTCCGCACGCATTAAGCAGCGTGCCGAAGGAGCTGGCGATGACGCCCTTGCCGACGCCACTGATGACGCCTCCGGTTACCAAAATGTACTTCATCGCTGCTGCTGTGGCCTCCGATGCCAAGTGTCGCTTTCTCTGCGAGAAAACTGCTGCCCCTATCGATGCTTTGCTCGATTGTAGAACTAGCAACTTCTGCAGGAGAACTGGGGAACGGTTACACATGCACCAAACCAATCGTGCAGCTCTCAAGTGGACCACGTGGTGTCAAGGGCTTCGCTCTGAAAAGTAATCTCTAATTAGAAACGCTATTTGAACAAATGAGGCGCACTGCGCACAATGGTCCGAATCGACAATTTAGAAGGAAAATAAGCTTGTTCTCTGCTTTCGTTGAATTTAGACGTATGATGTCTTCAAGGAAATTGTACGTAGTTGAGTTTTGCATCTTCTTTGGTAAAGCCATATTAAGGTTTAAATTTTGAATATTTTTTTTTTGTTCAAGAATTATTACAATGATAAACTATGACAAACACACTTTTAATCTAACTCTTCAGTTAAGCTAAGTAAAATGAAGAACTAGTGATATGTAGGTATTAAAATATCATGTTTAAAAATCAAATACTCAAGCGAATTCTGGTGCAAGTGTATTCGCCACCACAATTTTTAATACAAAAACAAAGTTTCTGATTAGGTATTATATTTTTCCTGCTGAGCATGGATTGAAAGCTTTCGTTTAACGTATTGACAGCAATCAAAGGTCTTTTGATTTATGTATAAATAATATTTTGCCTTAGGGTGGCCAAAACTGGTACATCTCCCCTATTCTACATCTGTAGTGTACAACCCATTAAATTTTCAGCTTCATCGGTTCACTAAAACTCGAGATTTGCTTTTGCAAAGTTTTGGTGATAATTGTTAGAGTGAGATAAAAGATAGGGAAAATAACACTGTTCCCCGTGTCACCTTAACCGTGAATCAAAACAAAACACTACTTGAGTCGATTTTACACTGGTACCATCAGTGTACCAGTATCCGCTCATGCCCCCATTTCCGCTCACTAGTATAAAAATTGATTTTTCGTGTCAAAAACCATCATTTTTCGCACGGATTTATTCTAGCAATACTAACCACTTTCAAATGATGTCGTCTGACATTATTTTCATTTGATAAAATCCTTCTTTATATTGAAAACACAAGACCTTGTGAGCGGTTATTGGAACACTAGGTATTTTTGTGTGTTCCAATAACCGCTCATGCAAAAAATTAAACAAAATTTCAAAGAAATGTCGATTTTGATATACAGCCTTATTTATTGTAGTAGTAGCTATGGTTTGACCATAAAAAATATCAGGATAAATAACAAAATTTCAAAATAATGCATTTTTCAGTAAGTTCGTCCCGAATTCTGTTTATCGTGAGCGGAAATAGGAACACTTAGATGCAATAACAAATGCAATTAAATATTTTTTTTATGAACGTTTTTCAAATTCTTTTTATCTTGCCGCTGATAACCTATACTTGGAGCAACATTGTGACATGAAAATAGTTTTGATCGACTTAATAGTTGTTTTATAATAAACATTTGGACACATAACTTCCCTTAAATGAGCGGAATCTGGTGCACTGATGGTACAAAAACGTCGTAAGTAACTGAATGAAACGGTTTATCGTTTTGTCATATTTTTTGTGGGAAGAATAGAAACTATATCCAGTTTTTTACCGCGAGCTGATTGTATGCTAAATTTGAGGGATGTACACGACGAAAAAATGTTAAAAAGGTGATTCATTTTGAAACAGTTTTAGATGACTAGTTTTGATTCTTCTCAATTAATTTTCTCAAAACCGTTTGAAAGTTATTTACGTCGATTTAAAAAAGGAATCGCGATATATAAATATATAATATATCCATAATATCAGTTCTTCGCAAAACTAAGGTAAATAGTGAAATTTTGATTACTTTTTTTGCACAATCAGGTATATTACTAACCTTAAAAATAGTATGTAGATTTAAGACAATCTAATGCTCATTATTGTGAATTTGTATTAGGAAATTGAAGCTACCAAATTATGTTTCTACTACACAACTTTTTATATTTTTTTAAATATAATTTTGGTATGCTATCAACCTCGCCTTCAAATAGCAATCTTCCTCAAAAATTTCTTCAATGGAACTAAACATTTTTGTACTTACAAAAATGAATAAAATTGATGCTCTTAGTGTTCTTTACTCATTTAACAATAATAACATCAAACTTGCTGACTTTCGATGACGTTTGTCATATAACTAGATTTATGGATTATTGGAAATTTGACTGTATATCAAAATGTACGTTTGAAACTATTGTGATTGAATTGCAAGGTGCATTACAGAACTATGAAATGCATCACACCTACATAATTGTATTTAAAATGTCGAGGACAATTAGCCAACATTCTAAAAGTTTATCAATCTTCTTCTTCTTGGCATTACTTCCTCACTGGGAAAGAGCTCTTATGAGCACTTCCACAGTTATTAACTGAGAGCTTTCTTTGCCAAAGTTGCCATTTTCGCATTCGTATATCGTGTGGCAAATACGATGATACTCTATGCCCAGGGAAGTCAAGGAAATTTCCTTTACGAAAAGATCCTGGACCGACCGGGAATCGAACCCAGACACCTTCAGCATGGCTTTGCTTCGTACCCGCGGACTCTAACCACTCGGCTAAGGGAGGCCCCGAAATTCAAATCGACCTAAGAAACTTTCATATCATTTGAGAAAATTAATTAGGAGGAATCACAACCTGTTTTTTTTAACATTTTTCCGCCGTGTACCTACATCGCTTAAATTTTGCACGCAATCAGATCCTGGTTAAATATTAGGTGGTTTATGCACCCGTAACGCGTATAGATTACCTTTTCGAGGTGTGTTACGAGGTAAGATCTACCATATTGGACTCTGCATCTTTGTGTCTGAGAAGGAAATACAGGTATGCACGCATTTGCATATTTTCATAGCCAATTTATACTGGGTCATTGTGGAATCGAAGGTAATGAAAAAGCTGATTTACTTGCAAGGAAAGGGTCAAGTGTCCAGTTCATAGGACCAGAACCATTCTGCGGTGTATCCAAATGTTCAATACAAATGGAATTGAAACAATGGGAGGATCAAATGATACAGTCAAACTGGATTGCAACATAAACCTTAAGGCAATCAAAACGTTATGGAGTTATGAACATCCAAATAAAAACGTTATAGAAAAACTTTTAGGTTTAAACATAAAATCTTTAAGCATACTTATTGGACTTTTCACAGGACATTGTCCGACAAGATATCATTTGAATAAAATCAATCGATGTCAAACTGGTGTCTGTCGGTTTTGTGACTGTGAAATAGAGACCTCACAACATTTGCTCTGTGACTGTCCAGCGTTATATGTACGTAGAAGACAATATTTCAATAAGGGCATTTTAAGCCCTTTTGAAATTTGGTTAGAAAATCTCAATCTGGTTATTGGTTTCATTCTAAGAATCATACCGGATTGGAGTACTTCGCATCATCAGTCAACGGCATTTACCGCAAATGGTAATTCGTCGTCCTGAAATAATGCAAATTAACCAGGGGTATACCACAATAGATCAAATTCATGGTCGCAGTGGTTTAAATCCCAACACAAAAAAAGCGCCAGTTCATGGTACCTAAAAGGTTAGGACTACAAAACGTCACGTCGATAATCGATTCTGCACCATTTCTGCGGAAGGTACTCACTGTAGCCACATTTACCAGCTCTACATTTAATCAGTGATGCCACATACACAGATTTTTCCTGTTTTTGCTTACAGATATCTGTGATCACAGATCACAGATTTTTAAGATAAAAAAGATTTTTAAGATTTAGGATATTTCACGAGTTTATGACACGGTTTTGGAAGATATTGTTGAGAATTACAATCTCTGCTATCCGTGTACCTCATTGATGCGCCCCTCGTTGACTATGACCATCTGTCATCCATCAATATAACTCTCCACTTTTATTCTACACAGCAATCAACCATTTTGAATAAAGCTAAAGAGCAAACGTGTATTTTCTAATCGCTTAAAGTTAATTCGTGTTTATCGCGTTTCCATTCGTTTTTCCGAAAGTCCTCTGGCCATATCTCTTTAGGTTATTGGCCCAGTTTCGCGCAGTGATAAAAGTGAAGTGGATAATGGCAGAGGAGGAGAAAAATGAGCGTTTTCTGTTGCCGCTTTTCGACGGGGGAAACTTCACCGCATGGAAGTTCCGCATGCGGGTTCTGCTCGAGGAGCACGAGCTGCTAGAGTGTGTGGAGACGGAGGCGGGGGAAGTGCCGGAGCTGTTGGATGAAGCGGGTGATAGTGTTCAAGTGAAAAGCGAGAAGAAAGTGAACCGTGAGAAGCGAGCGAAGAAAGATAGGAAGTGTAAATCACTGTTAATTTCTCGCATTCACGATACACAACTTGAGTATGTGCAGGAGAAAAACACCCCGAAGCAAATTTGGGACGCTTTGGTTCGTGTATTCGAGCGAAAAAGTATCGCTAGCAGAATGCACTTGAAGAGGAAAATGCTTTCTTTGCGTTTTCAGTCGGGTTCTATGCAGGACCATTTTCTCCAATTCGACCGTCTAGTGCGTGAATATCGGAACACAGGTGCGGTGATCGATGACGTCGACGTGATATGTCATCTGCTGATCACGCTCGGTCCCGCTTTCTCCACGGTAGTGACGGCATTAGAAACGATGCCGGAAGATGCTTTGTCGTTGGAATTTGTGAAGTGTCGTCTCCTAGACGAAGAAATTAAACAAAAGGGAGCAAGTGCGGATTCGAATACTTCGTCGCGATCGGGTGGTGCAGCGTTTGCTGGCCACAAGAAGAAGGAAAAGAAGAAGTATATCATGAAGTGTTACGGTTGCCAGCAAGAGGGCCACAAACTAGTGGATTGCCCGAAGAATCAGCAGAAAGTGAGTACGAAAGAAAAGAATCGTTCGAAGGCGAACATGGCAGATGGAAATGGTGTTTCGTTCCTGGTTCTGAAGAACGGTGACACCATCACGGATCGACAACGAGTGCAGTGGTTTATAGATTCCGGTTGTTCAGACCATCTAGTGAACGATGAGAGTCTGTTCGACGAATTGCGACCGCTCGAGAAGCCAATTGAGATTGCCGTTGCGAAGGACGGCGAGGCGATCGTAGCACGTCATTCCGGAACCGTACGATTGATGTCCGTCGTAGATGGTGAGTCCGTTCCATGTACTATTAACAATGTGTTGTTTGTACCTTCATTGCGATTCAATTTGTTCTCTGTACTAAAAGTCGAGGAAAGGGGAATGAAAGTATTGTTCGGCGACGGCAAAGTGAAGATTTTCGACGGTTCAAGGGTAGTGACGACTGGTGTACGTCGAGGTAAATTGTACGAACTTGACTTTTACTCGATCGGTCATTGTGCGGGAAAATCGATGTTAGCGTGCGGACGAATTGCGAAAGAACTAGAACTATGGCATCGTAGATTCGGGCATCTGAACATGCACCAGCTCGAACAGCTGATCGGTAAGCAAATGGTTGATGGTTTGTCGCCCGGGAAGAACTCAAACCGAAGTGAAATCGTTTGTGAACCTTGCGTCGTGGGTAAACAAACCCGAAAGCCTTTTACCATGCGCGAAGGAAAACGTTCGTCGCGAGTGTTAGAGGTCGTCCATTCAGACGTGTGCGGCCCTGTAACGCCGATCGGTCGAGGAGGTGAACAGTATTTTGTTACGTTCATAGACGATTGGTCGCATTTCGTAATGATCTTTCCGATGAAATCAAAGAGCGAAGTCCTCGAGTGGTTTCAGTATCACGAGGCACTGGCAACAGCGAAGTTTGGGGTTCGGATTTCCCGTCTCAAGTGTGATAATGGTGGGGAATACCGGAATAAAGCATTTGAAGGTTTCTGCCGAAAGAAGGGAATTCAGATCGACTGGACGATTCCCTATACGCCGGAACAGAATGGTACTAGTGAGAGAATGAATCGTACCGTTGTTGAGCGAGCGAGAGCGATGCTTGAGGATTCGAAGATCGATAAGTCATTCTGGGTGCAGGCTGTGCAGACGGCCGCATACCTTGTGAACAGGTCTCCAACGGGTGCGATTGACGAAGATAAAACACCTTCAGAGCGTTGGGAGGGCAAGAAGCCAAATGTGTCTCGACTTCGTGTTTTTGGGTCCACTGTGTTCGTGCACGTGCCGGCGGAGCGGCGCAAGAAGCTGGACGCCAAAGCATGGAAGGGTGTGCTAGTCGGCTATTCGCCAAACGGATATCGGGTGTGGAATCAAATAACGGATGAGATAGTGGCTGCTCGAGATGTCGATTTCGTGGAATCAGTTGAGGCTGTAGGCGGTACGAAGAAGAAGCTTAACAGTGAAGTGTCAGTGATCCGAGTCCGTCCAATTGACAATGACTTTGAGGGACAAGACGGTGAAGAATTGATTAGTGATGTGGGTAGTGATCTCGAAGATAACTATACGACCGTAAGTGACGATGAAGAAAGCGACGAGGGTGAGCAACGTGAACCAACTGATATTGTTTCTGGTGGAAGGCCAACTCGTAGTCGCAGTGCGCCTACCTGGCACAAGGATTATGAAATAGACTACGCCAGTTTTGCGTTGAATGCGTTGGGATATGTTGAAGACTTGCCTGAATCGGTATCAGAGCTACGGAAGAGAAGTGATTGGCCTCAATGGCAGAAGGCCATGCAAGATGAGATTGACTCGCAGGTGAAGAACAATACATGGAGTTTGGTGAAGTTGCCAGAAGGTCGGAACGCGATATCTTGCAAGTGGATCTTTAAGATCAAAAGAGCAGAGGATGGACAGCCACCACGATACAAGGCTAGGCTCGTAGCTAGAGGCTTCAGCCAAAGACGTGGTTTTGATTACGAGGAAACATACTCGCCGGTGGCTCGGCTGGATACGTTGCGTGCGGTTTTGGCGTTGGCAAACAAGGAAGGGATGGCCGTACATCAGATGGATGTCAAGACGGCGTTCCTCAATGGAACCTTAGCAGAGGAAATTTACATGCAACAGCCGGATGGATTCAGCCGTAAGAATGGTCTGGTATGTCACCTTCACAAGTCAATATATGGCCTAAAGCAAGCGTCCAGATCATGGAACGATCGGTTCCATTCTTTTATGGAAAAGTTGGGTTTCAAGCGCAGTGCGAATGACCTTTGTCTCTACGTACAGGGATCAGGAAGGAATCGAGTGATACTAGTATTATATGTCGACGATGTCCTGGTGGTTGGTCCTTCAGAGAAGATAGTTCTGCAAGTAAAGCAAGCTTTGTCCGGAGAATTCGATATGACCAATGTAGGTCCTGTGAAGTGTTTCCTAGGGATGAAGATAGAACGGGATGTTGAAACGAAGGTTATGCGAATCAGCCAGAGAAACTATTTGGAGAGCCTGTTGGTTCGTTTCGGCATGGAGGACAGTCGTCCTGTCTCCACACCAATGGAGCACAGGTTGCGACTTGCGAAGGGAGATGAGACCAAGCGGATTGATAAGCCCTACCGTGAGCTCGTAGGCTGTATTATGTACGTGTCGATGACTTCGAGGCCGGATCTGGCTGCAGCGGCTAACTACTTTAGCCAGTTTCAAACCTGTTTCAACGAAGAGCACTGGGCTCATTTGCGAAGAGTGTTGAGATACATCAAGGGAACCTTGGATGTGGGACTCGTGTATCAAGCGCATAACGAAGCAAAGTTGCTGGAAGTTTTCTCCGACGCGGACTGGGGCAACGATATTACGGATCGTCGCTCTGTATCCGGGGCGGTGTTTAAGGTGTTTGGTGCAACTGTTAGCTGGTTCGCGAGGAAGCAACCCACAGTATCGCTCTCATCAACGGAGGCCGAACTCGTCGCTCTATGTGCAGCAGCATGCCATAGCCAGTGGTTGGTACGTGTGTTGAAGGACCTGAGATGGAAAACGGACAACCCTGTGCTATTTCGTGAAGACAATCAGTCCACAATGAAGATAGTGTCAAATCCTAAGGATACCGGAAGACTTAAGCATATCGACGTGAAGTATTTCTACGTTCGGGATCTTGTTGAGAACGGAAGTATCCAGATAGAATACGTGCCATCATCGGAACAGCAGGCAGACTTGTTAACCAAAGGTCTTCACCAGCTTTCGTGAAGCTGCGGTCGAGCATCGGAGTTCTGGATTGCAGCTCTTGAGCGGGCGTGTTGAGAATTACAATCTCTGCTATCCGTGTACCTCATTGATGCGCCCCTCGTTGACTATGACCATCTGTCATCCATCAATATAACTCTCCACTTTTATTCTACACAGCAATCAACCATTTTGAATAAAGCTAAAGAGCAAACGTGTATTTTCTAATCGCTTAAAGTTAATTCGTGTTTATCGCGTTTCCATTCGTTTTTCCGAAAGTCCTCTGGCCATATCTCTTTAGATATGAAAAATGCCATAACTCAGTTTAGTTTTTCTCAAAAACTTAAGTATTTTTAATTTTTAGAAATAATTATGCGTCTTTAACTTACTTTTAGTAGAATAAGTTCATAATAAAAAATGTTGACATTCCAAGAACACCCATAAAACGTTCGCAAAAGTTCTTTTTAACCCGAAAATATAAATTTTTGGATTTTATTGCGACACAGATTTTAACCAAGATTTTTTAAGGTTGACTGAGGATAAAAAAGATTTGTTCAGCCGATAACACAGATGAGAATCGGAATAAATGTGGCAACACTGCATTTAATGCGGCCAAGGATTCCAACAATAGCTGGCCTTTAGCTAGTGTTACTATACACTCTGGCAAATGGACTATCGATAAACAAAGGAACCCCTTATGAAAATTCGCCACAAGGAATCGGGTTGAAATTCATAAATTAGCCTTATGAAACCGAAATTTGAAAACAAAAATAGTTTTTGCGGCAACCTGGAATCGAACCAAGGACCTTGCGATCGATAGGCTCGTGCGTACACCCCGCGCCTATCGACGCCTTGGAGTGGAGTGATGCTAAAACGATACATAAAGCGTTCGTATTGCGATAATTGTTCCATCTTTCATAAGACAAAATGTATGAATTTCGATAGTCCAGTTCGCTGCGTGTAGGAACAGAAATAAGAAATAATGCTACTATAGGCAGTAGGCACTTGTGTTCCTTTCATATGGTGTAAAAATTTTGCCTCCGGCTTTATTGTTCGATTTTATACGAATATTTGTTCTTAGTTATGCGGTACATCGACCCTAGTTCATAATAACATCTTCTAAAAGTTTGCCACAAATTCCTTTCAAACAAAAAAGTTGCACTCAAAATTTAAACCAAAATAACAACCACCCTATCCAACTTTATACCCCCGCTAATTTGAACGGTACCTCATGCAAACCCTAGGGGTTCATTTATAATTTGAACTTCTGGTTACCTCTTTCGCTGTTCTGATTTGATTCTGCGTTCCATTCCACAAAGTTCTTTTCCACTTTACTTCGTTTCATAAGCTAAATGACGTTTGAACCATTTTTAACTTGAACGATGTGCAAATTAGCGGGGTACAAATTAAAACGTGTTCAGATAAAAATCTTATTTCCTGCTAAATTGTCGTTTCGGACCATTGTGCACTGGTAAAGCGTTAAGCAGGGAGAGGCTGAGACGTAATTTGCAGTTTCTTCACTTCCGACAAACAATTTAGCATTAAGATAGGTCATGCACAATTCGAAGTCTTAAAACAAACTATTTATCAACTTTCGACACGGCTAAAAGATCCAGCTGCTCACCGATAATCGATTGGCCAGATTGGCCACTTTCTACCGAGACACCTTTCCTTCCACTTGGGAGACAAATAATTTATTGACAAACAGCTGTGCTTTTGTTTTGGTTTCGACTTTTTCGCACTGTTTCCAAAACAAAATACCGATAGAGAGCTTCAGTTGCGCTGGTGTTAGTGTGACTTTTGACGGCAGAGGAAGTTTACTTTTGCTCCAACGCCGCATTTCTTAGAATCGCGTTTCTCTTCCGTTGAATTACGGAACATACCATATTTATTACAAATTGATAATTACTACTACCGCGCACCTGCAAACCGTGCTTAACGTAAACTTCTTATAAATCCTACAGTAAGTTAAAAATATCCCTCTTTTTCGCGATGTTGCAATTCTAACCTCCCATGCCTCTTCCTTCTCCAGCTTCAAACCCATGTGATAGAGCGGTTTACACAATTCTACTCACAAAATTCCGGGCTCCGGTCACGATATTCGCCGATTTCTGGGTCACAAACGCATTAAAAGTAATCCACTGCACTGAATACGGTAAAAACGCAAGTTTATTCGCGAGAAAATCTTTAAAAATCACAAGACAAACAAGAGATGCACTTCCGCACTGAAGAACCGCGTCGCGCACAAACAGTGGAGTACTATTGGGAGAGGGCGTGTGTACAATTTTGGTATGCAAAACGCTTGCTGTTCTGTACTTTCCATGGGAAGTACCTAATTGCAAACGCCCACGAAAATCGATGCCAAGTGTATCGAAAATTGTTCTCTGTTCGATTAATTATTGTTTGATTTAAATATGATGGGTATATATTAAGGATAATATGTTATAAACCGATATCAATAATCAAATCTGGATCAATTCTGTTAAGTCCTTTTCCAATAGTACTCCGTTTATATTTTTTTCAAAAGCGTTACGCGATAACTGTCACCGCGTCGAGGGAAAAGACAGAAGCAACCTGCCTTGCCTTGCACGGTGGTTTGCGAATACCCTTTAATGGGTAAAAATTCACCCATTTTCGCTAGAAGTGCCTCTCCACATTTAATGAGTAAACACGGTTTACTCTTTAACGGGTAAATGCGGTTTCTGTCAATGGATGGGTATTTTTTACCCTTTGTGGAGGTGTCGAATGTTTCACAAATGGGTAAAAAATACCCTTTTTGACAACCATATTTTGCTGAGCGTTTCAATATAATGCATACAAGGTAATTTTATCATGTAAAATAATATTAAACAATAATTGGGTCCTAAAACTTTAAATGAATTCTTGTTTTAATTTAATAATATGAAAGAGCATGTTCTTTCAGCCACTTTAGCAATTTTTCCAGCTCAAATAACTGCTATAACATCTTTAAACTTTAATTTTAAAAATAGTTCCAAATATGAACCTTGACACTTTTGACCATGTTTGACGTTCACTTTGTCGACCAAAATGCCACAGGGGTTTTAGTTTCACCACTGAGATTGTTCCTATCTGACATTTCAGAAGGAATACGGAAAACAAAATATACCCAAAATTTGAGTTTAAACCAAGGGGTATGACAAAATCTCAAAAATCGTTTTTTGGGCTTAAACAAACGATAATCATTTGAAAATTGCGTAAACATGTGTTTCTGGTCTAAACTCAAGCGTTTGGTACCAAAATTGAGACAGGGCTTTAGGACCCTATTTATTCAGTTTTTATTAATCTCTACATTTGATTACATATTTAAGTGTTGACATTCAAAGGCACAGGTCTGTGAATGTTGCTTCCAGCTTCTTTACAAGTTCGTCCTTTTTTTTCGGTCGGAGATCTGGAAAAATGCAAGAAATTCGAAATAATTGCAATACATTTTTGATATTTCTATATGATTATGATATTCGCTAACAGTATTATACTTACATGCGCGTACTTGGCGTCCTAGAAGATGATAATATCACAGACAAACAGACGTCACACTCTCATCATTGTCCATCGACCACCTTTTTAACGGTCGATTCAAAAATATGGTAGGTGGCCAATCCACTACCCGCAGCGCTCACATCGTTTTTGTTCGCGTTTGACGTTTACACACTACCGCCATCTGTTGGTCCGTCGGCCAAACACACTAATTTTAGCATTGGGCGTACATGTCCTCGTGACTATGATTTTGATCGAGATTTGTTCTAAGTGTTACGTCTGTTTGTCTGTGATAATATTATATTCAACGGCTCGACGTGACTATTCCGCCAACTGAAGGTGGTCGCGCAGGATTCCAACTAATTTTTCACCCTTTAATGAGTAAAATTTTACCCGTTTTTACACTGTATACGAGTTAGAAGAATGAGTATTTTTTTACCCTTTTCATGATTGTGAAATTCCCCCATTTTATGACAGATATGATTACTAGTGATCCTTTATAGAGAGACACAGACAAACAGACGTAACACTGAAGAAATTTCCATCGACCACTCATTTAACGATCATTTCAAATTCGCTATGTTACAAACCTCACAACCAGAGGCGTGCACATCGTATTTCTTCGCGTTTGACGTTTCACACTACCGCCATCTGCCAGTCTTGTTGCACGAAACACCTTTTCGTGCAACATGCTCACCAGATGATGATGGTGTAAACTGGGCGATGGATTTTGAAGAAATTTGTTCTAAGTGTTACGTCTGTTTGTCTGTGAGAGAGATAAGCGAAAGTAAAATGGAATGATTTGGCAACAGACCAGCAGTGCTGATTTTGCTCGGCGTCGAGAATAATATTGTAACACGGACATGACTTCCTCATTGCTATAAAGTGTATTTTGTTTCGTTATAGATCTTTGAGCTATTGTGCATCCTGATAAAATTCAGAAAAAGAACTTCGCTCAATTTCCTCTTCTTTATCAACGAACTTAAGGTAACACACGATAGACTCATCGTGGCATCCATGAAAAATCTATGTTCAAACTATCGTTGAAAAGAAAATATTTCTGTTTTATATCATATCGGTCATTCGGTGATCTATCGGATCATATGCTTGCTGATAACAGGCATGTTGATATACTTTCAGTTCATCTCTGTCCGGTAGAACCGATATCACATCCCCAAAACTACAAAATTGATCATCGTTTATGGATAGCAAACAGTTGCACCTTAAGCACCGCCAACACATTTTCAATCGGAAGGATTTTGGCGCGCTCGAACTGACAAATCCTCCGTTGTGGTGAAACTTCTTCCTTCGACGTGATATTGGACTGTTTTCAAAAACAGTCGAGATAAAAGCCGAGCCGGCAGAGCAATGACAGTTAGTTCGTTCAAAACTTCGCTTCGGAAGTCCAACCGGCGAACTCCAGATTGGTGCTGCGAAGTCAATACATATCAAAACTAATAAACAGCCGAAAAAATCAAAAACTAAAAATCGCATTGACAAAAATTGGGTCCTAAAATGTTTAATGAATTCTCGTTTTTATTCAATAATACGAAAGAGCATGTTCTTGCAACTACTTTAGCAAGTTTTCCCGCTCAAATAACGGCTATATCATTTTTTAACTTCAATTTTAAAAATGGTTCTAAATATCAACCCTGACACTTGTGATCTTGTTTGACATTCACTTTTTCGACAAAAATGCCACAGGGCATATAGTTTGAACACTGGGGTTGTTCATATCTGACATTTCGGAAGGGACACGGAAAACAAAATATATCCAAAATTCGAGTTTAAACCAAGGGGTGTGACAAAATCTCAAAAATCATAAAAAAAATGTTTTTTGTACTTAAACCAATGAAAATCATTTAAAATTTTAGTAAACATGTGTTTCTGCCCTAAACTTAAGCGTTTGATAATAAAATTGAGACAGGGCTTTAGGACCCCATTCAAACAAGTAAAACATTTCATTTTTTGCTTCATGCAAAATTACTTTTACCGAAATAATTTCAAGCGGATTACATTACTCCTCAAGAAAAGTTCAAAACAAACATAACGCATGTTCGTTTGGCTCACACTTTGACAGCTCTCGCTGCTCGATTGGCTCACACTTTGACAGAAATGTCAGCTTCCGCGAATCTCTCTTATAAAGGATTTCTAATGATTACTAGTGATTCTTTATAGAGAGATAAGCGGAAGTAAAATGGAATGATTTGGCAACAGACCAGCAGTGCTGATTTTGCTCGGCGTCGAGAATAATATTGTAATACGGACATGACTTCCTCATTGCTATAAAGTGTATTTTGTTTCGTTATAGATCTTTGAGCTACATATCAAAACTAATAAACAACCAAAAAAATCAAAAACTAAAAATCGCACTGACAAAAATTCAAAAAAGTAAAACATTTCATTTTTTTTGCTTCATGCAAAATTACTTTTACCGAAATAATTTCAAGCGGATTACATTAGTCCTCAATAAAAGTTCAAAACAAACATAACGCATGTTCGTTTGGCTCACACTTTGACTCTTATAAAGGATTTCTAATGATTACTATTCGATAATGGGTATTTTTTTACCCATTAAAAGGTATTCGCAAACCACCGTGTGCACGGTGGTTTGTGAATACCCTTCAATGGGTAAAAATTCACCCATTTCCGCTAGAAGTGCCTGTCCACATTTAAAGAGTAAACACTGTTTACTCTTTAAAGAGTAAAAGCGGTTTCTGCCAATGAATGGGTATTTTTTCACCCGTTATGTAAATCTCGCTCGCGGCAAAAAAAAGGGTAAAAATTTACCCATTTTTTGAATGATTTTTATCGATAATTATAACCTCGAAACAAATCATAACTTTGGAATGAAAGTTACTAATGAAAAATGTACATATTCAGGCATTTATTGCTTTATTGACTTCCGCCACCGCACCCGCACATTTTTCTAAGGGTGTATTCACAAATTTTAAAACGTCAAAATAGACCATTTTCGTGCGTACACCCCGCGCATATCGACGCCTTGGTGTGGAGTGATGCTAAAACGATACATAAAGCGTTCGTATTGCGATAATCGTTCCATCTTTCATAAGGCAATATGTATGGAATTTGATAGTCCAGTTCGCTGCGTGTATGATCCGTAACATCACGAGGACATCCACCTACCTCCTTTATCGTTATGAAATTTGTGAATGGGCCCTAATCGCATTACGCGTTCAAGTAGAAATGTAAATTCAAAGGGGGCTCTTTGTTGGAATTTTCTTGACCCATTCAGTGAAGGAATTTTGTTACTTTTCTTGAGCGAAACAGCATACTTAGGGCTCATTCATTTATTTCATAAAGCTAAGTATGCTGTTTCGCTCAAGAAAAGTAAAGAAATTCCTTGACTGAATGGGTCAAGAAATTTCCTACAGAGAGCCCCCTTTGAAGTGACATTTCTTCTCAACTGCGAACTGCGATCAGAAAAATGTGATTTTCTTGACCATTTCTTGGAAGAAATTTTCCACGCATCGAGATAGGCGATTCCTTTTCTTGTCAGTAGCAAACCAGCCTTAACGCTGAAATTGGCCTTTTTGGACACCCACCCACTCCCTTGTAATGCTTTTTGTATGAATATTATTCAATTTTTGTATGTGCTGTAACATCGTAGGGACACCCACCCACCCCCTCTAGCGTTATGAAATTTGTGAATGGGCCCTTATTGAGCTCTCGCCGAGCGGTGTTACGAACACGTGCGCAAATTTGCTGGTTGAAAATACTGCCATTTGATTTTGCTGGGAACAGCTGATCTTTGTTTATATTTTCAACCAGCAATCTTTAAGTAGTGTTGGTGACATGTGACGTGTATGTACACGAGCGCAGAAACCACTATTGTAAGTTCGGTCAATCGTTAGAAAATGCTTTTCGCCGAAGTTGGATTTTTTTCGGAATCCGTGCAAGGTACCCTACTTCGGAAGTAAAAGGCGCATTCGAGAGCATCCAGATGCGAATCGAATGCATCACTTCCGGAATTAGGTACCTCCGATGATCGGCGATAGGTTGTGAGAAAAATTGAACTTCAGCGAGGAACCATTGCCGACAATAGCTTAAAAAAGAAACATTGTAATTGAGCGCACGTTTTAGGCGCATACCACGCATAAATACCTTGGGTCATCCCAATGGGTTGACCCGCAAAGTTTGAATCATTCTCATTGTGTTTTTCGCATTTTAGCAACACGTCGCGTAACGCACCGCATCTGTCACTGTCACCTGCCGTGCACGCATCCGAATCAGAAGCCCAAAAGAGAAGTCGAAAAATTTCACTCATCGTGTGTTGGTTGCGTTTCGCGATTTTCTGTTCTTGCGATTCATGTGAGGTTCTGGTGCCTGGATTTCGCAAGAAAAAGTTTATCATCGCGCACATAAGCAGCAGCAGTAGGAGTAGCTAAGTGGAAATCGATTTACTCGTCGGGCTTTCGGACGGAACCAGGTTCTCGGGCAGGAGTAGAAGAAGCGTGCCGTTTCAAAAAGTCGGAATCATGTCCGGAGCAAACATCACCCGAAACGAAGTGGTGCAGTTTGTGCTGCGTATTTCGTTGGTATCGATTGTAACGTACTATTCGGCCAAATGGCTCATGAAGAACCTGGACCCGACCAACAAGAGCAAGAAGAAGGCCATCGAAAAGGCGGAGGACATTCTGAGAAGGTAAGTCAAGAGAGTTCCGTGGGTCGAAAGTCCAAAAGTCACGTCTGGGCATCGGGAACTATTTTCGGAATTCAATGCTGGCCTCTTTCAGAGGCGCCTCGCGAATGCAGTTTCTTGTTTTCTTTTCTGTTATATAATGTTGATAGATGGGCGCATTTGGAATTTATTAGTTTTGACATTTGCAACATGGATAATCCTTGAAGAAAGTGGTTAAATTCTTAAATTTTGATGTTAAAGTAAAAACACGATCAAGTAAAAAGACACTTGTGCAGGGCTGGTAGCAGATATCTTTTTAACAGGGTGTTTACTACCTGGAAAAACCTGGAAAACCTGGAATTATCAGGGAATTTTATTCAACCTGGAAAAACCTGGAATTCTCAGGGAATTTCGGCTCCACTCAGGGAAATTATTTTGAAACAGTAATAGATGGTATAATATGTCGTTTTTGTGACAACAAATCTCCTCAACTAAAAAAAAAGTTCCTCTGCGCCGCTATCAAAACGCTAGTTGACAACGATTTTTAATTAATCAGCATAAAACATGTTTAGACAAGGACACTTAAGATTACCAAATTGGTAAAGGCAAGTACAGCCCCAATTAGGTGTCGTTCATAAGCAGTTGATAAGTTGAAAACATTCGAAAAAAATTTACAGAAATGTTTTTTTCATCTATTATATCAAAATAATAAACTTTGTAAGAAAAGAGCAAAAATTACAACAGACACGAAAAATAGTACATTTTTCAAGTAAGCAAATTTTCTTTAAGATACTTGATCACTATTTTAATGCAAGTCTCTAATTTTGGTTATGGTCTCTAAAGTCTAGTTTAATGAAAATTATCTCTAAATTACCTTTTTGAATCTGCTTGCAGTAAATTTTGATGCAAAATTATACTATAACTATTAGGCTTTTAGGTGACTACTCCACCTTATTAGGCGACTGTTCCACAAGTTCTTAATGATATTTCTTAGATCTCGCGAGGAATGCTTCAGTCATTCTAGTAATTTCTTCTGGAATACTTTCAGAAATGTCTCTCCAGATACTACCAGCGATTTCAATGGATGGTTAGAGGCATTTCTTCAGAATTTGGTCCAAAAATCCTAAAGCATTCCAACGCTTCCTCAAAAGTTTATTCTAGAGTTTTTGGAAAAAAATGTTTCGACATTTTTCTACAAAATCCTATAATAATCCCTAAGCCAATTTTTTCATTTATTCCAGGCATTTTCATAAAGTTTTTTTCAAATATTCATCCACTGTTACTCTCAGGAATTGCTCCAAAAGCTCATCAGGCTTTATTCGATGGAATTCTCGAAGAATTCCTCGATAAATTTGACATAGGATTCCTCATTAAGTTGCTCCAGAAACTTATCTTGGAATGTCTTCAACATATCATCAAAATATTGTTGCTGCGGTTCAAACACTTCTCTAATATTTTTTCAAATAAAATATCCATGGATTATTCAAAATTCAGGGATTCGGTCGGAATTGCTCCAAATAATTTCTTCAAAACGTCTTGTAGGACATTATCTGAAGAATCTAATTTATGTTTCAAAAATTTTAGAAAAAAAAATCAATAATTTCCAGAAATCTTGGATCTCATTTTAAGAAATCTTGGATCTCATTTTAAGGGTCACTATTTTAATGCAAGTCTAAAAAGTATCTGTAAGCTGCTTTTTTAACCAAAATGCTCTCTAGAGTCACCTTTCCCACTCTTTATACTGGTACAAAATTCAAGACGATCCAGAGAAACTTTCAGGTACTCTAACGCGATTATTCTATAGATTCTCTTGGAAGTTTTTAAAATTACCTAAAGTAATAAGACAGTACTTCTCAGTGCAGTGCTGTACAAAAACAATACTTTTCAGTGCTAAAAATACGGTACTTTTCAGATCGTTGAGGCTCGTACCAGGCAGATGAACGGCAACGTTTTTATTTATTATTACCTACTGGAACATATATGAAACATATATTGACTCTAATTGATGTTAACATTCTTTACAAACAAAATTTGATATTGTCAATTCTCATGAAACTTTTAAAATTCCATTGTTGAAGCCAGGAGCATTGCAATTCCAAAGTGTGAAGTAAAATTTGAATTCGTGATTATATACGATGATCTCAAACTCTTATTCTGTCTTAAGAACGTGAAAAGAAGGCAATTCCAATGCACTCGCGATCGTGCTGTGAAAATTATATGGCAGGATCGCAGAAAGAAATCTCACGCAACGTTACAAAAGGACCTATCTTACATTGAGAGGCTCTCTTTGTTTACTTTCACTTTAATCTATAATTGAGTCACATCAACCTCTTCTTTTGATTTTTTGTTTGAAACGCTAGTCAATGAAATTGCCTTTCGATCTATAGGGAAAAACTTCCCAAAAGCTTTAGTATTTCACTGTTATAATCGAAAGAGAACGAGAGAGGAGAGAATCTCTCATTTGTAGATAGGTCCTTTAGTAATGTTCAGACAGAAATTCAAAAACGATTTTCACAATTAAGAAACAAAAAAAAAAATGAAAATAAAACTTCTCAATTGAACCCTGGCTCTGAGCCCTTTTGGAAATTATCTAAAATTTTGATAAAACCTCAGAAGCCAATATCGGCATTGCAGGAGGAAAACAAATTACTACTAACTAATTGCGAAAAAGCTCAAAAACTTGCTATGCAGTTTGAAAGCGCGCAATATTTTAATTCAGGACTTACTAGTCCAACTGAAAATCAAGTTAGTCAGGACTTCGAAAATATTCTTAATCAAGAGAACGTTTTCGGAAATTCCTGGGAGACTGATTTGGAAGAAGTGAGAACTATTATTAAAACAATCAAAAATATGAAAGCTCCGATGGGGCGTAGATGGAATTTTCTTCATCCTCATCAAGAAACTTCCAGAAAGTAGCTTATCATTCTTAGTTGACATATTTTCAGCGAATATGCTCAATTGAAGACTGCCGTTATCTCCAGGACCAGATAAACGTCTTCGCTGGATGGTGTGTTCTCAACCGACTAGTCGTCAATCCAGCAAAGTGCTCCGTAATCACTTTTTCACGGAAGAAACAGCCGATAATCTTCGAGTATAGCATTTTCGATACGCCAATCGAACGAGTGCAGTGCGTTAAGGATTTGGGTATTCTGTTGGATTCGCAACTGACATTCTCCCATCATATCGCTTATATTGTCGATAAAGCATAAAGAACGTTTAGCTTCGTCTTCAGAACTGCAAAGAACTTTACCAACATCTATTGCCTGAAAGCGTTATACTGTTCCCTCGTTCGAGTAACATTGGAATATGGGTCTGCGGTCTGGAGTCCGAACCACAACAACGGATGCGAGCGGATCGAATCAGTTCAACGAGATTTCTTCGTTTTGCACTTCGGAGGCTACCTTGGAGAGATCCTTTACGCCTTCCGAGTTACGAGAGCCGCTGCCAACTGATCGACTTGCAACCTTTGCGAATTCGAAGAGACGTTTGTAGAGCTTTAACCGTCGTCGATACTCTAAATGGAAGAATCGATTGCGAAGCTATCCTGCAACAAATGCATCTCAACGTGCAACCTCGTACACTGCGGAATAGTTCGATGATGAGGCTTCCATTTCGTCGCACCAATTATGGATTGAGCAATGCTGTTCATGGTCTGCAACGTGTTTTCAATTGTGTGGCGTCGATCTTCGATTTCCACCTGACACAAAATATGCTTCGCCGTAAATTTTCTAGTTTTTTCGCTGGCCGGAGGAACTGAAGACATATTTTAAGTTTGAAATGTTTTACGATCTTGACTTTTTTATATTCAATGTTTTGTCACGTTTGTTTTGTTATATACTATGTATTTTTTTTTTATTTTTAATATCAATTGGACTATACATAGTCTGTTGATGTAAACCTAAATAAATAAAATATTCGCATAGCAGTCAAATGTTTTCAGTTGGCATATTTTCCTGACAAATGGAAAAATGCTAAGGTTGTACCAATTTTAAAATCAGACAAAAATCCTGCAGAAGCTTCTAGCTATCGTACAGTTTGTTTTCCTCCGTCAGTAAACTTTTGGAAAAGGTCATTTTGAACAGAATGATGGTCCACATCAACGAAAATTCAATTTTTGCCAATATACAGTTTGGATTCCGCCATGGACATTCGACCATTCATCAACTTTTACGTGTAACAAATTTGATCCGTTCCAACAAATCTGCAGGCTATTCTACTGGTCTAGATAGAGAAAAAGCATTCGACAGTGTTTGGCATAAAGGCTTGATCGTAAAATTAAAAAAACTTCAATTTTCCTACATACATTGTTAGAATAATTCAAAGATATCTGTCATATCGTACACTTCAGGTAAATTATCAGAACTCCAGCTCTGAAAGACTTCCTGTAAGACCTAGTGTTCCTCAAGGCAGCATTTTGGGACCAATATTATACAATATTTTCACATCTGACTTACCTGAATTACCTCAGGGATGTCAAAAATCCTTGTTTGCCGAGGCCTTTCCACCAAAGGACAAAGTCTGCGTGTCATCTGTAGTCGATTGCAAAAATGTTTAGATATATTTTCTTCATACTTGCAAAAATGGAAGATTTCTCCTAATGCTTCCAAAACTCAACTAATAATATTCCCACATATACCAAAAGCTCTTTATTTGAAACATTCAAGTAGACATGTTGTCACGATGAGAGGGATTCCAATAAATTGGTCAGATGAAGTTAAGTACCATCAGTGCACAAGTATCCGCTCATGCCCCTATTTCCGCTCACTAGTGTAAAAATTGACTTTTCGTGTCAAAAATCATCATTTTTCGCACGGATATATTCTAGCAATATTAAAAACTTTCAAATGAAGTCGTCTTACATTATTTTCATTTGATAAAATAATTTTTTATATTGAATCTGTTTACCGTGAGCGGAAATAGGAACACTTAGTTGCAGTAACAAATGCAATTAAATATTTTTTTATGAAGGTTTTTCAAATTCTTTTTATTTTGCTGTCGATTACATATGCTTGGAGCTACATTGTGACATGAAAATAGTATTGATCGACACAATAGTTATTTTATAATAAACATTTAAACACATAACTTCCCTTAAATGAGCGGAATCTGGTGCACTGATGGTATCTAGGGCTCATGCTAGATAAGAATTTAACTTTCAAAAATCACATTGAGAGCATTCAAACCAAATGTAACAAATATGTGAAATGTTATATCCCCTTATTAACCTTCCAGTCGCGGCGCGGTTGGCCACCGTCAAAACCACCACGCTGCTATTGTGAACGAAAAGCGAGCTTTTTTTCACTAGTGTTGTACAATATACATACAACAGCGCGACGACTGAAATGTTAATAGAAAATCAAAACTTTGTCTTAAGAACAAGCTTTTGATATTCAGACAAATTTTCAGGCCAGCCATGTTGTATACTGTACCAATAAGGACTAACTGTTGTAATACCTACCAGGAGGAAAGCTCTGCAGAGGATTCAAAATAAAATTTTGAAAATGTATCTGAAGCTCACTCTTTGGTATAGTACTAATGAGTTACTAATGAATGAAAATCTTTGAATACTATAGAAATTCATGATGGAATCTCTGGAGTATTTTCTGTGGTTATCAATTCTCTCCCTTTTATCTCCTGTTTGCTGTTTAGATAAATTATGTTTGTTGAATGGTCTCTTTTGAGTTCCTGTTTGGTTTCTGTACGTTTTCTTTTTTCAAGTTTCTATTGCTAAGGCACTCACTCGCTATCAACCCTGCTTATAGATTTACGAACCGGTGTACACCCGATTCTGTTTTTGCACGGATTTTTTTTACACGGCCGTGCAAAAAAAGTTTCCATACAAAATTTTTTGCCAAAACCTTATTTTTACATGAAACGTCGAGAAATGGTGTTACTTTTTTTACACGGTTTTTGAAATTTTGAACTGAAAACTTGTTTTGCACGGTACGTATCCCCCGTGCAAAAACAGAATCGGGTGTATGTCAGTGGACTTCAATCTCGTGAATGATTCGTTAATCAGTTGCATTTATTTTTGGTTTCATTCATCTCTCCTTCTAGACTTGGCCCGAACATCAAAAAGAGCGCCCTGACTAATCTGAATGACTACGAGCTGGTGATTGCTTCGCATCTGGTGGTTCCGGAAAACATCACTGTCAGCTGGGACAGCATTGCCGGGCTGGACCATGTCTGCCAGGAAATCAAGGAAAGTCTGGTCTTCCCGGTGTGCCATCGAGACATGTTCTCAGCGTCGTCGCTGTACCAAGCGCCAAAAGGGGTTCTGCTATACGGGCCTCCAGGTATGTAAACTACTTATTGAACTAAATAAGTACATGGGTGTAGCCAGAAGGGACAGAGGATGAGGGGCATCTATCAAAATTTCTGGTTTCCGCCAAAGATTTCCCTAATCATTTGCGGGAATGAACCACAGCTCTTGTAGAGTGTACTCCGTTTGCCTTCACAAATACTCTGGTATTCCATTCAATCGTCCTGCTTCGAATAACTGAGATCAATTTCTTAGCCTTCTGAGCTTCAAAAGAACCCTCCTGAGGGTCGCGTCCTACATAGTTTGGGAAACCTTAAATTATTCTAAGA
Organism: Aedes aegypti; assembly: GCF_002204515.2. NCBI lineage: Eukaryota > Metazoa > Arthropoda > Insecta > Diptera > Culicidae > Aedes > Aedes aegypti. The sequence continues at coordinate 296,948,384 of NC_035108.1, forward strand.
ATTCAGGGTGTCTACTACCTGGAAAAACCTGTAATTCTCAGGGAATTTTGGCTACACTCAGGGCAATTATTTTGAAGCAATAGTGCATGGTAGAATAGTCGTTTTTGTGAAACAATATCTTTTCAATCAAAAAATTTTCGTTTGCGCCGCTATCAAAACGCAAGTTGAAATGTGTAGTGCTTTTAATGATTTTTACTTATTCAGTGTAAACATGGTTAAACAAGGAAGCAAAACTTAAAATAGCCAGTTTGGTAAAGGAAAGTACAGTTCTAGTTGGGTGTCATTCATGAGCATATAAAAAATAGTTAAAAACATTCCAATTAAAAAAAATCGTTTGTTATACAAAAATAATAAACTTTGTAGGAAAAACAGAGAAAAAAAAATCAAAAAGTACAAAAAAAAAGTATATTTTGAAGGTTAGTAGATTTTTATTATAGTCAATTATGCTTTTCGGCTACGCAGTCTTAATTTTTACAACGGTTTTATTATAGTTTTAGTCACTATTTTAATGCAAGTTTCTATTTTTGGTTAAGGTCTCTAAATTCTCTATTTTAATGAAAATAGTCGTCAAACTCACATTTTTGATCTGCATGCAGTCAATCCTTGTGCAAAATTCTAAAGACTCCAGAGAAACCTACAAAGACTATCACCCGATTATTCCACAAGTTCCTAATGATATTTTTCTCAGATTCCGGCATGAAGCCATTTGCCATAAGGTCATTTGGCATAACGCCGTTAGGCACTTTCAGATCATTTGATAATCATTCTTTGTTTTAGTGGAGCTATAACAAAATTACCATTATTATTGAGCTCTCTACACGTTTAAAACAAACAAATATTTTTTTATTGACTTTTTTATTTAAGTATTTCAAAGCCAAATTTGTAGTCATCTAATATGAAAAATTCATCTTTATGTCTTTTGAAGAATTTCTTGAACCTAGAATTGTTTTCCAGAACCTGGAAAATCCTGGAAAAATCAGGGAGTTTTATTTCTGTAAATGAGTAGACACCCTGAAGAAGCATCTAAATAATAACCACTTCTGTGTGTTGTGAAATTAAAAAAATGTGTAGCAGAAATCAGCGCAAAATTAAAGGATTTATTCATAGACTTTTCTAGGAGATTTTCCATGAATTCTTTCTCAACCTTTTTCTAAGATTTTTTTAAAGAATTGCTGGAGGAATTTCTCAAAATCCCAGAAAGAACAAGTGAAGGACTCTCATGATAAATTCCTGGAAAAATCCCTGGGAATACTCCTTCCGAAATTCCTGAACGAATCCCTGAAGGCATTATAAATCTCAGGAGGAATTTTCGGAAGAATTTCGCTTAGAATAATTGGGGGAATTTTTGAGGAACCTTTGTACGAATCTCCTAATGAACTACTTGGGTAATCTTTGGAAGAATACCTACAGGCATCTCTGAAAACCTTCCATGAATAATTCCTGGAAAACCCCTGTTATGATAACTAGAGACTCCCATGGAGAATTTATTGATAAATCCCCTAAGGAAATATCGGAAGAATTCTTCGCAGAATCTTAGAACATAATTTTGGAGGAATCACAATAAGAATTCCTCGATAAATGCCGGTAAGACATTCTAGAAGATTCAAGAGGAATGACTGAAATAATTCTTGGTAGTATTTCTCAAATGATCTCTGGGATAGATAACAGAATAATGTCTGGAAGATTTTTTACTGTGATGACAGGAGAAATCCCTGGAAGAATTCTTGATACTCAGGAGGAATTTCTGAAGAAATGTTTGTAGAAATTCATAAATCAATCCCAAGAGAAATAAATCCTGGAGAAATTTCCAGAAGACTTTCTGAAGATATACCAGAGGCAGGGTTGGTAACAGGCATCTCTTGGTCTCTTTTTTAATGGAAGTCTCGAAAAAGTCTCTTTTTAATGGAAGGTCACTACAGTCTCTATTTTTTACACAAAATCGTCTTTGAAGTCATTATTTTAATTTTCTTCTTGCAGTGCTTCCAGGTACATAATTCTAGAGGATCCAGAAAATCTTCAGAGACTCTTACGCGATTATTCTCCAGGAATTCCTCGAGGGAAAGCTTCTGGAATTCTTCAGAGATTTTGTCTGGAATACTTTTAGGCATTGCTGTTAAATGTCAAAATTTTTGCGAAATATCGCATAAGCAAATTTTGGTAACCGATAGAAATTCTGAAATGATCACCGGGGAAAACATTTTCTGATTACTTTTTCCAGAAGGAACGATGATATTAGCAATATTTAAATGTCAAAGTCTCGTGATATTCATAATATTTACCAGGAGCACCTCCAGGCATACCTACAAAAAAATCCTGTAGAGATTTGTCACAAACTGTCCTAGGAATTTGTCAATAAATTTCTTCAGAGATTTTTAAAGGAATCATAAAAGGAATTTATCCAAATTCTAGAATCATCGCAACTACCTGCATTAATTTCCATAGGAGTTACTCAGATGCTATTTGAAAATTTTCTTTTTACTGGTGTATTTTTGTACGAATCTCTGGAGAAACTCCTAGAGGGATCCTTGAAGAAATTCTAGGTACAATTCATTGATAAAGCTTAGTCTTGGAATTTCTAGGGACACTCCTAATCAAGTTCCTGGAGGTATCTCTTGTGGAATTGTTAAAGTATTCTCTTGTTGAATTCCTGGAAAAATCCAAAGTGGAATCCCTGGTGGAATGTTAGGTGGAATACCTAAAAATCTTCTTGAAATCCCTGGTTTGGTGTACAAACAAAAGCTTGGATAAACTATCCATTAACGCATAATTGTCCCATGCTAACTGGTCTAGCAAAAATGAGTCTTGAATGAATATCACCTCTAGTTGTGTTACGTTTCATACGAACATTTAGACATACGAACATTGCCATACAAAGGATGTCCAGTATAATCGTTTCCATGCAAAATATGTAATATTATGTTTATTATCGTTCCCGAATATTCCTCAACCTCCCTGATAGAGAATCTGGCTATGCCCATGAATAAGTAATATGTACATTTTATTAAATACGGCATATATTTCATTTATCTCGTAGGATGTGGCAAGACCCTAATTGCAAAGGCAACCGCCAAGGAAGCTGGTATGCGTTTCATCAATCTGGATGTGGCCATGCTGACCGACAAGTGGTACGGCGAGTCGCAAAAGTTGGCATCGGCCGTGTTCTCGTTGGCCGTCAAAATCCAACCGTGTATAATATTTATCGACGAAATTGATTCGTTCCTCCGGGCGCGCAATTCTTCCGATCACGAGGCAACGGCTATGATGAAGACGCAGTTCATGATGCTCTGGGATGGACTGAACACGGAATCGGATTCAACCGTTATCGTAATGGGAGCAACCAATCGGCCCCAGGATCTGGACAAGGCCATTCTGCGTCGTATGCCAGCTCAGTTCCACATTGGACTGCCCAGCGAAGATCAGCGATTGAAGATTCTGCAACTCATTCTGCGCCAAGAAAAACTTGCCAAGGATGTAGAATTTGGCCAACTGGCACGAATGACCAACGGATACTCTGGATCGGATCTGAGGGAGATGTGCCGCAATGCTTCCGTCTATAGAATCCGAAAGGTAATGCGTGAAAAGAATAAGGAAATGGCCGCAGCAGCAGCCGCGGCCGTGGCAGCTGCAGCAGCTGAATCCAGCAAGACAAATGGCATGACGAATGGCAGTTGTTCCACAACGGCTGCGGTTCCGTCCTCCTCCGGATCTCCAATGCTGGACGAAGCTCCAGCCATCACGATGGATGACCTAATCGAATCATTGCGAAATATGAAACACTCCAAGTACAACTCGGGGCACTTGAACGATTCACGCATAGATTTAGACTAAGCGCGCTTTTATCCATAGCATTCAATAAACTGAGAATCAAATAGAAACGCTTACATGCAGGAGTGTTGAACATTGTTCCAAACCCACGTTATGTTACAACCCTGTACGAATTTGATTGTATGTGTGTATAGTTATATTTCCATCTCAAGTCAGATTATGTTTGCACAATTTTAGCGCTGATTAGTAGATGCAATCGTACGTGTGTATTTAAATACCCAGTGGAATCAACTAATCGAATTATATATTATGGAAATACAAATAGCTTTCATTAGCACATACGCCTAGAAATCCTCCAATACGAGAAAGCTGAAATGAGACGATCGGTTTGATTGTCTAAAAGGTGATGGATTACCGTTCGAAAGGATTTGAATTTAATGGCATCGTGTACAATCATTTCTCACAGAAACGTTTCTATGGTGAGTTTAAATTATAAAAAAAATCTTTTAATTTAATATAACTAGGATTAGGTTTTCCTGTAGATACTGAGAAAGAAACTGAATAAATAGTAGCTATGATAGAAGCGTTGACGAAACATTTGTATTTTTATTTGTTTTAGTTAGGTATTAGTGAAGTTTAATGCATGTTTTACGCTCGAAAACAACGGAGGTCTTCTGGTCTGTCTCTTTTAACAACTTTAAAAACATCCCCTTCAAACACTACTTCTGCACCAACACCACTAGGCTTAGCTCTATATCTACCTAATTCGCTGTCTTTCTCTTCAGAGGCATGAAGGCCTCCTCAACTGACCTGCGATCGATTACAACAAGGTCGATATCGTCCGCAAAGCAATGTCCGTATTACGACACAAACGAGGTTGACACTTCTGCATTCTGAACACTTGATTCGAACCATCCAGCGTTGCGCGTATCAGCCTGATTATTTTCGCCAGATAGCCATGTTCAGACATTATCTGACACAGCTCATTGCTTTTCAATGAATCGTACGCTGTCAGATGGATAATCTGCAAGTTATACTCCCGGAAGTTATCTAAGATCATTCGCAAGGTGAACATCTGGTCCGTTATCGACCTACTCACGAAAACCTGCTTGGTATTCGTTGACGGACTCCTCGAGCTGCTTGAGTCTGAGCTTTTAGGAAATGTTATTTTGAACAACTTTGTCAGACACTTTTGATCTAACTCTTCATTAGAGCTTAATAAATTGATTTTGCAAAGAAAGCTCTCAGTTAATAACTGTGGAAGTGCTCATAAGAACACCAATCTGAGCAGCAGGCTTTGTCCCAGTTGGGACGTAACGCCAGAAAGAAAAAGAAATTGATTTTGGAAGTTTTAACTTAGGGTGGACCCGAAAAATCATTTATTTTGGTCTAACTTTTTTATTTTCAGTTTTACGTGAATTTGATCTTCAGAATAGTTGCAGACGAAGTAGGTACTTGGCCGGCTGGATTAAGCTTTAGAGAATTTCATGATTATGTTTGGGAACCACTGTGATTGACTGTATAAGCTAAAATGCGATGTACAGGGTGTCCGCAAATTATCCGAACAGCAAAATATTGGAAAAATGATCTCGCATTGAAAAAAATGAAAAATCAATGTCCATGTACCTTTTATAATACACCTATATGTTAACACAAAATACAACTTCAAATAATTTCTAAATGATTGCTTGTTACTGAGATAGGCAAATTTAAATTTTTCGGAGACATTATTCCTGAAGGCCGCTAGTCATACTGGAGATGTGCTATTCCTAAAATCTAAAAGAGATGAATCCAAATGTCCTTTTATTATTTGAAGTTACCTGCAGTTTAGTGGCTTCAAGTTAGACTGGAAATAGAAAATTATACGGTTCAAATCCAGTGAGTTCTATGGACATTTATCTTCCGTCATAAAACTCGAAAAACAGCTCCTTTTAAGACACCTCAATACATTTAACTTGGTTTTGCAAATATTTGAAATCGAAAATATGTCAAACTTACTTCTTAAGAATATAGTAAGCCAATACTTAAAACCATGCAAGAATATTTTATTTATTATGCTTGATTGTATATAGCCATGTCTTCAAAGTTTGTACGGATAATTTGCGGTCACCCTGTATGTGTTCTCTAGCGAAGATATAGTTAGTTATGTTTTTAGAATGTTTGTCGTCTCACTGTTTTGCCGATTGAGTTCTGTGAAATGTAGTTTAATCGTTCAATTAGACCATAGAAGTCCGTTGAACCAGTAAGTAAATAAATACTAACTAAGGATTTAAGCATGGTGTCAGCCTGAAAGTATGTGAGGATACCTAAAATATATCTCCAAACCACACTTCATCTTCTAAGTTCGTACCAAGTTACTCATTTGGTTTAAAATCAATCAATTCCTTTAGAATTTGAAAATTATTTTGGAAATTGCCTACATTTACGCGTTTTCCGCGTAACTGTTGAAATTTAATTAATGATTATTTCCATAAATATTGATTGTTAAGAATTCAGCAAGTATATTCGGATTCAGGGGGCCCAAATTAAGTATTATTCTCACAGTTGAAAACCGGAATTTTCGACACGCGAAAAACGGATTTTCTCCAAATCTATGCGTCTGAGCTACGTCGGACAAGGTGCGCTGTGTAGTACACCAGATCCGCTGTCCAGCACACTATGCTCGACGTTAGGTTCGACGTATAGATTTAGAGAAAAATCGGTTTTCGCGTGTCGATGGTTCTGGATTTCAACTGGAGACGCGATATGTAAAGTTTATTTTATATCTATCAGGTATCAGAAGGCCGGCTTCAAAGGCACGTTCCCCACCAGTTGGGAGATTTGTGCCATCGCCATATTTGAGCCTATTTCATCATCTACCCGATGGGAGAGGAAAGGGAAGGGAAAGATGGGAGGAAATAGGAGTGGGGTCCCTTGAAGAGGGAAGATCGCATAAGCGAAATGAGAGCATGTAGCTCCATACCACAATGGGTTCGAACAGCGCCCTAAAAAGGGCACTGCAAAACGCATGAGCGTAAAGAGAGCCTATAGCTCATTACCACAGCGGGTTAAGAATAACAGAATGTCCTGAAGATTCAGGCTTCTGAATTCAGTTTCACTTAATAAGTGTTTACCAAGTAATTGGAATCGCATTTGTGCAAAAACTGGACAGTTACATATCAGGTGATACGAAGTTCCATAATCGGAGTCACAACTATCACACACAAATGAGTCAGCACGCTGAATATTTGCCATGTGATAGTTGAGTCGGCAGTGGCCTGTCAACGCTCTGACCAAGAGACTGCAATTCTGCTTTGACAGATTTGTTGAATACTTCGCCACCCTTGGAGATGGCTCAGTAATGTACAATTTTGTTTGACGACATGACTCCAAACTTTTCCAATATTGCTTGTGCTGAGTTGCCGCCCAAGAGTTTATCTGAAGCTTAAGAAATTGGAATAGCCGACTCAGGGCCAATGAAGTCATGCGATGCTCCATCGCGAGCTAGCTCATCAGCCAATTCATTTCCAGCGATGGAAGAATGACCAGGTACCCATACAAGGTTTACAGAGTTGACTGAATTCAGTTCCTCAATTTGAGTTCGACATGCGATAACAAGCTTCGACATTGAGTTGGCCGAAGCGAGAGCTTTTATAGCAGCCTTACTATCTGAACAGAAGTATATGACTTTACCCATTACGCGCTGTTGAAGTGCTGATTGCACTCCACACATAAGAGCAAAATTTTCGCCTGAAAAACGGTGCAGTTTCTACCAAGTGAGTAAAACTGATTCAGCCTTAGCTCACGAGAATATACTCCTGCACCAGCTTTACCTTCAAGAAGGGAGCCATCAGTGTAACATTAGGGTGGGGCTTATTTCCAAAAATCTTCCATAGTCAGGATTTACAAAGTGGAAAATGATCATCGGTCCCAAAATAACATCCTGTGAAAAAATGAGAATTTTTGGTGAAGGTTTAGAGGTGGCGCAAAGGGCGTAAGTGCAGTTTTACCATTTTAGTGAACTCTGAAAAATTTTGGTATGCTTTTCAGCTTGTTTTGGTGATTTTAAGACCCTTAAGGGCAAAAAATCACCTCAAAATTGCGATATCTTCACTCCTTTAAATGATATTTGACGAAATATATTTTATGCATGCGATTTTTGGCCCTTGAATAGGTTACACTGGCTGATTAATATGAACCCGAGTATGCATATGAATAGCTGGGGAGAATTCCTATGCTTCTTCTTCTTTCTGGCGTAACGTCCCCACTGGGACAGAGCCTGCTTCTCAGCTTAGTGTTCTTATAAGCATTTCCACAGTTATTAACTGAGAGCTTACTATGCCAATGACTATTTTTGCATGCGTATATCGTGTGGCAGGTACGAAGATACTCTATGCCCTGGGAAGTCGAGAAAATTTCCAAACCGAAAAGATCCTCGACCGGTGGGATTCGAACCCACGACCCTCAGCTTGGTCTTGCTGAATAGCTGCGCGTTTACCGCTACGGCTATTTGGGCCCCTCAATTCCTATGCTAGTAGAATGGAACAAAGAGCAAAGAAGAATGAGAGAAAGAATAAAGAACACAGAAGAATGTAAGGTGGGGTGGGTTAAACAGGTGGGAGGGTGACTGAGGAATCTTGAAAACGATGATTATATTTATTGACTTCATTTTTTTCATTTTTTTTTCTCGGGGATGAGATTTGATCCCAGATCTTCAGCGTGAAAGGTGTGTGTTCTAACCATTACACCAGGTCCGACCCCTTGACTTCTGTTTGATATTACCTACTTCAGAAATATTTCGAACAATTTTTCTTCAAGTAGGGGAAGAGCACCAATTTTTTAACCATCTCTAGTTTTCAACCCATGTATACGATTTTATTGGAACTTATTGCAACTTTATTGGACTTTATGGAAAAAATTCAATAACGGCTAAAATGTCCTTAATTCCATGCGAAGTTTCATCATTATTCTTCTGGTAGATATAGATAAATGCACGTCACTTTACTGCTTTAGTTCAATAATCGTTTGGTTATTTTTTTTCTGAATGATAATAGCAATATATCGAAAGGGACCGTTGCAAAATATACATCCTGGAAATTCAGCCTCACGCAGTATCTATTAGATTCATAACTAATTTATATAATTATTTATATATACATAGGACATCCTGTGAAAATTCCTTCATGTAGCTCTGTCCTAAAATATATGTTTCAAAACTGTGACGACCCAATTTTGGTTTTATTTGAGAGGTTTTCAACCTGAAGTGCTTTATCTCTTGCACCCTATAGAAGCTCGTGCACTAATTTGAATTTTGACTACCGATTTTTTTTCCTTCTACTGTTGTTTATACACATCGATTTCAAATACAGATGTAGAACGATGTATTGAACTTCATTTGCATTTTCGTTTGTCCGAAGTTATGTTGAAGGTGTTGTGGCGAAAGTGAAGTATTGGAACCCCAAACGCAATTAATTGCAGAAATGGCATCATAATCCAGAAATTCCTGTGGAAATTCTAACAAAAAGTGTTGTTGCTGGAAAGCAAAAATCTTTTATGGATTTACCTAATAAGGATATATCGTGTGGGATTAAAATCCGAACACCTAAAAAATGAATCAAAACCCTTCCACTTCATATAAAACTCCTTCTATTTGTATGAAGTGTACTGATTTTGAGCCTGTATGGATTTGGGCCCCTCTGTAATTTCTTTCAGATTATAAAAGCAATTGCTGGAGTTATATCAAACGGACATTCTAAAATACTAAATGAGTGTAAAACTTGCATATAATCACATCTCATACATCCAACCGAGATATTTTCACGGCTCCATAGTTGATTCTAATATAATATCATCAGTTACACCCTCCCCCTTGTTTAACCCACCCCACCTTAAATTCTTCTGTGTTCTTTGTTCTTTCTATCATTCTTCTTTGCTCTTTGTTCTATTCCACAAGCATAGGAATCCTCCCCAGCTATTCTTATTCGGGTTCATAGTAATCAGTCATTGTAACCTATTCAAGGGCCAAAAATCGCATGCATAAAATATATTTCGTCAAATATCAGCTAAAGGAGTAGAGATATCGCAATTTTGAGGTGATTTTTTGCCCTTAAGGGTCTTGAAATCACCAAAACAAGCTAAAAAGCATACCAAAATTTTTCAGAGTTCACTAAAATGGGAAAACTGCACATACGCCCTTTGCGCCATCCCTAAACCTTCACCAAAAATTCTCATTTTTTCACAGGATGTTATTTTGGGACCGATGATCATTTTCCACTTTGTAAATCCTGACTACGAAAGATTTTTGGAAATAAGCCCCACCCTAGTGTAACATACTATATTGTTTGATATATTTCTTTCCAAATAGCCAGACGTCCGCTGCTGTGGAAGTTGTAGAGAACGCACCATACATCGCCATCAAGCACATCCTTTGGAGAGGGCCCAATTTTGATTGGATTGTTCTCACGATTCTACCCCATTACCCCGAATGCCATTTCCCCGATTGCCATCACCCCGAATTCCATTACCCCGAATGTACCATTACCCCGAATTCCATCACCCCGAATGCAATTTCCCCGAATTTACAATTATCATGACATGATGACATTTCCCCGTGATATTGGAATTCGGGGTAATGTCATTCGGGGTGATGGGTCGTTCGGGGTTTTGGAATTCGGGGTAATGGCGTTCAGGTTAATGGCATTCGGGGTAATGGGATTCGGGGTAATGGGGTAGAATCATATTTGGCCATGCAAGCTTTTTTGACTCTGAAATCAATGTGAGGTGTCCATGAAAGTTTGGAATCTAGAATGACTCCGACATACTTTACTTGATCTCAGTGCCAAAAAGACGTAAAGGTCGAATTCCATCGCGGTTTCGTCTTTCCGTAAAAAGAACAATAGATGTTTTATTCGCGTCAACCGAAAGGCCATATTGGCGACACCAACTCTCGACTACCCGAAGAGCACTTTGCATCAGGTCGAATAGGGTGCTTATGCACATACCGACTATCAGAGCTAGATAGTCGTCGGCAAATCCATATGTTGGAAAACCGCTATTATTGAGTTGCCTCAATAGCGTATCTGCTACGAGATTCCACAAAAGTGGTGACAAGACTCCCCCTTGGGGGCATCCGCAAACACTCAATTTTCGAATCGCTTCATGGCTGCTTGGGCACGTCAGGAGTTAATCATCAATATTAACCTCCTTTTCCCGAGCAGCCTAGATAGCCGTGTAGTGTCGGTAGCGGTTGTTTCAACTGGCTAAGAATTAACACTACGGATTGCCTGTTCCGGTGGTAAAAGTCCACCTCACAGGTGACCCCTAATTTATGGTGTGATGCGTACCGTGCCTAAGAATGAATGGTTAGGGGGGTCTAAATAAAACCTAACCGCAAACGGAGCCTGTGGGGTACCAGGGCGCCCTCCACAGTATTGAGTCCTTCCTGTGCTACCCGGAGCAATGGTGCAGGTGACCTTGTGTTTCTCCGAGATAATCGGCTGCCCTTCTTCAGTCTCTATCTTGAGGCTTAATAAGGGTGGGATTATGAATATGTTGACATTTAATTTAAATTATCACCTATATGGATTCGCATTATGCGTTTTACACAGTGTATTCTGTGCTCTTTCGCCTTTGGCGACTTTAAATAGTTACCGATCTGGTTTTTTCGTTGCTGGTCTTTTTCGTGCTGAGATTGCAAAAAGCTTAATCCTGCCTAGTTTGGGTAGTGGCTACGGTTAGGTTAGCTCAGATCAATCTTCAGCATAAAAGAACAGCAACGATCAATCTTTGCAGACTCATGCAAAATGGTGCAGCCCAAGTGGCGCTAGTTCAAGAACCCTACTTTCGTAGAGGGAACTTCTATCTAGGTAACCTTGTGGACCCAGTTTTTGCAACTTTTAGCAAGCTTGAAATGGCAAACTCGCGCTCCATGCCCCGCGCATGCGTGCTCGTTAATAAAGCAATCGTTGCTACACTCATTTCTGAGTTAACTACCAGAGATGTAGGGTAGGTGTACCAGTTATGGCCATAGTGGTTCCCTACTTCGCCATACGTGTTAATCTGAATAATTCCACATTTCAAAAGGTTTTGTGTATTTCAGCAGTTAGATATACTATTTAACTTGATGTTAAAATATTCGAAGAAATAAAAAATGTGAAAGTTATCGAAATTGTGCATATGGCCAAATAGGGAACCACTATGGCCATAACTGGTACACTTTCCCTATGTGCTGTCACAATCGATGTTTCTGTTGGTGACCTCAACAGGAAATACGTCTATTGTTCGGTATATTTACCACATGATGAACCATCCCCAACGGATGACTTCAAACGAGTTGTCGTACACTGCGTAACAAAAGGCCTTCCGCTGATTGTGGGCAGTGATGCCAATGCTCATCACATCATCTGGGGCAGCTCGGATATCATTTTGAGAGGCTCCAGTCTGATGGAATACTTAAGTAGTTCAGACCTTGGATTACTTAACATAGGCAATCGCCCAACCTTCATGGTTTCTAATAGAGAAGAAGTGTTAGACATAACGCTCTGCTCGAATAGAATCAGTCACGAGTTGACGAATTGGCATGTATCCGATGAGGAATCATTATCTGATCATCGCTACATCTTCTTTGAACATTCAAATGTAACTGCGCAGACTTTGCGTTTTAGGAATCCCCGGTCAACAAACTGGGAACTCTACATTGAATTGGTTGCGACCAAATTTCATGGATATTCTCCGTCCATTGAAAATCCAAGTGATCTGGATGATGCCGTTGATACTACAACATCCTACATTATGGAAGCTTTTGAAGAAGCATGTCCTCTGCGGTCTGTAAAGACTACAAGAGGGACCCCATGGTGGAATTCCGATCTGACTAGACTCAGGAAACAATGTAGAAGGAGTTGGAACAGACGCCGTTTAGCTGGATCAGAGTCGTTCAAGTCAGCTCGCAAGGCTTACAAGAAGGCTCTTCGTTCTGCTGAACGATCCGGCTGGAAAAACCTTTGTACAAATGTTTCCAGTTTGAGTGAAGTCAGTCGGTTGAACAAAATTCTTGCAAAATCTAAGGATTTCCAAGTGAACGAAATTCGCTTACCTAATGGTGACTTTACTTCTTCCGATGAAGAAGTTTTAGAATGTTTATTCAATACACACTTCCCCGGATGTGTGGACATAGCATCTACGGATGAACCAAATGTCTTTTCATGTAGTTACGAGTCTCTGGCCTCGGCTCGCAGTATCGTAACTACTGAATCGATTCAATGGGCACTTAATAGTTTTGTTCCTTTCAAATCTCCAGGAGCGGATGGGATTTATCCTGTTCTGCTCCAAAAGGGATTTGAGTCTATCAAACATGTTTTGAAAAAGCTACTTGTAAGCAGTTTTGCTACCGGGTACATTCCCAAATCCTGGCGTGATATTACTGTAAAGTTTATCCCAAAAGGAGGACGTGCGTCGTATGAGGAAGCGAAGAGTTTTAGACCAATCAGTCTGACCTCTTTTCTTCTGAAATGTCTGGAACGCATTATCGATCATCACATCCGTGATGTTTATTTGGCAAACATGCCTCTTCATGTGAATCAACATGCTTACCAATCTGGAAAGTCCACTGTGACTCTTTTACACAAAGTTGTATACGATATCGAGAAAGCATTCGCTCAGAAGCAATCGTGCTTGGGTGTTTTCTTGGATATTGAGGGTGCCTTTGATAACGTGTCTTTCGATGCCATATTGGAAGCAGCACGAAACCATGGGCTACCTACAATGATTACCAATTGGATTCATCAAATGCTCAAAAACCGACATCTCTTCTCGACATTGCGTCAAGCAGCGATTCGAAAATTGAGTGTTTGCGGATGCCCCCAAGGGGGAGTCTTGTCACCACTTCTGTGGAATCTCGTAGCAGACACGCTATTGAGGCAACTCAATAATTGCGGTTTTCCAACTTATGGATTTGCCGACGACTATCTAGCTCTGATAGTTGGTATGTGCATAAGCACCCTATTCGACCTGATGCAAAGTGCTCTTCAGGTAGTCGAGAGTTGGTGTCGCCAATATGGCCTTTCGGTTAACCCGAATAAAACATCTATTGTTCTTTTTTCGGAAAGACGAAACCGCGATGGAATTCGACCTTTACGTCTTTTTGGCACTGAGATTAATGTGACTGATCAAGTAAAGTATGTCGGAGTCATTCTAGATTCCAAACTTTTATGGACAGCTCACATTGATTTCAGAGTCAAAAAAGCTTGTACGGCCTTCGGTCAATGCCGGCGAACCTTTGGTAAAACTTGGGGCCTCAAACCCAAATATATCAAATGGATTTACACAACAGTTGTTCGACCAATATTGGCATATGGATGTCTTGTGTGGTGGCAAAAGGGCGAAGTGAGAACAATCCAATCAAAATTGGGCCATCTCCAAAGGATGTGCTTGATGGCGATGTCTGGTGCGTTCTCTACAACTCCCACAGCAGCGCTCGAGGCCCTTTTCGACGTTGCGCCACTACACATATATCTTAAACAAGAAGCACTTTCTTGCTCTTACCGTTTATGGGTACTGGATCTACTGGAGAAAAATCCAGTGAATCGTAGATCTACACACACTTCGTTGTTTCCACTTTTGGTGAATTGGGACAAAATTGTCCTTGCTCCAAGTGATCTCACAATTGCTTGTAACTTTCCTTACAGGACATTTACCACACAATTCCCTTCACGGGAAGAGTGGACGTCTGGCTATTTGGAAAGAAGTATATCAAACAATATAGTATGTTACACTGATGGCTCCCTTCTTGAAGGTAGAGCTGGTGCAGGAGTATATTCTCGTGAGCTAAGGCTGAATCAGTTTTACTCACTTGGTAGAAACTGCACCGTTTTTCAGGCGGAAGTATTTGCTCTTATGTGTGGAGTGCAATTAGCACTTCAACAGCGCGTAATGGGTAAAGTCATATACTTCTGTTCAGATAGTCAGGCTGCTATAAAAGCTCTCGCTTCGGCCAACTCAAGGTCGAAGCTGGTTATCGCATGTCGAACTCAAATTGAGGAACTGAATTCAGTCAACTCTGTAAACCTTGTATGGGTACCTGGTCATTCTTCCATCGCTGGAAATGAATTGGCTGATGAGCTAGCTCGCGATGGAGCATCGCATGACTTCATTGGCCCTGAGCCGGCTATTCCAATTTCGAAGTGCTGGGTGAAGCTTCAGATAAACTCTTGGGCGGCAACTCAGCACAAGCAATATTGGAATAGTTTGGAGTCGTGTCGTCAAACAAAATTGTATATTACTGAGCCATCTCCAAAGGTGGCGAAGTATTTAACAAATCTGTCAAAGCAGAATTGCAGTCTCTTGGTCAGAGCGTTGACAGGCCACTGCCGACTCAACTATCACATGGCAAATATTCAGCGTGCTGACTCATTTGTGTGTGATAGTTGTGACTCCGATTATGGAACTTCGTATCACCTGATATGTAACTGTCCAGTTTTTGCGCAAATGCGATTCCAATTACTTGGTAAACACTTATTAAGTGAAACTGAATACAGAAGCCTGAATCTTCAGGACATCCTGTTATTCTTAACCCGCTGTGGTAATGAGCTATAGGCTCTCTTTACGCTCATGCGTTTTGCAGTGCCCTTTTTAGGGCGCTGTTCGAACCCATTGTGGTATGGAGCTACATGCTCTCATTTCGCTTATGCGATCTTCCCTCTTCAAGGGACCCCACTCCTATTTCCTCCCATCTTTCCCTTCCCTTTTCTCTCCCATCGGGTAGATGATGAAATAGGCTCAAATATGGCGATGGCACAAATCTCCCAACTGGTGGGGAACGTGCCTTTGGAGCCGGCCTTCTGATACCTGATACCTGCCTCAATAGCGTATCTGCTACGAGATTCCACAAAAGTGGTGACAAGACTCCCCCTTGGGGGCATCCGCAAACACTCAATTTTCGAATCGCTGCTTGACGCAATGTCGAGAAGAGATGTCGGTTTTTGAGCATTTGATGAATCCAATTGGTAATCATTGTAGGTAGCCCATGGTTTCGTGCGGCTTCCAATATGGCATCGAAAGACACGTTATCAAAGGCACCCTCTATATCCAAGAAAACACCCAAGTAGGATTGCTTCTGAGCGAATGCTTTCTCGATATCGTATACAACTTTGTGTAAAAGAGTCACAGTGGACTTTCCAGATTGGTAAGCATATTGTTTCACATGAAGAGGCATGTTTGCCAAATAAACATCACGGATGTGATGATCGATAATGCGTTCCAGACATTTCAGAAGAAAAGAGGTCAGGTCCTTTCGGGACAAACTTTACAGTAATATCACGCCAGGATCTGGGAATGTACTGTACTGCTTACAAGTAGCTTTTTCAAAACATGTTTGATAAACTCAAACCCCTTTTGGAGCAGAACAGGATAAATCCCATCTGCTCCTGGAGATTTGAAAGGAGCAAAACTATTAAGTGCCCATTGAATCGATTCAGTAGTTACGATACTGCGAGCCGAGGCCAGAGACTCGTAACTACATGAAAAGACATTTGGTTCATCCGTAGATGCTATGTCCACACATCCGGGGAAGTGTGTATTGAATAAACATTTTAAAACTTCTTCATCGGAAGAAGTAAAGTCACCATTAGGAAGCGAATTTCGTTCATTCGGAAATCCTTAGATTTTGCAAGGATTTTGTTCAGCCGACTAACTTCATTCAAACTGGAAACATTTGTACAAAGGTTTTTCCAGCCGGATCGTTCAGCAGAACGAAGAGCCTTCTTGTAAGCCTTGCGAGCCGACTTGAACGACTCTGATCCAGCTGAACGGCGTCTGTTCCAACTCCTTCTACATTGTTTCCTGAGTCTAGTCAGATCGGAATTCCACCATGGGGTCCTTCTTGTAGTCTTTACAGACCGCAGAGGACATGCTTCTTCAAAAGCTTCCATAATGTAGGATGTTGTAGTATCATCATCCAGATCACTTGGATTTTCAATGGACGGAGAATATCCATGAAATTTGGTCGCAACCAATTCAATATAGAGTTCCCAGTTTGTTGACCGGGGATTCCTAAAACGCAAAGTCTGCGCAGTTACATTTGAATGTTCAAAGAAGATGTAGCGATGATCAGATAATGATTCCTCATCGGATACATGCCAATTCGTTAACTCGTGACTGATTCTATTCGAGCAGAGCGTTATGTCTAACACTTCTTCTCTATTAGAAACCATGAAGGTTGGGCGATTGCCTATGTTAAGTAATCCAAGGTCTGTACTACTTAAGCATTCCATCAGACTGGAGCCTCTCAAATTGATATCTGAGCTGCCCCAGATGATGTGATGAGCATTGGCATCACTGCCCACAATCAGCGGAAGGCCTTTTGTTACGCAGTGTACGACAACTCGTTTGAAGTCATCCGTTGGGGATGGTTCATCATGTGGTAAATATACTGAACAATAGACGTATTTCCTGTTGAGGTGACTAACAGAAACATCGATTGTGACAGCACATACATCTCTGATAGTTAACTCAGAAATGAGTGTAGCAACGATTGCTTTATTAACGAGCACGCATGCGCGGGGCATGGCGCGCGAGTTTGCCATTTCAAGTTTGCTGAAAGTAGCAAAAACTGGGTCCACAAGGTTACCTAGATAGAAGTTCCCTCTACGAAAGTAGGGTTCTTGAACTAGCGCCACTTGGGCTGCACCATTTTGCATGAGTCTGCAAAGATTGATCGTTGCTGTTCTTTTATGCTGAAGATTGATCTGAGCTAACCTAACCGTAGCCACTACCCAAACTAGGCAGGATTAAGCTTTTTGAAATCTCAGCATGAAAAAGACCAGCAACGAAAAAACCAAATCGGTATCTATTTAAAGTCGCCAAAGGCGAGAAAGCACAGAATACACTGTGTAAAACGCATAATGCGAATCCATATAGGTGATAATTTAAATTAAATGTCAACATATTCATAATCCCACCCTTATTAAGCCTCAAGATAGAGACTAAAGAAGGGCAGCCGATTATCTCGGAGAAACACAAGGTCACCTGCACCATTGCTCCGGGTAGCACAGGAAGGACTCAATACTGTGGAGGGCGCCCTGGTACCCCACATGCTCCGTTTGCGGTTAGGTTTTTTTTAGACCCCCCTTACCAGTCATTCCTAGGCACGGTACGCATCACACCATAAATTAGGGGTCACCTGTGAGGTGGACTTTTACCACCGGAACAGGCAGTCCGTAGTGTTGATTCTTAACCAGTTGAAACAACCGCTACTGACACTACGCGGCTATCTAGGCTGCTCGGAAAAAGGAGATTAATATTGATGATTAACTCCTGACGTACCCAAGCAGCAGTTTGGATAATATAATAATTGCAATTTTGTTTAAACAGTTCGTTTTTTTACAATTCCTAATTCTAATTCAAACTTCTTACGGGCAGAGCCTCTTTTCTCAGCATGGCATCGTGAGTGTTATCGGCTGCTGGTGATAAAATCTTCCACACGTTTCGTGAGTCCTGCTCGGGACGAACACCCAACACCGACGAAGATGCAAGCTCGGCTCCGGCACAGAATGCCGACCGACAGGATAAAACCACCGAGCGCCCCGTCGTGAGCAACCAGACCGATTTGGTACGCGCTGCCGAACGGAAAACCCTCCCCAAACAGAGGAACGCTTTTTTCGAAAGCCTCTGCGGTCTTCGCTTAGTTGTGTGTGTGTTGCGTGTGGTATCGCGATACGGTCCTTCGGAGTGGTGTCCACGCGGATTTCGTGCGTTTGTATTTGTCGAGTGTAAGTGTGCATCATCATCTAGCTTGCAGTTCTCGTGTCCTATCTATAGTAGTGCTATTTGCGCCTTTTTGACATCGTTTCCAATTTTTGCAATTCTGTGTCGTGGCGCGCGCTGTTTACGAATGCCAGGGAAAACGTGCTGTTTTTCGCAAATGGAAAAGCGGCGGGGTGGAAGTGGAAGGATTTTGGGGACAGACTGGGTGGTGCTGCTGGTCCTAGACCAATGTGTTTGTGAGTGAGTGAGGTTGGTGCGCGTATATTTTCGTCGTGTCAACTCTAACTCCAAGTGCCATTGCTGGCTGACTGACTGACTGACTGACGACGGTAGTTTCGTATTTGCAATAAAATGCTAAAAGCTATTTCGTTCCATGCACGATTTGGAGGTGAAGCTTTCTCACTCACTTTGTCGTTACACCGCACCTTCCGCTATTGCTATTGATGGCGATATATAGCTTCGACTTGAGGCTGACGATGGACACCGTACGTGAAAAGTTTTACTACCTTGCAGCTTGGTGTATTTTCCACGTTATTTTTTTTTACAAGAAAAACGCGGAACACATACAAGTGAAACCTTCTGAGAAACCGCTTTTTTTCTTTCTCAGCCCTCAAGGCTTTTGCACAGATTGTATACCGTGAGATGTCGAAGTGTAAACGTAGGATTTTTTGCAAGTCCCCAGCATATGAATATTATTTTGCAACCAACATTTGACCCCCCACCGGAGAGTCAATGGCAATGGGAGGTGAAACGTCCTACATTTATCAGAATTAATTAAACTCTCGTTTGTAAGTTGGTTCTTGGTACAAGTCGTTGCTGGTTGGTGATTGCGTTTTATTCCTCTCGTTGCCGTAGAAGTGATGTGTTTTTTGTCCATACGTATTTTTTTAGTTTTGTTGCCATTTAGATGTTAGCAAACATACTCAGCTCAGTGGCGCAACCAAGGGGGGGTTTTGGGGGTCAAAACCCCCCCCAGAGCCGAAAAATTATAAGGTTTCCAAGTATATTTTTGAAATTCAACACTACACATCATACAACTACAGAGCAGTAACTTAGTTTGGTTCGTATGAACACTGTTAATGTCAGTAGTTTTTACAGAATTATTCTTCAAAGTTGTTGTTTTTTTCTTAAACTCTTCATGGAGTTTGATAAAAATAAAATTATCTGGTAATTACTGCTATAAAAAGCTAATGAATAACAAAAAATTCAGGCCTTTTTTCATCAAACTGAAAGCGTTGAGTCAGCAGTTTGAACAACCTTCAGATATATTGGAATCTTTTCATTGATACAGTATCTTAAACATCAAAATTCTTACAGTTGCCTCAGCATTTTGCCAAAGTTTGCGATCTCCAGAGCATATGAATTCCTTGATTTTTAAAGATTAGAGAGAAAAACAATTCTGCGAATGCTATTGAACTTAGCTCCCGGTTGAAGCATTCGCCACCAATAGGAATTTCAACAATGTTGTGATTTTGTAGGTATGAATCAATAATTACATTCTATTTTTTAAGTAAATCGTAAAAAATACATAGGGTGTTAATTTGAAATTTTTGGATTTGTCCATTAAAAATATGAATGCATTGGCGTCCCACTAAACTAGTAAAACAATCGTATTATGTACTAAGTCTTTCAAAAACAAAATTTAATTGTAGCATTGAAAATTTTAGGGTGTTATCACACATTTGCAAATAAAATATTCACAATGAAAGCAGAACTCATTTTTGACTTTTTTTACTCGATTTTCTAGATGTGACAATTCGTCTTCTTCTGGCAGTTTAGTTTTGCAATCTTGATTAACTTTTCACCTTCTACAACAATAGGGGCAATGATTTGTATTGCAAATTGCTGCACTTAATAATCAAAGTCATTTATATTGTTGAAAAATTTCAAAATATAGCGGTTGAATAGCATCACGTGCATGTATTGCAATTGCCTAATTTATTTTACTATGCAAAAAAAACTTACTTAAATTCATCTATTCGATTTTTTGTCAGAAAATATCTTCTCAAAGAGTATTTTGAAATTCACAAAACCCCCCCTAGAGCCAAATCCTGGTTGCGCTACTGGCTCAGCTGTTAGATTCTTGTCATTATTTTTAAAATATAAAATAAATTTAGTGTGTAAAGATCTTGAGTATTGTGCACCCTAAATTTTAAAGTATAGAAAGATGTTACAGACATCCCGATTGAAATCAGATCTCGATACTTTTCCTGGTTTTTTTTTTTTCAAAAAATGTTAGCAACTTTGGAATTCTTCTTTAGCTTTGTGGTAACGGCCGCAATTGTAAAACAAAGCTTTTCCGAAGGTTTCTGGGTTCAATGCCAGGATCTTTTAGAATCTTTTTCCTGGACATAAATTATCATCATACACACCTGTCATACGATGAATGAATGCTAAAATGGCAACTTTGGTAATGAAAGCTAATAACTGTGGGAGTACTTATAGAACGCCAAGATGAGAAGCAGGTTCTGTCCCAGTAGCGATGTAAAGTAAGGTGGGGCTAATGTTACCTTTTAAGATGCCTTGCTCAATCTATTGCCACGATTAATGAGTTATATATTTAGGTTAAGTAATTGAAAACGTGTTTTTTTTTTCTCTTATAAGCAGGTGAAACCAACTCACTACGGAAAATGAAAAAATCTAATATGTTGTAACAAAATGTTAATAAAATCTTAAATTTGTTTTACCAAATTAGGATGATAGTGTTGTCTAATAACACAGAACACTTAGATAAGAAATGCATGTGATATTTGGAATGATACTAGTAATAATAAAAAAAAATCTTGCTCAAATCAAAACATATGTTAAACATTTTATGATGGTTGAATACTATTTAAGTAAAAAACTTTCAATCCAAATATCATGAATATCGATAAAAATTTGGAAAAGTTATAACTATTTGTTGTTTTCAGACGTGAAAATTGTAATTTTCAATCGAACTTTCTTTGCTTGAAACAAAGCACACCATAGCGTTCAACATTCACGTTTTTTTGTACCCACAGAATTAATTTTAGCGACGTGATTGGCGTGAATTGGCGTGGCCAAATTTAACTCTTTTTTCCCTCCGAAATATGATATGCGTCGACAAATTATATTACAGTTTCTCAAACAATCTCATGAAGAGTAACTAAAGCTCAAACATTTTTCCCATGCAAAAAGTGAAGCAATGTGGGATGTTTATCATCAAATCAAATAAGGAATTACAATCAAAATGGAGACTTCGTTATTCTCTGAGAATATCCAGTAAAGTACCGTAAAATGGGGTAAGTAGATCACTTTTGAGCGATTATGTTATATATTTCCTCGCAGAAAGCTTGTAATATCGTCCAAATGTATTTAAAACCTGTACTGGTTAGTTTTTGATTCCGAGATGAAGTTGATCAATTACTGCGATAGGTTTCTTAAAATAAATAGATATGCTATTTTTCGAATTTGGAGTCACTGAATCTGAATCAAGTCTCAAAAAT
Organism: Aedes aegypti; assembly: GCF_002204515.2. Lineage (NCBI taxonomy): Eukaryota > Metazoa > Arthropoda > Insecta > Diptera > Culicidae > Aedes > Aedes aegypti. Next base: position 296,970,352 of record NC_035108.1, read on the forward strand.
CTTAAAACTTGTTGATAAGTCGGTCAATTTTAGAACTGAATGTTGTGAATTACAGAATACACCACATTAAACGTCTAAAGATATGCACTTTTCTTTGAAATTGCAAAAGGGTCTTTTTTTTCTGAAAATGAATTTTTATCCTCATTGCAAATTCAAAACTGGATTCACAGAACATATCTGGAATGTATAAAACAGTTTATGTAAATGGTGCATTTATATAGCCTTGGCCATAGTCGATTGTTTGGAGAAGATCCCTCCAACGGTTCATCAAACATTTTCAAAAAAATATGTTTTCCATGATATAATTATAGTATCGAATGTCAAACCGAGCTTAGTAACATCAAGAGCAATTATCAGTTAATGCGACATCACAGAAATTGTGATAGTGGAAGTCGTATCGTAGCTCTCTTGACAGTTTATACACGTGGGTATGGAAATTATCAATTCCTCCCCACTGATCAACTGCACCCCGAATTACGGTACTTTCTCTCTAGTATGGTTTTTGAGAACATTTTTGTTGTTGTCTTTTTAAGAAATGCTGGTAGAATCTTCATAACATGTATGGAGGAATACACCGTGTTTCAAGGTAAAATCAATATGTCTATATAAATGGAATGGTTTTTGTAGGCAAAATGATTGAGATAGGCAAAATTTTGCTCAAAATCAAACGCTTATAACTTTTTGGAAACTGGTTGAAATTGAATGCATCTGGAAGCATTCGATGGCAAATGTGGTCTAGTTTCAGGAATTCACTTGGCCATGCATATTGGCCACCGGACACCGGCGATGTTCCGGATTTTCCGAGGTCATGTCAAAATCACTTTTTTTCTGTCGCTTGTTATTTTGTGCGGTGTGACGTTCTACAGATGTTAAGATTTTCACAAGAAACTAGATCCAATTGATGATTGAATGCAGGTAAAAGCATTAAGATTCGTTGAAAATCTTCCAAGATATGGCCATTTCCGTAAAACTTGTCCCGGAAAATACTATCAGTCACGTTTGTATTTCCAATCATGCATATATCAACCGAAACTATATCCAAGTGGGCATCAAACTCGAAGATGATGATCCAGGAAAATATTCAAAACCATTCGATGATCGGACCAATCTATAGTAGGTTCCAAGTGCCCTGGGGGATGCGACCAATTAGGAACATATGCAGTACCACATCAATATGGGTATCCAATTTTGAAATTTTTGAAGGTGATGCTTTCCAAAGCATCTCCAGAATCACTGGCTGTCATGACCACTCTATATTAGGTCCCATGTACCCCGGAGGATATGGAAAATTCAATACATGTCCAGAACCATATCAATAAGGGTAACAAAACTCAAGATTTTTGAAGCTGAGGCTTCCGGAAGCATTTTCAGAACCGCCGGCTGCATACTCTATAGTAGGTTCGTAGAGCCCGTTCATGTCCGGTATCACATCAATATGGTCATCAGGCTTCAAGATTTTTGAAGATGGTGCTTCTTTACCATTCAAACCTACAAGATAGTGGCCATATCAGCCGGTGGTTCCGAAAAGACTTCCGGAAACCTCAGCTTTAAAAATCTTGAAGTTTGTTACCCATATTGATATTGTTCTGGACATGTTTTGAATTGGCCACATCCCCCGAGGTACTTGGTATTGATATTGTTCTGGACATGTTTTGAATTGGCCACATCCCCCGAGGTACTTGGTATTAGAATGTTGATTCAATGAGTGGAATGCCGCAAGTATGCTTGAGGAAAAACTTCCTCCACAGCATACGTCAGCCAACCAAAGTGGACGAGGAAAGAGTCAGACTGTGCCTGACTTCCTCCAACCAAGCTAGAAACACAAAAGACTTTTCTCATAAAGTTCGATGGTAATCCTACCACTCGAACATCCATAAATAGTACTCAGAAATTCTTAGAAAAAGTATAAAACTATGTATTCACAAGAATTCTGTACATATACAAAGGATACATTGATTAGTCATGAGGTCCCTACTACCTATTGGACTACAAGGTACATTAGTGATTGGTATCGTTATTTTACTTGTGTACACTACAGACGGGAGAGAGCAAAAACTAAATGAGAGAGATATTGCTCCGCCTTTGGCGGTTAGAGAAAATCTGATTGGAAATGATCCCTACTAAATCTAAATGATAAATTGAAATTTAACACTTCCCCTCAATTTTCATATTCAATTCTTTTGTAAATTTGTCAAACTTTGCTCTAGCTAGGGGTTTAGTAAAATAATCAGCAATTTGGTCAACGGTCGGCACATATTTCACAATAAGCTTCTTCTCCTTTATCTGTTCCCTAACGTACATGAATTTTACGTCCACGTGCTTCGTCCTCTGATGTTCTCGTGGTTCCTCTGCAATTCTAATACAGGGTATATTGTCTTCAAATATAGTGAATGGAATTGAATGAATTCCAATCTCACTCAATAATTTGGACAACCATACACCTTCTTTAGACGCATTGCAAAGAGAAACGAGTTCGGCTTCAGTTGATGAAAGAGTCACAACTTGTTGACGCTTGCTGCTCCAAGATACGACGTTTCCATACACCATAAATAGGCATCCCGAATTCGATTTTCGTCCTTCTTCGTCGTTTGCAAAATCGGCGTCTGCAAAACCGGTCAAGGGGGCCGATTCGTTCGACCTTTCGTATATCATCCGTAGCTGCTTCGTTCCTTTGAGGTAACGGAGAATACGCTTGAGTCCTGTCCAATGTTCTTCTCCCGGTTCACTCTGAAATTGACTAAGAATACTGACTGAAACGGTTATGTCCGGCCTTGAGATGAGGGCCAAATATTGCAGACATCCAAGCAATTCTTTAAACGATTCTTTGGTTCGATTACCTGATTTCTTCCATTTAATATTCGGATCCATAGGAATAGAAACCGGGTTGCAATCAGACATACTAAATCTTCGCAAAACCTTATCGATGTATGATTCTTGGGATAATGTCATTCTTCCAACAGCTGCATCAAAATGAATATCCAAACCAAGGAAATTACTCACCTCATTCAGATCCTTCATTTTGAAATGCTTGGAAAGTTCATTTTTGACCCAACGAACCTCTTCCAACTCTTCCCCAAAAATCAAAATATCATCAACATATAAAACGATAATGATTTTTCCGTTTTTACTTATATAAACGCAAGAATCACTATTTAGTCTCCGAAAATTCATTTCTTTCATTGTTTCGTCGAATCTAATATTCCAACTCCTGCCAGCTTGCTTCAAACCGTAAATACTTCTGTTTAATTTGCAAATTTTACTGCCTTCATCATCCAAGTTAGGCAGTCTCATATAAATTGTTTCATCAAGAAACCCGTTCAAAAAAGCGGTTTTCAAATCCATCTGATGGATGATCCACTTCTTTTGAACAGCGATTGCCAAAAGTGTACGCACACTGGTCATTTTGGCAACAGGCGAAAAGGTTTCACAAAAATCCATACCAGGACGCTGCGAACAACCTTTTGCCACTAGCCGTGCTTTGTACCGGTAGGAGTTATCATTCATTTTTATCATGAACACCCACATCGAATTAATGGCTTTTCTCCCTTCCGGAACACTGCCAACTAATGTCCATGTGTTGTTCTCAGATAAAGATTGCAACTCCTCCATTTTGGCCAATCATCACGTTTCTTGAGCTCCTTGATGTCCTGCGGAACGTTATTGATAGAATCAATTGCCGTAAAAGAAGTTTCGTATTCATCAAGCCAACGGGGCGCTCTTGTATTTCTTTGGCTTCGACGCAACACATTTTCATCTCTATCGTTCTCAGAATCAATATCAGATGTAGCTTGTTCGAAATTTTCCGATGATATTACACTAGCTTCGTTATTATCTTCATTCAAATTGACTTCAGTTTGGTCACGTGTTTCGATGATTTCTACAATCGGCAAATCTGCCACATTGTCTTCGCAATGCTTACCTCGTCGCAGTCCCACCATTCGTTAAAGGCGCGCATTTCTCGGAGCATGTGCTCCGAGGCACCACTGTCCAGGAAGCAGGGGAAACTCGTTGGTACCTTCACTGGCATCTCGTGCATCGCCATATTCCGGACTCGCTGATCTTGCTTGATGTCTTCTTTCGTCTTCCATTCCAAGCGTGTCTCGGATCTCTTTTTGCCTTCAGTGGCCACAGAGTAGGTCACCGGTACACGTACCATGAACGACCCCCCTCCGCGAGCTACTAAAGCCACACGCTGGGCCGAAATGTCCCGCGTCCTTGCTGATTGGTTTGGGTCTGGTCGTTGCTCCCGTGCCTTCTTCCGCCGCAAGACGAAGCATGACTTCTTCTTATGGCCAACTTTTCCGCATTCGAAGCAAGTTACTTGTCTTTTCGGCTTCTCTCGGGGATCCATTCGCTGACGGTTACCTACCAGTGCAACAGGCACTCTTCCGTGGTTCGGGCCAGCTGCATTGTCGCGCTCCACTTCCGCATCCAGGAACATTCTCTTCACTGCCTCCAAAGCCATCGCGTTCAAGTCGTCCTTCCGTAAAACCGAGAGTGCTGTCACTACGTGCCGATATCCACTGGGGATGGCCACCAATAGCGTATTAAGCTTATCCGTATCCGAAACTATTTCACCCATACCCTCGAGCTGCCGGATCAATTCATCATGTGCCTGGAATAGTTCCATTAGTGATGCATATGAACCATCTTTCAAAGTATACAACCGGGAACGAAGCCCGAGCATGGCTACAGTTCCTTTCGGTTGGTAGATGCATTTTAGCCGATCAATTATTTCTTTGGCAAATTTGCATTCAAATACATGGGCCATGGCTTCATCACCAATAGCCATAAAAAGTTCATTAATGGCGGCACCATCATCTTTTAATCGCTTTTGCATTTTTATTTTCCTTTGAGCCTCAGCCGCAGCATCCGCTTCCGGCGTGGCATAGACTTCGTCGCTAGGAAGTTTTTCGAGAGTGTAAAACAATTCCTCTTGTAAAAGGTGGTGTTCCATTCGTTTGAGCCAGAACGGAAATGATTTCTCATCTCCTCTGAATACCGGAACCATCACACGCCTTACTTTGTCCATCTTTATCAGAAGCTCGAATCCAATAGATCACAAGTAATAATCTTATTAGATTTAACTTCGTAGAAATCTTATTGGATTCTTATTCTGGGCCCATAACCTATTAGAATGTTGATTCAATGAGTGGAATGCCGCAAGTATGCTTGAGGAAAAACTTCCTCCACAGCATACGTCAGCCAACCAAAGTGGACGAGGAAAGAGTCAGACTGTGCCTGACTTCCTCCAACCAAGCTAGAAACACAAAAGACTTTTCTCATAAAGTTCGATGGTAATCCTACCACTCGAACATCCATAAATAGTACTCAGAAATTCTTAGAAAAAGTATAAAACTATGTATTCACAAGAATTCTGTACATATACAAAGGATACATTGATTAGTCATGAGGTCCCTACTACCTATTGGACTACAAGGTACATTAGTGATTGGTATCGTTATTTTACTTGTGTACACTACAGACGGGAGAGAGCAAAAACTAAATGAGAGAGATATTGCTCCGCCTTTGGCGGTTAGAGAAAATCTGATTGGAAATGATCCCTACTAAATCTAAATGATAAATTGAAATTTAACACTTGGAACCTAATATAGAGTGGTCATGACAGCCAGTGATTCTAGAGATGCTTTGGAAACCATCACCTTCAAAAATTTTAGAATTTGATACCCATATTGATGTGGTCCGCATATGTTCCTAATTGGCCGCTTCCCCCAGGGCACTTGGAACCTACTATAGATTGGTCAGAGCATCAAATGGTTCTGAGTATTTTCCCGGAACATCATCTTGAAGTTTGATGCTCACTTGGATAGAGTTCCGGTTGATATACACATGATTGGAAATACAAAGGTGACTGATAGTATTTTCCGGGACAAGTTTTACGGAAATGGCCACATCTTGGAAGATTTTCAACGAATCTATCCGCAACATCTCCGGTGTTCGGTGGCCAATATGCATGGCCAAGCGAATTCCTGAAACTAGACCAAATTTGCCATCGAATGCTTCCAGATGCATTCAATTTCAATCAGTATCCAAAAAGTTATAAGCATTTGAATTTGAGCAAAATTTTGCCTATCTCAATCATTTTGCCTATCCTCTGTATGTTAGGAGTTGGTTTGAAAACGGGTTTACGGATTTACATAATTCGTTCACTGCTGTATTCGCCCAGGACTCTGACGTGTTTGCAAAGAAAAATATTTGTGGAAATTTGTTGAGGACGTTAAAATAAACGGGAAATACGAATTTGACCTTTTTTGTATATTTTATAGTTCAACAGATTTAAAGAATTAAAAAAAAATCATAAAGCGGCCAAAATAACGTCGATTTTACGCAAAAATATACTATTAATTGATAAACACGGCAACACGTCAATGAACTACAAAGGATAAAAGGGATTAAATGTAAAGAAATACATTAATAGGAATAGCTACTGTAGAACACAATAAAGGGTGAATACTGATTAAACAACGGGGTAACTTTGATAATGCGGGTAACTTTGATAGTGCGAGACCCACAAAATATATAACGAAATAACGAAGTTTCTGTCAATCAGTTAAGAAAAACGAATGCAAAAGTAATGAGTATTAGTATGACGCTCAGACTGACCATAAGCCAACCAAATAAAAACGGGACAAATAAAAAACAAAAACGGGACAATTTTAAAAAACATAGATTATGCGATTGTGCTACTTTTCCCCGAATTCCAGTTCCCCGAATGGCCCGTTTCTCCTAAGCCATTTCCCCGAATTACCCGTTCCCTTGTAAAGCGATGCAGCTCAACAAAGTGCAATAATAGTCTTTACCCGAGCAGGCGAAAAAAGCTAAGTAATAGTAAATTTACTCCTGGAATACTATAAGCATATAATATTTAGCTATTACAAAATCTCACCAATATCAGCAAGCTATTCCAACATCAAATTTAGCTATGGCTCAGAAGTTCCAGGAATAAAATTTTGATATTATCTTCACATCTTTTATCTCTTATGTCAATCAAATCAATATCTCGATTTAATGGTCAGAACTTTGCTTCTGCTCGGTAGTGAGATAGTGTTGAAATAGAAAGATTGATAGGAAGGAGATATTTGATCATTCTCGACTAAATACATATTGCCAAAAATGCATATTGTTCACCGCCTTGAAATGCAAAAGGTTATGACAATTATGAGTGTTAACTGAGAACTGAGCTATTCGGGGAAACGGGGTTTTCGGGGAACTAGCATTCTGAGAACAGGCGTTGGGAGAACGACATTCGGGAAACCGCCATTCGAGGGTAGCCGAACCAGATTATGCAATCTCAAGCTACATGTCTGTATAGTTCAATATAAATCACTTAAGAACCTTGAAGCTCATTCTTTGATTTCCAAAAAGCAGCGTTTTTTAAAGAATTTCCTAAAAAAATCATAACAATTTTCAATTTTTCAAATTCAAACGTTAAATTTGTCTAACATTTCATTACTTTATTGAAATATCCACTTTTTAAACAGTTAATCCAATCAATTGCGTATCAGAAGTGAACACATAGCTGTTCTTTTTCATTTTAGGTATTATATGAATAATTATCTTATGAAGATCCGTATTTTGGAAATCTACACAAATTTGGCATAAATAAGAAGCAGAAGCATGTACGGATCAAGTTTAACTCTGTTTGAGAAACTAAAAAATGGAAAATAAATGAGTAAGACAATAAACTCTGAAATATTTCTAAAAACTGTTTGTTATGTTGTTATTTTTATTTTCTTACTGGTGTTGAAAATTATGTGCCAATTCTCCATTTCCTAAAATACGGGACAGTTCCAGAATTTTCCATAAAACGACGGGACAGTCCGTCGAGGGGATGAAAACGATACTGTCACGTTAAATACGGTACGTATGGTCAGCCTAATGACGCTTCATGTCAAAGCTATTTTCGTTGGAATACAGTGCATTTGAAGATTTATATGCATATGTTAAAAAATCACAAGATTTTAGCATTTTTGCAGCGCTTACAAACAATCTGTTCTACGATCACTATTTGCTAAAGTCATAATGAATTCGTCACTTATCTATGACAGTCTAGTTATAGTAGAACATGAATTCGATCTCAAATCTCTTAGCGGAAACCATTCTTATAAACTGGGACCATTTTTGTAATCTAAGTCAGAAATTTCCATATAGCGTTAAACGCCTAGAGGTATGCAACGCCCTATAAATGTTCCGTAATTCATTCAATTTTGTTCGATTTATACTCCATTATCAAAGTTACCTCAAAACAGAAAACCGACTTTCGATAATGTGGAAAATAATATATCCATTCAAAATGAATCTTTTGACAATCTATCAAGTGCAATCGATAGCTAGGATGCCAGTACTTGTTTTAAAAATATAAATTGTAATTATTTGAAACAGCATGCATAAAAATTCAAGTTCTCTTCGAAATAACTATCAAAGTTACCCCGTTTTACGGTATATTCTTTTGAATGAGACCGGTTAAGAAAGATTTGGTCGTGATTTAGTACAGAAATTGCCATTTCAATAGAACAACCTGCACGAAATTTAAAGAATTTAGAAGAGCCAATTTCAGCTGACATCTCTATAGATCACATGGTGTGAAAAATCGAAATACACACCGATCGATCTGAAACTTTGACGAATAGTTATTTACTACTGAAGAAATCAAGAAAAAATGTTCGAGAAGGAATTTGCAAACTTCATTTTTTGAGTTTTGGCCAGCCTTGGGCCACTGTGCAGCGTTCGCTAAGCAGTGCCGGAATTGAGCTTCGGGGGGCCCGGGTCAGATCTCATAAAGAGGGGTCCCTAGTGTAAAATTAATCGTGATTTGGGATTCCATAAACAAACGTATTGAATTTGAGTTTTGAAAGAGATGTTCGGTCCAAAGATATGAGGGGCCCAAATACAAATAGGTGTAAAAAAGACAAATATAAATTGAGATTCAATTGATTCGCAAGTCCCGGGAGGGGAGGCAAGAAGCAAAGGGCTGCGGATAAGTAGAGTCCGGAGCGTATTCTCATTACGGATCAACTGGAGAGCTTGATATCTGGGGCTCGGCAGGTCACTGGTGAGTTCCATAAATATGTGCTGGCCGTGGTCCGAGCTGGCACTAACATTGGGGGAATTGAGGGAAAAGTGTGGACGCAGGCTGAGCCTATCACCGCTCAAATACTCTCTCGGTTCTCATTTAATGCCGGAAAGCATTTACTATCCATGTTCCATTGCTCAGTCTTTAAATTCTTTATTCGAGTTCAAGGGATGAGTGAGAGAATGCAATATAGGGCCTCAGAGAGATTAGCAGAATTGGAGCAAAGCATGGGTTTCCTATGCGACCAACTGAACATGCACGTGACTAATACCCATGCGCAAATGGAGGCTCATCATCAACAGGTACAAAAATTCGCTACCCAAGTGAATGTTGCTTCAGCCGCCTTATCCTCAGCGGTAAAGCAGATCGAAACCTTAGCGGTAAGATTGGGAGACTTAGCCCTTCAAACTCCATTAGAAAGAGGCCCAGTCTTCTCTCAAGGATCTGTTGGCTCCTCAGTCTTCAAATCCGCACGTCAGGATCGTCAGGCTCCTCTTCCTGTGGTATCCAAGGCTGCCTCTATTCTCTCTGGATCGAAGTTCTCAAAGGCTCCAGGTGTGTCTCTCCCTAAGGCACCGGATGCCGCTATCGAACTGAAGGAAATTGATCCCCCCAGTTCATACTACTCAGACAATGTGTACCTTGAAGTGGGAGACTCCACCGTCTTGCTAGTTCATGCAGCCTCTCCTCGTCTAGAGAGCCTCTCTACATTGGTGGGGCAAAAGAAGGCTCTCGCCCGTCTCATTTTACAGCGTCCAAGCTCCGAGCTTCTTCAGATACTGGATAAATACCCGGGATGGACTGATGTGGTCCGTCTCGAAGATTTAAAAAAGAAGACCAAGAAGCTATGCTCAATGTTTCCTCCATCCTCTGACCCACTGATCTGGGAATTCTTCCAGAAACTGACTCATGATTACTCATAGTTCAGTAAGACCCACAACACTGACCCTCTTGAAATTCTGGTGTTTTTTATTCTCTTCGCTTAACGATTTAGAAATGACATTTTGGTCCCTTTTTATAGCTACCGCAAAGGGCCCTACAAAAATTTACGAATTTTAAGAAAGTATTGTAACGTTTGCACGTACCGTAAAACGGGGTAACTTTGATAATGCGGGTAACTTTGATAGTGCAAGACCCACAACATATTAAACGAAATAACGAAGTTTCCGTTAATTAGTTAAGAAAAATGAATGCAAAACTAAAGAGTATTCGTATGACACTTCATGTCAAAGCTATATTCGTTGGAATCAAGTGCATTTGAGGATTTATATGCAAATATTAGAAATTTACGAGATTTTAGCATTTTTTGCAACGCTTACAAACAATCTGTTCTACGATCACTATTTGATCAAGTTACAATGTGTTCGTCAGTTATCCATGACAGCCTAGTTATAGTTATAGTACACGAATTTGGTGTCAAATCACTTAGCGAAAACCATTTTTACAAACTGGGACCATTTTTGTAATCTAAGTCAGAAATTTCCATACAGCGTTAATCGCCTAGAGGTATGCAACGCCCTATAAATGTTCCGTAATTCATTCAATTTTGTTCGATTTATACACCATTATCAAAGTTACCCCAAAACAGAAAACCGACTTTCGATTATATGAATAATAATATATCCGTTCAGAATAAATCTTTTGACAATCTATCAAGTGCAATCGATAGCTAGGATGTCAGTACAGTAATCCGGGGGCAAATTGATCACTTTTTCACAACTTTTTGTTGTGTTATCCTTCGGAATTCAAATATTGTTAAATAAATTTCGACAAAACCAGTACCGTAAAACGGGGTAACTTTGATAATGCGGGTAACATTGATAGTGCGGGACCCCCAACAAATTAAATGAAATAACGAAGTTTCTGTCAATCAGTTAAGAAAAACGAATGCAAAACTAAAGAATATTAGTATGACACTTCATGTTAAAGCTATTTTCATTGGAATCAAGTGCATTTGACGATTTTTATGCAAATATTAAAAATTTACAAGATTTTAGCATCTTTGCAACGCTTACAAACAATCTGTTCTACAACCACTATTTGATAAAGTCATAATGAGTTCGTCACTTACCCATGACAGCCTAGTTATAGTAGAACATGAATTCGGTCTCAAATCTCTTAGCGAAAACCATTTTTACAAACTGGGACCGACTTACGATTATATGAAAAATTATAAATCCATTCAGAATAAATATTTTGGCAATCTATCAAGTGCAATCAATAGCTAGGATGTCAGTACTTGTTTTAAAAATATAAATTGTAATTCTTTGAAACAGCATGTAGAAATATTCAAGTTTTCTTCGAAAAAACTATCAAAGTTACCCCGTTTTACGGTACTCCCATTGATCTTTATCGGTTTATGGAATCGCTTTTCATTGGAATAATATTTAACATATCATAAAAATAGTCGAAATACCAATAAATTAAAATGACACATTGGGGCGAAATTGATCACCATATCACAAAGCAGATTTTAGAATTAAAAATTTCCTCTTCTACTAAATTTGGGTCTCCTGAATCTGAAAATGATGTCAAAATTTTTATTACTCGAGTATTTGATCAGTTTATTGCAAAATTGAACTTTGAAAATCTGCCTAATACGCCTAAATGTAGGCAATTTCCCTTTGAAATAAGCACATTATTCGAGATTAAACGGTTTTATGAGCAAAAAACTATATTTGCTATGCTGTATGGTATCAAAAATAAGTTCAGTAGTTCATACTTAAGCGTACACAACATTTTTAACACTCAAAACTAATGTGTAGGCATAGCACCACTGGATTGTTTAGCACAGACATTTCCAACTGTATTGCTTACACCTTCAAAAACTGTGAATTTTTCTATGCAAAACTGACCCTAATAAAAATGAAATAGTTCAAAATCATCATTAGACATCTATAAACTAGAAAACATGGAATGTCTGTGGTGCCAATGAAACCTTCAGCATCCTTGGAAGGAAATGTTTTTTGATACCGACCTGATCAAATTAGCCCCTGTGATCAATTTGCCCCCGGATTACGGTACTTGTTTTAATAATATAAATTGTAATTCTTTGACAGCATGCATTAATATTGAAGTTTTCTTCGAAAAAACTATCAATGTTACACCGTTTTACGGTACTTCAGCCTGTATATGGTAGAAAAACATCACAATTCCACAATAAATTATCAACATAACAATCAATGGCGGTTAATCAAGCCAGAGCTGATAATACGAACCCGACTCGCCGCGGCCGCGAAGACGGCTTTAGGGTGGAGAACTATAACCTCGAAGATGGACAAGAAGTAACATACGCCAGCGCATATTTTGCGCGCAACCCCGGAGTTGGACCAGCTGTTCGCATTCCGCGCAGTGGACCCGGGGAAACGTTAGAAACCCTCATAGGGGCTATCCTTGGAGCGGGACAAAACGTAATCGACATCGGCGTAGCCCTCCGATACATATGGTTATGTTTCGGGAAAATCACGTCCCGTTTGGATGAACGCTGGGAGTCACACGGAGTGGTAATCGGACCGGCCGGGACGGACATCACCCCCAGTAATCTGCTAAGCCTCGTGGAAGAAGGAGAAGGGGAACAATACGCGGGCGGCAACCCGGGCAATGCCAATCAATGGCTGCGGGCGCTGGCTCTCGTTCTCAGTCCGATCCGCCTGAACACGCAGCTGAGACGAGAGTATCTGGATGCATTAACGTTGAAGTACAAGGCCACGTTAGAGGAATTCGCGGGGGTCCGCGTAAATGACTCTCCGGGGACATTCGCGCTCCAGCACTCAGGCTGGAATCAAAATATCAATAACCTGAGGCTGGCAGCGGCGTTGGATATGTTCCTCTTCCGATTTAAGGAACATGAAGTGTCCAAGATGCGGTTTTGTACCGTAACGTGCAGGTTTCGGGATTGTGCTGGAGTGAGCGACCTACGTTTTATACTAAAAATCTGGGGACTGAGCATGGTGGAGTTCGCGCAGTGGGTGTGGACTGCGTCTATAGTAGACGATTTAGAACGTATCCTGCACCCACTCGTCCTATACGCCATACATCGACAGTATGAGGCTCTGCTCCAAAAGCCCATACTCGGCCTCCGCCAACCCGAACCCGCACGTCTTTGTGCACTCCATTGGGTGTGCGAATCTCCGGGTCTGCTCAATTAATTCGAGGATGGTAGGAGATGTTAATTTAGCGGACACGGTCGCAAACGCCGCTATCCTAAATTACGTGCGCGGTTCGCGATACAATCTACAGCCGGAGTTCTACGCTTCTAATTACTATTATCAACATTTTTCAATTTCTTTTCTTAGATATTTACAAAAATACGTGGAATTAGGGTCCCAACTGCGCTGAATAACGACACTTTACGGTATATTCATTGACAAATTCGACCGTTTTCAAGTTTTGATATAATAATATTAGTTGATATTTTAAGCCCAATAGGAAAAATATAATAATTCATGGAGACGAACCAGTCACAGGCTGAAAGTCTCGATAATAGAGATAATAATAATAATAATAATATTCGTAGCAGATAGGCTCGTGTTTTGGCATCTTAGGGCCGATTTCTTCACCTTCGCTTAAGCCGTAAACCACGTTTACCCATACGATTAAACCAGGTTTAAGGCCTAAGCGGTGGTGAAGAAACCGCTTGTTAATCATTTGAATAGAGCCGTTTTTCTTCAAAGCTTTCAACCCCCTCATATTGAAAATTACATCTTTTGACTCCTCTATTAGCCAAATTAAGCCAAAAAAAAAAAAAAAAAGAAAAACGCAGATTGATATAATGACAAACACATTCTCTTCAATTGTACAGTCACCCCACAGTGCTATCCACACAGATATGGATCAGAGTTGATTTAAAACGGGAATAGGGGAACTGGGTGTAAAATGCGCCGTTGGGGTAAAACGCGCCACCCTTGTTTTGAACAAACGACATGCTTTGGGACGCTGTTTTTCACCCGAGATAATAGAAAATTTATTAAAATGCTTCTCTATACCGTTTTGTCTCAAATTCCGAACAGACTCATATTCCGAACACTCGGTTTTTGTATGGCGACTTGGTTGAAATGTTTCGCTGAAATATGTCACCAAATAACAAGGAAATGGCAGTCAATTGCAATTCAATTTGAACGTCTCCAATATAATTTATACCGCAGGAGTAGTGATGATTCTCTAGTTTGAGACCAATAGAACAAGCTCAGATTAATTTATTTGTCAAATTATTAATTTGAATACGATTTATTTGTGCTGTTCGGAATTTGAATCAGGGTGTTCGGAATATGAGACAGAACGAACACAGTGTTCGGCATTTGAGTCAAAATGTTGATCCATACTTTATTATTGGTATTATTGGTACACCCAACAGCTAACAGGTAGACTTTGCGATGAAATTAAAATTTACACAAATATCAGTTAATTTATGCCAATCAGATGCATTTAAAGTCCCTGTTGGCCTTAAGTGTTCGGAATATGAGTCAAAACGGTATATATTTTTAAGTGTTTTCCTGGCAAAAATCGTGAAAAACTCGAAAAAACGTTTTTCGCTGTTTTCGTTGTAATTTTGTGTTATTTTCTAGGTCATTTTCCAGGTCGATAAACAACAAAACTTTAGAAACTATCATCGAGAATCGACTTGTGCACTCCCACAGTTTGTATTCCATGCGAAAAAAGTGTTGAATTTATCCTTAAAAAGCGTATTGAAGGACTCAAACTTTAATCAACTCGTGGGGCAAAACGGCCACACCTAATTCATAACACCAAAACAGCCGTTTGAATTCAAATTCCAGCAAACGTAATGCCAAGCTGTAGTTACGGGCCAATTTGAACCTTACAAATGCACATTTTTCGAATCAGCATGTATACTATAATCGAACAATAACATGTGATCAAACGCCCTTATGTATGCAACCTATTTGCAAGCATGATTGCGCATGCATGCGCGCGAACGACTAACGCCGAGATCGGGTGGCGCGTTTTACCCCGCAAAAAATAAAAATACAGATAAGCAAGCATTTTAGAAAAATTGATTTATTAACTCCAGTAAAAAGAAAATGGATCGCTGTTTCTACTTTTTGATAGAAAACATGTTTGTCTATGAGATAAAAAATAAAAAAAGGCTAATAATAATGTTCTGCATAGCTAAAAACGCTTCCTTCCTTAGAGGGCGCGTTTTACCCCCAGTTACCCTATCTCATCAAATAGAGTCGCAATTACGCAGAACAAATTTTTGTATATTTGAATCATAAATCTGTACAGCATCACAATCAATTATAATATGCTTAAGCATATTTTTGTCGTTCGTAGGAAATAAAATGTCAACCGTAATCCCAGAGGTGTTGATTCATTAATGTGGGGCATTGAAAACCATATTCTTCTCCTTTCTGGCGTTACGTGTTCTTATGAGCACTTCCACCGTTATTAACTGAGAGCTTTCTTTGCCGATTGACCATTATTGCATGTGTATATCGTGTGGCTGGTACGAAGATACTCTATGCCCTGGGCATCGAGAAAATTTCCTTTACGAAAAGATCCTCGACCAGTGGGATTCGAACCCACGACCCTCAGCATGGTCATGCTGAATAGCTGCGCGTTTACCGCTACGGATATCTGGGCTCCTAATCATATCACAGTTATGAATCAGAGATAAGACGATTCTGAAACAAACGCCAACACCATTCGTTTACCTCGCAGATAAATTGCTGTTATAGTGTTTTGATCCATAATATGAGTCGATTTGATCCATAATGGGGATCCTTCTCTCCCACTGATCCCCATCTGTCGGGTGGACATCGTTTGGAATTTCTATCGAAATCGACACTTTTTCATAGTTAATCGGGTATTTAGAGGTGCATTCTCAAAAAGACCTATATTCTGCAGTGCCAGGGATGTAATTTTGTTTTGAGCAGCCTCAACATGATTTTTTTTATCATATTTTGTTATTGTTCGCGCACATAAGAGCGTCTGTGTGGTAGTCGGAATCTTGTCGGACACCTTTCATTCATGGTCGCGGTGATAATGGAAACTGTGGCAATATTGACTACACGAAATTACAGAACTACAACATAACGTTTATTTGACCGAGAACTGGTACACAATGTCTTCTGTATTAATACGGATGTTAATGGAAACTTAGCTTCAACTACTATTCTGACTGTATTTCGAATCGATCGCTGTATTTTACTGTATACTGTTCACATAAACCTTGAACATTCACTGTATTTCTGGACGATTACGAACTGGACGCATACGGACTAACTACAGTGACTCAATCTCATTTTCGTACGGGGCACTGTTTCTACATCAAGTAGGCTTAAAACTATTAAATGATTTACGGACTTCGATATACTTTATCAATTACGAAGGTCGTAGGTGTCATCTACTGCTCGGCAATAACAAACTCTATTCATTCGCTAAAATCTTTGGAATAATTGAAAAGTAATTAATTTGTGTCTAAAATTGAGCCAATCTTATATTCGTACACCTAACAAAAATCAAACAAACACCATTCAAAACTATTTTTTATGTGCAAAATGATTGCTCAATATCTTCATAACGTTGTTCAGATGTAGTAGAGTATATTTGGGAAAATATAAGCGGATATATTTGAAATTTAAGTAAATTTAAGAAAAATATTACTTTTTCAATGTGTTTTGCTAAAAGCAATCTAATAAATCGAACAATAACGTAATTTTTATCAAGTTCACTTCCTTAAAAATGATTAATGCAAATACTGAACGAGTTTCAAAAACGTTTAATCAATTGCAGTTACGAGTGAATATCGGTATCTCATTTTTCACAATCTTGGTTAATATAACATTTATAAAAAATCTAAAATTAAAAATTTTAGTCAATTTCTTTCAGTTCGGCTCTTAAATGGGTGTACATAATTCAAAGTTAATGTTCTTATCCAAAAGTTGCGCAATTATTATTTTCATTTCATATTTAATCACCAAACATTATCATAGAGATTAATAGAATAAATATAATTACCATAACCGCAACACATGCGTTGTTTGAAATGATGAAAACAACAGGTTAAATTCTAGTTAAAATTATATTAATGCTCTCCGCTCACTAGGAATATTTTGTATTTTTATTATAAAATAAATAAACCGCAGAATAGGGTCCTATTTTGAGCATAATTTGAATATGAATTCGAAAACAATTGAATATTGAGATAACATCAATTATGTGAAGGTATGTACAGCATAGTATAGGGTACTTTGTTGTAAAACTAAGTACCGTAAAACGGGGTAACTTTGATAATGCGGGTAACTTTGATAGTGCGAGACACACAACATATTAAACGAAATAACGAAGTTTCTGTTCATCAGTTAAGCAAAACAAATGCAAAAGTAAAGAGTATTAGTATGACACTTCATGTCAAAGCTATTTTCATTGGAATCAAGTGCATTTGAGGCTTTTTATACGAATATTGAAAATTGACACAATTTTAGAATTTTCGAAACGCTTACAAACAAACTGTTCTACGATCACTATTTGATGTAGTTTTGAATAGTTGGCCACTTATCTTTGACACCCTAGTTATCATAGAACTTGAATACGGTCTCAAATCTCTTAGCGAATAGCATTTTCACAAACTGGGATGATTTTTGTAATCTAAGTCAGAAATTTCCATATAACGTTAAACGCCTAGAGGTATGCAATACCCTACAAATGTTCGTTATTCATTAAATTTTGTTCGATTTATACTCCATTATCAAAGTTACCCCAAAACAGAAAACCAACTTTCGATGATATGAAAAATTATATATCCATTCATAATAAATCTTTTGGAAATCTATCGACTGCAATCGATAGCTAGGATGCCAGTACTTGTTTTAAAAATATAAATTATTATTCTTTGAAACAGCATGCATAAATATTCAAGTTTTCTTCGAAAAAACTATCAAAGTTACCCCGTTTTACGGTACTTATTTAAGATTATTTCTACAGTCAAGTTTGAAATTAACCTTTTACTGTTGTTTAGAACGAAAATTTGGTTTACATTGTTTGAAAATAAAATTTCAGAAGAGTTTTGAAGTTATGACATAACAATTTTCTAAACTCAAGTGGGATATAAACTTTTTATGTTTTCTGTAATCTGAATATATTTTAACCAAAACTCTTTCAGTGCTCACGAATATATATTTTAGATTGAATCCTACAACAAAAATGAACGCTATTGCAAGAACTATTGAATTTTATAACAAAATTTTTTGAAAAACTGGCATTTCCAATAATTTTACCTAAGTTCCATATACGTCCGCTTATAAATTGTCCAAATGTACTCTACAACGTCTGAACAACGTAATATAGCACTTGAGCAATTAACTAGAGCATTAAAATTCAGTTTTGAATGTTGTATGTTTAAATTTTGATAAGTGTACGAATACGGGATTGGGTAAATTTTAGACATAAAATCAATACTTTACCATTAATCCAAAGATCAATGTAAATGGAAACATTTTATGACTGTTAAATAATAGATGGAAACTTTGGCCATCAATATAGATCAAGCATTTCAAACTCAATATATCATTTAATAGTTTTTTACTTACTTGATGTGACGCCAGAGTCCTGTACGAATATGAAATTGGACCACTGTACATTAACTGTTGATCGGTTATTGACTGTAATGTTCTCAGACTTGACCTTTTATATGATCTGGATGTATAGACTTATTGTTCTGAAGTATTCTAAAGGCAATTATAGAGCGGTCAATCACTTTCTACTGGAAGTTTGATGCACATAATGCTAAGTTTTGGCGGTAACAGTAATGAGTGACTGAGTGCATAACAATTGCATGAGATTTAGTTACGGTTACACTACAGTCTGACTATTCTAATCTGAATTCCTTGTTTATAACTGAGCTTGCGTAAACAGTTATGAAAAATGACTCTTAGTTGATTCATAACTGTGGGGTGACTGTATAGGGAATAATCCTATTTTCATTGAAATTTTGAATTTCTAGATCAAGAATTCAGCAATTTTACCTCAGACAGGGTAATGCTGCTTTTCCCTGAGTACCAATTAAAAATGCTCTTTTCTTCTTGGAAACCCCATAAAGGAAAGTTCCTGGCATTCATCATTGTTGCAACATCAAACGTTTCAAGATGCTAAACGAACCGATCTGTTATGAATACGTTTGATTCCGATAGAGAGTTCTTTCAAGTTATTCTGTCCTCGAAATTTTTCGTATCATTTTTTAGTTACAATAAGGATACGTTGAGGACTGCATCGATTATGATTTTTTCGATGTTATTTTGATACAGATGTATCATGAAATAGATAAGTTCTTAAGAATACATCAAATAATGAAAATATTTTGATATTTCGAATCGTGGGGTACATTTTCCGGAAATCATCAAAAACACTTGGTCCAGTCTGTCTGAACACCAACCAATTGATAAAATTTTTATCTTCTTCCTTTTTTTTCCTTTAATTGGAACGGTTTCGACTAGTGACACTTTATATGAATGAATAAAAAGTAAATTAAATTTTCATCCATAATCAATTGGTTCTATTAAGCACAAGTTATATTATATGGAGTATGTTTAAAGTTAATTCTTAGTCTTCATTTAATTTTGAAGGAAACTTCATCAACTACGGTATACAAAATAGAAAAGTTCTTACAAATACTAACTACCGCATCACAAATGAATTTGATAGGAAACCGTATTACTCAAGGATTTTAAGACCAACTAATCGCATTTACTATAAAATTTATTTCAATATTAGGATAAGATGAGAATCTGGGAATCACTTTTAGTTGACAATTCATGTTATAGATAGGTATTCTCGCCTAACAGAGCACTCTGAGAAAAATATGATCAACCATGCGTCTCCATGGATTTTAATAACTGTAATAACTGTGTCACTTTAGGCATAATCATTTTGCTTAAACCTGCTACTTATATTAGGTCAAGACAGTACTGAACAGAATAAAGAAGGCATTGGCCGTGTTTCCTACAAGATATATATTTTTTTATAATAAATCTTCGAGCTGTTTTGTGAATTTTGTACGAATTATGTACGGAGATAAGCCAAGGCGAAAAAGCCCTACAGTAAATTACTGTGAATATGCTCATAACAACATTTAATTAAAAAACGACAGACCAAGTTCCAGAAGTAACGTAAAACCACTAAACAAAGAACTAGTATCGTGGAAATTGAATTTTTCCCACATTGCCATGTCGACGCATGGTTCACAGTTCTTTATGGTGAATAAAATTTCGTTTCGCCACGTACATCCAGCGCCGCCAGCGACTTTTTTTCGACTCATTTCCCTAAAGTGTCGCATAAAGGAGTGCTGGTCTGCTGGGAAACGCCAAGCAGTAGTGCGAAAACCATCGTCAAGCTTCCGACACCACCCCCTGCATCATTCCAGTTTTGGCCTGTTCATGAATCACGTGGTCATTTTTTAACTTTTAAATCCTCCCTCATGGTCTTTTGTCTAGGAAACATTTCAAAATTTGTATGCTGTTTGAACAGACCTCCCCACCCCGTTCTCCCCAAACGACCACGTGGTTTATGGACGACCCCCTTACGACGTTGAACCAGAGCATTCGTAGACGGTGTCACCTCCTCGGTCAAACTGGATGAAAATTTAATCACCCTCCACATATATTTTTGTTTTCGTTTGTCGACCACCGTACAGAGCGAAAAGGCTATAAGTGAGCCACCTAGTTACCGAGCTCAGTGCCAGAGTTTGGCCATTATTGTTACGTCCTTCATGCAGTGATTTTTGTCCCACTTTACACCTTACACATATAGGAGGTCGTCGATTTTGTCATTCGCACCATACCCATCATAAAAAGCAGTGCACAAAAAAGCCAGTGAAAAAAAGTGAGCAAGGGAAGAAAATTTCCACCGGTGAAAAGTGTCGTGAGAAAAAAGCTTGCACAAAAGCTAATAAATATTCAGTGAGATAAAGCGTAACAAAGGCGAACGACAAAAGCAGACGAGCGAAAGGAAGCAAAAAGGAGTGAATTAACTTTGTACAGAAGCGCACCCGGGCGGATATTGGTTTGTCCAAGTTGGGGCAGAAGAAAAAAACGTCACACCACGACGACAAGACAGCCGACGACGACCACTTCAGCTAAAGCTTTTTTAGAGGATCATAGACGTGGGGAAGCCTGCAAGAGTGCAGATAGAACAGGTGGGTACGCAAATTGTTTTTCACTGAGATTCTTTAAAGCGTTTACATGCTGTCAACTGATGGCGATGACACTCTGGCAGAGATGAGGTTAAGCTAGGGCCGGATTTTATGGGGGATGTATTTATTTTTGAATAATTAATGTTGTATTCACTTGACTTGTGGATGTGTTGCACGATGATTCAGCGAGCTATAATTAGGTTATTTAATGATGAAAAAGTTTAGCTTTATATAGAAAGCTTATTATTCTAAACTTAGTATGACACAATTATAAATAAACGCTTCTATGCTGCAATTTTCATATCAGAAAAAATCAGTTCGTATCTTACCTTGCCTATACAAATTCTTTCCGCTTTCGAAAATTTTTGAAACTAGGGAGTCGATGCCGGTTATGGACCCATTGCGTATTATGGACTCCCTCCAGAAAAACATGAATGAACACTCAAAGCAACCTTATTCCTATGAAAATCCTCCAGGGGAACTTCAATTGAAATGTTCGTCAGCAGTTGCAGGCAAAATATTTGGTCTGAGGTACCTAAAAACAGATATTTGAACAATTTTGTAAATGAAACAACACAAGAGTATTCATTTCCAGGTGGGGCCATAATAGGCACGTCGGCAGCGAGACGGATTACATGGGAATCAAATGGAGGGCCTATAATAGGATTTGACGTTCCAGACAACAGCTTTCCAAATCAGTATTTCACCGGAAAAATTTAATGGTTTTGTGTGTGTTTAAAGGCGCACTATGATGTAACAGTATTCCAATTCGCTGAGCACATTTAGCGGTCTTGATAAATTTCACAACGTTACTTTTTAATTAGTTTAATGTTCTTGGTTTCTTCAAATAACTTTCTTCGGAGAATTCTTCCAACAGTTCCTTTATCTCTGATTATCTGTCTTTTTAAAATTCCGCTAGGTACTCCTTCAATGTATCTTTCCCATTTTTTTTGTTTGATCCATAACGTCTTCCAAGATATTCTTTAGGGATTCTCTCATGTATTTCTGGGATACCGATAAGCATTTAGCAAACTAGAAATGTTCAGAAATTTAATCAGTAGTTCTTCAAAAATTATCTTCTGGAAAACCTCTTTAGGTCTGATGTAAGTTTTTCTTTAAAGTTTACGAGTTGCACGGTTTTCCAGAACCAGCTCGTAGAAATTTTTCCTAGAGTTCATGCAGGAATACTCCAATAATTGTTGCTGATATTTATTAAGAAATTTATATAGGGAATCTTGCAGAATTTTTTTCCAAGAATCCTCCAAGAGAATTCATTTATTATGTTTCTACAGATTCTCTTGAAAATTTTGTCATATATTACTCCATTATTTCCTTAAGTTAATTAGGAAATTTGCACAAATGGATCATTAGATTCCAAGAAAGTAACAATTTATTCTTGAGATCCTCCTCAATCTCTTCTGGGAATTCATCAGGAATACTACCCTTTTCAAATTCATAAATTAATTCGGCTGTTCCTTCAATTACTACTCTAGTACTACAGAAATTCTATGATTTTTTTTCTGGAATTTATCTAGGAGTCATTCTATAAATATTCCCCGATATTTTTACAGAGCTCTTTTCTGGATTTTTTATGGGTTGATTTCAGGTATTATAATCAGAAATAATACAAGATTGTTGTGATTTCTACATGAATTATGATTAAAAGTGATGCCAGATGTGAAAACATGTTGTGAAAAGATTAGTAATTTGCCATAATGTCTGAAGAAATGTTTTACATGATTCCCAGATTATTATCAATGTAAGTTTTACATAAAACTCATAAAAAAAATGCTTGGATTAATATTATTTTCATCTTTGAGCAATAGCTGGTGGATTAATAATTTAGAGATTTTTTTTCACATTTTAGCGATACATCTGGGAGAATTTTCGATGAAAGGCCAGCTGATATGTCTTGCTGACATTATGGCATAATAACTGGCGGTATGCTGGAAGGCATTGAAATGGGAATTTAAGAAGTTTGTTATAGTCAAAACTTGTTTTTTTTATCATAACTGTATTTTGATTCTTATTACATTTTTTTTTGTTTAGAGAGACTTTACCCAGAAGGGGCATACGTCTTATACTTATTATATTTGTATTCTGAATCTTGGAAGAATTTGTAATTAAGCCTAAGGGAAAAAATCACGATTTTTTGAGAAGTCATTTCAAATATTTTGATATTATATAGGTATTTTTTGGCAAGAGCATATAAATAAATCTAGTGAAATTGAACAAATTTATTGGGGAAAGGTCTCAGAAGCTTCTCAATTATTTATCAGGCGATCTTTTTTTGAGTAATTTGACGGAATTTCCAAAGGATATTTGTATTTATTTATTGTGGGAAAATCTATAGAAGAACATTTTACAAAATTCTGCTAATTTTTATACCGAGATCTTGTAAAAATTTCTTGTTGAAATTTTTATAAGCAAGACTCATTTTTCAAAATTATAGATGGAATAACTTAATAGTAATTCTTAAAAGTCTCATATGAAATGAAATTATATGAGCAATCTAATTAATTTTTCTTGTTTTGGCTTAAAGCATTTCATTATGGATTATTCTAGAGTTTTCATTTTCTTTAATTCTTTTGCCAAACGTTCCTATAAGAAAATTATATTATCATTTTCGTAATTAAAGATAATTAAAAGCTACAAGGACTTTCAGGTAATTTTTATCAAGCTTTCAATAAGGTTTCTTAGATACATTGTTTTTTAAATGTTACCTCTAGATAAATTCTTTCGATATAAAAGAAAATATTGTTTTAGAGCAATTTTAACATATTTGATAAATTTTGTTTTTCATGAACATATTATAAATTGTTTTTCATGATTTTTGTCATAATTCATTAAGAAATTTTTCACAGTCCGGCAAAAGAACCTGGAATAATAATGTTTCGATTAAAAATTTTAACTTCTAGCATGTATTATTCTTACTCGGAAGAAGTTATATATAGTTTTTTAGATTTTTAGCAAATAGATTTGAGATAAAAAGTGAAAAAAAACTCTTGAGTTTAATCTTTAGAGCTTTTGATGAAAATCTTCAAAAACAAATATTGGTGGGATTTAGGAACTTCCAGTGGATTTCCTTGAATCAAATAGTAGAAACTTAGGAATACACTACACTGGTACCATAATTTCGGGTAAAATTGATCATTTTTCCCAGTTTTCCATGTCTGTCTTCCAAAATGTTGATAATGCCATACTTACTTACTTGATACTTGATGGGCTACAATTCGCTAAGATGAATCTGCGCCGAATGGATGAGTCTTCTCCACTGGGCTCGGTCCTGGGCCAATCGCTTCCAGTCGCCCTGAACGTTAAGTGCCCTTAAGTTCTCCTCAACCGCAAAAAGCCATCGTGTGCGCGGCCTGCCACGAAGTCGGCGGCCTCGTCCGGGTTCTCTGTTGAATATTATCTTTGCTTGTCGTTCTTCCGGCATACGGGCAACGTGACCAGCCCAACGCAGCCTGCCGTGTTTTATGCGCTTGACAATATCCACCTCTTTATACACTTGGTACAACTCGTGATTCATGCGACGCCGCCAGATGCCGTTTTCTAGTTTACCGCCGAGTATTGTTCGCAGCACTTTACGTTCAAACACCCCGAAAGCTCTCCGGTCGACTTCCTTCAATGTCCATGATTCATGGCCATATAGGACAACCGGAAGGATCAGTGTCTTGTATAACGCGAGTTTTGTTTTCGTTTGCAGGCTACGGGACTTCAGCTGGTTACGGAGCCCGTAGAAAGCCCGACTCGCAGCTGCAATACGTCTTTTCACCTCGCGGGTAACATCATTATTGCATGTCACTAGTGTTCCAAGATACACAAATTCTTCCACCACTTCAAACTTTTCACCACCTAGCACCATTTCGTTACCACTAACACGTCCGGACCCACGTTGACCACCAGCTATCATGTACTTCGTTTTTCGCTAATCCGCTCGTCGAGCTTTTGATGGTAGTCCGCTGCTACGCCATCTGCTGACAGGCGTTGGATATTGAAACGCAACGATTGTCGATTTCTAGAACTCGAAACTGTTGATAATCGCGCTCGAATTTTGCTTACAACGAGATAGTGGTCTGAGTCGATATTAGGACCCCTGAAAGTTCTAACATCGATGACATCGGAAAAATGTCGGCCGTCTACCAGAACATGGTCGATTTGGTTGCAAAGTTCGCCATTTGGGTGTTGCCAGGTGTGCTTGCGGATATCCTTGCGTGCAAAGTAAGTGCTACTGATGGCCATCCCCCTGGTGGCAGCAAAGTTCACTAAACGTAGGCCGTTGTCGTTGGTAACAGAGTGAAGGCTCTCTTTACCAATGATAGGGCGGAAGAAGTCCTCTTTTCCGACCTGCGCATTAGCGTCGCCGATGACAATTTTCACGTCGTGTTTTGGGCATTCTCCATAGGTCTTGTCGAGACATTCGTAAAACGCGTCCTTCACGTCATCGGGTTTGTCGTTAGTCGGTGCATATACGTTGATCAAGCTGTAGTTGAAGAACTTGCCCCGAATCCACAATACGCAGATCCGCTCGTTGATCGGCTTCCACCTAATAACGCGCTTCATCTGCTTCCCGATCACTATGAAACCGACTCCGTGTTCAGCTTTATCGCCACCGCTGTGGTAGATGTTGTATTTGAAAGCGGTGTTAGCGATGGGGTCTACCGCTCTGAATTCACGTTCTCCAGATCTTAGCCAACGCACTTCCTGAATTGCAGCCACGCACACGCTAACTTTTCGCAATTCACGAGCCAAAAGGCTCACTCGTCCAGGTTCATATAAGGTCCTGACGTTCCAGGTACCGAGTTTCCAATCATAGTCCTTATTTCGTTGCCAGGTCGGTTGCCGAAAATAACGTTCGTTTCTTCTTCTTTCTCCATTTTTCGTGTTAGATAATGAATTCGGTATGCTACCTTACCGGGGTCGCGCTACCTACATCACGTTGATGGGACTGCCATCTTAGGTGTAGCTGACGTGATACAGCGTTTCATACTCAGCCCCTGGATGCCAGAACAGACGCTGTTTGAGCCGCACCTCCTGGTGTACAGACGCTCAAAACGCACCTCCTTACTCTAGCTGATGTCAGAAGGACAACAGTGCCCAGGCTGCACTACCAGCTAAGTACGCAACCCTTAGCTGGTGGTCTTTGTCATCATTTGACCCGTGGAAGCGCGAGGTAGGAACTTGTGAGGACCAGAGCTGTGTTGGTCGCTCCTTCCTGATTGTCGACTCACCATTTTGCAGCCCGAAATGCAATGATAATGCCATACAACTAAGTATATAGAAACAAGTACGACGGTGCGGTTCATTAGCTCGTGTTCCAAAATTTTCTAACAAATGTGATTTTAGTGCTAAAGAACATCTCCACAATAAAAAATCGGCAGATTCCGTTACAGGGTGAAATTGATCACTTGTTAATAGGATTATTGTTAGTTTTTAAAACAACTCTACATGCTGAACTTGAGTTCTCTGAATCCGAATATGCTTGCCAAATTCTAAACAAAACAATATTCATAGAAATAATGAATGATTAAATTTGAAGAATTACGCGGAAAACGCCTAAATGTCGGCAATTTCCTATTTTAAGCATCCTTACAAACTTTCAGGTTTATACCATGTTCATAACCTTGTTTAGAACAAGACGTTTATGGATGTTTGTCAATACTGCACCGTACATGATTTTGAAATTTTACAGTATTTGTCAGTCTGAACTCCTCCTCCTGGCCAACCTGCGCGTTCAAATCTCCTATGATGATCTTGACGTCGTGGCTTGGGCAGCGGTCGTACTCGAGTTCGAGCTGCGCGTAAAATGCATCCTAGTCATCATCAGTGCTTCCGGAGTGAGAGCTATGCACGTTGATTATACTGAAGTTAAAGAATCGGCCTTTTATTCTTAACTTTTACATTCGTTCATTGATCGGCCACCACCCGATCACGCGCCTTTGCATATCACTTATCACTATGAAAGCTGTTCTCAGCTCACGTGTGTTGCCGCAGCTCTGATAGATGGTATGATTACCTCTAAACGTTCACACCATTGCTCCTGTCCAGCACACCTCCTGCAGTGCTACGATACCGAAACCGCGGGTCTTCAGTACATCGAAGAGTATGCGAATACTTCTGATGAAGTTGAGAGATTTGCAGTTCCGCGTACCGTTTCCAATCGCTAGTCCATTTCCGTCGCTGTGGTCTTTGCCGATTGTTTCGGTCCGTATTCTCTCGTTGACGTTCATGTGCTGATGTGTTTTTACGGTTGACTTGCAGGGCCTGACACCAACTCCATAAATTTCCCCCTAAATTCCCCCTAAATGTTCGGAGGACCATAGTGCGCAGTTTAGCTTAGTGTCCTTCTCTGGCACTCGGACGACGATCAGCCGCCCCTGACATGGGAAACAGATGCTGTTGTGAGCCGCTCCTAACATGGAGTACAAACGCTCCAGGTTTGTAGAAGCAAAAGCAAAAGCAAACCCCCTCTTCCCTGTCAGCATACGACCAAAGCTCCCACCGGGCTTGGTTATCTGATCTTTCCCAAGGTTCCTCGTACCCCGGCCAGTACCACGAGGAGGTAGGAATAGGTGTTACTGGCAAGAGGCTAAGGACCGCACAAAGGGGTCTATTTTGTTCCTGCAGGTAGGCGAGGTACCAATGGTACGCCATGCCCAGCCATTTACCGTGCCATAAGATCGTAGAATAATTGAATTGTGTACAGAAACCCGTTTACGATTTCATTAATAAAATAAACAGTCCTTTAACTGAAATCCAAATTCTAGTTAAATCGTGTGAGTCACTGGATGAACTCCAGGATTTTCTTGATTTGTGGAAGAAGCTTTGGGTTAATTCCTGAGGAAATTTATGGTGAAGTCTTTAGAGTAATTTTTTAAGTTATTTAAAAAAATCCTAGGTGAACTCTTGAAGGTATCCTGAACTAAATTCATGAAGGAATTTCTTAAGGAGGCCGGTAACGAATCAATGATAACCTGAATTAGTTTATGATGAAATTCCTGGAAAACCTCTTGTCAAAATGCATACAGTAATACGAGCAGTAATGCTCATTTAAAAAAATATATACCGTACACCCCCGCTAAATTGAACGGTACCTCATGCAAACCATCGGGGTTCATTTTTAATTTCAACTTCTACTCACTCTACGATCAACAGAAAATTGTAGTTCTGGTTACCCTTTTGACTGTTTTGTTGGAGCTAAATGACGTTTGAACCATTTTTAATCTGAACGATGTGAAAAATAGCGGGGTACAAATTAAAAAGTGTTCAGATTAAATGTGGCCAAACCAACGGGGGTACCCGGTATAAAAACATACGTTAAAAATGTCTGGCTGAACGAACTATTTTTTTTTATAAAAACTTTAATCTTCTGATTATTGTTTCTTGGTTCCTATAGTTGCTACTAAGCCTGCATTTTACGTTACATACGAAAATAAGGATCATCATACAAGAAAGTGTGTAAAAAGTAAACGTTTGTGTGTAAAATTTGTGAAAAAAAGCTACATGCACCCTTTATACAGCATTTGACACTCAGTTGCTGGTTGACAGTATAAATACTATTTGAGTTATAATTCCCCGTCCAAATTCAAAAATTGAAGTTATATCGACTGCCTGGATACCTACATATTTTTTGAAGATTTTGCGTTAGCTAAAATACGCGCATTGCTTAAATTCATACTCGTTGTTAGCTACGTTTCATTGTAAATACGGCCACCATCCATAGCGTTGTGATAAATTCACCTACTTTAAATTGTTTCTCCATTCTCGTGATAATGGTGCCACAGGTTTGGGATTAGCAAAAAAGCGTGTTTGCAGCAAGTGCTGAAAACTTGTCAGTTCAGTTTTCCACAAGCACCACAAGCCCTCTGGAGACCGGAGCGTAAATGAGTCGGAAAATGACGCTTTTCAACGGGGACGACAACAACGCAGAACACCGACTCTACCAGATTGGCTAAATGGTTCAACGGGGTGAGGTAAATACGTACAAAGGATGAGCAAAATAACAGACACTGTTGCCGAGCTGTAGGTATCCTTTTTTCTCTATTTAGGTTTTCAAATCCTTAGATCCGAAAAGCGTTTGGAGTAGAATGGCGCAACGGGAGGTTGAGTTCTTCCAAGAACGGTATGCGGAGATAGCGTTTGCTCTTAGTGCACCGTAAAGTAAACAGAGCTTTTGTGAATAACGCTGAGTCAGCTGAATGCTTTGCCATTCGGTGAGGTTCACATTGCTTGGGGGATATTTGCTTGTGTCGAAGTGTAGAGTTGTTCAAGATTCCTATACCAGTAATTGTGTATGTATGTATCTGATGTGTACTACTGTACTGGTAGCTGAGACTGTGGATAAAAACTTAAGCACTACTCGCACATAGTATAAAACCGTTGCAACACTCAATATTGCATCGCCTCGAAAATTTAGAATCATTTTAGAAAAAGCAATTTTAAAATATTTTGTGCACATCAAATCGTTTTATAGAGTCTAGAAATTGAAAACAACCTCGGTAGAGCTAATGCATATGACCATGTTTGGTTTCCACTTCATAATACTAAGATTAATCGTTTTTAGGCGATTTCATCTTCTTTCTGGCACTTCGTCTTCGCTAGGACAGAGCCTGCTTCTCAGCTTAGAGTTCTTATGAGAACTTCTACACACGGAGAGAAAAAAAAAATAGTAATTCCAACCAATTTTCGGTTGATTGCAAACTAAATTTTAGGTTGAATTTCGCCCAAACAAATTATTAGTTTGAATTTACCACTTCGGTTATTTGAAACAAACTAAGGTTCAATGTTGTTCTCAAAATAACAAGAAAGTAGAAACCACAAAAAAAAGTTAGTTTCAAACAACCATACTATTGGTTGTTTCATTTGACAGCTGCAAAATCAACCAATTATCTAGGTTGTTTCAAACCAGATGGTCTGGTTTGAAATAAACAAAATACATTTTGAAATAAACCGATGCGTTGTTTGAAACAAACGAATAATTGGTAGTTTGCCTATATTTTCTTATTTTTTTCTTATTTTTATTTGAAAATCTATATGATGTGTTCATACGTACTTTATTATTGAAAGATTAACTTACAAATAACAACACGAATGACAAAAATATAAATAAATGCTTAGGTTTGGTGATGAAAATTCCGATTGCGATTGTTTATCTTCCATTGCAGCCATTTGCGGTAAAACAATCCTGTTGCATCGATGAAAAAGCATGTTGAAAGTTGTTCGATTGTTCAAACTTTATCTGCAACAAGTTCAACAGAAATTAGCAAACATAACGTATATTATTACCGCTATAAATACCTCTAAATTTGACTCTTATGGAGGGAATCCAGTCATGCCGATATCCACGGTAGCACTGTAATGGAATCCTCCAGAACTATAAAGAATCTTCAAAAACACCGTACGGCTAGCTAGTTGGAAGAAAGGGGAAAATATTTATCAAATTTCTCACTGATTACCTGTAAAAAATAGTTTTACCTGATTAAAATTTACTGTCGAATTTCAACCAAAATTTTGATTATTTCAAACTACATGGATTCTTCTCCGTGCAGTTATTAACTGAGAGCTTTCTTTGCCAAAGTTTCCATTTTCGCATTTGTATATCGTGTGGCAGGTACGATGATACTTCATGCCCAGCGAAGTCAAGGAAATTTTCATTACAAAAAGATCCTGGACCGACCGGGAATCGAACTCAGACACCTTCAGCATGGCTTTAATTTGTAGCCGCGGGCTCTAACCACTCAGCTAAGAAAGGCCCCTTAGAACTAGAACTTGAAGCTAGTTGATAAGTCATTGAGTAATCCAAAGCAACTCGATATTGATTTGCTAATAAATTCCAAAATAGAATTGAAACGTACCGTGATGCATCAATACCCGGACGCTTAAGGTGCCACAAATGTTCTTACTTCACTATGAGCGTGTTGTTTTAGAAAATCTTCGATGTAATATTGCTTGATAGATTGTTTCAAGCCAGATCTTCATGAAAGTGATGAAATTTTTGATAAAACATCATGATTTTAACACAAAAATCAATCAAATATTGGAGCATGTCTTGTCTTTAAATCCGGACAGCTTAGACAAATGATGTCTTTAATTCCGGACACTTTTGGATCGAAATCCGGACAAAGGTGTTATAGCATGCAATATTCGTTAAATTTCAATGAAAATAATATTAACACGAAATTAAATAACAATCTTTAATAAACTTGATGTCTACGATTGCCCCACAATGGCAAATCAAATAACACGTTTGTAAAAAAAAAACTGGCTTGATTACCTGAGGTGAAGCACACGTAGCTTGAACTGCATTCGATGCGGCTCGAACAGCTATTATTGAAAATAAATACAATTTATCCAATAATCAATTGCATTCTGAATACTCATTACACTATCCACAGTTGTTTTTCAAATTGTCACTTATTTTTTCTTTCGGGAATCTCACTTATACTAGTAAAACGGGGGTCTATTACGCGATGTCCGGATCTGAAAACACTGGCTCATAATCCCGATAAATGTATATTTCAAATTTATTTAATGATAGTGGAGTCACCGAACTTCCAAAATATCTTCTTTTGGACAGTTTTGGATAAAAATTCTATAAAGATATATTTTACTAACTTTTACTTCAAACAAACGTTGTTCGCGCGTTCATCGATCGTTCAACTCGAGTTGAAGTTAAATCGCGACGAAATGACGTCCAACATGAACCAATAATTTGTTTTCATTTTTATTAACTATTTAGCAGTGGTTACTAGATTAGAAATAAATGTAAACTGATCGGCATTGTTCATTTAAAGGGGGTGAATAAAAACCAGACATATAATCACTTAATTTTAACTGTAATTAATTAATGTAATTAATGTGTCCGGATATTGGTACCATCCGGATTTTGATTCACCACGGTACTTCTTTTCAGCGCAGTTGTGAAACAGTGCTGAAAAGTGGCACTTTTCAGTACTGTTGCTATTGGTATGAAAAGTAGGACATCGAAATATAAACGACGAATGACATAAGCCAGAATTCCATTTACCCTATGTTGATTCTATGTTAAGTGGAAAACCCATTTACCACCACTGAATAACGGAAACAATCGTATGGTGCCGACAGAAGTAAAAATATCACAATTATCACCTTTTCGCCGAGTTCCTAAAGGATTAATCATACCGTACTGTGAAAGCTACGGCGACATCGTACTCGTTTTCAATTCCCGGCATGCATCGATGGCAATAGTTTTAGCGCCAGCAAGCTTTCACGTTCGTTCCGTTTTCAACCCCTTTCGTTCATCTCTAATCTATCCAGATTCCAGGCGGCAGATACCTAAGTCTCAAGTAAGGTATATTTGCACTACGACGACGTATACTGGAGAAGTGTGGGAATAGGCATCACCATCGTCATTCCACGTCTTGCATCGGCGGAGCCAGGGTTTCCGAAAGTAGATGAAGGTGAAGATGAATCGAAGCCAAAGTTCAAATTTTCAAGAGCACGGATCTGGAGAACCAAACATCCGTTTGAGCTGAAAACTCAATAGATTGGTCACTAGCTGGTTGTGACCTGGGAGGGAGAAACCAATACAAAATTTCTGTACGTCATAGTGAGCCGGGATTCCGCTGTCACGAGCTGTCACTGTGAGCCCAGATCTCAAACATTGGACTTGTTGGAACGTTTTCGGATGTATTTTCGGAGTTCTATGAAGCACGCTGTCTTTGGGGTTAGGCGAGCTCAAAGCTATTTATTAAGGGATAATTATAAGTTTTAGGCGAAAGTATTCAATAAAGTAAGTAGACTTACATTTGGTCTCCTTGTCTTAATCTCGGTGTTAATAAACAGGATGACGGTCTTTAATAATTCTAATATTTAGCTTTAATTACTTTTAATTCACTGGTAATTCTGACTCTGCCTTTTTTATACTGAATAAAGAATGGTTTGAGGATAGATAAACGGACATTACGTCAACACTTCAGGGATTGACAGCTGTCTTAATGAAAGGTGTTCGTTTCGATATTTAGGCTAGTGTCAGTGTCGCTATAAAGTCAGTGGCGTAGGGTCGACCCCAACATCCCCCGACCCGTAATGCACGTCCAGCGCTTCCGATGGTACTGCGTTACCCTGACCTTCATCGTTGTTTGCTGCCTTGATATCCAGGATGGCAACCTTCGTCACCGGACGCCGCAGTACTCCTCCTGATGTCTTCACTAGGACTTGCCTGCATCGCCCGTCTCGTCCTTTTACAACTGAGAGAATACGCCCACGCAGCCATCCGTTTCGGACCGACGGGTCCACGATGACCGCCAAGTCTCCAACATTCGGCTCCTTCGCATCTTCATGCCACTTCGTACGTCCAGCAATAGTTGGCAGATATTCCCGCACCCATCGATTCCAAAATTGATTTACCAGGTTTGTCGTCAGCCGCCAGTTAGTCCTGAGGGACTCTGGGCGTTCTGGGATGGTCATTGGAGGTTGTGTGACTCCCTGCGAGCTCAGGAGTAAAAAATGATTTGGAGTCAAGGCTGCCTGGGTATCTGTCTCCAGTGGTACATTCGTTAGTGGTCTAGAGTTCACTATCCCTTCCGCCTCAATCATCAGCGTAAGCAGTGTCTCGTCGTCCGGATTTCTGCTAGTCGTCAGAGAACGCGACCTTTATAGACCTGACTAGTCGCTCCCATGAGCCACCCATGTGAGGGGCTGACGGTGGGTTAAAAACCCACTTTGTGGCTGCGTTGGTGAAGACGGCGGAAAGTTGTTGATTCATGTCTCTAATCTGCTGCTGTAACTCGTGACTGGCTCCTTAGAAATTGGTTCCATTGTCGCTCCTGACCTCCAATGGTGATCCTCGACGTACGATGAATCGCCGTATGGCCATTTTACACGCCTCAGTGGATAGGGAATGCACTACCTCGAGGTGAACGGCCCGAATGGTGAGGCATGTAAATAGTGCGACCCAACGTTTCACCAGCGAACGTCCGACCTTGACCTGAATAGGACCGAAGTAGTCCAGCCCGACAAAGCTGAAAGGTCGAATATACGGGCTCAAGCGCGCCTCAGGTAGAGGTGCTTCGCGAGGACACAATGGTTTAGCCTTGGAAATCCTACATTGAACGCAGGAGGCAGGGAACGTGGAACCGCTGACGAACCTCGTTGATAACGGTTTCGTTATTAGCGTGTAGGTAGTATCAATGATACCACTCGACAACCATCCTAGTCAGACGATGTCCTTTAGGGAGGATTATAGGAAACTTCGTGTCGAACGGCAGGAAGATTGCTCCGGAAATTCTTGTGTCCATCCGCACCACGCCGCACTCGTCAATGAACGGCGACAACTTGTAGATTGGGCTAGCTCGATTAACTTTTAACTTCAGCCCTTTCTTCGCCTTCTGGAGTTGAGACACCTCTTCCGGAAACGTATCTGCTTGTACCAGCCGCCAGAGCGCATTCTCGGCTTTGGTTAGCTCTTCGTGGGTGACATGCGAATTCTGTAGCGGTTGTTTCATCACTTTTCGTCTACAGTTATCTACGAACCGGTAGATGTAGGCGACGGTACTTCCAAGCCTTTCAAACTTCGAGAAACGATTCCATTCGAGAAACAGTTCCCTGTTCTCTGTCGTAAGGTGAACATGGCAGGGCCTAGCCTCGACGTTTGTGGCTTCTGGTTGAGCCTGAAGTGGCCAGGATTCTTCATGCTTCCATAGGAACTCCGGCCCTTTGAACCAACGGCTGTCGGCTTTCAGGTTCGGGCCACTAGCCCCTTGGCTAGTCCACTTTGTTCCATCATCGGCCACATTAACTTTCGACGGAACATAGCGCCATTCTATTGAATCGGATTTAGAGAGAATTTCGCCTATCCTACAGGCAACGAATTGCCGATAGCGCCGATGATCGGAGTGAATCCAAGAGAGGACTGTTTTCGAATCGGTCCAAAATACTCGTTTCGATATCGGTAGACTGTGGCTATGGCAGAGTGTTTTCATTAGCCTACAGCCTATTAACGCCGCCTGAAGCTCCAACCGTGGAATGGAGAGCGTTTTCAGCGGTGCTACTTTTGCTTTCCCTCCGACGAGTGCGCAGCGAAACTCTGGAACATGGAAAAAGCGCGTAACTGATTGAAACACAATTTCGCATTTCATCAAAAGTGACAAAAATTTAATGAAAATCAATTCATGCACTTATTGCAAGTAATGTCACGTGAGCACCTTTCAACTGATTGAATATGAAGCATTGAAAAACGCATCGTTTTACTTTTTCCAATGAAAATTAATATTTAGTGCATAGAAAACTGTGGCCCTTTTTCCATGTTTGTCAGGAAAGATCGAAAGTACACAACAAAAGAAAACTAGCAGTTTTCTCCAAGCCTGCCTTGATTGTTGTTGGCAAGCTGGAGTTATCTTGCAGTTCAAACAAACGTTGTTCTATATTTTGTGTGTAGTATCGGTGCCTCCCTCCCAGGTTGTGACCAATCGATTAGGTTTTCAGCTCAAACGGGTGTTTGGTTCTCCAGATCCATGCTCTTGAAAATTTGAATTTTCCTTAAGGATATTTCACATAAAAATGGGGAATAACTCCAATGATTACTTTACACATTCCTCTTGAAGATTTTCAGAGGAGTTTCGAAAAAAACTTATGTAAATTTCACCATGATTCTACTATGGACACTAGACTGATGCAAATTTTGAAGTTTTTGGTCCCCTTTGCTCAAACGGTATCAATTATGATGAAAATTATTCTCCCGAAATTTGAAGTGATTTGGAAGAAACTTGGTTGTGCACACGTCAGTTTTTGAAGTTTATGTGGAAATTACTATGGAAAAGTCAAACCTTTTGTGTTTAGTCCTCTAACTGCTCGTCACAATAATCTATGGAAAAGTGAACACACTCTTCTGATGGGAAATCACCCCAGTTACAACTTTGTAACTGTAAAACCACATTTTGATGGGACGTAAGGATAATTTGTTATTATTGAGCATGAGCATGAACATAGATGACCGTACAATTCGTAGTTGCTACTCCGTGATTGATCAGAACAATCGATGTTGCACAGAGTTTCAATGAATGGGGCTTGGGATTAGCCTTCCATTCAACAATGTGCACAAATCGAGAGCTAAGAATTTAAAAGTCACTAACGGCGCTGAACACGTCCTTAGGGTCATCGGAGAAGGGAAGGAATGTTAGTTAGACAACCGTTGTTACTAGAGTATACCTCTGCATCTCCACAGTTGTCATGGAAAGGATGTTGGGTTAAGGTAAAGATCTGGGAGTCACCAATGGTTGATGATGCGATCCATGATATAATCACACCTAATCGGATACGCGATATTATTCTATAATCGCATTGTACGTCGAACAAGTGTTCATAATTCACCCATGAAAGAGCAAGCGACGCGATCAATAGATCAAACACTACTAACGATCCGCGGTCCTTTTTTATTTCGCGACATGTTTAATCCTGCCCTCATCGCCCGTCCCCGCAGGAGCAAGCGTCAAGATAGAAGGATCAAACACAACTAACGGATCGCGGCACTTTTACTCGACCGACGCGTGACATGTTTTATCCTGCCCTCATTGTTATAAGATTGTGTAACTGGCAACACTGTAGTATTCGGTATGAACTCGCTTCTAGAGCATTAGTTAGTAGTCATTGAGCAGTGGACGGGTCCGTGTTTTATTCTTGTTGAAGTCACTTCTTACACTTATCACCCGCCCCCCAGGAGCAAGCATCAAGATCGAAGGATCAAACACTACTAACTCAATAAGTATAATTTGTTATTATTGATAACAAAGTCTAAATCAGACTTGCCCAACCTTTTTGCAACACGGGTCAAATCGCAAAAACAATTTTGTGTGGCGGGCCTTTTTTCCAGTACACAAATATTTGCAATCACAAACTTCGAAATCATGCAGTCCTGTTTGGATCTACCTAAGAAATTGTGGATCCTATGTAAATAATGTGTATGATTTTATAGGAATCATTTTGTCAGCATCTGACTTAGAGCAATCCTCGCTGAGACCGGCCCACTATTTACACTTCGTCTTTTAACAAGTTTTAAATGATGCTTATTCGAATGCTCTTGTCGAGTAACTAAAGGTTCGGTTCGGTTGTTCAAATTGATGGACCCCTCGGTAGTTATAATCAAAACAGTTATTGAGGACCCCTCGATTTTTGACAATACTTGCCTCACTCAAACAGCCATAACTCGAAAATTTCTTCCACAACCCCTCCACAATACTCCACTGCACTGTGACGTCACGCATCAATTTTGACAGGTACTGGTCCTGTTTTTTACAGTTTGGACTTAGTACTTTTTTCGAATCATTCTTAATTTCGTGAAAGTTTGCTGCGAGGAGAGGTCAAATCCACTGCAGATACCCACGGATCGTATTATTCTGTCTTCCTACCGTGGAAAATCGTCACCATCAGCATGCTGGTGATAGAAATGCGAAGATGAAAAGATGATGGAAAAAACGACTAAGTCCGAAACGTAAACAACAGGACCAGTAGCTGTCAAATAAGTGAGGTTAGGCTCGTCATATGCAGCGCTCTATAACATAGTTTTAGAAAGAAAAGACATAGAAGCTTCCTTTGCAAAAATAAAAATAGTTGGCGGCCATATTGAATTTGGTCGCCATTTGGGATTTTATCGGAAAAACTGAATTTTATGGTATTCGCATCCATCGATTTTAAAAGTGCGACTTTGCAGACCATTTCTTATCGCGTGTATTTAATTTGCGATCGACAAGGATGGAAATCTAGTGATCATGACAAAATAAATGATGCATCGCGGTTGTTCTTTATCATGCAAGCATAGCAACAACGATAAACCATTAGTCGTCAAGTCAAACAACAAACTCCCCTCCGCGAAAAATGAATCGCTCGGCATGTTTGCTAACAATCAATTGTTCGCAAACCAAAGTTATAACTTTTGCGCTTTTATTCCGCTATCTGTCTTCTGGTGTGCCATTTATGATCCGAAAGTTAGTCGGGCATGGTTTGGGCGAAAAATTATGCCGTGTACACGTTTCGATTCATGTTAATCGCAACTTGTTACAACATCCGACAAACGGTTTGTCTCGCGACAAACAGTGCATCGGATGCACCATATATCCTTACTATGCGCGTATAGTGAGGTGTTCAAATCATGCTTCTTCAAGAGCGACGGCCCTTTTAGACCATTCAAATACTATGTTGTTAGTCGCTATAGGCGATTTTTTTCCATCCTTAGCGATCGTATAACGGTGCGGTAGCGGTTTACGCTTGCTGTGATGTACCTATTTGAAATGTGAAAAATTAACTCTTAACATGTGATATTATATGCATTGGTGCTAGATACGAGAGGTATAAAGAAAGGGAGAGTGTCAATATATGCCCCCCCTGTTATGGAAAAATAGTTTTCTCTTGTAATGATCATTCAATTCGGTATCAGGCACACATATATTGTAGTTCTCAGTCTAGATACTTCATAGGGGTCACACGCAAATTATGCCAAAGAATGGTGAAGGTCAGACAAAGTGTAACAAGCACAGCAAAAAACAAAAAAAAAATGATGAAAATTTAAATTTATTTTCATGCACATATTTGGAGTATCAAAATAAACCTAAATTTCAACGACCAATCGTTTATTTTTCAATGGAATTCGCTTTAAATTTACACGATCATGTAATGTTCAACAATTTTTAGTTTGATATTCATTTAAGTTTACATTGTTTTTACAGTAGACTTCAGTTTACACCACATTTAAAATTGATTTTTTTTTCTATGAGCGTTAAAAATCTTCAAAAATTAAAAGTGGTAAAAAAACAGAATGGCCGCCAAATATTTTCATTTTTGAAAATGAAGCTCCTATGTCTTCTCTTTCTAAAACCATGTTATTCTGGAGAGGTGGTGGAAGAAATTTACGAGTTATGGAAGTTTGAGTGAGGCAAGAATTGTCAAAAAATCGAGGGGTCCTCAACTAGGGGTGGGACAGCTATGCTCAGAGTAACTCTTCGAACACAGAGCAAGCTTGAGTTACTCATATTTTGCTCAAAACTGTTTTCGGTTGCTTGGATCTTTATAGCTAGCTTGGATCGGAAATCAATTGTACGCAGTATGCAATATGTTAGATCGATTTTTTGGCACAATTTGAATTGAACAAGTTGAAAATTTTGCTACCACAAGATTAAAGTTCCGTGATGGTTTGAATTTGGATGTGTTAGTGGCCAAGGCAAAAAATACAACACATCAATTACATCTCCCGTGGGAAACTGTTTTCATTACAATCATCATGAGTAGTGTCGGACAACAATATCCGATGCCTCATGAACTCTAGAGGAAATACCCTACAGAATCATCAATGTTCAAACTGAACGAAGTTATTTCATGTCCGAAGTTGTAGTAATTAAGTTTGGGAAATGGAATTAATATTTGTTAACAATTTTTCATGTGAACTCGAACCAACTAGTTCTATGATCTATGAGTGTTTTCATTTTTACTAAGCTTAGAAAAACGTTAATGCTTTTAATGGAGTTTGGTCTTCTGAAGAACTAGCTTGCCCTCCTAGCAATGCCTGTACAGTTTGATTGAGTTGAGAAATTTTTATCAAGAGATATTCTGTGTCTTGCTGTGATATTTTAATTCACTTTCCTAGATATGTTCAATAGAGTCAGTAATCACACGTCAAGCCCACAAATTTATTGTTTAATTTTAATGTTATCTTCTGAACACACGTTTTTTTTCGAATTGAATAACGATTGCAGCACTTTTTCACAGAACTTCAGGCTTTGATAGTGCTTGTTACCGAAAAATAGAACACTTTCAGAACAACTGTTTTTCAATTATTTCTGCTTTTCCAATAGAATTATTAGTAGTAGAACGCTAATGGCGTAGTGGTCACAAAACTGATTTCAATTTTTATTAACTTAAATTATGGTTTTTCATTGTTTATTCTATACCATGATGTTGTTTTGGTTCTTAAAATTAATCTGACACTTTGAGGCCCGGTACTCACGGTGTCAGTGCGTGACAAACTAGATGTTGGTAACACGAACAGCAGCGACATTAGCATTCTTAGGTTAATGCTTCTACTGTTTTTCCTGAAGACCTAGAGCTCAAAAACACACAGACCCATCGTCTAAGTATCAATGAAATGCAAAAATAAAACAGCACGAGGATTTTGCAGACCACAAAATTCTGATCGTATCGAGAAACTATCAGACGAAATTTCTTATCTACGTAAACGCACGTCATTGATACCACATATTTCAACATAATAATAGGTTGCTACATGGGTTGCTATGTGCATTTGAAATCAAGCAACGAGAGTTACTCAGAGTTGCTCGCTATCTAACTCGAGAGCTAGCTCAAAAGCAAAAGCTGTCCAGCCCCTTGGTCCTCAATAACTGTTTTGATTATAACTACCGAGGGGTCCATCAATTTGACCAACTGGATGCGGTTTCTTTAGTTACTCGACAGGAGCTTTCAATTGAGCATAATTTCCCGACCAGAACCACATAACAAGATTATAACAAATTCCTATCAACAGCAGCTAAAAATAACAGAAGTTGATAACATTTTGCTATCAAGATGGCTTTGTCCTCAACTTGTTATAACAACATTTGTTATATTTTTGAAATCGCATTTATAAGTTTGTTGCAAATAACATCCGATGTCATAAACAGTAACATAGTTTGCAATAATTTTGTTATTTTGTAACATCTTTGCAACACATTCTGTAATAATTTTGATATAATTGTAACAGGATTTGTTATATTTTAGTTTAATTTGGTGGAAATTTTGTTAGAATTTTTGTTATTTTAACTATTAACGGTACATGTTTGTAATAATTGGTGATATTAAAAAAATCATATCAGGGGAACAAATTCTGTTACAATCTTGTTTCTTTCGTCTGGTCGGGTTGAAACATTTTGAAAGACCATGTGTAAATAATGGGCCGGTCTCAGTGAAAATTACTAGGATTATTTTAAATTTAAAATTCGATGAAAATCCTATAGAATACTGTTGAAGATTCTGTGAGGACCCTGTCCATGTTATCTGCGAGTCCATGATTTATAGCAAATCTGGTCGTACGTTGGGCAGACCTGGTCTAAATCATGCTGAGAACTAGGGGGTGCGAACTGGATATCAACAAGCAGCCAG
Source organism: Aedes aegypti (assembly GCF_002204515.2). NCBI lineage: Eukaryota > Metazoa > Arthropoda > Insecta > Diptera > Culicidae > Aedes > Aedes aegypti. The sequence continues at coordinate 297,011,712 of NC_035108.1, forward strand.
TCTGCTGTCAAGCAAATTTTTTCATCAAAATGTTCCGAGTACCGTAATCCGGGGTAACATTGATCAGTTTTTTAGGATTTTTCTTAAATATTTCATCCAAAACTGTAAATGTTGTGAGTTTTAAATTTTTTAAACAAGTGCTGCCACCCATAGCTCGTGACTATATACTGTATTTTGTTTTTTGAAAGATTTAAGCATGTTTACAAAAATGTTTTATGTGATTTTTTCATTTAGTTGATATGGGGTAACATTGATCATCCATGTAAACAACGTTCGGTAATATTGAAAATGTCGTTACTTACATAAATCATGGCCCCTGAAGCCGAATATGATGTCCAAATGCTTACATCTCATTTACTTTTTGAGTTATTTTAAAATTAAAAGCACCTCGAACAGCGGAATACGCCTAAAGGTAGGCAATTTCCCAAGGGAATTCTACATTCTTAACAGTAATTTGTTAATGTTGCCTAATTGAACATACTTATAAAAGTTTTGACAGCGGAATCGTTTTTGGCGATGCCATTTTTAGCGAGAATCGCATTTTCGTTGCTCATATCGCTTGCAGAACTTATGTGAGACATGAATCTTCGGTAGTGCCATCCTTAACCATTGAAATCATTGTTTCACAAACTTGACAATTTTACGCATAAAGTTAACACAATTTTTGCAAAAATCTTAATTTTTAGTAGCTCATAAATATATGAAACAGAAGCAACATTCATGCTTAGGAAATATTTCATCAATAAATGATGATACCAACTTATTACGAGATGGGTTATTCCGATCAATGTTACCCCGCTGATCAATGATACCCCGGATTACGGTACCGTAATTTTGGGTGAAATTGATCGTTTTTCACGTTTTTTCTAGTCTGTTTTCTATAATGTTAACAAAGCAAAACAACTAAATGCAGGAAAACAAGTACGAAGGTGAGCCTCAGCGACTCATGTACCGAAATTTTCTAACAAATGTTATTTTAGTGTTAACAAATATAACTAAAATAAAAAATCAGCGGATCTCATTTCGGGGTGAAATTGATCACTTGTCAATGCAATTATTGTTAGTTTTCAAAACAACTCTACATGATAAATTTGCGCTCCCTGAATCCGAATATGCTTGTCAAATTCTTAACAATGCAATATTTATATAAATAACGAATAATTAAATTTCAAGAATTACGCGGAACACGCTTAAATGTATGCAATTTCCTAAGGAATTCAATGATATCTAACAAAAATTCAATTATTTCAACCATATGAGCTAATTGGTACGAGTTTTGGTGATGAAATCTGGTTTGGGGATATATCTCAAGCATCCTCACAAACCTTCAGGTTTATACCATGTTCAAATCCTTGCGTAGAAATAGAAGTTCATAGGTGTTTGTCAATACTTCACCGTGCATGATTTTGAAATTTTACATTATTTCCATAGTAATAAACATTTTTAACGCAAACAAACTTTACAGCACACAAATCGACAAAAGTTACGACAAACAACGTTCACTTACTGCAGCTTACATTGATATATGTGCTCCATTACGAATAAATAAAATCGTGTGCTAAGATTTTTCACCCTTCTGATCAATTACACCCGATTTTAAGGTACCGTAATCCGGGGTAACATTGATCATTTTTTTGAATATTTCTTAAATATTTCGTTTGAAAATGCAAATGTTACAAATTTCATATTTTTAAAACAAGTACTGCCACCCATAGCTGGTGACTATATACTGCATTTTGTTTTTTGAAAGATTTAAGCATGTTTAAAAAATGTTTTAAGTGATTTTTTGATATTGTTGATATGGGGTAACATTGATCACCTTTATAAACAACGTTCGGTAATATTGAAAATATCGTTACTTACTTAAATCGTGGCCCCCGAAGCCGAATATGAAGGCCAAACTCTTACAAGTCATTTACTTTTTGAGTTATTTTAAAATTAAAAACATTTCGAACCACAGAATACGCCTAAAGGTAGGCAATTTCCTAAAGGAATTCTATATTCTTTACAGTAATTCGTTAATGTTGCCTAATTGAGCATACTTATGAAAGTTTTGACAACGGAATCGTTTTTGGCGATGCCATTTTTAGTAACTTACATTAGCTTATGAATATAAGAAAGAGAAGCACCATTCGTGATTTGGAAATATTCCATCAATATTTGATGATACGAACTTTTTACGACATGAGTCATTCCTATCAATTTTACCCCGCTGATCAATGATACCCCGGATTACGGTATGCCTAGGAGTGTGCGGTCATATACATTGCTGCATGAAAACCCACTTTGTGATGATGAATAACAATTTATCTTGAGGTCCAATCGAAATGTGATCTCCGGCAAAGTTGTAGCTGAAAGGATTTCACATGAAAATTATAAACTTTTTCATAAAATATTATAACGAAGAGATAATGGACTGAATACAAAAGATTGGCGTTTTCCATAGTAATCTCCATATAAACTTCAAATGGCGTGTGCACAGTCAAATTTCTTTCGAATTATTTGAAACTTTGGAAGCATGCTATTTACCATATTATAAATTGTTTAAGCATATGGAAGCCAAAATTTTAATATTTGCGTCACTCTAGTGGAGACTCGTTCATATTTTTTTTCAGGTATTTTCAGTTACTAATCCACTGGATCCAAATATATCGTCTGGAAAATCTTATACAATGTTCTTAAAATTATTTTGCTGCAGTGAGTTCACGAGTAATTACAGCATTTTTCAGAGATTATTATTTATACTTTCATGATTTTTCATAGATATTCTTATTGAAATTTCACCAAATATTCCGAATACCATCCACGAATATTTTTGAGGTCCTTGTATAACATTTCTTTGTATTTCGATAGGGAGACCAATTGAGAGTTGGAGTATTCTTGCAACTTGAGCAAACTTGTTTCAATTTCATTTATTTACAACTTTCTCCAAGACACCATATTTGAAAATCGTCAAATAAGAAAGTTAAATTTTACACAATATGGCGGGATTCCGAACTAAATGTTATGATCACTCGATGCGCTATATTATTAGAAAAATATCATCAGAAGACACTACACCGATAGAAGCACGTTTCAATACGTTGCAGAAAAAAGTTCACGATTGTGGGCATTCGTGTCACTATGCAACGGTAGGGTAAAATTTCATTTGAGACAATCATTTTTTAGACTGTTTCAACTAAAAATGGGTAAATATTTTGACACAAGGAAAATGCTTAAAATAACAAAAAAAAAATCCTAAACAGATTTCTCAGTGTACCACTGAGAATTCCATAAAAATCCTCCAGGAATTACTTGGGGTATATTGCCCAGGTAATTCTGTAGAGATTCTTTATGAAAATGCTGAAAAAAAATACCTGGAGTAGTTAAAGTAAAGGTTTTGAAAGAATGCATATAAGAATATCTGGAACAATCCCTGAAAAAAAAAATGCATGAGGGTGTTTTCTCAAATAAACTAAATAATAATCTGTTATAACTTGATGAGTTCACCCGATAATTAATTTGGATAAATTTTGGTAGGCATTTTTGGTGAAAGTTATCGCTGAACAATTTATTCCGGAAGCATTCCGAGTGTAATTATTGATGGAATTGAAATAAATTCATGAAAGAACTTAAAGATTATTCTCTGGGGTAATTTTTGTAAAAAATTTTAAAAAAATTCTTGGACGAATCGGAGAAACCATTGAAAAATCATCCGAACACTTAAATAAGAAAAATTAACTGAAATTTCGGGTAAAATTATTATTTTTTCACGGTTTTCTAGGTTTGTTTTCGATGATATTGTCAATGCCCAACAACTGAAAGCATGAGAACAAGTACGACGGTGAATCCGTTGTCTAGTGTGGTGCTTCTCTCAAAGGGAACGTCAACTGGGAGCATTAACGTTTTGGTGGCTTTTATTTACCTCAATTTTGTAACATATGTGATGTTAGTGCTACAAATCGTGCTAAAAAAACGAGTGATCTTATTTCGGGGTGAAAATTATCAGTTAATAATGCGATTATTGTTGGTTTGAAACACACATTTTCATATAAATGGTTAAACAAACTTTCTTATTTGTAGAAACTTTAATATACATGCTTCAGCATTGTCGATCATTCAATTTTAAGCAACTTTGGGGTCGTCCATTAATTACGAAAGGGGCCGTCCATAAATGACGTAGTATTTTTCACTGATTTTTTTTTACACCCCCCTCCCCCCTCGTAGCATTTAGTCACAAATTCTGACATCCCCCCTTGGAAAATACGTAGCATGTCAAGCACCCCCCCCCCCCCTATTTTTTATTGGTTTTCCTCAGTGATTGAGCTAAAACGAAACATTAAAATCTAGAAATTCAAAACAAACTTTGATATTATTTGATATTAATTACTGATTGAAACGTCAGTCTAACGAATCTAACGAATGATAATTATATGTAGCGTAGCGCTCAATAATAATTTGGAAAACAGTTTTATTAATATTTTTTTCTGTTTGAGTTACATAATTTTGGGATCCAGTTTATACAGGTTCAATTTAATTTGTTATTAAAACCTAAAACAAGTTTACAGCTGAAAATGGTGAACAAATCTTGTTCGGAATGATGAAGCTAACAGCAATGAGTAAGGGTTCAAAAAGAATTAATAATGTTAAACAGAAATTTTGTCATATTGAAGGATTTTTTTCAATTATTAGTGGTTAACCCGTATAGGCCTGAGTGAAAGCAAAAATTCCGAAACCCTCACCGCTCAGCGAATTCTTAATGGATTCAAATGATTTTTTGTCAGTATACTGGCACACATATCTAGTATCTAGAAGTGGACAGAGGAACTCGGAAATATTCTTGTGGCCGGAGTTATTCCGGTGGATCACTGGGTCAGGTCGGGTAAGAAGGATACTGTGCGTTTGTGCCCCTGAAGGTAGGCAAATTTCAAGTCACAGTTAATTTCCGGAATCGGCTATAATGTGGCCACTACATGACGGAATTTTAAGAAAATTGCATCAGTGTAAACTTTTTGAGAAACGATTGAATTGGAAAACTATGAGTTTTACATTAGATTAGTCATACAAATGACCATTTTCGGGTCCCGGGACGCCTCAAACTTATGATAAAATGGTCAAATTGTATCTGAACATTTGTGCCAAGCTTATGGGAACGCATTTCAGTGCACAGTTATGTTTGATTTCTACTTTTCGAGAGTTGAAACGGTTTAGTATCCAATGAATCTACAGCTGGTTCTTCCGGGCATTACGTCCGAATGGCCACATCAGGTATATTTTAAATTGCACTCTTAATTTATAATGTTGAATATCAGATCTTAACGATTTATGCAAATTAAAATGATTGTCATTGCAAATAAATGAAGGTTATTTGGCATGTCCCAAAAAATAGCCCTTTTTTACCCGACTTGATCCAGTGACCCACCGGAATAACTCCGGCCACAGGAATATTTCTGAGCTCCTCTGGCCACTTCCAGAAACTAGATATGTGGGCCAGTGAACTGACAAAAAATCATTTGAATCCGTTAAGAATTCGCTGAGCGGTGAGGTTTTCAGTATTTTTGCTTTCACTCAGGCCTATACGGGTTAAAAAAACAGGTTTCAGTGACTATGATCAACGAAATACCATACACCCCCGTTAATTTGAACGGCATCTCATGCAAACCATCGGGGTTCATTTTTAATTTGAACATCTTGTCACCCAAGAAACGTGTTTCTGGTTACCTCTTTCATTGTTTTGTTTTGATTCTACGTTCCGTTCCACAGCGTTCTATTTCACTTCACTTAGTTTCATGAGATAAATGACATTTAAACTATTTTTAATCTGAACGATATGCAAATTAGCAGGGTACAAAATAAAAAGTGTTTAAATGTGGTCAAACCAACGGAGGTACCCGGTACCTTAATTTCGAATAGATCTTCGTCATTAATCTCTAAATACAAATCTAATTAGCAAACATTGGCCAGATAGTTGGTAAATGGCTGGGCATGGCGTAACATTGGTACATCGCGTATCTGAAGGAATAAAATAGACCCCTCTGTGCGGTCCTTAGCCTCTTGCCCAGCAACTCCTATCCCTACCTCCTCGCGGTACTGACCGGGGTACGAGTAACCTTAGCGAAGATCGGGTAGCCTCGGTGGGAACTCTGGTCGTATGCTGACAGGGAAGGGAGGGTTTGCTTTTGCTTTTGTTTCTGCAAACCTTGAGCGTCTGTATTCCATGTTAGGAGCGGCTAACAACAGCGTCTGTTTCCCATGTCAGGGGCGGCTGATGATCATCCGAGTGCCAGAGAAGGACTCTAAGCTAAACTGTGCACTATGGTCCTCCGAACATTTAGGGGGAATGGTCCTCCGGAAATCTAGGGGGTTGGTGTCAGGCCCTGCAAGCCAGCCGTCAAACAACGAATAATCAACGAGAGAATACGAACCGGGACAATTGGCGAAGACCATAGCGATGAAAAGGGACTAGCGAGTGGAAGCTCGGTACGTGGAACTGTAAATCTCTCAACTTCATCGGAAGCACACGCACACTCGCTGACGTCACCCATCTCTATAAAAGCTGTTCCCAGCTTGTGTATGTTGCCGCAGCTCTGGTAGAGGCGCGTGATTGGGTGGTGGCCGATCAATGAGAGAATGTGCAAGCTGAGGCTCAAAGGCCGGTTCTTCAACTTCAGCATAATAAACGTGCACAGCCCTCACTCCGGTAGCACTGTGACGATAAAGACGCTTTCTACGCGCAGCTCGAACGCGACTACGACAGTTGCCCAAGCAACGACGTCAAAATCATCTTAGGAGATCTAAACTCAGGTTGGTCAGGTGCAGGAGTTCAAACCTACTATTGGAAAGTCCAGCGCCCACCGGCTGACGAACGAAAACGGCTTACGACTAATTGATTTCGCCGCCTCCAAGAATATGGCTATTCGTAGCACCTACTTCCAGCACAGTCTTCCATACCGATCTGGAGATCACTACAGCAGATAGAATCACAAATAGACCACGTTCTGATTGATGGACGGCATTACTTCAACATAATCGACGTCAGGACCTATCGTGGCGGTAAAATCGAATCTGACCAGTATCTGGTGCTGGTTAAACTGCGCCCAAAACTCTTCATCGTTAACAACGTATGGCACTGACGGCCGCCCCGGTATGACATAGAGCGGCTAAAGCAACCGGATGTCGCAACTGCGTATGCGCTGCACCCCGAAGCTGCATTACCAGAAGAGGGTGAGCTAAGAAAATAATTCTGACAGAAATTTCATTGCTACTACATTACGACATTTATGTTTATTCTCAATGTGACTGTTATGCGGTTACAATTACCAATGTGACAAAACGGCTTGATATTTTTTTTCGATTTTTTAAGAACAAACTCATACATTTCGGTAAGTTGATCGAAAGTATTTATCATTTAATGACTCTCCACGGTATTAACTTGAAATCGGTAAAAATGTCGAATGTGACAAATATGCAGTTATGGGAAGTGCTGGTAATGATGGTGTCGGAGCTGAACTCATTAAGATGGGTCCGGAGAGGCTGGCCATTTGTCTGCACCGGCTAATAGGAAAAATCTAGGAAACAGAACAGCTACCGGAGGAGTGGAAGGAAGGGGTAATATGCCCCATTAGAGTGATGCAAATTTTGAAATGATTGCTCCCCTATGCTTAAACGATTTTAATTGTGGTAAATAGCATTCTCCCAAAGTTTGAAGTGATTCGGATGAAATTTGACTGTGCACACGCCATTTGAAGTTTATATGGGGTTTACTATGGAAAACGCCAATCTTTTGTATTCAGCTCTCTATCTCTTCGTCATCATATTTTATGGAAAAGTGAACAAATTCTTCTAATGTGAAATCCTCCCAGCTACAACTTTGCCGAAGACCACTTTTTGATTGGACGTCAGGATAAATTGTTATTCATCATCATAAAGTTGGTTTGCATGTACATTGCTTCACAAACTGTTCGGCAGGCAACAGTGGTGCTCCTGGCGGGAAGAATAGATCAAAGTAATCCAGGCTACTTTGTTCTACAGCAAAAAAGCAGCGTTGCTCTGAAAGTAATTGAATGATCATCTCAGCATGATTTAGACTTTGTTATCAATAATAACAAATTATCCTTACGCCCCACCGAAATGTGGTCTTCGGCAAAGCTGTAGCTGGGAAGTTTTCACATGAGATGAGTGTGTTCACTGTTCCATAGATTATTATGACAAGCAGTTAGAGGACTGAACACAAAAGGTTTGCCTTTCCCATTGTAATTTCCATTTAAACTTTAAGTAGCGTGTGCACAACCAAATTTTTTCCGAATCTCTTCAAATTTTGGGAGGATCATTTTCATCGTAATTGGCACCGATTAAGCATAGGGGAGCAAAAATTTTAAAATTTGCATCAGTCTAATGCCCCATCTACAAGGAGGACGACATGTTAGATTGTGAGAGCTTTCGAGCGATCACCATTCTAAATGCGTCGTCTGGCACCTTTAGTAGACGAGTTCGTGGCAAGTTATCAAGCCGGCTTCGTGGCAAGTTATCAAGCCGGCTTCGTTGATGGCCGATCGACAACGAACCAGATCTTTACTGTACGCCAAATACTCCAAAAATCTCGTGAATACCAGGTCCCAAAGCTTCACCTTTTCATCGATTTCAAGGCGGTATACGATAGTATCCACCGTGTTAAGCTATGAATAATCAAGAACGAGAACAGCCTTCCCGGAAAGTTCACAAGACTGATAAGACCAACGATGGGCGTAGGTGCGTAAAATTGTGTGTAGGTTTCTGGCAAACATTCCAGTTCATTTTAATCCCACCGGGAATTACAGTCACCCCACAGTTATGGATCAACTAAGGGTCATTTTTAGAATAAATTATGATTTAAAATTATGGTGATGTTGTACAAAACAAAATAACCTTCCTGGCAATGCAAAATATAGTTGTTTTCGAGAATACACATCAAAATTTGCGGTTATTTACGAAAAAGTGTCGATTTCGATAGATATTTCAAACGTTCTCCTTCCCACAGATGTGGATCAGTCGAAGAGGCGGGTCCTTATTATGGATCAAATCGACTCATATTATGGATCAGAACACTATAAAAGCAATTTATCTGTGAGTTAAACGAATGGTGTGTTAAAGAAAGCATACGTTTTGGCGTTTCTTTCGGAATCGTCTTATCGTTGATTCATAACTGTGGTATGGCTTTCAATACCCCACAGTTATGAATCGACGCTTCTGGGAATACGGATGACATTTTATTTCATACGGATGGAAAAAATATGCTAGGGCATGTTATGATTGATTGCGATGCTGTACAGATTTATGGTTCACGTAGGTAAAATGTGTTCTGCGTAATTGCAACTCTATTTGATGAGATATTCTCCGTTTAAGCCAACTCTGATCCATATCTGTGTGCTATCCATAACTGTGGGGTAACTGTACGACAAGATGATTGACTTTCGTGCCTGTTGTTCCATATTGCGGTAGAAGACGCGCGAGCCGAGGTACGATTTTCACGAAATCCAGTCAATGTATTTGCTTCGTTGATGATATGGACATTGTCCGCCGAACATTTGAAAAGGTGACAGACCTGTACACCCGTCTGAACGGGAGGCAGCAAAAGTTGGACTGTTGGTGAATGCGTCCAAGACAAAGTACATGTTAGTAGGTGGAGCCGAGCGCGACAGGGCTCACCTAGGTTGCAGTGTTACGATAGATGGGGATACGTTTGAGGTGGTCGACGAGTTCGTCCACCTTGGATCCTTGCAGGCGGCTGATAATAACGTTAGCCGTGAAATACGAAGGCGCATCATCAGTGGAAGTCGGGGCTACTATGGCCTCCACAAGAAGCTGTGGTCAAAAAAGGTTTACAGCCGCACCAAATGTACCATGTTCGAAAAGCTCATATGACCGGTAATCCTCTAGAATTTCGAACGCCGGGTGCTTTTTTGTGGTGTGCAGGAAACGATATGTGGCGGCGAAGGATGAACCACGAGCTCTCACAACTCTACAGCGAACCCTGTATTCAGAAGGTGGCCAAAGTTGGAAAGATACGATTGACAGGACATGTTGCAAGAATGCCGGACATCAACTTTGCAAAGATGGTGTTCGCTTCGGATCCAGTTGGTGTAAGAAATTGATTTACAATGCAATCTAGGAAGACTTTGGGCTATAGACACCAAGAATTATCGAAAAACTGCTCGCTCCCCTGCCGCTTTCTGACTACTTCCATGACGGCTTACCTTACTCTACATGCCTGAAGCCGTACGCTACGGTCGTCGGAATGATTTACTATGTTTCTATTCAACGTTGCACGGTTGCCCGAGAGCTGTGCGGCAGCTTCCTTCCGGTTCGTTTCCCGCTGGGGGTGGTCCGTAATTGCGTTTAATGTACCGGCCTGGCGTCTACTACTAGGTAACCTACAATACGGTTACTAGACATCCTCATCTGTATGACGACCAGTCCACTGTAGGGGAGGAAAGGCTGCGGGTGATTGTGTTCTCTCTGTGTGATAGCCACTGTGTTCCTTTCGTAACGCAAAATTACCCCGGGTAGCAGTTGGGTCCATTGGCCCTGTTCGGACATTTAAATGGAACTTTTGTTCCGTTGTTGGTGAACTTTTTATTTTTTTTATGGAACGACTGTGGAACTTCGTAGAAAATGAAGAAGTGGACAAAAGGGGAACGCTTAATCAGATTGAAATTGCTTCAGTGGACAAACACTGAAAATGCAAATTGACTATTACTTGAGCTTGATGGCACAGTTAGGACGACGTAGAGTGGAAAGGGAATCAGCTGATAAATTCCAAACACCTTCTGATCTAATCCAATTGTTCTCCTAAGTGGGGACCGATATCTATTCTATGCAGTTCAATAGCTTCAAAAGCTTATGCGAATCGTTCTACAGTTTTTTTTAAATATAAATATTTATAAGCAGTGGCCTTCTTTAGCCAAGTGGTTAGAGCCCGCGGCTAAAAAGCAAAGTAATGCTGAAGGGGTCTGGAGTCGAATCCTGGTTGGTCGAGGGTCTTTTCGTTATAGAAATTTCCTTGACTTCCCTGGGCATAGAGCATCATTGTCCCAGCCACACGAAATATGAATGCAAAAACGGCAATTTAAGCAAAGAAATCTCACAGTTAATAACTGTAGAAGTGCTCATTTGAAAACTTCATACTAGTAGGAAAGTAATACCAAGGAGAAGAAGAAAGTATAAAAGATTCAAATGTATGTACGCAATATTTAGGTTCCACAGGGACTGAATGAAAAGGTTCGGGGACGTGTTTTCAAATACAGATATATACTTCCCATTACCCAACATAATGTATCGTTCACTTGATGGTGCTACATTTCACGATTAAAGACATTAAATTTAATGTGAATTTATATGATTCGCAGGTATCACAACCCAAAATGATAAAAAAAAATAACTCGTCGAATTAAACACATTTTGAAGCGGTACAGGGTCGTCAACGGAGCGGGAAGCTCGTCCGAGCCGTCGGCACGTTATGTAAGTCACCTTCCTTGGAGGTCGAACCGTCGTCGTCGTTGCCAGCAACCAACCAAAGCCCTCCCAAGTGTGAGACGGCACAAACGACCGAACCAGGCGGCGTTCTTGATTTCTATCTCGCACGGCAGGGAGGAGAAGCTTTTGAACTTTATCAATCATTATTGAGTCTACGTGATTTTCGTTTTCGTTTATTTATTTTGCTTACCTCGATGCACGCTGGAGCGACTCGAATCCAATTTCAAGTGGTCTTTTTCGTTACAAAGGAACATTTCAATTATCATAAAAGGAATATTCAGACGGAAAATGAGAATAAATTAGTTTCAATTTAGCTTTCGAGAGTTAGGGCAAAAATTTTCATTTATAATTGAAATAAAATAATCGGATTTTTTTCAACTCTCTCTCTTTCTTCTCGTACCTTCGATATATTCATTCTCATTTATTTTGTTAACATCGAAACATAGTAACAATCAACTATTAATTTCACTTAAAATGCTCGGTTCGTGGCCGCATCTCTCGACACTGTCCATATCATCAGCAAAGCAAACAAATTGTTTGTATCTGTTGAAAATCGTACCCCGGTCCTTGACACAAGCACAGATTTATTTTTAAAGACACGGACAACGTATTCAGCCATTTAGCTGCACAGACTCTAACTTAACACTTGACCACAGCCAAGAAACATTCCTAACGAAAAGTTTCAATGGCTGAAGCGAGAATCGAACCCACACCCCATGACACGATGCGCTTAAAATGTCTAACGACACTAAACGCACGGCCACGAGACCCACAATTTATCTGGAAAGGTACAGATTGTTTGATAGTTTTTGGTACAGATTCTATACGGTACAGATTACAGATTTTTCACGAAAAAGTACAGATTTTTGGGTTTGGCAATTTTGTGACACAAAATCCAAAAGATTCATGAAATTTGGAAATCATTTTCACAAAACTATGATTGAAAGATACATTCTCCATAGAATTGAGTAATAATTATATTATACAAGTAAAATTATTTCAATAAAAACTATGTTAAATTTTCAAGTTTATTAGGATTTTAAGAGTTTTTTCGACAATTTACGTTGGATGTGGTACAGGCTTTGGGTACAGGTTTTTAGAATCTCTGATAAAGATAAAAACGATTTTTGAGCCTTCGGTACAGATAGAAATGTGGCAACACTGCCTACCGGTTTCGTTCTCGGTGGTTTCACACCGGACGATTTTTTCGGTGGCTGATGGTTGCCACTGTGCTTGGCTACGTTGGCGTAGCTCTTCTGCACCAGCAGTTTTTTTTTATTCTGAACACATGATATGCCAGAGTGTGCCTGCTCTTTGCATGAGAGCACCTGCCCCTTGTACACCACGAACGCCTGTTGCCCATCGATAATGACCTAGGAGCCGATGTTTCGGTTTTGTAGCATACGAGCCAAGCGGTACGCCGCACAGTGGGACGGAATCAAAAAAAGTGGGACATGTGGGTTTGCGCCAAAACTATCGGTTTTAGCGTTTTGGTGTCTTCTGCAATATTTCTTCTTTTTAAAAGTACTTTATTATAGAAATAAAAAAAAATCGTTTTCAATTGTATACACTGAGAAAAAAAAATTAACTTTTTTATTTTTTCTCAAAATTGAAAACTACCTAAGGAAGTATTGTAGGTAACATCATTTGAAGAAACTTTGTCGAAGACGAAAAAATTCTAGCTCTCATACTTACTAAGTTATATGGTAAAAATGATGTTAACCCCCTTAAAAATGATTTTTTTACAATATCTTTTTTATATGATTTTTTTAATTTTTACAATGTTCTACAATGTTGTAGAAACTTCAAAAATACACATTTTTGCTGAAGAGACTAAAGCGCTATCTCTTATTTTGAAAGAGCTATGAACTATTTCTTCTTTTTTGTACGTCACCTTTAAGGGTTAACAGCTTGCAAAGTTGCAGGTAGTAGCAGTTAATTTTGACGTTATACTGTTCAGTAACTTACACACTTTCAAAACATATATGAACCAGAGCGGGATCCAATGGGATCAATAATGTTTTTTAAGTTTAACGATCTTGATGTTATAACATAATATTGCAGTTTTAAACAATTATGATGGACATATTATGCTTCTGAATAATTTTATATTGCTTTTGAGGTTCATATGTATTGCAAAACAATAGTAAGCAATTGGTTTCAATATTGGAGTACCTTTTTTAACTCATGTTAGAATATTGATTTATTTTCGGAGATGTTTCCCTCATCCAAATTTAGTTCATATTTGTTCAACAAATTCATCGAATTCTAATATTTTCTTCTGCTGGAGTTATAATTGAGCTCATTTAAATCATTTTCTTCCCAATCTTCATCGTCGGAGGTATTTGACCAATCGTTGTGAGAAACATCTGCTCAGCTATATGTAAAGCATTACGACTGGTACAAAATGCCATCCAGTGTTCACCGTGTTCTGATTCATGGCGCTGAAATAGTCAGACATTGCATCGTTCCAGTCGGAACTTTATCTGAAGAACCTCAAGAATGTCGAAATAAAGACATCAAAAGTTTTCGCGAAAATCGATCAAGGAAATGCTCACGGTAAACTTTTCAAATATTTATGTCTTCTCAAATAATAAAGCATACTTTTCTTTTTAACAGTGTAGCAACCAATCAGGACATTTTCAACCGCCTCATGGTATCTTCGGATCCGCTGATTTCATCCATGCGAAAAATTCCAAAGAGGAAAAGTATTCCGTTTCGAAAAGAAGTATTGGAATGTTTGAAAGAACCAGATGTTTCTCACAACGATTGGTCAAATTCCTCCGACGATGAAGATTAGGAAGAAAATGATTTAAATGAGCTTTAATTATAACTCCATCAGAAGAAAATATTAGAATTCGATGAATTTGTTGAACAAATATGAACTAAATTTGGATGAAGGAAACATCTCCGAAAATAAATTAATATTCTAACATGAGTTAAAAAAGGTACTCCAATATTGAACCAATTGCTTACTATTGTTTTGCAATACATATGAACCTCAAAAGCAATATAAAATTATTCAGAAGCATAATATGTCCATCATAATTGTTGAAAACTGCAATATTATGTTATAACATCAAGATCGTTAAACTTAAAAAACATTATTGATCCCATTGGATCCCGCTCTGGTTCATATATGTTTTGAAAGTGTGTAAGTTACTGAACAGTATAACGTCAAAATTAACTGCTACTACCTGCAACTTTGCAAGCTGTTAACCCTTAAAGGTGACGTATAAAAAAGAAGAAATAGTTCATAGCTCTTTCAAAATAAGAGATAGCGCTTTAGTCTCTTCAGCAAAAATGTGTATTTTTGAAGTTTCTACAACATTGTAGAACATTGTAAAAATTAAGAAAATCATATAAAAAAGATATTGTAAAAAAATAATTTTTAAGGGGGTTAACATCATTTTTACCATATAACTTAGTAAGTATGAGAGCTAGAATTTTTTCGTCTTCGACAAAGTTTCTTCAAATGACGTTACCTACAATACTTCCTTAGGTAGTTTTCAATTTTGAGAAAAAATAAAAAAGTTAATTTATTTTTCTCAGTGTATACAATTGAAAACGATTTTTTTTTATTTCTATAATAAAGTACTCTTAAAAAGAAGAAACATTGCAGAATACACCAAAACGCTAAAACCGATAGTTTTGGCGCAAACCCACATGTCCCACTTTTTTTGATTCCGTCCCACTGTGCGCCGGCGAACTCGTAGTTCTCTCCCCACGTTAGCTCGTGAATCGAGATCACTTCACCGAACGCACGCAAAAACTCCACGATCTTCTCCTTCATCACGTTTTCGGGGAGGTCGTGGACCTTCACTTCGACACTTCCAACCTCGATGGTTATTCGAAGCTTGGCACAACGGAATATCGATAAACGATCCGAAAAATTTCCGACTAATGAGGAGCGCAATCGTAAAACCGTCTGTGCGTCTCAGAAGCTGAGCGATTTTTTTTATAATTTAAACCCAAATATAACTCAGTATGTTTCAAATCAAACGCAAATGTATATCATTTTGTTCCAACAACATTTGCGACGCTCTGTTACACTTTATTTTTTGCTGTGTATAGTATAATTACTGTACCATTATTATTTTTGTAAGTTAACCCTTTGGGGCCTGATTTTTTCCAAGAACTATTATACAGTTTTTTGAACGCCTTTCAATAGTTTTGGTGCTCAAAATGCTAAACATAACAAGAAATGATGACAAATATTTTTTTGGGAGGTGCTAGGTCTTCCAAACTGCTCTTGAGTTCATAACTTGAAGTCTATGCTTGTAATAACAACCTTGTTCATCACACAAGGTGATGAACTGTAATCTACCGTATATTTTGAACCTTCCGAGTGTTCAGCAAATATTATCAGATCATTTCGAATGTTCTAGATTATCTTTCTTGTCGGGATGTTCAGTACATAAGATCTACAACGCGATGAGAGTCAGGATTTAGTGGTAATAAATTAATAACCACGAAACGAAGCCTTTCCGAAACATGGTGTATTCGACAAAGTTTCCAGTCATAATTAGCGACATCTATTGGGAAGCATCCATAAATTATGTCACGTAAAAATATACTATTTTCAACCCCCCTGCTTTTCACCTGTTGTTTGAGAACAATTTGTGAAAACGTTAGTAGAGTCTAAATGCGTAAACGAGTAGAAACACGTTTTGAAAATATGTGTTTGTCGACGAATCTTCTTCTTTTTTCTTGGCATATCGTTCCCACTGGGAGGAAGCTGGCTTCTCAGCTTAGTGTTAGTTTAGCACTTCCACATTTATTACCTGAGATCTTTCTCAGCTAATGTCCTTTTTGCATGGATATATCGTGTGGCAGGCATGCGCCCATACTCTGTGCCCAAGGAAGTCAAGACTCTTTCCTTTACGAAAAGATCCGGTAATCGTCATACAAATCTCGAGCTCTACTTCTTTTTTGCAATCGTGCAACACAACTATCCGTGTAGAGGCGTCACTACTGTACTGTCACAGACAAACAGGCGTAACACTCTTGAGAAGCTCATGGTACATGCGTTTAACGATGAATTTGAATCCTTATAAACGAATCATTCTATTGATATTTACTCCTCTTTATTGATGTTAATCAAACCCTAGCAGCAAACCATGCGACCAGAGCCGACCCCCAGGTTCACAGATTTCGATTGGTTATGTAAGCGAAAACAACTGCTGTTACGGACTAGGCTACGACTGTAGATTTCAGGGGCTGCTGCAGGGCATTGCGGATGACCCTGAGTACCGTTTTGTCTCAAATTCCGAACAGACTCATATTCCGAACACCCGCTTTTTGTATGGCGATTTGGTTGAAATGTTTCACTGAAATATGTCATCAAATTACTAGGAAATGGCAGTCAATTGAAATTCAATTTAAACATATTCCAATATATTTTAGACCTCGGGAGTAGTGATGATTCTCTAGTTCGAGGCTAGTAAAATCAGCTCAGATAAATTTATTTGCGAAATTATTGATTTGAATACGTTTTATTCGTGCTGTTCGGAATTTGAATCAAGGTGTTCGGAATATGAGACAGAAAGAACACAGTGTTCGGCATTTGAATCAAAATGTTGTTCCATACTTTTGCACAAAAACAATACTAAACTCGTTAAAATAAACATTTTTACCAACACACCATACAGCTAACAGTCAGACTTGACGAATGACTTGAAATTTTTACAGATATCATGTAATTTATGTCCATGAGATGCATTTGAAGACACGCTTGGCCTTAAGTGTTCGGAATATGAGTCAAAACGGTATCTCAAAAGTACTTAGCAATACCATTTGATCACACGGAAAGTTCAGTGAACCTGGTAGATTCTTCTTCTTCTTCTTCTTCTTCTTCTTGGCGTAACGTCCCCACTGGGACAAAGCCTGCTCCTTAGCTTAGTGTTCTTTGAGTACTTCCACAGTGTGGCATGCACGAAAATAAAGGGTGTCCACGATGAAATTGCCACACACAAAATTGATTCGCAAAATTCGAGTTTTCATCCGATTGCCATCAACTGAAAATTGAGGAATTGAGGAAGGATTGAGAAATAACTATTAAATTTCTTTTTACCATTTTACTCGTATTTTATTACCAGTCCATACGGAAATGCCCGCACCTTGGCCTTAACCCCGGCCATGAATTTCTGTACAACCTGTGAACCAACCGTTTTTTGCATGTGAACCCATACTTTCTTCAGTTCCTCGACTGTCTTCACTACCTTAGGTCGGGATGAGTGACTAGTACGTATTTTCTGTAAGTATGACCTGAGAGTTTCTACCGTGAAGCTTATTTTTAAGATGGTATAAAATGTTTTCTTTGTAGTATACAACTGAAAATGTACGTTCCGGATTGCAGCATCGCATTAACGAGCATGACCACCCATGACGGAAACGGTGGCGGTTTTCTTCATAAGGGGTGAACAGCCAGGATTGGCGTTCAATGTCCCACCTGAGCCTGCTGATGATGTTTAATTTCCTGCCTCCATTTACACAAATCAGCAGAATTAATAAAATAAATCGATTTTTTGCATTTGATTTCAATATGGACTTCATTGTTTTTATTTTTTCGGTGATCCGATTCTGCCTGCTGTTACGAACATTGCGTTCGGTAATTTATTTAACATTTTGTTCGGTAGTAGTTAACGAACATATTGTAATTTTTTGACAGCTGTGTGTCGATTGAAATTACAGATTGTTCAGTAATTCTTAACTTTACCGAAAGCATTACCGAGTGCTCAGCGGTTTATATTTCGGTAAAAAAAATACCGGAGTCGATGATATTTTCTAAGTGTGTACATGCAAAAAACGGTTGATTCACAGGTTGTGCAGAATCTCATGGCCGGGGTTGAGGCCAAGGTGCGGGCATTTACGTATGGACTGTTAATAAAATACGAGAAAAATGGTAAAATGAAGTTTAATAGTTATTTCTCAATCCCTGAAGTTTTGATGGCAATCGGATGAAAACTCGAATTTTGCGAATCAATTTTGTGTGTGGCAATTTCATCGTGGACACCCTTTACTCTATGCCCAAGGCAGTCAAGAATATTTTCATTACGAAAAGATCCTGGACTGACCGGGAATCGAACCCGGAACCCTCAGCATGGTCATGATGAATACCCGCGTCTTTACAGCTTCGGCTATGGGGGCCCTATATAACCTGGTAGATTATATAACTGAATTCTATTTAGCGAAAAAAACACTGCCACAAAGGCAGATTTGAAGTTCTGAGCTCCAGGATAGTTTGGAAAAGCTTTTGAGATTCTCAGAGGTCAATAGATTCCGTTTGAGTTGAAAATATTATTATTTGCAGCGTTGCCAGATCTACGGAAATTTCCGTAGATCTACGGAATTGAGCACTTTCTACGGATCCGTAAGATAATTCTACGGAAAATGTATATTTTCTACAGAAAGCTACGGAAATTCTCATTATTCTACGGTAATTTACGGATTTTTCCAACGGAATTGCAATGCCGGGGATCTCTCCCCCCGCTTATCACTTTTCGTCTACGGAATGATTTCCAAAGAAATCTGGCATCGCTGATTATTTCTAGCGCAAGCAACTACTGCTGTAAATTTCGAGAATTGAGCTTCGGGATAGTATGAACGTCGTAGAATATCCCAGGACATGAAAAGGCATGTGAAGCAGCGTTTTTCGTGACATAATAGGTATGTATTAGCAAGTACGAACATCAATTGTATTTACAAAAGGCATTTTAAGCTACTTTTATACTTATTATTCTATTTGTCAGACTTCTAAAATTTTTCCCTGACAGGGAAGTATATTTGCAAGGACTTTTCCGAAGACAGTAAATTTTATTCATTGGTTCTTTTTATACAGCCATTTTCCGACTGCGAAATGACCGGGCCGGCCCCAAAGGGAAAACTTTGATCATATTAGCGAGAGAAGTTACTGGAACAAGGGTAGACCTGAAGTTCTGAACTCCAGGGTAAATTGGAGGGCCTGGAATATTACCAACGTTCCTTGAAATAGCCAATTGGTCTGTGAGAAGGTTCAGTGAACATGGTAGATTATATAACTTCACTCAGTTTAGAAAGAAAAATTACTGGAACAAGGGAAGACCTGTAGTTCTGAACTCCAGGGTAATTTGGAGGGCCTGGAATACTCCAAACGTTCCTTGAAATATCTTTTTGATTCGTGAGAAAGCTCAGTGAACATTAAATAACTTCATCGTTTAGTAAGAAAAATTACTAGAACAATTGTAGATCTGAATTTCTGAACTCCGGGGTAATCTGGGTGGCTCGGAATACTCCAAACGTTCCTTGAAACAGCTTCACTCAGTTTAGCGAGATAAATTACTTGAACAAGTGCAGACCTGAAGTTCTGAACTCCAGGGTAGTTTGGAGGGCCTGGAATATCCCAAAAGTTCCTTGAAAGAGCTTATTGATCCATGAGATGGTTTAGTGAGCATGTTAGATTATATAACTTCACTCAGTTTAGTGAGATAAATTACTGAAACAAATGTAAACCTGAAGTTACGAACACTAGGGTAATTTGGAGGGCCTAGAATACCCCAAACGTTCCTTGAATTAGCCTATTGATCCGTGACAAGGTTCAGTAAACTTGGTAAGTTATATATCTTTACTCAGTTTAGCAAGAAAAAATACTGGAGTAAGTGTAGACCTGAAGTTCTGAACTCCAGGGTAATTTGGAGGGCCCGGAATACTCCAAACGTTCTTTAAAACATCCTATTGATACGTGCGAAAGTTCAGTGAACATGGTAGATTATATAACTTCACCCAGTTTAGCAAGAAATACTACTGGAATAAATGTAGACATGAAATTCAGATTTCCAGGGTAATTTGGAGGGCCTGGAATACCTCAAACGTTTCTTGAAGTAGCCTTTTGATCCGTGACAAGGTTCAGTAAACATTGTAGATTATATAACTTCACTCAGTTTAGCGAGAATAACTACTGTAACAAGTGTAGACCTGAAGTTCTGAACTCCAGGGTAATTTGGAGGGCCTGGTATATCCCAAACGTTCCTTGAAATAGCTCTTGAGATTCTCAGAGGTTGGTAGATTTTATTTGAGTTTGTAATGTTATTGTTTTTAACCCAAACAATTACTGTTACGGTTGTAGATTTCAAAGAGTGTGCTTCAGGACAGTTTGGACGTCCTAGAACATCCCAGGACATAGAAAAGCAAGTGAAATAGTGTTTTTGTTAAAAGAGTAATTCTGTATTATCTAGCCTGAACATCATGTATGTTCACAAACAGCATTTCACGCTTCGTATGTACTTATAGTTCATTTTTCCAAACTTCAGGATGTTCAGGATGTTCTAGGTTGTCAATTAGGTCATAAAGGCATATACTTCATATTTTTCTCTGATAAAAGAGTATATTTGGGACAACTTTGTCGAAGACAGTATATACATTTGTTCATTGGTTCTTTTCTTACAGCCTTTTTTGTACTGCGGTCATATATGACCGCGCCGGCCCCAAAGGGTTAAGCCATACTGCATCCTACATAAAAGTTTAATTCAAATTTCGCATGCTTGGTCGATTAGATCACTGAAAGGGTTGATAAATCATAGTTTTAATTTCATGTAGTCATTGATAAAAAACAGTGTTTTATACAAGTTTAGCGATCAGTAGCATAAAATTGTGACGTTCTGAAACAATTTACATTTACTAGAAAAATCCCACATTTACTAGAGACACATAATTGGATCCTTGAGACACGTTAATGTTAATTTTTGTTACACTGTGTTATTTTAGAAGCTTTGAATTTGAAACAGTTTACTCGAACAACAAACTGAAGAAAAGAAAAATAAATTCAACAGCAAAGGAAATAGTTATCGGAACAGAACACTTCTGCCGAAACAACACAATGATACAGCAAAACTTTTGAAAGCAGTAACATTTCGCCATGGCATACCTACACAATGATCAGGAACTCCGAAAGCGAAGGAAAACAGAGCAGGGAAAATAAAAGTCAGCCGGAATCGAATTTCCACAACCGACTAAGCGATAGGAGGCGTCCGGAAGAACATCAGTCGTTGGAAGGGCGAAATCGAGTGAGTTGAAATTATCATAACAATGGACGTGCACTCGCTCGCCAGAAGTCGACGGAAGTCTGTTCTGGTGGGGTTCGATCTCTGCAAAATGAATTGTGACGTTCGAAAAGCAAAGTATACGTGTACGCAAACGAGGTAAAGCTTTTGCGGGCTGTCACCGTTGGAATTTGTTTTTTCCCTGTCGTCTTTCAGAGGACTGACGAAAACGAACAATGTAAATAGGTATGATGCAGGGATTGATTTATTCAAGCCTCAGGAATGTCTTTTCAGACATTTTTATCATCAATGTCATTGAGATAATATAATCGACATAAATGAGAATGATTGTTTTTTTTTTGGTTGGAATGTTGCTTGATTTCCCTGAGCGATTGATACCTTACATATTAAAAAACCGCTTAGCACTTGACACTATATTGTTTGAAAGTAGAAATATTGAACCAGAACAATCACGAGTTAAATAATGGCAAATAATAATGCTAGACTTTAAGCCTATTTTTCTCTAAATATGAGAAATGTCTTGGACTACTATCAGGAACTTCGACCATGTAAATGAGATGAAACTCATCCTTTGAAACTAATAAAGGCTTAAAAAAATGTTGTTGATATACTGAATTCATTAGTTTGGATAAAGCTTATCAGAATTAAAGTAATGTGCTAATTTAAAAATCATTCAATTTTAAAAACCATCATCAAAACTTTGAATTTGCTAAACGATAAACAATGATTGTCTTTTGAAAAGTTCACCTCATCCCACCGAATACAAACCTCATTCGAAGAAAGTTAGTCCATTGCGTTCATGATGAAAAGCTTTTCATTTCCAACGAAGCTGATTTGACGAGTCGAACTCACTCCATCTCTGAAGTATATCGAAAGAAAATAAATAAACCACCCTCCAATGGCAGGAGAGGAAAGCCACTTGAAACGTAAAGGTGGCAATCCATCGAACCGAAAGGAAATCTTTTTTCAAATAATAAAGTGCACGTAAAACGACCTCGAGAACGCTTCGGGAAGAAAAATGGACGGTAAAACGCGATAAAAAAGCTTCTCAAAAGAAAAAGTAACGAAACGGCCATTCCCTCAGCATCGGGTGTCGGTGATAATTTGATTCATTTCGGTAAACGAAGATGGATCCTCAATAGGGACGAACTCCGCATTAAAATCGTCGAGTGGAACAAGCTTAACCGCAAAACGACGACAGTAAACTTATGCACGCGGCAAAAACACGTCAGCAGCAAAACAGAAACTCTTCGAATGAAGTGCCGAGGGATGAACAGCCTGGGCCGGAAGTGGAAGATACTGCAAATTTAAAAGTCATTAGGAGTGACTGCTCGGCATGATCATAAAATTGCACAGCTTATGGGAAAACCGTATAGCTGGCAAATGGAAGAATATGGGTGGGTTCGTTTCCACCCACCGCAATGTGGTAATCTTGTTGAGAGCACTATGGCTTGGGGCTTGGGCAAGATGCTGGAAAACGCACATCACCATCAGTGCAGGGCAAGGTTCGAGGGTGAAGGATCATTCGTATTCATTTTCTCGTCTTATGTGTGGAAAGAGTGAAGAGACTCAAGATTATCCTGGGAAGCGTTAATTGCGTTCAACAGTTTGCAGGAACAGGTACGGAGCTTTTGGAGCGAAACTTTCGGAGGTGGCAGTGTCATTCTGGAACGAAAAGACTGTCTGAAGTTGTCAAAGGATAATAGAAAAAGTTTTTGTTCTTCTTTCTTTGTTCTGCAGCTGCAGGATTGTTTCCAGGGATGGATAGGATGAATAATGTGGGAAACTTATAACTTTGCGCTGCTGCCATGAATGCATTTGTCATTGTTGACCGATAATACTGTGTTACAGAGAAGACAAAAACTTTCGAATTGACCTACCACAGCTTGAGGATCTAGTCGAGTACCATTTGAAACACAACTGAAAATTTATGCATGTTACGCTACCATAATTACCATCCAAACACCACATTACAAACGCAACATCTTTTTTCGAAGGATTTTCTTAGAGTTTCCTTTAGAAATTACTATCTTTTACATAAATTCCTTGGTCAATTTTTGATGCATTCACTGGAGGATTTTTCAATAAGACTGATACAAATAATATTTTTTTATGTTCTAAACTTCTTGGTAGAGGAGCAGGACAATACAGTGCCATTTTCAACTTGCATGATAAATTGTGACACGTTTCACGTCTTGCACTGGCTCGAAAAAAATAATTGTGTTATACAGTCAGTGACATAAGTTAGTAATCAAATGTTGTTTTTCCATACAAAATGTCCATGTTTGGGGTGCTGTATCTCAGCTTCTGGTAGACCGAATTGGCTAAAATTGGATGACGAACTACAAATAACTTGAAATTTTGCCTGTAAGGGAATCATTACATTGCAGTCATTTTACATAGAGTTTCAGAGGGTTGTTCATAGACAAAAGTAAGTAACCGAGGGACTTTTTAATTTGATTTGAAAACGGTAAGTCTTGGAAAGTTGATGTGTTCTGCTAATTTGTGTGACTTCTGAAATTGAACCACTTTGCAGAACAGGTCAACAACCCACAACTTACCATTTTAGA
This sequence comes from Aedes aegypti, assembly GCF_002204515.2. Classification (NCBI taxonomy): domain Eukaryota; kingdom Metazoa; phylum Arthropoda; class Insecta; order Diptera; family Culicidae; genus Aedes; species Aedes aegypti. Next base: position 297,035,809 of record NC_035108.1, read on the forward strand.
ATCAAATTACAAAGTCTCTCGGTTACTTACTTTTGTCTTTGAACAACCCTTTGAAACTCTATGTAAAATGACTGCAATGCAATAATTCTCTTACAGGCAAAACTGCAAGTTATTTGTAGTTTTTCAGCCAAGTCGGACTACCAGAAGCTGGAGTACAGCACCCCAAACTTGGGAATTTTGTATGGAAAAACAGCATTTGGTTACTAACTTATGTCACTGACTGTAAATCTGTAAGCTACAATTGTAAGTATTATTACAAATTGCTTAAGATAAACAGGTATTATATTTTAATTTCATTTGAAAAGTGCTATGGTCTAACTTACCCCAAAATATATTTATTCGCGGGATAAATGGGACCTTTCAACATGTTAGGACATCAAAACATGTCCTACACGTGTCAAACATTTTCCTTGAGAGTAGCACTAAAACATTCAAACAAATGATTTTTATAAAAAAAGACCAATTACAAATTAGGTAATTAATTAGGAGGCAGAAAAAATGTCTTATTTTTCAACATATTTATTTTGTTTTTTATTTTTGGAATACGAATTAAAATTTGAACAAAGATAAAGCCGAAATTTCTAATGCATAATGAGAACGATTACTTTTCTATTTTTATTGAACTTTATTTGGTAATAAATCTTCGAGCTGTTTAGTAGAATACCTATAAGTAGATGAAAAAAATCGGTTTTTTCATCTACTTTATTTGGTATTGTTGCCAAATTTAGTACTTGCGAAAAATAATTTCATTCCAAGAATTAGTTTTCTGCCATGCGTAAAAAATATAACAGTACCTATTTACAATTTCGTTGATCATTGAAAGTTTACGTGCTTCTTTAATTAATAACTTAAAAACGATATATTTCAAACATATTTTATTCTTCATTACGCTTTTAGTGAGGATTTATCAATTAATATTTAGTGCTATGTGACATACTTTAATTCAATTTGAAATACTTCAATAAAATGTACGTTTTTTTTTTCTAAAGTGTTACTTATTATTTGGATAATCTCTTATTAACATCAAATATGTACTCAAAATTAAAATTTATAATTTAAAAAAAATATTATTTTTTTTCTTTTGTTTTGTTTGTACTGCATTATTGCAGAGCCAGAAATTATTTCTAGGAACATTAGGGGAACAAACATTTTTTTTGACCAGCATACACAAAAAAACCTTTTTTCAAACCCCCTCATTTCCTACCTACATCCAATCCAATCCACTTGTATCGTTGGTAGTTCGACTGTAGTTCCTTGTTGATGATAGATTGGCTTTTCAAACCGACCGAAACGTTGGACAAAATAAAATACCGTAAAACGGGGTAACTTTGATAGTTTTTTCGAAGAAGACTTCAATATTTATGCATGCTGTTTCGAAGAATTACAAATTATTTTTTTTAAAACAAGTACTGACATCCTAGCTATCGATTGCACTTGATAGATTGCCAAAAGATTCATTCTGAATGGATATATTATTTTTCATATAATCGAAAGTCGGTTTTCTGTTTTGGGGTAACTTTGATAATGGAGTATACAGTACTGGGCAGAATAAAGTACGCATTGGCCGTTTTTCCATACAAAATGGTTAAGTTCGGAGATCTGAATCTCAGCTTCTAGTGGTCCGATTGATCTGAAATTTTTACCCTAGATATAACATAGATTTTACTCAATTGGAATATCACTGTATTTGGAACACAATCTTTTGAATTATTAAGAATCTCTCAATTTGTGAAAAATTGCATAATTTTATTTTGAAAATATTTTTATAAACAATCAGTTTTATCGAAAAATGATGTTCTGCAAACTTGTGTGTCTCATCAAATTGCATTTTTTTTGCAGAAGGACATATTGCTCTAAATATTTCCATTTAAAAATTATTTCTATTTAAAAATTTTGTCATTTTTATAAAAAATTTAGATTCGCGATAACATTAAAGTTTGTTAACGAAAATCTATTTTTGGCCTAGCAAATTTGAGGTTACTTTCAAGCTGCGGTGAAAATTTCAGGTCAATCGGACATCTACAAACCGAGATATAAGCCTCCAAACTTGACTATTTAGTATTGAAAAACGGCCAATGCGTATTTTATTCTGTCCAGTACTGTAAATCGAACAAAATCGAATGAATTACGGAACATTTATAAGGCGTTGCATACCTCTAGGCGTTTAACGCTATATGGAAATTTCTGACTTAGATTACAAAAATGGTTTGTAAGCGTTTCAAAAACGCTTAAATTTCATAATTTTTTAATAGTTACATATAAATCCTCAATTATACTTGATTCCAACGAAAATAGCTTTGACATGAAGTGTCATACTAATACTCTTTACTTTTGCATTCGTTTTGCTTAACTGATTAACAGAAACTTTGTTATTTCGTTTAGTATGTTGTGGGTATCGCACTATCAAAGTTACCCGCATTATCAAAGCTACCCCGTTTTACGGTAACAGTTTTTAATTTTGTCAAGACTGAATAGCCAATCTATCATCTACATCCAAAACTGCTAAAACATTCATTTTGCATAGTGCAATACTAAACTATCTCAAATTTATGCATAAAAACCGAAAAACAAGAATGTCAAAAAACATACCGTGATTTCGGGTGAAATTGATCATTTTACGCGGTTTTTCTTGTCTGTCTTCTATAATGTTGACAATGCCAATCAACTGAATGCAGGAAAAAACATAACATAACATAAAAAATCGGGGAATTTCATTTCGGGGTGAAATTGATCACTTGTCAATGCGATTATTGTTAGTTTTCATAACAACTCTACATAATTAACTTGAGCTCACTGAATCCGAATATGCTTGCTATATTCTTTACAATACTATATTTATAGAAATAATGAATAGTTAAACTTCAAGAATTGCGCGGAAAACGCCTAAATTTATGCAATTTCCTGAGGAATTTCTTGATATCTATCAAAAAATCAATTATTTCAACTAAATGAGGAAATTGGTAGGAGTTTTGGTAATGAAATCTGGTTTGGGAATGTATATTGAGCAACCTCATAACATTTCAGGTTTATATCATGTTCAAATCCTTGTTTGGAACAAGAAGTTTATGGAGGTTTGTCAATTCTGCACGGTACGTGATTTTAAAATTTTACGTTATTTCCATAAAAAACATTCTTTAACGCAAAAAACTTCACAGTACACAATTCGACAATAGTTACGACAAACATCGTTCATTCACATCTTTGCACCGTTCCCTAGTTTGATTTAGAATAGGGTAGGTGTACCAGTTATGGACATAATAGTTGCCTATTTTGCCATTCGTGGTAATTGGATTATTTTCAAATTTTTAATTATTATGTGTGTTTTAGTAGTTTGATATCAAATGAATCCTGATGTTAAAACATTCAAAAATATTCAAAATGTGAAAATTTTCGGAAAAATACATTTGGCCAAATAGGGAACCACTATAGCCATAACTAGAACACTTTCCCTACATCATAGTTGTCATCGTTCCCTAATTTGATTTAGAGTACATCATAGTTGTCAGTTTCATGACCACATTTCAGGAAAATCCACGTCGTCCGTTCTCCAAAGAAGTTTGTTTTCAAATCCAGAAGACGTTCTGCGCGTCGTTTCTTCCATAATTGTTTGCGATTTTTTGTTTTCTTATGATTCTAACGCATCACGTTCTTCAAGGTGACGTAGCATTTCGTCTATTTCGCGCTGTTGAATTTCAGCTCGCTCTTTCTACTTCTGCACCTCGAGTTGTTGTTTTTCCTCGACCACTTTCAAATGGGCTTCGAGGACAGATATATCACTCGAAACATGACTTGATACGTTCATACCTTTCCTAACAGAGGAGCGTGTGGATCTGTCTGTAGGCGAAATATTTCGAAGGGATCCGCCTTTTGCTGATGAAATCTTTAGCTTGCATCGATTGCAAGTGAATTTTAGATTTCTATAGTCCTCGACCGTAGGATCAACCCGGCGCAGCATAGATGCTGCCATTTGCTGGAGTTGTCGCAGGCGATCATGCGAGGTTCTGCCTGATCAGGCTGACCACATGATTGGCAGGCGTAGGTGAGCCTATCGTTGGTCTGAGATCTTTCCATTTTGCTTCCCACAAACAAAATTTCTTGAAGAAATGTGGGGTAGACTGGCCCACCTTAGTATGGAAGAAAAATAAAGTTGTATAATTCCACGGGGCACCCGCCAGGATTATTCTTTAGGGCTAGAGGAAGACTTCCTGAAAATTTCAGCTCATTTGGTCGTTCTATGAGCTGGTGCAATTGAATTGAACTTAATATGGGATTTTCAGCTCCAACATATAGGAAACAGCACATCATCTCCTGTTTGAGTCAGGAAAATTGTTGATCGCGTTCAATTGAACCCAGAATGTCAAAAACACTACTTGATACTATAGCAAACAATATTGTAGAAGGTTGTATGATGATTTAAATTGATAAAGTTGGTGATTTAACTATCTGAAGTAGATTTGCAATATTACTTAGTATTCCTTCAACTTAGCTGGGTGATAGCCACTAAGCGCATCATAGCCACCTATGACGCTGGGCGAGCTGCGGCACAAGGTGCATGCACATGTGTGATTGTACAGGAGTGCTGATCTAAGCCCAACTTTCAACAACTGAAAGCTTAATGAAAATGAGCTTAAATCCAGATACAACCTTCGGCAACTATGTTCATTAGCGTATCAACTAGTGAATTTGTCATTCTGGGCTCAATTGAACGCGATTAACTAGTGTACGAGACGAAACAGTGACATAGCGTCAATTTTCAATATATTTGAAACGAATATTCCATACAAACTTTGAATTGAATGCGCCAGCTGGGGGAGCAACCAAATGAGTTGAAATTTTTAGAGAGCTTTTTTCCTACCCTAAGGCACATATCTAGGGGGTGCCCCGTTGAATTTTACAACTTTTTTGTTTAAGGGCCAGTCTAATGTGGGGGATATTCGACCAAGTTCTGAGAGCAAAATCCGTATTGCAGTAGATAGTAAACATCAAGCTGAAATTTTATTGTGTCATTAGTAAGAGATAGTATAATACTACCCATGAGGGGTTACTTTCAAATTTTGGGGAACCAATTCGCGGTTTACAGAAAGTCTCGTGATCGTGATAGGTCTATTTTTTGGTGATGCTACATATATCTATAACAGGTTGGAGCTTAGTTTGGATTTTTTGAATCTTAAGACAAATACCTACTCTCAAGGCTAGCCTCAATTTTTACTAGAGTTGAGCTATTCACTTTAAGGTTACCACAATTCAAACTATATAATTATTAGGGATTATTGGGGCCTTTTTTAGCCGAGTGGTTAGAGTTCGCGGCTACAAAGCAAAGCCATGCTGAAGGTGTCTGGGTTCGAATCCCGGTCGGTCCAGGATCTTTTCGTAATGGAAATTTCCTTGACTTCCCTGGGCATAGAGTATAATCGTACCTGCTTTTTTTTCTTTATCGTACCTGCCACACGATATACGAATGCAAAATGGCAACTTTAGCAAAGAAAGCTCTCAGTTAATAACTGTGGAAGTGCTCATAAGAACACTAAGTAGAGAAGCAGGCTCTGTCCCAGTGAGGAAATTAATGCCAAGAAGAGGAAGAAGAATTATTAGGGAATGATTAACGAAAAATTCATGAGATAATAGAAACTATACCTACAATCTATTTTGCTAAATTCAAGGCGAACTAAATCAGAAATGTTTAGATTATTTATGGGAGATAATTGATAAATTCAACGTTACATGTGCAGAGCGATAGTACTTTATGAGCAAAGCAACTGTTTATATCAAAATTTGTCATTGTTCATCCATCTCTCCGGCTGTCGTGGGATTTTCTAATGTCTAAAAAAATCAAATTTAACATTTTATATACTATTTAAAATGACTTTATTAGCATCATTTTAATTATAGCATACATTTCTTATAATATGTTATCTAAGTATTAGGCATCAATATCATTCTTATTTTTTTTCAAACTAAATATGGCGATTACCGTTTTTCTCAAATTCCGAACATAACTCATATTCCAAAGAGTGGTGGTTTCAAAGGAAATAAATTAATATTTTATAATTTGAATGAAAGAAGAATTGATCATTACACAAAAAAATTGAATGGATATCTTGAAAGATCGCTAGAAAAAGTCGAATGTTCGGAAAATGAGTTATGCTTGGAATTTGAGACAAAACGGTATTAATTTCTGCAATTTGTTTGCCGAAGCAGTTCAGATTTTTTTTTGCAGAAAAAAAAACATTCGTTTGTAAGACACTAATCTTTATCAGAACAATGTATTGAACCTACTTTCAAAGTGGATAAATGCTTACTGGAAGGCTTCAAATGAAAAGCGTTGGGTGTTTGTAGGAATAATATATATTGAATTTTGAAAGCAAACACTCCATTGTCGTAATGATCTCTGGTAAAGTTTAATTGAATTGAAAATTTAATTGAACAATAGTGGCTTTTTAAATAAAAAAATAAAATCACGTTACTCAGGATTTTGAAAGCCTTCTCAATCAAGAGCATGTTTGGAAGAACTAGGAACTATTATTGCAAAATGGTGAGTCGACAACCAGGAAGAAGCGTTCAACATAGCTCTGGTCCTCACAAGCCCCCACCCAAACTTCCACGGGCCAAACGATGATAAAGATCGATAGCTAAGGGTTGCGTACTTAGCCGGTAGTGACACCTGGGTACTGTTATCTTTCTTACATCAGCTAGAGTGACAGGATACGTCCCGAGCGTCTGTTCACCAGAAAGTGCGGCTCAAACAACGTCTGTTCTGGTATCCAGCGGCTGAATATAAAATGTTGTATCACGTCAACTAAACCTATCCAATCAACGTGTTGTAGGTAGCGCAACCCCGGTAGGGTAGCATACCGAATTTCTCACCTACCACGAAAAATGGAGAAAGAAGAAATAGAGAACGATTTTTTCGGCAACCGTCCTGGCAACGAAATAAGGAATATGAATGAAAACTTGGTACCAATGCCAGAAAGTCAAATGAACCCGGACGAGCGAGCCTTTTGGCTCGTGAACTGCAGAAGGTTGGAGTGGGCGTGGCCGCCATTCAAGAAGTGCGGTGGCCTAGATCTGGAGAACGTGAATTCCGGGCGGTTGATCCCATCGTCAAAATTACATACAAATATAACATCTACCACAGCGGCGGCGATAAGGTAGAACATGGAGTCGGTTTCATAGTGATCAGGAAGCAGATGAAACGCCTTATGTAGTGGAGTGCACCAACGAACGACGCGTTCTATGAAGAGCTTGATAAGGTCTATCGAGAGTGCCCAAAATGCTACGTGAAAATCGTCATCGGAAATGCAAACGCGCAGGTCGGAAGAGAGGACTTTTTCCGTCCAATCACTCCGTTACCAATGACAACGAGATACGAGTTAAACCTTATAACATCCTTTTATCATCCGAAACCTTAAAATTTTAATCAAAATACGTTAAAATAAAAATAATAACTCATAAAAGACATAGAGGTGTTAAATTAAAAAAAAAAACAATAAATTTCCAACATACATTGTTAGAATATTCCAAAGTTATCTGTGAAATAGTACTTTTCAGGTTAATTATCAGAACTCCAAGTCTGAAAGTCTTTCTGTAAGAGCTGATGTTCTTCAAGACAGCATTTTGGGACCAATATTTTACAATATTTTCACAACTGACTTACTTGAGTTACCTTAAGGATGTCTGATTTAGATAGAGATGTTAAGATGCAAATAATACCAGGACATTTATCAAAATTTTCAAGCGATCCGTGACTTCCTACATATTCAGTTTATGAAAAAAAAAACATAAATTCAAATCCTTATGGAAACCGAAATAACTGACAAACCGAAACCCACTTGTTGTTCTGTGAATCAATCCCCTAGAGAGTGGATCTGCATGCATGACCGACCGTGGCAGCAAGCTCTGTGAGTAACGGCACGATGGCATGAATTTAATAAATGTGGCTTTTTGCGCAACCGACACGGCACCACCGATATGAATGCCTTTCCCCATTTATTATAGACTAGGCAGATACTTACACGATCGTGCAAAAGTTTAAAGTCGCCCTCTAAAACATATAAAAGTGTTTTGTCTATACATCTTTGAGGTGAAAACTCTCTATGGCTCATGTATAGTGAGTTAATCTTACATTGTAGCTTTTTGACAAAAAACAAGAATTTTTATAATAAATCTTCGAGATGTTTAGTAGAATACCTATAAGTAGATGAAAAACCCGAATTTAGTACTATACCATTTAATTCCACTAGAGTTTGTATCCTTTGACAGATACGCGTATTTCGACCTCAACTGTAAGGCCGTCTTCAGTGTCGTGTACTAGAAGCTGTCTAGAATTCGAATCAGAACGGTACCAACAAAGTAAGATTGACAGTGCGCTTGGTAAGCCCAAGCAAGCAGGTTTGCTGTACATTTTTAATAATTCCGGTCTATCACGAAGTAGCAACTACAAATTGCATGGTCATCAATGTTTATGCTTATGCTTAAAATACCTACCGAATAATCTTAACTCACTGTCTTTCGAATGAACTATAGAGTGTTTGAATTAGATGTGTTATCACAAAGATTTTGAAAAAAAAAACGCTAGCATTTTTCGAGAGGGGGACCCCAAACTTTCGCACGGGAGTGTATGAGCGATAGGAACGTGCTAGCCGCCGGACAGAATGCAATCTGCTTTAATATAGTCACATAATGGTTGGTAAACCGCATCAACCGACAGACAATCCAGCCGTATGTAGGTATGCAGCAAGTGGCCACACGAAACATCATGTGTTTCCTTTCATGTCATGACTTATGACAAGGATTGCACAATAGTTTTAAAGATTTAATCTCATAATTACAAACCTGATTATGGCTCGTTCGCAAGTCCACAGGTACCCACTGAAGTCAATTGAGATAGCGTGCTGCACGATTTCGGTGCCGGTCGATTCCTGAGTTTCGCAAAGCTACAGGGAAGCTTTCAATCTTGTGAGATGCGTCGTTCCGGAGGATTATGTACGGAAAGTATTATCGAGAACACGATGGTACAATAAATGGATGTCCTTTAGACGAGTGATAAAGTGGTACTTTATAAGGCAAAACCGGAATAATTTGCTATCGAGAATTGCTGTCATTTGTTGAAGTTCTTGGGAGACACTCTTGGCAATCGGCCAATTGGCTGGGGTGGGTTGGATGTATATAGGAATAGCGATTGGGATGATGATGCGACATGGCTGCAGTATTTCATATTTGCGATTTAGATATGTTCGAGTGCACTGTAGAGCAATTGAAGCTCAAGTGGTTTGACTTGTGCATGGGTAGGGGAAATCAGGGTAAAACCGACACTGTGGGTAAGATCGACACCCTTTGCTTTTTCATGTTTTGAGCAGATTTTCATGCAGTTTCCACCACGCTCTATCTAAACTTGTGAAATGTTGTGTTTCGAATGACAATTCAACTGACGCTACCAATAAACTGCCAAAATAAACAACAAAATCATATTGGATAACAAAGAAGCATTAGCCGTTGCAATATTTCGCTGTTATTCTTTAACTATTTGGCATGTGAAAATTTTAAAATTTCATTATTTGTTCTGCGTCTCCATCATCATTTACTATTATTCCGTGGATACAACATGAAGGAGAAACTATTTTTCGGTTTTTTGACAGCTGAAAACGCTATTGAAAAATAAATGTCCACTCGGGGTAAGATCGACACTTTTATTTGGGGTAAAATCGACACCTTTCTTTGCTTCATAATCTAACTTCAGGGAATCTTCCCAATCGGAAGACTATCTCTGTAGTTCATGTGGGTCTTTATTTTCGAATTCCAGTGAAGCTCACGGATGGCAAACTTGTTAACATTTAAAATATGACACTATATGACTTGCCACAAGCTATCATTAAGTATTAAAAAAATATTTCTATGCTATTACGTTTCAACTTATTTGATGAAGTTTGAAGGATTTTTTTTTTCATTTAAAATTGAAGATAATGGAATTTGAAATATTTTAACATAAATTAATCTTATTGTTTATTTACAAACCATATGGTTCGACAGTTTTTATTATCTAAAAATAGTTACACTTTTCTGTTTTGTCAAAATAAAACAATATTGATTTTCACAACCTATCATTCGCTACAACTTTATCTTCGTAAGTATTCCATGAATAAATAATGAATAACAAATAATATCCATGTGTATTCACCCCAACTTTATAATCTTAGCATGGCACATTTGATATTTTCACATATATTTAGTGGATCTTTGGCCTCTCCTCAATAAGTTACGTAATATGTGAATAATCCTTTAGAGGAAGGGGTCATAAATGTCGAAAGTCATGTTTAAGGCATTTTTTGAAATATGCAATGTGATGGTGATGATGACAATGTATAAATTCTACTCAAAGTGGTTTTACCCCAACAGGGTGTCGATCTTACCCGCACTTTCAATTGTCTCACCTAAAAATGATGAAATATCAATTTGATTTAAATCACTATATAACCTTAATATATCATCCAGCGATCGCACGGATTGATAGATTTATAACCAAAATGTGATTCTACAACAATTTTAGGTTCGTTTAACAAGCGAAAGTACACACAATTTATCAATAAGCTTAGGGTGTCGGTTTTACCCCGAATTCCCCTATGTGGCTGAATGGGGAGGATATTCTATCGAATGCATTTTCCAATGGTATGACAAAACATTCATGGTGCATTTACAGTTGATCATTCTGGAGCTGTATGGGTGTTTGTGTTTAAAATGTTATGGATTTTATATGGTTGAAGAAATTACCATGAATAGATCAATATCTGGTGTAACCACCATTGTAGGTAAACATCCTCAAAAGTTCACATATTGGATAGAATGTGATTACGTAGTCTATGGTCAAGACGATTGTTACTAATGAACGGTGTCTAAACTTTAGACGGAATGATTGTTATGCCGGATGGTCACAGGTTTGAATGATCACTAGGCCGAATAAATATTTTATTGAGGTTACTTACAGTTTTGCTCATTGATGACGAAATATTTTTTATAAAAGACAGCTTTAACTAATAAAATTTTCTGACTATAATAACTATCCAAAAACATTATTTTTAAATGAAATTTTTTTTTTTACTATTAGTGTCGATGTACCAATAGCCGCATAGCTAAGAACAAATATTCGTATAAAATCGAAAAATAACGTCATTATTTTTACACCATCTGAAAGCTTTTTATCTTGGTTTTGTGTAAAAAATATGAAAACTACGAAAACTCATTTGTTTGTATTTATTATCGCTTGTGCCACTATAGGAATACATGTTCCTATAATAGCACTATTTCTAATTTCTGTTCCTATAGTAGCACTAGCATCACGGCATTGGCAAAATACTAATCAAAACCCTATTTTTACAAAGCTTTTATATTTTTCCTTCGAAGTGTGGATCAAAAGCTTTCGTTCGATGTAAAAAAAGTTCTTAATTCATTATTTATTTCGTATAATAAAACATAGTTTCTCTCAGTAGTGCTACTATAGAAACAATAGGTTTACTATAGGCGCAAGGGAGCTCAAATTTTAAGCAAAACTAATTATTTCGATCATTTTTTGAACAAAATCAAGCTGTGTATCAATGGTACTTGGATAAATAGCTCCTGATCTTCATGTCAAAAAATATTTTGAAAAGATTTATAGCCAAACGGCCGTAAAAAGCCACTAGTGCGACTATAGGGGACTGTCCACTAAGGGAACACTGACCCTATTTAAGTTTTTCGCCGGAAATCACATTTTCATTATTTACTTCAGTAGCGCGGGAAATGGGTAGGACATACACAACAAAAAAAACGTGGGTAGGACAGTCAAAGGTTTGTGCTACCCACGATTCAGCAAAACCAATATCAAAACGAGATCAGCAGAAATCTTGAAAATGAATTAAACTGTTTATCAATCTACATCCAAACTCGATCAACGTCGTACTTATTCTTAAGGAGAATGAACGATACTATAAGGTTTATCAAGGTTTCTCATTTCTAGTGAAGCGTAACATGGTTTGTGCATGACCCCCAAAAAAATCTGGCTTGGAAACTTCTTTAATCGTTAAAAAAACTAATGGAGCAGGTCATGGCATTTCTCAATGAATCAATGTATGGTTTCTTACAAATATCGATGATCAACCCTGTTCTGGGACAAATTTCCGTGAGCATTCATGAAAAGTTTTTCCAGCATCCATAGAGAATTATCAGAAGATTCTTGAAGAATATTTGCAAGAAGCTATGGATTAATCTAAGACCAGTCGCATCGTGTTATACAAAGCACGAGTGTGTTGTGGTGCTTGCGATGTATGAATGTTCGATCACTCTTGATATAACCTATCAATGCACTGCTGATGCTGAGAAGTTTGGTTGGGATTGGCCATAATCTTCTTCAGTGTACATAATTCAGTGCCTCCATTTATACAGTGTCAATAGCGGCGCCGGCCACGTCCTTGCAGTCAGGTGAGAATAGGGGAAAGAATGTTAGTGTGTAACCTTTGCTATTTGGAGACCGTGTTTGCCTCTGCATCTCCACAAAGATTACTGGGAGGAATGTTTGTTAATGGGGAGAACGTTGGGTCACAGGATTCACTTTGATAAGTGATTAGACCATGATGAACAATTATTAGTGAAATATAAACATGCTTGTAAATATAATGTTTTCAATTTATATGAAAAACTTCCAAGTAGAAAAAAATAATGTCGACACTAGTTCTGGAAGTAGTTCTTAGTTAATTCTTGAAAAATGATGTCATCAAATCCCCACTGATATTTTCTGGTCTCTATTAATGGAAGGTCACTAAAGTTTCTGTTTTAACCAAAATGTTCTCTAGTTTCCTTATTCTGCTTGCATTGAATCTTGAGGCAAAATTGAACAGGCTCTAGAGACTATATCGGTTTCAACAGGCTCTTCAAGAATTTCATCTCAGATTCCCCGAAAAAAAATCAGATGTTATCATAGTGATTTTATTTAGAATACTTACAGAGTCTCCTAGAGGAATCTCTTCTGAAATTCTTCTAGAGATTCTTCTGCTAATTATCACTGAAATTCATCTAGCGATTTTCAAAGCATGCAATTTCTCCAGAGTTTGCTCCAGAAAATCCATGAGAAATCCAAAGCTACTATCTTCAGTAATTTCCTCAAGTGAAAATAATGATGATTTGCAAAACTATCCTAGAATTACCTCTCTAACCCTTTAAACAAATTCTTCCGCTGTTAGGGGGGTTTTTCAAGAAATCTTTTTTCTTCTAGGATTCCTTCAGCATTTCAACCAAATATTCTACAGCATTCAATTCACATATTATCCCTGCAGTTTTTCCAGGTTTCTCTTAAAATGTTTCTCAAAACATTCCCATGCAATCTTCAAAGGTCTATTTAAGTTTTTACACCAGTTAATACTACAGCAATTTTTCCAATAATTCATTACTGCTCAATTCATCCGAGATTCTGTCCAATGTTTTTCGAGAAATTTCTTTAGAAATTTTTGCGAAATACTATCCCAAGATCCGATTGATTTTTTTTGTCGAGATAATCTGTAAAATTCTTAAACTTCCTCGAAAGTCCAGGAGTTCTTTCAGTGGTCTTTGTTCATTAAGATGACTTTGAAACATACACAGCTTTTATCAGAGGTTACTTAAGGATTTTCTTTAGAAGTACCTCACGGATTTATTTTTTAGAAAAAATATCCTGGCATTTCCCTGGAGACATTCCTAGAAGAATTCATGGAAAAAGAAATTTCTGTAGAAAACTTTGAATAAATCTCAGAAGCAATTTATGAAGGTATCTTCAGGGTAATTTCTAGTTTCTTATATAAATCCTGACAGACAATTTCAGTTATTGAATTTTAGAACATGTTCTGGAGGATGTCCGAGAGAAATCTATGGATGAATCACGGGATAAAAGCTTAGAGAATTTGGGAGTTTCTTGAAAAATTTCTCAAAACCTTTTTGGAAGAATATTTATGGTTTCCGAAATAATCTGTGGAAAAATTCCATTTCTGTGGTACTCCTTGAAAAAATTCAGGCTGAATTCTTGAGATATCGTAGGCAAAACTCTTGGAGAAATACCCTAGGAATATTCGTGGAGAAATTTCTTTGGAAATAAAAGCTAAATGTAACCTTTAGAACTTTCCGAATCAATATCTGAACATACCTGAAATAATTTCTGATGAAATTCCTACACAAGATCATAGGGCCTTCCTTAGCTGAGTGGTTAGAGTCCGCGGCTACAAAGCAAAGCCATGCTGAAGGTGTCTGGGTTCGATTCCCGGTCGGTCCAGGATCTTTTCGTAATGGAAATTTCCTTGACTTCCCTGGGCATACAGTATCATCGTACCTGCCACACGATATACGAATGCGAAAATGGCAACTTTGGCAAAGAAAGCTCTCAGTTAATAACTTTGGAAGTGCTCTTAGAACACTACGCTGAGTAGCCGGCTCTGTCCCAGTGGGGACGTCAATGCCAAGAAGAAGAATTATCTGATCTGGTGGTATGAAGTATAAAACTCTTATTTCTTGACTCTTATTTGGTTTTGTTTTCTTGCTTCCTGTTTGGTCTCTTTTCTGTCTCTTTTTGAAGCCTTTTAGGTCTATAATATCCTATTTTTAAAGTACTCAGTCACTACCAGCCCTGTAAAGACGGAATGCTTTCTTAGTCTTATGGTAACGACTAGCACCCTGTGCATTTGAGCCTCTTTAGTATAGTAACTTTGAATTTCAAGTTTAATAATCCACAGTGTTAATTTTTTTCTTAGCTTGACTGTGCACAAAATATTTGCCATCGTTTGTCCTACCCATGGTTTCGAACATGAACGCACCTAGACTGTTTGCTAATCGTACTGCTATCATGTATAAGGCTATCCATGAGGACTTTCTGCGATAGGACTGACAGCTAAAAGTGTGCATGCAACCGAAGCGAAGGGGTAATTTAACCTGCGAGTGTTATCAGAGCTTTACTTTTTTTTTGTAATTTGTTGCCTACACCTAATTTTCAATGTTGGATTCAAGTAAGCATTGTAATTAAGCAAAATATATGTTGGCATGGAAAGTCAAAACTTTTCATTATTTATCTGAGGAAATAAATATTTAAACTGCTTCTTATTTCCGCATCTGTGTGTGTGTTTTATTTTTATTTACGACCGATGAAAATGGACAACTTCAGCAATCTAGTTAAACTTAAATCATTTTAGAGCAGTTTTTAGTGACTACTTTTGCTTTAACGTTGTTCTTACAAAGCCGTGCCTTTGAGGGGGAGATTTATGTACTTCTTCCTTTTGCAAAGCATTCGGATGTTAAGCAACGTATTTAATAAAACATACAAATTCTCTTTGGTTTCAAAGTTCCGAATATTTATGACAAACATAACAAGCCCTTGCTCGAAATAAGCCCCAATCAGATCCAAACATTTAAAAAATAATGGTTGACGTTTTACATAAAAATAGTCGAAACCTTATTTTAAACCTTTTAGGTCATCCTTTTTTACAGTTTTTGTTTAACAAAATTCTTGTCAACTTGTGTAAAATAAGACATATTTTGCAACTCTTGATTCCCTTAAAGTTTACGCGATTTTAACTATCTTCATATATGATTTGGTCAGAACGCGTATGAGTGGGAATAGTCAAGCCGATTTTATAATTATTGAAGGTCGTCTCAATTAATTTGACGATTTAAATCTTTCTATTAGCGCCAGATATTTCCGTGAGTCTTGAGTTTATAAAATAATGTTAAGCAATTAGATTATTCAGACATGAAAATGGTCGCTCTATAACAAATAAAGTGAAAACTGTTGACAGTTAAATAAACAATCCTAAGTAACAGCCTACTAAGAACAAACCATAAAATCTGTAAACAAGAAACGTCGAAATCGAATCAGCGCTCTAAGTTTTATGCCAAGCGAAAAAAGCTGGATAAGGCTAATTCCACAACAAAACTGTTTACAGACATGACTAATGAATTGCGTCTGATAACGGCATATTTGGAGAAAAATCTAATATCATCAAACCTGCATAACACAAAATTAATGGTGTTTGGTGATAGAGAGAATCATGCTGCACCCCCTCCAACATTGACAGTAAATGGCGTAACGATTGAAAAGTTTCACATTACAAATACTTGAGCATTCACATGGGCGTAGTCAAAGACAGGCAGGGGAGTGCCATTGCCGCTCCCTCTCTGAACGAAGAAAAACAAATTTGAATAAGCTAGTTTGCTACGAAAGTTATTATACTGTGTGAATTTTGAATAGTTTTCAGTATTCATATAAAAAAAAATTGCGTCACTTTTTAGATAATTACCAGAGTCCTACTTGGAAACAGACTTCTTTCAAAGATCTTTCCACAAATCATTTAATAAAGTTGGCATTGTCTCGCTCCTTCTTAGCCAGTGGAAAAATGTTTACGTCTCAAAACGAACTCATAAAATAAGTGCGTTCTGATTTATCTTTTCATGAATTTTTGGTGCAAACAAATGGACGGTCCGTATATCTTTAGAGTAATCCGTCAAAAAATGTATTATGAAAATAAACAAGCATCTGCCAACTTATTTTTAAATGAATACAGGAATTCTTCGAAGAATACGTCAAAGAATTTGTCGAGAGACTGTTCCACATATTCCACAAAAATTTTGCTTTCGATTATTCTAGGATTCCATTGATAGTTTTTTTTTTTTACATGACAGGATGCACGCCAATACCACAGCTATTGGCGTGCAACCCAATCAGGTACAACATTTCGGATAAAATTAAGTACCTTTTATTGATGATACATCGATAGCTACTCCGGGGTTGATTCCAGAAATCGATCTTAGTAGAATCTTAAGTTTCTCCAATAAGTCGTCAGCAATACCTCGATTCGTTCAATTATTCGTTTAAGAAGGCAGGTTTTTTATTATTTCTTTGCTGAATGACGTCAGGATCTTTTTTTGCAAATTTTCGAGATGTCCCTCACAGATTATTCTAGGAATAACTCTAAACATTACATAAGAAGATATTATAACGATTCCTGCAGAAATTTCTTTAGGAAATCCTTTGATACACAATGAAAATTATTGTAGGTTTTTTTTTCAGAATGCTCCGTTCAGGTTTCACTATCATTTACTTATGAATATTTCTTAGAACACCAAACATTTTTTTTATTAGAATATTGCTTTTTGTATCCCATTAGAAACTCCTGCGTTTATTTCCGAAGCATTCTTGGGAAAATCTATGTAGAGATCACTGGATGAAAAGCTGGAGGATTTGTCAAATTATACTTAAAGAAGTTGTTAAAATATTTTCTGAGATGGAAGTATTCTTGATGGAATTCATGGAAATTTTATGACAGAGCCCAAGAAAAATTACCAGGAGTAATGTCCAAAGAAATATTTCGAGGATGTTTACGGAGAAATCTCTGCAATAAATGTTTGTATAAGGCTCATAAAGTCATGACTTGTGTCTTAAAGTTATCAATTCAATAGAATATCCTGAGAAATTTGTGGGAGAATTTCATGAAGAATAAAAATTCCCCCCCCGAATCCTCATATTCCTTTAAAATAACTAGCTAGGCTGCCTGTCAAGGGGACTTTACAAATCGAATCTTCAGACCTTTTCCAATCCGGAGTTTTATAAGGCATTAATGGACACGTTCGTTACTCAGTCAACATATTTAACAAAAATACGTTTCAGACTCCACTTGTGAAAGAAAGATGATGAGCACGAGCGTCATAGTTAAACGTTCCATGTAGAAAGGGCGCAGAGGCTGTGTATAATGAATATTTTGTGTGAAATTGGTAAACTAAACTTTGAGGTCGCTTGCCCCTCCCTAATGAAAATCCTGTCTACACCCATGGGCATTTGGGCGGTTCAAAATAAAAAAATAAATAAAATCCAATCTCCCATATCTTCCTTACCATCCTTACCATAAAAATAGAGTTCTATGAAATTTTCAGCTTTATCGGTGGAGATTTAAAGGGGTCACCACACGAAGTAGGTTTATATGGGAATTACTATGAAGAAATGTTAAAAAGGTTCCAAACACGTTTGTACTGTAATATAAGTACAAACTTATTATTCCATAGTGAAAACTCATTCTTCAAATTATATTAAAGGAAGTTGCTGAAGAGAGCAAATCAATTCGACCGATGGGAGAAGAGATATTCATGCCTTTTTTTTTTATCTATTTCGTTTATTTGAGGCTCAAATGCGTTTAACGCTTTACGGAGCCGAAATTCATTTTTTGTATTTTTATTACATACAATTAATTGGCTTTTTCAGTTCAACATTAATATGGGATGGGGCCAGGGTACTCGTGGCAGCTCGAGGTTAGTGGTCACATTTTTTTTTAAGGAAGGACATGGTAGGGAATATTCATGCCTTTGTGTGCCATTATTTAGCTATAAGTGTGATTATAAACCGTCTTAAGCGTCTACAAAAATCTCATTCAAATCTAACTAAAATAAAGCTTGTTTCTTCAACAACTTTCTTAATTGTGATTTGTAGAATGAGCTTTCATTAAGAATTGAAAAGTCTGTACTTACATAATAAAACTAATGTGTTTAGAACATATTTCAAAATTTCTCCATAGTAATTTTCATATAAACCAACATTGTCTTTGAGCCTCCTTTAAATCTAGATAAGGATAGTATAGAAGATATGGGAGATTGGATTTTCAAACATTTTTGAATTTTGAAGAACCCTTATGGGCATTCACGTTGACAAAAAGCTACATTGCGATAACCATATACGAAAGATTGTTGGTAACTGCGCATCGTTCTGCGGAATTCTACGAAAACTGTCAAAATATTTTCCGTAACATGTGCTATTAAAAATATATTTCGATTTTATCCATAGTCAGTATCAATATGGTATAACGACTTGGGGTGCAACCGTCAAGACATACTTTAAGAGCCAGTTCGCGAGAGCCGCAACCCCTTCTTGTATTGATGTTCTTCGATCAGGCTGAAATTTTCAGGGATTGTTCTTCTATATAAAACATGATGTTTTGCAAAATATTAGATTTTTATATTGGGGGGAAGTGGGACAAAATGACCCCCAATGATTTCATGTCACTAAACATGCAAAATCACAAAAACTGATATAACTATAGTAAAACTGCACGGATTACGTTGAAACTTGGCTTGATTACTCTACGTTATATAAACTTTGAGATTGGCATGGTATATGAATTTTAAAAGTACTTCAAATCGATAAAAATGAGTTTTTCATAAAAAATTTAGTGATTTTCAAATCGATTTTTTTCTTACCAACCGAACTAGGTCAAAAAACTAAATATGACGTTTTGTAGGGTAACTCATGGGCTTTCATTTGAGGTGTAATCCAGATATGCCGTTCCAAAAATTTTCGAAAAAAATTTTTTTCGGGGTAGTGTTTGAACTTGAGCCATTTTGCGAGTACCGCAACTGCCTTGTCTAGAGAGGTTGTATTGATGTTCTCCGATCGAGCTAAAATTTACAGGAGTTGTTTTCCTATATAAAAGAATATATTCCGCAAAATTTCAGATTTTTATATTAGGGAGAAGTGGTACAAAATAACCACTAATGATTCAATATATAAAAACATACAAAATCAATGAAAGTGATATATTAGCGATAGTAAAAATGCACAAATTTGCATGAAATTTGGTATGTTTAATTAACGTTTTATGAACTTCGAAATGAACATGGTATTTGGATTAGAAAAAAATTTCAAATTGATAAAAAAATCTGTTATATTTTTTTTAAAATAAAATTAGTTTTTTTTTTCAAATCGACTTATATTTTTGTCAACCGAACTAGGTCAAACAACTATATATGAAGTTTTGTAGGGAAACTCAGGAGCTTTCATTCGCGGTGTACCGTAGTGAATCAAAATTCGGACGGTACCAATATCCGGACACTCTGATAATATCTGTATAAATAAAAATGGAGTGGTGTTTGTATGTCACGAAATAACTTGAGAACGGATCAACCGATTGAGGTAAGTTTTTCACTGTTGCACTCGACAAGGGATGCGACGTGTTCGTGCAAGGAAAAAGTTTGGGAAAGTCTCCGGAATAATCTGGAAAACGGGAGAAGACTCAGGTGTCATTTTGTATGGGGGATTACATGACATTTTGCAACAGCCTACTTGATGGCAAGACGAAGTTTGCTGAAACCACTAGTTTACCAATAAAATGCTAAATTGATGCATTTATACAACTATATTGAATGAAAAAATAGCTGTTTTTGTAGTTATTACGACGTATTGGCCTTTCAGAGCTCTGTTCAACAAACTCATCAATGTCCCCGATGAGATCAGCTCAAAGGTATAAATTTATTGGTTAGAGATAATCGTATAGTATTTTATTACTTACATTTGGTCTCGTACTAGGCAAACAAATTCAAATTTTTAAATTTAATATAGGGTAATTCAGGTCGCTATCTGTAATTATTCTGTTTCAATAAGCATATAGTAATAATATATAAATTATAAGTCACTTAATAAACGATTTTGCATTCACATCGATCAATCAACAATGAGAAGGTATTTTTTTCAATTCTCATTCCCCCACTTGACATTTCCCCCACTCATTTGCATGGATGGTATACAGGCATTGCAGAGTTCGCTCTCATTCGAGTATGAAGCACGATCAAAGCAAGCGAAGAAAAACATCCCATATGTTGCGGTCCACGATCGTCATTGTATCGCAAGGTGTAACGAGTCTGATAAATGGGAGCAGCGAGCGAGAGCCCCAAAGAGAGAGCGATGATAAAATCCATTTTTCACGCTTGTTTACCGTTGGGGATAGGTGTTTTTCTTTTCTGGCACGATAAACAATCCACGAACTTCCAATAGCAATAGTGTCCCCCAGGCTTGGAGCATGTTTAGAGGGGTTTTATCATGCACTACTATCCCCCAATCTGATCAAAGTTGTAGCAGTATACGATAAACAGTCTCTCATAATGTGCAGCATGTTATGATAGTTACAGAGAGCGATACGCGAGAGATTCTCTCAATTCTCTCAGGATTCAATCCCTGATGGTATATATGCGTTCGAGGGGCGCTTACAGTGTTGATAGACTCACACTCAAAATCTCAATCAATACGCTCTCCCGTGAGAGCAATCTCATTAGAGATCTGTTTCGCAAATCTCACGCTTGAGATTTTGACGCAAAATCAACTCAAACAACTCAAACCGTAAAAAATGATTCAGTCGCAAAACCCGGCAAAAACTCGTGAAACCCGAATGTTGTTGTTAACGTTAGAAAGGATTAACATAATTTTACCAGACTAACAAGAAATTATTGCCGTGTGTGTGTAAACTGTGGAAATACGAGACAATGAATTAAAAAGGTGAGCCAACTCATCCATGATTTTTTGACTGCTGAGATGCATGATTGACAACTCACGCATGAAAAATATCAAGCGTGAGTTGTGAGAAATTGAGTTTTTCACAACACTGGGCGCTTAGATGGAGGCAATCGTCGCAGCAGTAGTGATTGTAGCATAATAATACACAAAGTTATAGTTTAAAAGTTTAGTGACACCACATTGAAAAAATATGCTGAAAATATAGTTTAAAATAGTAAAAAAGACTGTCCGGAATTGGAGCCCAATGTTTTTGAATCCAGACATTGTATTGGAATTGTATGTTTCGATGCCGTAAGTACACAAGTTTCAAATAAAACTGGAATAATAATTTGAACATCATCAGTTAGAGCTCAACTTCCGAGCCGATCAGTCGATTGTATAGAGAGCGATCATCGGAAGTCGATCACAGACTATTACGTACGTTTTTGTCAGTTATTGACACCGTTGCTATTAGTGCCGTGTTTCGCAGTAACCGCGTCGTCGTTTTTCGCGATGCCGCGCCGCGAAAACACATTCCGTGTTGACTACTCGCAGTTTCCGAAGCAGCTTTCCCACGATGAAATACATAAATTCGTTGGGAAAGAACTCGGCCTCACGCGAGAAAATGTGCTTCTTCTCCAGCCGAGTAAGCGACTCGGGTGCACCTTCGAGGAGGTCAACAGCCTAGAGCTTGCTGAGACGATCGTCCAACAGCACGACAACAAGCACGATTTCGTGTTTGACGGAAAGAGTTACAAACTGCGGATCATGATGGAGGACGGGGCAGTGGAAGTGCGTCTGTTCGACCTCTCCAACGACATATCCAACGACCAAATCGCCGAGTTTCTCGCCGAATACGGCGATGTGCTTAACGTCCGCGATCTCCTGTGGGATGAACGCTCCGTTTTCGGTGGCGTTAAAACTGGTGTGCGTATCGCTCGAATGGTGGTGAAGAGAAACATTCCCTCCCTCGTGACAATTCGTGGAGAAGACACGGCGGTAGGTTACAGGGGGCAGCGGCAGACATGCTTGCACTGCCTAGAGTTTGTACATGTCGGTATTCCGTGTGTACAAAACAAAAAACTGTTGGTACAAAAGCTATCAGCAGACCAGTCGTATGCCAACGTTGCGAAGCAGCAAGTGCTCAGAAAACCGGCAAAGCCGAACAACCTCCAACCAAAACCACAACCGAACAATCCAATTCAACCAACACCTATGAACAAGACCCGATCTCCATCAAACATACAGCAAACGTATGACATGGCTCCTCCCGCAGCCAAACCTGCCGGAGTACATCCCGTTATCCAAATCCCACCGACACCAACCCCGATTGGCAGCTTCACTACATTGCGAAGAGCTGATGGCAACGAAACGGATAGCTCGCAAGCATCGTATCAATCCAGCAGCAACCGACGACTACGAACGAGACGATCATCACCACCAGGAAAGAAGCTGCGATCCAACAACGAAAGCACCAACGAACATGACCGAGCCTCCGGGGATGATATCCGTCAATAATGGAGTACACTAGTGTGAATATCGGTACAATTAATATAAACACGATCACCAATCCAACAAAAATAAACGCACTCCGCACGTTCATCCGCTCTGTCGAACTCGATATTGTTTTCCTGCAAGAAGTGGAGAACGAACAACTCAACCTGCCTGGGTACAATGTAGTTTGTAACGTGGATCAAGCAAGGAGAGGAACAGCAATCGCTCTAAAAGAGCACATTAAATTCTCGCACATCGAGAAGAGCCTGGATGGACGTCTGCTTGCTCTACGTGTCCATAACACTACTTTCTGTAACGTGTATGCTCCGTCAGGCTCGGCTCTTCGTGCCGAACGCGAACGTTTTTTTACCAACACTGTCGCATACTATCTCCGCCACCGCACCGATCATGTCGTATTCGGTGGAGATTTTAACTGCGTGATTCGGCAATCCGACGCGACAGGGCCAAACTCAAGCCCCGCACTTCAAAATACCATACAGCAACTTCGGCTGCATGACGTCTGGCAACGGCTTCGATCACGCGAGCCGGGCCACACATACATTTCATACAATTCGTCGTCCAGGCTCGACCGAATCTATGTCAGCGACAGCTTGCGAGAACATCTGAGAACAACATGTGTACATGTATGTTGCTTCTCGGATCACAAAGCAGTTACAGTGAGAATGCTGCTTCCTCTTCCTGACAGAATACCTGGCAGAGGTTACTGGTCCCTCCGCCCACATGTCCTCACAACAGAAAACATTAACGAGCTGCAAACACGATGGCAGTATTGGACTCGCCAGCGTCGTAATTACGCATCGTGGATGGAATGGTGGCTGTCATGTGCTAAACCCAAAATCCAATCCTTTTTTCGATGGAAATCGAAACTTGCTTTCGATGACTTTCATCGTGAACAGCAGCGGCTATATGAGCGACTACGGCAAGCATATGATAGCTACCACAACAACCGCGCAATGCTCACCACGATCAACCAAGTGAAAGCCGAAATGCTTTCGCATCAGCGACGGTTTTCGGAAATGTTCTTCCGAATAAATGAAACTTTTGTCGCCGGAGAACCAATATCCACTTTCCAACTCGGAGAAAGAGCGAGGCGCAAAACAACTATCGAACAGCTGCGCAACGAAAGAGACGAAGTGATCGACGATCCCGATGAGATTCGGGACCAAATGGTACGATATTTCACCAATTTGTATGCACGCGAACCGGTGGAAGAGGAGCAAGCAGGAGGTACGTTTGACTGCGAGCGAATCATCCCTGAGCAAGACAACACAAACACAGCCTGCATGGATGACATCACAACATGCGATATTCTAACAGCAATCCGAACAAGCGCATCTAGAAAATCTCCTGGCCCCGACGGCCTACCCAAAGAGTTCTACCTGCGGGCGTTTGATGTGATTCATCGTGAGCTGAATCTAATCATGAACGAAGCCCTTAGATCAAACTTCCCCGCTCAGTTTATGGATGGGGTGATTGTGTTGGTAAAGAAACGAAGGGCGGGAGACACCGCTCGTTCTTACCGACCAATCAGTTTAATCAATTTTGATTATAAAATCCTGTCACGTATCCTGAAACATCGGCTCGGCTTTAAGAGCCAGTTCGCGAGAGCCGCAACCCCTTCTTGTATTGATGTTCTTCGATCAGGCTGAAATTTTCAGGGATTGTTCTTCTATATAAAACATGATGTTTTGCAAAATATTAGATTTTTATATTGGGGGGAAGTGGGACAAAATGACCCCCAATGATTTCATGTCACTAAACATGCAAAATCACAAAAACTGATATAACTATAGTAAAACTGCACGGATTACGTTGAAACTTGGCTTGATTACTCTACGTTATATAAACTTTGAGATTGGCATGGTATATGAATTTTAAAAGTACTTCAAATCGATAAAAATGAGTTTTTCATAAAAAATTTAGTGATTTTCAAATCGATTTTTTTCTTACCAACCGAACTAGGTCAAAAAACTAAATATGACGTTTTGTAGGGTAACTCATGGGCTTTCATTTGAGGTGTAATCCAGATATGCCGTTCCAAAAATTTTCGAAAAAATTTTTTTCGGGGTAGTGTTTGAACTTGAGCCATTTTGCGAGTACCGCAACTGCCTTGTCTAGAGAGGTTGTATTGATGTTCTCCGATCGAGCTAAAATTTACAGGAGTTGTTTTCCTATATAAAAGAATATATTCCGCAAAATTTCAGATTTTTATATTAGGGAGAAGTGGTACAAAATAACCACTAATGATTCAATATATAAAAACATACAAAATCAATGAAAGTGATATATTAGCGATAGTAAAAATGCACAAATTTGCATGAAATTTGGTATGTTTAATTAACGTTTTATGAACTTCGAAATGAACATGGTATTTGGATTAGAAAAAAAATTTCAAATTGATAAAAAAATCTGTTATATTTTTTTTAAAATAAAATTAGTTTTTTTTTTCAAATCGACTTATATTTTTGTCAACCGAACTAGGTCAAACAACTATATATGAAGTTTTGTAGGGAAACTCAGGAGCTTTCATTCGCGGTGTACCGTAGTGAATCAAAATTCGGACGGTACCAATATCCGGACACTCTGATAATATCTGTATAAATAAAAATGGAGTGGTGTTTGTATGTCACGAAATAACTTGAGAACGGATCAACCGATTGAGGTAAGTTTTTCACTGTTGCACTCGACAAGGGATGCGACGTGTTCGTGCAAGGAAAAAGTTTGGGAAAGTCTCCGGAATAATCTGGAAAACGGGAGAAGACTCAGGTGTCATTTTGTATGGGGGATTACATGACATTTTGCAACAGCCTACTTGATGGCAAGACGAAGTTTGCTGAAACCACTAGTTTACCAATAAAATGCTAAATTGATGCATTTATACAACTATATTGAATGAAAAAATAGCTGTTTTTGTAGTTATTACGACGTATTGGCCTTTCAGAGCTCTGTTCAACAAACTCATCAATGTCCCCGATGAGATCAGCTCAAAGGTATAAATTTATTGGTTAGAGATAATCGTATAGTATTTTATTACTTACATTTGGTCTCGTACTAGGCAAACAAATTCAAATTTTTAAATTTAATATAGGGTAATTCAGGTCGCTATCTGTAATTATTCAGTTTCAATAAGCATATAGTAATAATATATAAATTATAAGTCACTTAATAAACGATTTTGCATTCACATCGATCAATCAACAATGAGAAGGTATTTTTTTCAATTCTCATTCCCCCACTTGACATTTCCCCCACTCATTTGCATGGATGGTATACAGGCATTGCAGAGTTCGCTCTCATTCGAGTATGAAGCACGATCAAAGCAAGCGAAGAAAAACATCCCATATGTTGCGGTCCACGATCGTCATTGTATCGCAAGGTGTAACGAGTCTGATAAATGGGAGCAGCGAGCGAGAGCCCCAAAGAGAGAGCGATGATAAAATCCATTTTTCACGCTTGTTTACCGTTGGGGATAGGTGTTTTTCTTTTCTGGCACGATAAACAATCCACGAACTTCCAATAGCAATAGTGTCCCCCAGGCTTGGAGCATGTTTAGAGGGGTTTTATCATGCACTACTATCCCCCCAATCTGATCAAAGTTGTAGCAGTATACGATAAACAGTCTCTCATAATGTGCAGCATGTTATGATAGTTACAGAGAGCGATACGCGAGAGATTCTCTCAATTCTCTCAGGATTCAATCCCTGATGGTATATATGCGTTCGAGGGGCGCTTACAGTGTTGATAGACTCACACTCAAAATCTCAATCAATACGCTCTCCCGTGAGAGCAATCTCATTAGAGATCTGTTTCGCAAATCTCACGCTTGAGATTTTGACGCAAAATCAACTCAAACAACTCAAACCGTAAAAAATGATTCAGTCGCAAAACCCGGCAAAAACTCGTGAAACCCGAATGTTGTTGTTAACGTTAGAAAGGATTAACATAATTTTACCAGACTAACAAGAAATTATTGCCGTGTGTGTGTAAACTGTGGAAATACGAGACAATGAATTAAAAAGGTGAGCCAACTCATCCATGATTTTTTGACTGCTGAGATGCATGATTGACAACTCACGCATGAAAAATATCAAGCGTGAGTTGTGAGAAATTGAGTTTTTCACAACACTGGGCGCTTAGATGGAGGCAATCGTCGCAGCAGTAGTGATTGTAGCATAATAATACACAAAGTTATAGTTTAAAAGTTTAGTGACACCACATTGAAAAAATATGCTGAAAATATAGTTTAAAATAGTAAAAAAGACTGTCCGGAATTGGAGCCCAATGTTTTTGAATCCAGACATTGTATTGGAATTGTATGTTTCGATGCCGTAAGTACACAAGTTTCAAATAAAACTGGAATAATAATTTGAACATCATCAGTTAGAGCTCAACTTCCGAGCCGATCAGTCGATTGTATAGAGAGCGATCATCGGAAGTCGATCACAGACTATTACGTACGTTTTTGTCAGTTATTGACACCGTTGCTATTAGTGCCGTGTTTCGCAGTAACCGCGTCGTCGTTTTTCGCGATGCCGCGCCGCGAAAACACATTCCGTGTTGACTACTCGCAGTTTCCGAAGCAGCTTTCCCACGATGAAATACATAAATTCGTTGGGAAAGAACTCGGCCTCACGCGAGAAAATGTGCTTCTTCTCCAGCCGAGTAAGCGACTCGGGTGCACCTTCGAGGAGGTCAACAGCCTAGAGCTTGCTGAGACGATCGTCCAACAGCACGACAACAAGCACGATTTCGTGTTTGACGGAAAGAGTTACAAACTGCGGATCATGATGGAGGACGGGGCAGTGGAAGTGCGTCTGTTCGACCTCTCCAACGACATATCCAACGACCAAATCGCCGAGTTTCTCGCCGAATACGGCGATGTGCTTAACGTCCGCGATCTCCTGTGGGATGAACGCTCCGTTTTCGGTGGCGTTAAAACTGGTGTGCGTATCGCTCGAATGGTGGTGAAGAGAAACATTCCCTCCCTCGTGACAATTCGTGGAGAAGACACGGCGGTAGGTTACAGGGGGCAGCGGCAGACATGCTTGCACTGCCTAGAGTTTGTACATGTCGGTATTCCGTGTGTACAAAACAAAAAACTGTTGGTACAAAAGCTATCAGCAGACCAGTCGTATGCCAACGTTGCGAAGCAGCAAGTGCTCAGAAAACCGGCAAAGCCGAACAACCTCCAACCAAAACCACAACCGAACAATCCAATTCAACCAACACCTATGAACAAGACCCGATCTCCATCAAACATACAGCAAACGTATGACATGGCTCCTCCCGCAGCCAAACCTGCCGGAGTACATCCCGTTATCCAAATCCCACCGACACCAACCCCGATTGGCAGCTTCACTACATTGCGAAGAGCTGATGGCAACGAAACGGATAGCTCGCAAGCATCGTATCAATCCAGCAGCAACCGACGACTACGAACGAGACGATCATCACCACCAGGAAAGAAGCTGCGATCCAACAACGAAAGCACCAACGAACATGACCGAGCCTCCGGGGATGATATCCGTCAATAATGGAGTACACTAGTGTGAATATCGGTACAATTAATATAAACACGATCACCAATCCAACAAAAATAAACGCACTCCGCACGTTCATCCGCTCTGTCGAACTCGATATTGTTTTCCTGCAAGAAGTGGAGAACGAACAACTCAACCTGCCTGGGTACAATGTAGTTTGTAACGTGGATCAAGCAAGGAGAGGAACAGCAATCGCTCTAAAAGAGCACATTAAATTCTCGCACATCGAGAAGAGCCTGGATGGACGTCTGCTTGCTCTACGTGTCCATAACACTACTTTCTGTAACGTGTATGCTCCGTCAGGCTCGGCTCTTCGTGCCGAACGCGAACGTTTTTTTACCAACACTGTCGCATACTATCTCCGCCACCGCACCGATCATGTCATATTCGGTGGAGATTTTAACTGCGTGATTCGGCAATCCGACGCGACAGGGCCAAACTCAAGCCCCGCACTTCAAAATACCATACAGCAACTTCGGCTGCATGACGTCTGGCAACGGCTTCGATCACGCGAGCCGGGCCACACATACATTTCATACAATTCGTCGTCCAGGCTCGACCGAATCTATGTCAGCGACAGCTTGCGAGAACATCTGAGAACAACATGTGTACATGTATGTTGCTTCTCGGATCACAAAGCAGTTACAGTGAGAATGCTGCTTCCTCTTCCTGACAGAATACCTGGCAGAGGTTACTGGTCCCTCCGCCCACATGTCCTCACAACAGAAAACATTAACGAGCTGCAAACACGATGGCAGTATTGGACTCGCCAGCGTCGTAATTACGCATCGTGGATGGAATGGTGGCTGTCATGTGCTAAACCCAAAATCCAATCCTTTTTTCGATGGAAATCGAAACTTGCTTTCGATGACTTTCATCGTGAACAGCAGCGGCTATATGAGCGACTACGGCAAGCATATGATAGCTACCACAACAACCGCGCAATGCTCACCACGATCAACCAAGTGAAAGCCGAAATGCTTTCGCATCAGCGACGGTTTTCGGAAATGTTCTTCCGAATAAATGAAACTTTTGTCGCCGGAGAACCAATATCCACTTTCCAACTCGGAGAAAGAGCGAGGCGCAAAACAACTATCGAACAGCTGCGCAACGAAAGAGACGAAGTGATCGACGATCCCGATGAGATTCGGGACCAAATGGTACGATATTTCACCAATTTGTATGCACGCGAACCGGTGGAAGAGGAGCAAGCAGGAGGTACGTTTGACTGCGAGCGAATCATCCCTGAGCAAGACAACACAAACACAGCCTGCATGGATGACATCACAACATGCGATATTCTAAGGGCGATGACATATTGCAGGAGTAGAGAAGGGATAAAAGGAGAGAAGAGAAGAGAGTCAAAGCTCTCTCAGTGCAAACTATATGGAAAACGCGCTTACCTGGTATACTGAAGGCGAAGTGAAGAGGTTCAAAGAGATCTGTGGAAATCATTTGCTGCTTCGACGCGCAAGAACGCTAGTGAACGCTAGAGGAATATGATATGACTGCGCTCGTGTTTGGCGTAAATGGAGCACGGATCAGAACGTTTGCTAGTAAATTAAATCCACAAATAAGGAATTTTATAATTAAATGAATTAACTTTTGTAACTTATCATAATTACAACTGATTTATTGATAAACTGTTACCGTGATGAATCAAAATCCGGACAGGACCAATATCCGGACACTCTAGTGAAATTCAATCATTTCAATGTTAAATATCCTTCCTAGTGTGATAATATTTTTCCTACAATTAATGTTAACTATTGTTGACCATTGTAACATGAATCGACAACAAGTTAGCCTTGTAAAACATTAATAAAGACAAAAACAAAAGTCGGTTCCGCTAGGACGCGTTTGTTTTCAAAATTAACGATAACCAAAAAAAATCTACTCAATACGCCATCGCGTTTCGGCGATTCATCACGCGTTTGTTACGTGCTTATCATATGTGATTCATGTTCTGTAGTGATTTGTTTGTATTTTGTTCTCGGTAAAGTCAATAGTTTCGAAGAAATTAATGAAATGCATGAAATTCTGTGCTAGAAGAAGACTGTCAGGATACTTATATGTGTGGTTTCGAATCCTGACACAGTGTGTTAGCATACAAAAGTTCAAAAAGAAATACAACATCATAATTGTTCGAAAACCTGGAAAACTCGTTGAATGTTGTACCGTTGTGATTTTAAATAATATTAACCGAAAATGTTTGTAAATTATGTGTAATTATTGGGGGAACGATGCACATATAACAAGTATCTTTTGTAGACTTCAAAACCTACGTTTTATGATGTTTCTGTATAATCCAACAGAGGAACAACATTATTTTTACAAATCCATGAATCTTTGTATCGTGATATCAAGGTATGTTTAATGGTTTTTATTTTTTTTTAAGAACAACTGCGATTTTTTAATGTTCGGAATTTGATGCACCGATGTCCGGATTTTGATTCATGTGTCTGGATTTATGGACACGACATGATGCAGAATTAACTCAATTTTCATTAATTTCATTGTAAATTTGGTGAAAATTATCAAGTTCTAACCAAAAACTATCATCTCAAAGTAATACATAATAAAATAACGATTAACCAATCCTATGCAAGCATTTGAATATGTGTATCATCTTAGGTGTCCGGGTTTTAATGCATCACAGTAATCAGTGTTTGTGTTGTCTATATTATTTTATTGCTTTCTCCAGTTGATAACTACTTCTAAACATCTTTTATCATTAAATGTGGTGGAAGAATCCCTAACAATACCAAGTGTTGGCGAAAATGAAAAACTGTGTTCGATCGAAATGGCATTTGAATATAAACAAGAACAGGGGTGAATAATATTTTGCTTGTTCAGCACTAGTCTCTCTTTTAAATATCTAGATTTTTCAACAATTTTATTACAATCATGAATAATTATAATTCGTCAATCATATATTCCTTATTTCTATTTGTCTTGTTTCCTGTATACATTTTCCTCATAAATCGAGATAAAAAAATGTCGAAGAATATGATCAGTTGATCATGTAAGCTCAGGCTTTGATTTAAACTTTCATCAGTTTGATCATTCACTCTTGTATAATTTTCAGAGTACTCTTGGCTTTATGTGACTCCATTTTGCTGATTTGAAGAGCAGATTGTTCACTGTTAGATGATTTGACAGCAAATAAACAGAAATACAGAATGATAATACTGACATCTAAATTCTAAAAAAAATTCAAGGTAAAAGCAATATTCTCCGTCCCAACCTCACCTATCTAAAATAATCTATCCAGCCCAATGTGAAACAAAACCAAAACAACGCCATTATGGGTTCCGGGCAATTCGATCGGATAAACCTTAAGAAACTGTTTGTAAAACGCCTCTAAAAACAGGAAATCTTCCTAGAGTTCTTGATTACAATTCAATATCAAGGACCAGTTCAATAAAATTTTGTGAAATACAGTGATACCTCCATGAGTTGATGTTCCATGACTCGATATCGACTCATGGAACCATACTAAAAACATAATTTCATGGTTACTATGATGGTCCCTAGAAGCAGCTTTCCAAAGAATTGCTGTTCCATGACTCGATATTTCCATGAGTCGATAGTCCCTTCAATATCGACTCATGGAGGTTTCACTGTATCTAGATATTTTGTGCAACACTATGGCTTACGTAAAACAAACTTGCTCCTTGTGGATCACTTGTCAATGCGGTATATAAAAAACCGACAAGGCATGTTTGATAAAATCTCAAACTCTATTACTTAGTACAGACAGAAAGCGAGGATGTGAAAGAGGAGCGTACGCGTTGAAGGTCTCTCCATGCATGTTGTATGAAAATCGCGCTTACCTGGCATACTGAAGCGATGCGAAGAGGGATGGAAAGTGTGGTCAAGCGTGAAAGCAGTTCGTGTGGTGCTTCGACGCGCGAAAACGCTTGAAGATAATTTGAACTATTATTGGCAGCTCTAATATTGCGCGTGAATTTCGAACTGATGAAAACAGTTGGGAGTAAACTTAATTAACTAACACAAAAGAAAAGTTCTTTTTTATATTTGAAAAAAAAAATGTGTGCTTTGTACCAATGAACTGATCTTATACAATAAAATTCCCCAACTCAAAACTATCCTTCGGCCATTCCGTAGAAAAAAAAGAAAACCACAATGTTCCATGACTTATAAATAAGAGAGTCGATTTGTTATCAATCATTAAAACCATAGCTTTTACTTTAATAAAGCGGGAAATCAAATATGATCGATTATTGCCCGTTCGAAAAATCAATATTTACTTGAAAATTAACTGCAATTGGAACCATTCGTGATCTTGTTTATAATATCGATGATTCAAGTTTAGAAAAGATTCCCATAAAACATTTACAGTACTCGTAGAAAAGGTATGCAATTAACATACTATTTCATTCCATAGATACAAACATGATATTATATCTATAACTAGTGTCGTCGCGCGGTTCACCACCGTCAAAACCACCACACTGCTGTTGAGGACGAAAAGCAAGTTTTTTCAAAAGTGTTGTACAAAATACAACAGCGTGACGACTGAAGTGTTAAGTGAATTTAAAGAAATTTTTCGTTCATAACAGCAGAAGTTTAATAATTTAATTTTATGTAGAAAAAGGCATTCAATTTCAAAATTCTCGAAAATTATAACTTTTTTTGAAAAAAAAAATTCGGTAGGCTTGATAGATATCATTTTTTTAATTTCTTTATAAGTATCATTTCAAACATTACATTCATTCTTTATATCTAGATGTTCTGTATTATTAGACAACACTATCATCCTAATTTGGTAAAACAAATTTAAGATTTTAATAACATTTTATTAACAACAACTTATTACATTTCATTTGCCGTAGCAGTTCAGATTTTTTACAGGTGAGTTGATTTCACCTGCTTATAGAAGAAAAAAAAACACGTTTTCAATTTACTGAACTTAACTTAACCTAAATATATAACGCATTAATCGTGGCAATAGAAGAATGTAACGTTTTTGCCTGAAATTATTGACTATTTTATTTGACATTTGTTTCAATATTTCAACATTGGATATTTTATGTAACTCATTACTACTATATGTACAAGGGAGGAAGCTTCAGAATCATTTTCAAAATTTCATTCATTCATTCTCTGAAGAGCTTTTTTCCTGGTTACAATTACAACAGCTAGTCCATATTGGTACAGCATACAACATGGTTGGCCTGAAAATTTGTTTGCATATCAAAAGCTTGTTCTTAAGACAAAGTTTTGATTTTCTATTAATAATGGGATAGAGACATTTACATATTTGTTACATTTGACTTGAATGACCTCAATGTGATTTTTGAAAGTTAAATTCTTATCTAGCATGAGCCCTAGGTACTTACCTTCATCTGATCAATTTATTGGAACCCCTCTCATCGTGACAACATGTCTACTTGAAGGTTTCAAATAAAGAGCTTTTGGCTTATCTGGGAATATTATTAGTTGAGTTTTGGAAGCATTAGGAGAAATCTTCCATCTTTGCAAGTATGAAGAAAAAATATCCAAACTTTTTTGCAATCAACTACAGATGACACGCAGGCTTCGTCTTTTGGCGGAGAGGCCTGTTACATCCGCAAACAAAGATTTTTGACATCCCTGAGTTAACTCAGGTAAGTCAGATGTGAAAATTTTGTATAATATTGGTCCCAAAATGCTGCCTTGGGGAACACCAGCTCTTACAGGAAGTCTTTCAGACCTGGAGTTCTGATAATTAACTTAAAGTGTACGGTTTGACAGATAACTTTGAATTATTCTAACAATGTATGTTGAAAAATTAAAGTTTTTTAATTTTACGATCAAGCCTTCAGTGCCAAACACTGTCGAATGCTTTTTCTAAATCTAGATAAGCAAGACCAGTAGAATAGCCATCAGATTTGTTGGAACGAATCAAATTTGTTACACGTAAAAGTTGATGAGTGGTCGAATGTCCATGGCGGAATCCGAACTGTTCATTGGCAAAAATTGAATTTTCGTTGATGTGGGCCATCATTTTGTTCAAAATGATTTTTTTCAAAATGTTTACTGATGGAGGAAAGCGAACTGATTGGACGATAGCTAGAAGCTTCTGCAGGATTTGTGTCTGGTTTTAAAATTGGTACAACCCTAGCATTTTTTCATTTGTCAGGAAAATATGCTAATTGAAAACATTTGTTAAAAATATCAACTAAGAATGATAAGCTACTTCCGGGAATTTTCTTGATGAGGATGTAAAAAATTCCATCATCGCCAGGAGCTTTCATATTTTTGAATTTTTAAATAATAGTTCTCATTTCTTCCAAATCAGTATCCCAGGAATTTTCGAAAACGTTCTCTTGATTAAGAATATTTTCGAAGTCAATTTTGAAGAACTTGATTTTCTATTGGACTAATAAGTCCTTAATTAAAATTGTGCGCGCTTTCAAACTGCATAGCAAGTTTTTGAGCTTTTTCGCAATTAGTTAGTAGTAATTTGTTTTCTTCTTCCAATGCCGGTATTGGCTTCTGAGGTTTTTTTTTCAAAATTTTAGATAATTTCCAAAAGGGCTTAGAGACAAGGTACAATTGAGAAATCCTATTTTCAAAATTTTTGTTTGAGGTTTGGTATTGAGAAAAACGTTTCTTTATTTCTTCCTGCAAATCCGGCCATATAATTTTCATAGCAGTATCGCGAGTGCGTTGAAATTGCCTTCTCCTCATGATTTTTAAGACGGTTTATCATCATAGTCTATAATCACGTAAGGTACCGCGGGGCAAGTGGGAACGAAAAAAATGATAGTTCAAACAAATTGTTCAATAAAATTTTCAAATGTCAATATTTTTCAAATCCAACAACACAATCACGTTTTGGCAACATATTTGCTGGTGCGTGTATGGAACTAATCGAATAATTTCAAAATTGTGAAAACCTTGGAAGAAAGTTTTAGAATGAGCCATTGGACGCAGTTACCTCGCTAAACGGGGCAAGTGGGACACATCCAGTTTCATGCGTCAATCCACATCAGTAAGTCAACCATTACAATAATAGGATTGATAAATCATAGATTTTTAATTTTAAGTACATATTTGATGTACATAAGGGATCAACCATAAAATACGTTACGTTTTAGGAAGAAACCCTTTATTTAATAGTATGTCACCTCACATTTAATATTAACTGAAAATTCCTCAATAAAAGCGTAAAGAGGAATTAAACATGTTCAAAATATATCATTTATAAGTTGTTAATTAAAATGTAGAACATAAACAATCTATAATTGACGAAATTATAAAGATGTTTTGTTATTATTGGTATGCATGGCAGAAAACCACATAGGGTGGAATTGTTTTCCATCTCCACTTAATTTGGTAGAAATAACAAATAAAGTTCAAATAAAATAGAAAAGTAATCGTTCTCATGATGCATTTCAAATTTCAGCTGTGTGTTTGTTCAATTTTGAAGTCGTATTTCAAAAATAAAAAAATAAATTTAAAAATAAAGTATAATAACACTTTTCTTCTCCCTTTTATGCAATTACGTAATTTGAGGTTGATCTTTTTTGATAAAAATCATTTATTTGAATGTTTTAGTGCTACTCTCTAGGAGAATGTATGAAACGTGTACGAAAAGTTTGTTTTTGTTTTGATAGGTCCCACTTACCCCAGGTACAAATATATTTTGGGGTAAGATAGACCATCGAAAATTTCATATGAAATGAAAACAAAATACTGGTTTATCGTTAGCAGCTTGTAATAATACTTAAAATTTAAACACATTTTAAAACACATTTATTTTTTGCGAGTCAATGCAAGACGTGAAACGTGTCACAATTTATCATGCAAGTTGAAAATGGCACTGAACTGACAACTGTTACATGAACCACATGGTAATAAAAATAACAATATGTTTAGTACTAAATACATTCCTTGTCATTTTATCTTTAACTTTCTAGAAGAATACCCCCATGAAAAACTTTTCCTAGTTGAGCTATGACGAAACGCCCCACTTACCCCGGATTCTCACTTGCCCCGGGGTACCTTATTCAAATTTTACTTCACATTTTGGAACTGCAACGCTCCTGGCTTCAACAATGGAATTCGTTAAAGTTTCAAGAACATTGTTAATATCAAGTTTTGTTCGAAAGAAATGTTAACATCAAGATTAGAGTCAATTTATGTTCCATATATATACCAGTCAGCTTGATAGCTATCATCATTATGCACAACCAGTACCATATATGTTTTGATATATTTTTGTTCTCTTGAATTAATTAATTTAACTTTTTAGTAGTTGTTTTGATTATATGTGATAGTGATTCATATTTAAAAACTATGTCACGAAAATCTATTCATTGGTTATTTAATTAATGTAGTCAATCGTGTATTCAATCAGATTAAAAACAACTTATTTATTCTGTTATATTTTTTCCAATTTTTATGTTGTACCATGCCCAGGCCCACACAGTTACGGATCACTTTGGCGTTCATCATCGAATAACTTGCCCAAAACATAAACGTTTACGTAAAACATATTTTTCCCATGTTATACTATTTGTCTTCTACCATTTTTAATGTTAAGCACAACATTCAACCGCTAAATAACGGTGTA
This sequence comes from Aedes aegypti, assembly GCF_002204515.2. Classification (NCBI taxonomy): domain Eukaryota; kingdom Metazoa; phylum Arthropoda; class Insecta; order Diptera; family Culicidae; genus Aedes; species Aedes aegypti. The sequence continues at coordinate 297,072,737 of NC_035108.1, forward strand.
TTTGACAAAAGTTTAGTTGGTACCACACAGCTATCATTATATGGTCGTTTTCTGTAAGAAGTGCCGTCAGCATTCATAAGCTCCCACAGGTAGTAAAATTCAAATGTTATAGCATAAAACATGCTTGTTCGCTTCGATTCAGTATGAATTCATCATTGGAAAACATTTTTCTTGATTGTTGATTCTAAATACCAAATATTAGCACTTCTAACTAGTGATCCATAATATGGACCAGGAAATGATTGTTTACCACGATTATGGATCACATCCAAAGAATGTAGATTTCTGCCATTTTAAGCATTGGATTCGACATTTTTAGACAAAATCACTAAGGATAAAACTAATAAAACATCAAGGTTTGTCAATTTCGTTTTTGACGTAGGACTACGTCTTTGTTTTCTATATTGGGGTGCACTTTAAAAGTACGGAAAATGAGACATGTAACGAAATTAGGGGAGATTTTTAACGTTAATAACTCAGTTGTTTATGAACCAATTATTACGATTTTAGTATCATTCGATCAGAAATGTATCTACGCATCGTTAGTAATATATCCGATAAGTGAATTTTGTTGTTAAACTATTGAAAATTTGATAAATGTTGACCCCTTTCTTATCCAACCAATCACGTTCGAGCACTTTTCGACGGTGTCGCTTCCCACTATAAAAGCAAACGGGTCCCTGCTTCTTCCCTCAGTCTTCTTTTTGCGGTCGGACTGTGAACACGGTCGGGCGAGTCATTCTCGCTTTGCTTTTGCACCCGCGTCACAGTTCAATTTGTGTCGTCGGAAGAGGAAGACGCAAGATTGATTTGCGGCGGCGATGACGATGGCATGGGCAGTAGTTTGCCGCTCGGAGAAGCGTCCAAGCCATCGTCATCGCCGCCGCAAATTTATCCGCGCTCCCAGATTTCGACCCGTGATAAATTCAGCATTGGCGATCAAGAAGCAAGCCCGTTAGGAGCCAATTACCAGAAGCCCCCAGAATTGCTGATCCGAGGAGTTGCTGCTAATCGAGCGTCGGAAACGCTCGAGATTCCAAGAGTGAGCATCGTTTCCAGATTTCGACTTGTGCCCGGGGATCCACTACCCGTTGCTGTTTGCGTTGAGGATTTCCCGTTTGATCATGGCAATCAAGTGATAACTTCCCGCAGTGCTATTTATCTGCCATCGGACCTTGTCAGGACCATCAAATTTGTGGTAAAGAGTTGAAGGAATAATATTTCCGAGCTTATTAGATCTTAATCTCAATCAATCTCGCAGCTTCATACAAAATTTAATTTGTTATGAATAATTGACTATTCGTGGACGCTGCTGCTGTGCCGTCGGGGTGAGTGTTTAACATTTCACAACGAATGTAAACTAGAGTGGAATTTTCGACAGTGTCTTTGATTTGCCATATTTTATGGGAACACTTCGATTACGAAAATGATCACATGTAACAAAATTGCGACATGTTTAGAATGCTTTTGAAAAGAAATTCCCATTGAACAATTTTCATCATTTTGGCACCATGGATCAGAAATTTACCTTCATATTAAAGAAAACTATTGATTATCAATAGCGAACTATTGAATATTTAGTAATTGTCAACCCTTTCATTCATGTTCGACCAATTTCTCACGCATTATCATTTTTCGCAATTATCAAGTAATTCTAAGTCCAACTCATTATTGGCACATATGCATTTCCCAGATTGGTCGATTAGAAAGAGAAGAGCACGAATGGGAGGAGCATAATCTGCTAATCTAAGGGTATATAGCATGCTTCCTTCTTTGGATTCGGTTTCATTCCGTTTCGACTTCCGAGCTGGCAAGAGCTCCTCCGATCCTGTGCAGCGTCGTCCTTCAAGCTAGCGATCCAGCGTCTGGTGATCGGTGGTCAAGAAGCAAGCCCGTGAAGAGCTAAATTCCAGAAGCTGATCCGAAGAGAAAAGAGCAGCGAATCAAGCGTCGGACTTATGAAATCGCTCAAGATTTCAAGAATTAGAATCGTTTTCAGATTTCACCTTGTGCCCGGTGATCCACTACCCGTTGCTGTTGTGCGCCATCCACGGACCATGGCAATCAACTGATCAATCCCGCAGTGCTATTTATCTGTGACTGCATCGAGGCCAAGAAAGCCATCGGCCCTTGTCAGGGCCATCAAATTTGTGGAAAAGAGTTGAAAGAATAATATTTCCGACCTTATTACATCTTATATTCCTCAATCAATCTCACAGTTTCGTACAAAATTTAATATGTCATGAATAATTGATGGCACGACAATTTGAGACTCTTCTTGGACGCCTTGCTGTGCCGTCGAGGTGAGTGCTCAACATTTCACAACGAATGTAAACTAGAGTGGCATTTCCAACAGTGTCTTTGATTTGCCATATTTTATGGGAGCATTTCGATTATGAAAATTATCACATGTAACAAAATTGCGTCATATTTAGAATGGTTTTGAAGAGAAATTCTGATAGTAAAATTTTCATCATTTTGGCACGCATTAATCAAAAATTCACTTTCATACTAAGGAAACTGATTATTGATTATCAATAGCTATCTATAGAATATTTAGTAAATGTCAACCATTCCAACTATTCATGTTTGATCAATTTCTCACGCATTATCATTTTTCGCAATTTTCAAGTAATTCTAAGCCCAACACATTATTGGCACATACCCATTTTCCAGATTGGTTGACAAGAAGAGAAGAGCATGAATGGGAGGAGCATAATCTGCTAATCTAAGGGTTTAAAGCATGCCTCCTTCTTTGGATTCGGATTCATTCCATTTTCGCTTTCGAGCTGGTAAGAGCTCCTCCGAACATGCTTAGCGAGGAGCACCTCGTTGCCAGAAGCCTGCTGAGCTGTTGATCAGCATCTGGTTTATGAGATTTCGGCTCGTGATAAACTCATCTGTGCTGCAGTCAAGAATCAAGCCCGTTAGGCATCATTACTACTATTATTAGACAAATCGAGCGTCCGGCTTGTGGTATCGCTCAAGATTTCAAACTTAAGCTACGTTTTCAGATTTCGACTTCAGCCGTGTGATCTAATACCTGTTGCTGATGTGTGCCATCCACACCACGAAGCATTCAACTGGTTCGTCTTATAAGCAGAGAACTTATACAAATTTCTACACTTGCGTTGGGGATTCTTCGTTTAACCATGACAATAAACTGATAACATACTGTAGTGCGATTCATCTATGACAGCATCCGAGCTAACAAAGCCTTTGGCTTTTTTAAGTGCCACCAAATGTGTGTAAGAGAGTTAACAGAGTAATATTTCCGACTTTATTTATCACATTGCCAAGCAATGAATAATATTTCTCTCAAACCATAAGATCAACAAACCGATGACTGAAGCTTTCATTATAATCCTCGAATAACTTCCTATAGACACATTGCTGTTAAATATTCTTTAATTAGAATTATTTAGAATTTGCTTCAGCATACTGAACAAGCCTCAATCAATACTGTTCTTTCCAATGCTACCATATATTTCATAGGAGGTTACTAATCTAATTTCAAAATGATCATACAACCTGAAGTGAAATTTCACATTTTCATAGATAAATATGACGAATTCATCGGATAAAGATAATGTATATTTGGGACATGATTAAACGTACACTTGACTGCAAATCGTTATATGCATAAATATTCACGAAAGTTTCGAGCACTGAAAACAGTATGAAGTCAAATCGAGCAACAAGAACGACATCAAATTCAGTTAAATTAACAATCGTGGTCCTACGTCACCAGTTCGTACAACCCCATAGGGATGTACCCTCATAGTTTTTAGCAGACAAAAATGGGTGGAAAACTTGGTATGGAGCGAAAACAGTTCATGTCTCAGTTACTACAATGCAGTATCACAAAAAAAGGCATTTTACCCTTGTTTCCAGCTTTAATACTGCTATTTTTTGCAGTAATATGTTACACATTGTTAACTTTCGCCAAATCAAGTAATACAGATGCATTGAGTTGAAAATCTCTTGATTTTGTGCACTGATCCGTAATATGTCACAATTTGATCCATAATATGGTTTTCAGAAACCGATACAATTTTTAATTTTTATGCAATCCCATGTAAATATTACACTCAAAACAGTTTACTATACGAAGATCCAATTTGAAACGATTCAATTCGTGCTTTTAAATTACGTTTACCATGTAGTTTTATTGAATTTTATAGGTTGGATTCCACACTATTTGATCCATAACTGTGGGGTCATGGTATATACTCTGAATGATAGCCTATGATTGCTATTTCTGCTTGTTTCATCCAGGTTGTAACGGCCCTACATTGTAATTTCTAGCGGACTGGAGTGCGGATGGTGACGAAAAATAAACATACTTAGTGATTTAAATGGTTTTCTTCGCACGCCATCGAGAAGCAGTCTTCCTGCTTGATGAGAAATGATTTTAACAAACTTGCTACATTCTACAGAGTCGCCTTTACAGGCCTCTGTTGATACGAATGGGACATGGGAAAGGAGAAGAAACCGAATAAAGCAGCCGTGCGCGCTCTCTCTATGGTCGCAGGCAGCATGCTGTTGCCGAAGCACAAAATCAATGAAAACACGGAGCGCATTGAAACTCTTTCGAAACCTCTCCCAATATGCCATACCATTTTCACCTCTTCTCTTCTCTTTTCGCCAACACTTCACTTCACTTCTCTTCTCTTTCGGTATGCCATCAGCCTAACAGCAATCCGAACAAGCGCATCTAGAAAATCTCCTGGCCCCGACGGCCTACCCAAAGAGTTCTACCTGCGGGCGTTTGATGTGATTCATCGTGAGCTGAATCTAATCATGAACGAAGCCCTTAGATCAAACTTCCCCGCTCAGTTTATGGATGGGGTGATTGTGTTGGTAAAGAAACGAAGGGCGGGAGACACCGCTCGTTCTTACCGACCAATCAGTTTAATCAATTTTGATTATAAAATCCTGTCACGTATCCTGAAACATCGGCTCGAAAATGTGCTTCGGACACACAACGTGTTAACCGATTCGCAAAAATGCTCAAACGATGGGAAAAATATCATTCAAGCTACACTCGCCATAAAGGATAAAATAGCGCAGCTGAAGGCAAACCGACGTACTGCTAAACTGATCGGCTTCGATTTAGATCATGCGTTTGATCGGGTGGACCACACGTTTCTGTTCAGAACGATGCGTAATATGGGCATCAACACAGCATTGGTTGATCTCCTATCTAACATTGCAGCAGCATCCTCCTCTCGAATGTTAATCAACGGGCATCTTTCGGCATCATTTCCGATACAACGATCGGTTCGGCAAGGGGATCCTCTATCCATGCACTTATTCGTTCTCTACCTTCACCCTCTTCTACGAAGATTGGAACAAGTGTGTGGAGGAGATCTAGTTGTTGCATACGCTGATGATATCAGTGCCATTGTCACCAGTATAGACCAGATCAATGAAATGAGGAATCTATTCAGGAGATTTGGTCGAGTATCTGGAGCACGAATGAATGAAGCCAAAACCATCGCGATTGACGTTGGTGTACTAAACAACCTGCTGATTGTACCATGGCTTCGCACTGATAATACTATGAAAATACTCGGTGTAGTTTTTTCCAACTCAGTGCGGGAAATGGTTTCGCTGAACTGGGACACTCTGGTAGCTAACTTTACCCGACAAATATGGCTTCACTCAATGCGAGGCTTAACACTGCAACAGAAAGTGACATTGCTGAACACCTTCCTGTCGTCGAAGATGTGGTATATTGGCGCCCAGTTGGCGCCAACGGCGGCACATCTTGCTAAACTTACTGCAACTATGCGGAGATATCTTTTTCGAGGAATGACAGCAAACGTCCCCATGCAACAGTTGGCACGAAAAAAAGAGGATGGAGGATTGAAATTACACTTACCAACATTCAAATGTAAGTCATTATTAATCAACCGTCACTTACATGAGATCGAATCCCTTCCCTACTTTTCTTCCCTCCTTCACCAAGTAAATCCCCCCCAAGCAAATATCATTTCTGATCTTCCTTGCATTAAGCTTATCCTGAACAGTTATCCCACTCTCCCCTTCCAAATCCGCCAACACCCCTCCGCCGATCTAATCAACCAATTCCTCATCGAGAGAACGGATAGGCCGAAAGTGGAATTGGAGAATGCGAACAGCAACTGGACTCGAGTTTGGAAAAACATTTCGATGCGTGGCCTTTCATCTGTTGAAAAGAGCAATCTTTACTTGTGAGTAAACCAGAAGGTAACACACCGGCGACTTCTGTATAGAATGCGACGATCGGACGGGGATCAGTGTCTGCACTGTGGTACGGCAGTTGAAACTTTACAGCACAAATTTTTTGATTGTGCTAGAGTGCATGAAGCAAGCAGACTGTTGCGGCAAAAACTGATGGCAGTAACAACAGGAGATCGACGTTTTTTTGACTGCGGTGAACTAATACGACCATCATTGGAGCGGTTATCGACGAGAAATAGAATTTTAATTTTGAAGCACTTAGTCGTTTACGTCACCTTCATTGATAATAGCAATGGTCAGGTAGATTCTGATGAACTAAATTTTGCTTTTCAAGTCGGAGTTTAATAAATTATTATCTGTATAATTTTTATCTAAACAAAATCGACAATAAACGTACTTTTATAAAAAAAAATAAAAAAAATCAAAACATGAGTAATATGTAATAAGAACAATACTATGCGTCGTTCATTGAACCAATCAGTTATGATTGCAGTTTAAACCACGAACATGTCTGTCCAAACAACTAAATCACACAAATGTACTAAAAAATATGTTTTTTTTTGTAAAAAACACACAATTTTCCTTGGAAATATGCAATTTTTAACAATCTTCGTCTCTCTTTTACTCTTTCGAGAAATTTGCAAACATCAAGGCTAATAAAAGTCAAAATTCCATTCAAGATATAAACAGTACAATGTCTCATAGCAGCCATATATGCAGTCAGTCTGAACTAAGCTAAACTCAATTATTTACAAATTGATCTCAAGCAAACATACCATCATACACACATACATGTGACCCCCCTAATCAAACCCATCAAACATTATCCTAATTAAAAAAAAATCGGTAGTTGATTCCCATCCAAACAGCGTGAGAAGAAACAACGCTTACTACTGAACCGCCGAAAACATTGGTGCAATGACTTATTGTTATCCACATCATCACTTTTGCAAGAAAGTGACATTTCTTTCAGATATGGCAGCGGCAACACGGTATGATATAATCGGTATTACAACTACCGACAAGAGGCCTCCATACGCTGCTCATACCGCCCGGATATTGATTTACTACGGTACACCACGAATGAAAGCCCTTGAGTTGTCCTACAAAACTTCAACCTAGTTCGGTTGACCAAAAATAAGTCGATTTGAAAAAAAAACTAATTTTACAAAATAACAGGTTTTTCTCGATTTGAAACATTTTTTTATCCAAAATGATCATTCATATAACGTAAAGTAAACATGCCAAATTTCATACAAATTCGTGCATTTTTACTATCGCTATTCTTCTTCTTCTTTCTGGCGTTACGTCCCAACTGGGACAAAACCTGCTTCTCAGCTCAGTGTTCTTATGAGCACTTCCACAGCTATTAACTGAGAGCTTTCTATGCCGATTGATTATTTATGCATATGTATATCGTGTTGCAAGTACGAAGATACTCTATGCCCTGGGATGTCGAGAGAAATTCCAACCCGAAAAGATCCTCGGCCGGTGGGATTCGAAGCCACGGCCCTCAGCTTGGTCTTGCTGAATAGCTGCGCGTTTACCGCTACGGCTATCTGGGCCCCTACTATCGCTATTATAGCAGTTTTATTAATTTTGTATTTTTTAATATATTAAATCATTAGTGGTTATTTTGTACCACTTCTCCCTAATATAAAAATCTGAAATTTTGCGAAATATCTTCTTTTATATAGGAAAACAACTCCTGTAAATTTCAGCTCGATCGGAGAACATCAATACAACCTCTCTAGACAAGGCAGTTGCGGTACTCGCAAGATGGCTCAAGTTCAAACACTACCCCGAAAAAAAAAAATTTTTTCGAAAATTTTTGGAACGGCATATCTGGATTACACCTCAAATGAAAGCCCATGAGTTACCCTACAAAACGTCATATTTAGTTTTTTGACCTAGTTCGGTTGGTAAGAAAAAAATCGATTTGAAAATCACTAAATTTTTTATGAAAAACTCATTTTTATCGATTTGAAGTACTTTTAAAATTCATATACCATGCCAATCTCAAAGTTTATATAACGTAGAGTAATCATGCCAAATTTCAACATAATCCGTGCACTTTTACTATAGTTATATCAGTTTTTGTGATTTTGCATGTTTAGTGACATGAAATCATTGGGGGTCATTTTGTCCCACTTCCCCCCAATATAAAAATCTAATATTTTGCAAAACATCATGTTTTATATAGAAGAACAATCCCTGAAAATTTCAGCCTGATCGGAGAACATCAATACAACTTCCCTTGGAAAGGGGGTTGCGGTTCTCGCGAACTGGCTCTTAAAGACATTCAAGGTCAGCAAACAGATGTGTGAAAGCAATGCAGAAGCAGGAGCAGCACTGAGCATAATATTGTGCCAATACAAGGACTGTACAGCTACGAACAGCTACGATAATATTTATTATTATACCATCTTCGACCTATTGGGCCGCACAGACTACTGACTATACTATTACAAAAATTACAATTGAACATATTCATAAAACCAAATTATTTGTAAATCAGAATAAAGAGTGCTGAACATAAAAACATCAAAGTGATGGCTGACTTGTACTTGTTGAAGGTCGCCACACCGAATCAAAGAAATCCTTGAACATACGGCATCGTACTTCACTGGGCCAATTTGAGGATCTTAATGCAGCATCTCGGAAATGGGCATGGACGGTCACTTTGAACAATACAAAGTTGAGCGTGTGGACGTTTTTCCACGAGGGCACCAAGCATTTGACATTTATCAAATCATTAGCTCCTATGGAATCACAAACCATTCGCTTCACGTCCGTTTCTTTCACATCTGGTGCAATGTTCGATACATATAATTGCAGATTTGTGTCATCAGGATTTACCGCTGGATCACTTGCGTTGAGTTTCGTAGAAGATAACGGAGAACATTTCTGATCGGCAAAACGGTCAAGTTGCTGATTAACAGATGACGTAGGTTGATTTTTTACTGCTGCGGGGTCAGGTACTGTCCTAGAGATTATTTCGCTTATCCGGTTTATCTCTGACTTCAAGCAATCCAATTCACTTCTCGTAGCATATGCGTTCTCTTGTTTTTCGTAAAAAACTTTTCGGAAACGTGCGTGCTCAATAGAATCTCTACACGAGTCGCACATCCAAAATACGTTTCGGTGCAAACACGCGCATCCCTCGTCGTACGACAAACCAACGCACCTCGCATGGAAAATACGCTGATCTTCGCAGAGTCCGTCGCAGGAAACAAAAATATCTTCGGCAACAATTTCAAGCTTGCAAGTATCGCAATAATGGATCATTTTCTTTTTGGAGTACCCTAACGGAACGTTGAACTACTTTAATCCAGATGGCGGGGCGATACTACGAAACAGTAGATACGTCTCGATGTCGAACAATGGATGACGACGGCGTTGCTTGTTGATCGATGATAGTTGAATGTTTTGCGCAACGGAGAAATAATGCACGACTTCTGCTGGAACATTCGCTTCGTTGAAGTTATGTGATAGTTCGTGTGATAGAGAAACACTCAACACAATCAATTACACAATCGAATCGGAAATAAAAACAACGTATTTTCACGAAAAAAATGCGACAAAATGAGACGATGCACTACAAGCGACACAAGCGAGAGATCTCTAATGATAATGTATAAAATGCTAAACAATCATAGTCTGCATCATAACTGGAACTTCAATGCTGCTGTACGTCACCATCAGACACGATACGCTCATATGCTGTAGCAAACTGGCTTCAAAGTCTGTTCCACTTAGAGAGAAATATTTATTCCTTTATTTTTCCCTTGATGCTCAATAAAAGTGCTACAAATTAATGTGTCAAGATTTTGTGTGTGTTTTTTTCCACTTGGATATACAGCCATCTCTCCCTTACTCGATATTCTGTATCTCAATATTTCCCCTAACCCTAACTCGATGGAATGCGCGCTCCCTTCAATCTAGCATGCTTTGATACCTTTGTAAGTCTATACCTCTCTAACTCGATGTTCCCTAACTCAATTCTTTCTGTTTCAGTTTCCCAAGTAAGTTTACCTATCTAACTCGATATTTTCATGAAAAGTTCCAAATGTCCTCCAAACGTTAATTTAATTTAATTTAATTTAATTAATTTCATGAATTTGATTATTATGATTAAATTGATAGTAAAATTAAAGTTTACTGCCAATTTCTGGGCGCTAAAATTTTTAATTTTTGCTGATCGGTAAAATAGTGTCACAAAGGTAAATGTGGTAAAATTGTATTGTTTTTTACGTGACAATAACTATTCTGAATGTATTTTGACAAAATAATAAAAAGTTTAAAATTTGAAAAATATGTGTTTTGTATCTCGATACCTCCCTAAATCGATGGTCCCTTCAATATCGAGTAAGAGAGAGTTAACTGTATCATTCATTTTGTGCGGCCAATTTCAAAGTGGAACAGGCTAATATTGATCATTTCGTTGTTCGATAGTATCTATGTAAAATTTTCTCTTAACTGAATTCAAAAAAGTAACTTAATTTAACTAGCTATTTAAATAAGCTCAAACGTCCCTCTAAAAGAACACTAGTTCAATAGGGATTGAAAGTATTATTCCTATTGCTTTGGAACAGGAATGAATGAAAAAATAATCATCATAAAAAATCAGATAAAAATGTTTTACTATTTAAGAGATAAATCAATGACAGATAATTTTGTATCAAAATTCCGGGAAGTTTTGATTTATCGTTCACAGTTAGCTTAGGGGACAAAGAAACAGCATGCCAAGTCTCTTGCGATATTCATTGATTGCTTACCTACCATTGCATTGGAGTGGATTGATGGTATTTCATTAACATACTTCGATATCTACTTGAATCGAGATGATGATTGACTGCTATCACTTTCAAACACCATTTTTATTTTCTCCGTGGTGGATCAGAATCGAATGAAAAACAGTACCCTAAACAAACTCATCCCCTAGAGGATTTTATCCTACGCCGGAGAAGTTATTTCGTCAAACAAAAACAAATGCGTGAAATGCGATGCCTATGTTTTCTGTTTTATATGGTGGGATAAGAAATTCCTATTGGGGCGCGAGACAATCAAACATAAATGTAATCAAAATATAAATTTAATTTATATCACATTCCCAAAATAAATTATTGTTTCGGAAATAGGCGGGTAGCGTATACTTCTAATTCCATAGGCAGTCATTTGACTATCTATTCTAATGCATCAACAACTGAATTATGCCTTATATTTTTTAAATAGCTCTATTTTGCATACACAACTAAGAACATGTTCTACAATTTTCACATCTTAGAATGACCGGATATCCTCATATTCTCGGCAGAGCAAATAAAACCAAAAGTTTCACTGCTGTTCCGATGGGCAATAGGGCAATATTGAATCGATTTTCTCGTATTTATTCTACCCCTTTGATTCCCAATGCTATGTGCATGTCTGGGAAACATTGAACTGTACATTCCAATGTTAGTCTGGGTGTTGGCATCCAAACAACCAGCCAAACAACCTTTTTCTCATCTCCCTAAAGATTTCCTCTCGTCCAAGAACAGGATACAAATGTGAATAATTCAACCAACATTTTCCCTCCTCATTAGCCATTCAAATCAAGGCAATAAAATACTCTGGCATTTGTGCCCTAATGTATTCGATCCAGATCGGTGGCAATCATTCTTGTTCTCAATGTCCGACCCAATGGAAGGGGCACTTCAGAAGGGGTCACATGGACAGGATATCATCACATATTACTGCCCATGCCAAAAACAAGATTAATGAACCGAGAGGAATCCCACGCAACGCAGTCAACGATTGCTTCAGACGTTCAAATTCCCACACAACCCCAACCCGAAACCCATGTTGGCAAATAGCGTAGCAATTTGCTCTACTTTAAATATCTCTGGGGCAGAATCGGGTGCGAGCATCCATAACGGAATTGGTTTGCCAAGGATTGAGATTATATGGATAATGTGACTGGGTCCTTTGATTGGGAATGAGGGAACTTCTTAGTCTTTTGTCAAGAACGATTATTTATCTTCCCAAATTTGCAGATATTTCATTCGACGGGTTGGAGTTCAAAACTATTAACACTCCAAATATCGTGTTAAAATAAACTTTACGTGGATTACCGTGATAGGATAGAACGGGAACTAAATGTTCAAGCAGCAGGCTCTGAACGACCTATGTAATGACATTTGATTTTCTTTGAACGCTTCAGTCGTCGCGCTGTTGTATTTTGTAAAACAGTGGTGAAAAAACCACGCTTATCGTACACAGCATCAGCGTGGTGGTTCTCTCGGTGGCAAACCGCGCGACGACTGAAGGGTTAATGATCTTTAACTCATCATGTTTACATGATTCTGTGTGAATTTTATGTTTCTTGTGGTGTTCAGTTTTCCTTTAGAGTAGTGTCACACTACTAGTGTGAGTCAGGAACGTTTTTATAGTATGGACGACAAAATCTCATAGCCAAACCTTAACTTTAAACTTCTGTATCTCGGTCCAAAAAAGCACGAATGACGAAATTTTTGAACCCACGGATTTCATAAGTTTCAGTAAAGAATGTTCCTAGACTAGTTGAAATCTTTGATCGACATAAAATCATATTTCAATACTAAAATGCCGGGAAAAGTCCTTGTTCTAGTGTTAAAGCATTTGAAATTTTCAAAAATTAGGTTTCGTTGGTTCAAAAATTTTGTCGATCTGGACCGAGACAGCATGGTAAATTTGGTTGGGAGATTGTCGACTCAAGGCTGACATGTAGTTTCTTCAGTGTGAATTTACTTGCAGATGTCAAATTATCATGTTTGAGTAGAAATTGAAACACTCAAAACTACTCTTACTTCAATATACTACGAAAAGCTTGTACTTTGAAATAGTTTGCCTGTAACTCAAAATTAAATGGGTTGACATATAGTTTTTGCGACGTAAAATTGATAGTAGAAGTAAAATGAACATGGTTGAGTAAAAAAAATAAATTTCTAGTTACACACAAAATTTATTTTATCCAGAAAACACATGGAAAACGTAATATTTCCTGAATTTTCTGTCTGTTAATCAAATTGAAGGCTATGACATGTAGTTATTTTTCGGCATGAATTTGCTTGTTGAAGTGAAATGAATATGTTTGAGCAAAAATAGATTTTTTGAATTTTATTCAAAATTTATCGTACTTAAAATACTACGAAAAACCCTATTTTTTCGGATCCGTTGGATGGATTCTAGGACATGTAGTTTTTATATTGATTTACTTGTAGAAGTGAAGTGAGCATGCTTGAGAATGAAAGTAAATTTTTGACAACACTAATATTTATTTTGAGTGAAAACTACAAAAACGTGTTTCCTAAACTTGTCTGTCTGTGAATAAAAATCGTAGGTTCTTAATGGCTGGTACTGAATGAACATTGTCATCAATCTTGTCTTCCAACCCTGTTATGATGGCTGACAATGAAAAGTCTGTTGAAAGAACTTCGAGAATGTACCATCGGATCGGACATCAAACGATTTAGTATGCATGGCACAACTTCGACGCCTCACTCAATTACCAAAACAAGTGACCAAACAGTGACTTTAAAGTGACTTCATAACAACAATCATTAATCCAAAATAAAAGTTCAGAAATAAGAGCATGGGCTTTATAATCAGGAATTTAACAAGCCATTAAATGAAATTACAGAACTAGGTTTATGCACCCACTTTAAATCTCGAATTCGAGTTAGTAAAGGAAATCTCCTGGAAATTCAAAATCCCACATGAAGAAAGAAATTATGGCAAAATTTTTTAACATTAATGACGAACTTTTTTCAATTTTAGAAATGACTATTTCTTTTAACTTAGCGTATATTTGGAGCCGTTCGAGTCCGCGAGAGATGTCTGGCCGATTTGTTAAAATTTAGTGATTTATTACTGATTATTTTTCTGAAAAAAGTGAACAAAAAAAAAAGGCATTTCCGCGAGACCTACGAAACATTAAGATTGAACAGTTTGCAGTATCTACTTATTCTTATAGCGTGCTAGTCGCACCCAAGAAACAGTAAAGAACAGTACTTTTTCTTTATCACTTTGAATTTTAAATGATAGCTTATGCTTTCTTGCCGATTTGTACGTTTCATTATTTTAATAGAAATCAAATCTGTGCCTTCTACACCAACTTCCCGTCATGCACCCACCTTCTATTTAACTTTTCCACCCACAACATATATACACTTTAACATTCCGACAGTTGGAAGATGTGTCGAACATCCTACCCGGGAGAAGTTCAAATAGAATGTGCCAAGCACACAGCTTTTCAAAAATCTAACAGACTAACTATCGCTCTTTTGAATATACAGTTTTTCCACTTTATTTCACGATTTTGATGTGATTTTGAAATGCTGTCCTAACATTAACTTAATCAGCCTTGTCATAGTTTTGCTCCGTATGTTGTGCTTATTGTTGAATATGTTAGCTGACATAAGCAGTAAGTCAATGACATCGAACAAAATGGATGACTAATTAGCTTCTTAGCTTGAATATTGTATTGTAAATGGTTCTACAATCGCCAATAGTTCCATGTTTAGTGTATAGTATACACTAGTGTAGTGTAAAAGAAATGGGATTACTGCGAAAAAGCGATAAATATTAAAGAATATATTTTCTAATTCATCGATGCCTAACTGAAAAACAAGTAATGAAAAAATCTGACAGTTCAATTAACAATTTCAAATTACAGTTGACTTGGATCTTACTATAAAATCTGTTGGCATGGAACTGTTGGCGAATCACCCCCGTCGGTTTTATAGCTAGCGTAAAAAGCTGGATATTTTTTAGTCCCGTTTGCCTGGAAATCAAAATTCAAAGCGTAAAATGCTTGCAACTCAAAAATTATTCACCTAAAATAAATTTAGAACAATTTTTTTTCTCTAACTGTGTCTGTGACATGAATTTGCTAGGTGAAGTCAAGTGAGCATGTTCAGGCAGAAATATGTGTATAATTTCTTTTACTAAAAATCTAAGAACAAACCCTCTTTTTCATAAAAATAAAAACTCAAAGCGATGTATATATTAAAAAAAGTTTGAATAACCGTTGGTTCTCGCATATTTACATTTCTCCTGAATGTTCATGGCAGTATATTCCACAAACTTTATCTTGAGCTTGAGCTTGAGCTTGATTGGCCGCCCGTGGATGCACTCCAGTATCGCCAGATCAGCTGCACTTACACAAGGAACCAACCGACAGCTGACCAACTGACAGCTTGGGACTAACAGGCATCCTCAGTGTATAAGTGCTGGTGATCTTCTATTTTTAGGCAACAATGGCACCTGTCACGTCAGAATGCAGACCAATGAGGGAAGGGGGAGGAATTGATGATGCATTGAACTGGCTCCCACTTAGACCGTATATTCCACTGCATCCACGCCAGTTCATGTGGGAGTGTATGGATTGGGGGAAGGCATGGCAGAGAGGTTTGCTTTTGTGGTTAGCAGACTGCCTATGTATCAGGCGTAAGAAAGGCGTGCGCGTGGAAGTAGGAAGCGTTAGGGAAACGATTTCTTGTCCGTCTCTGGTTCTAGCGTTTGCTATGAACGAATAGTTTGAGTGCGATATATTTAGAATGGAAGATAGAAGCAAGTGAGAGATATACAACTACAAAGTACGAGGAAAGGGACGGGCCTGGGATTGAACCCATGACCTTCTGCATATGAAGCAGAAGCGGTAGCCATCAGACCACCTACCCTGTCTCCAGTATATTCCACAAACTTTATCTCGTAAAAAATAGAGAACATTATTAGGTTTATTTTTTTCTATTGCCTCGAGAGTACAAAATTAATACAAGAAGTTCCGAAAACCGGAAACAGACCATGCGTATGAAATGAAATGAAAACCGGAATTGTGAGCAGTTTGACATAGTGTTTTTTGAATTCAGTGATTCCCAACAAGATGGTCACGGCCCAAATTTCATGAATTAGTAAAAACCAACGAGAAAAGTAAGACAATGACAAATTATACGACCCACGTTGCACCCTGCCCAGTTAGCCTAATTTAAATAAAAAAAAACTTGCATGTCTAAAACCACTTTTATTAAGATGAATAAGGAACAAAAGAGTTAAATTAAAAATAACGTTTTTTATTTTCAATGATGAAGAAGTACAGGGTGGGCGCACCAGTTATGGCCATAGTGGTTCCCTATTTCGCCAAACGTGATAACTTGAGTCCATTCATATTTTGAAAAGTTTTGTGTGGTTTAGGAGTAAGATAAAGCATGTATCTTCATGTTAAAACATTCAAAAATATAATAAATGTGAAACTTATCGAAAGTTAACATATGGCCATAACTGGTACACTTTCTCTAGTTATTTTCTACAAGTCTGCACCATTTTCAATCGTCTTCTGGATTGTCGTTCTACTGGATTTTTTGAAGTTTAAATTTCAAATACCTAATAAAGCCTAAACAATAATAGATCTTTGCTGTCCCCCTCTACATTTTCGATTTTTTGAAGGGGGTAAATATATAATTATTTGTAACAGCCTTACAGGAATAGAGTATAGATTCCCTTAGTACAGACAGTCCCTTATAGTCGCACTAGTGGCTTTTTACGGCCGTTTTGCTTTAAATTGTTCCAAAATATTTTTTGACATGAAGGTCAGGAGCTATTTATCTGAGTAACATTGATACACAGCTTGGTTTCGTTTAAAAAAATATCGAAATAATTAATTTTGCTTAAAATTTGAGCTGCTTTGCGCCTATAGTAAACCTATTGTTTCTATAGTAACACTACTATTTTTTATTATACGAAATAATTGATGAATTTAGTATTTTTTTTACATCAAACGAAAGATTTTAATCCAAACTTTGTTGAAAAAATATAAAAGTTTTGTTAAAATAAGGTTTTGGTTTTTATTTAGCCAACACCGTGATGCTAGAGCTACTATAGGAACAGAAATTAGAAATAGTGCTACTATAGTGGCACAAGCGATAATTGATGAAAATATATGAGTTTTCATAGTTTTCATATTTTTTCCACAAAACCAAGATAAAAAGTTTTCAGATGATGTAATAATAATGACACTAGTGTCATTTTTCGATTTTTTACGAATAAGGACTGTTCATTTTTTAGGGGCCCAGATAGCCGTAGCGGTAAACGCGCAGCTATTGAGCAAGACCAAGCTGAGGGTCGTGGGTTCGAATCCCACCGGTCGAGGATCTTTTCGAGTTGTAAATTTTCTCGACTTCCCAGGGCATAGAGTATCTTCGTACCTGCCACACGATATACGCACGCAAAAATTGGCATAGTAAGCTCTCAGTTAATAACTGTGGAAGTGCTCATAAGAACACTAAGCTGAGAAGCAGGCTCTGTCCCAATAGGGACGTAACGCCAGAAAGAAGAAGAAGAAGACTGTTCATTTTATAAAGGGGACACTTTGTTTATGCTATCATTTTTTTATTTATTTATAAAATCGTAATCGATTTTCTGTGCATCGTTCAACTAATATTCTACAATGCCTTTAAAATATAAGATCTTAGAAAATGCTTTTGGTTGAAGAGCTATATAGTTTTTTCAAAAACTCCTAAGATGAGCTATTCGTCAAAGTTTAACATTATTATTCGCAAAAGAAAAATCTTAATTTTTTTGAACAAATTGTATGTTTGTATCATTTACTATGCTACTAAAGGTATAGTTTTAAAAAAATCAATTATATTTCACAATTATCTGATATTAGGTAACTTTAGTGATTTACCCATTTATGGCCAAACTTGCTGATACACCATCCTTTCACTCCCAGCAAAAGAGAAAAGTAAAAAGCGTGTTCAAAACTAGTTTGGATTACTAAATAAACTATATTTGTATAAACGAGAGCTAAATCGTGAGTTTAAACCACAGTCTTAAGTATAAATTTTACTGTTTATGGTAAGTGTACTAAAATGTTTCATACTTTTAAAATCATGTACGCATATTTATCGATCTACAGTTAATTGTAAACGGTTTTCTCTGAATATTTCAATTGGTAATCTCAGAATTACATATTATGAAAATAATATGTGGAACATAAAATCGATTTTATTACAACAGTGTTGCCAATATTGATGGTCTTCCTAAATAAAGCAATTGTGTTTTTATTGTGCTTTAAATGTGACGAGGGGACTAAATTAGAAACTCTATGAAGGCGTAAGTTATTTTTCATATTAATACTATATTAGCACTTCCCCCAGGACTTACTTTTAACCAAAAAAATCTACTCATATCAATTCCCTTAAAATTTAAAATATTTTTCTCTAAAAAATATAGGGGAATTATTATATCTGTAAAATTTTTGCTCCAAAAATAACTTGATTTTTTCCATCAGCCTTCTGCTTGATGGTGCTTTTTTAAGAACAAGCCTTTTTTGAAAATAAAAAATATAAATTGTCGAATTTTCCAGCTAATTTCTAACAATAATTGATTTTGATGACCTTCAAAAATCGACCGTTTCAATCGATGTTCCATATTCGTGTGAAATTTAATTATTTTAGAGAATTTTTATTATCACAACATTGTACAATACTAGTCGAACGATGTGCAGAAAACCGATTGGAATTTCATTGATAAATTAAAAAGATACAGCATGCACAAGGTGTCCACTTTATAAAATGAACAGTCCTTATTTGTTCTTACCTACATCGACCTGTACATCGACCCTATTATAATTATTATTCACTTAATTTTTACTATCAATTCCACGTCGAAAAAGCTATATGACTTAGCATCTAAATTTGATTTACTTTACAGGCAAACGGGCCCAGTAGTTTTTTTTTGAAGTTATTTGTTTTAAATAAATGTTGAGTGTTCCTGTTTCTTCGCAAACAAGTTGACATACCTGTTACAAAAAAAAAAAAATATTGTCGTAAAAAACTGCATGTCCTAGTTAACAGAGAAATGGATTCAAAATAGGTTTTTCTCGGGTATGCGAATTGAACATCAGCAAGCAGCCAGACTGCTGTCAAACAAAGTTTTTCATGAGAATGGTCCGAGTATGCCTAGGTCATGATTTCGTCACGCTAAAAAATGTTGTTCAATTCATTTAACATAGAGGCTGCTAACTATTAAAAAGTTGTGCTGGATCCAAACTATGCAGAAATCTTTTACAACTCTCCTCAAAAATGTTTTTAATTAACATACGACAAGTAACTTTGTTTAAGTCTGTTTATTGGGTTTATCGCTTGCATTGACTTAATTTTGCTTTGTGTGAAGCATTTTAAGAGTATACTTCGAATATGGTTTCCTGCGAGACAAGTAAACAAACAACTGTTGGCACGCGTGGAAAAGTTTGTTCAATTTGAACGACCTAAATATTTGAGTCCACACCCCCCAGGTTATTTTGAAATATTAATTAATATAATGAATTGGATGATGTTAACTGAATGATGGATTTTACGGGGGCATCCGACATCAATTTGAGAATTTTCAAAAGCAGCTTTTCATTCAAAATCATGAAAATTTTCATGCAAATGTGTTCACTGCAATACCGAAACACAGTGAACAAATTTTCGTCGAAGAAATTTCAGTTTTGAATAGAAAAACTGCATTGGAATTTTCGATGATAACGATGACGGATCACTGAACGTTAAATAAATTTGTTCCAAATATTAAGTCTGTTTGTCTGTGGCTTTTGGTTAAAAAAAATATTTCAGATTAAATAATTGAAAAAGTGAATATGGTGTTTCAATAGTGTAGGTACTACTCACGATTCAACTTTATTTAACCGCTCAATACACAATACACCTCGAAATTCGCTTTTATTTACCAAGGGGCGGTCCATTAATTACGTAAGACAATTTTGGCGGTTAATATTGATTGCGATGCTGTATAGTAGTCCACGTAGATAAAATAGGTTCTGCGTAATTGCAACTCCATTTGATGAGATATTCTCCGTTTAATCCAACTTTGTTCTATACCTGTGTGCTATCCATAACTGTGGAGTAGAGTAAGGTGGGGCAAAAGTTCGACCTTAGTGGTATAATCAAAGTTTCCAGGAAAATATTAGCAGATGAAACAAAACAAATACCATACAGCGAACCTTCAACATATTGGCTGTAACTTTGCTGAACAAACTTGTGTCAAAATATTTACCCATTTTTAGTTATAACAGTTTCAAATTTGATTGTCTTAAACGAACTTTTGCCCCACCGGTGGGGCAAAAGTTCGAATCTAGTGTGAGGCAAAAGTTCGTTGGCTAAAACACAAAATATCAATACTTTTATGCCAGGTATACTTTATACCAGCCGTAAACTTATGTTTGCCGAAAAATACACGCTAAATTTTCATCAAAAAATGCCCAAAACAGGGTTAATTGTAATACACCCAAAAAATAGCAGTTTTTCGCAAAACTAAGTGAAAATGTAAAAATTTTGTGACATTTTTCGCACGATCAGGCAAATTTCGCTAAATTTGAAGATAATATGTAGATTTCAGGAAATTTGAAAAATTTTCCGTGGGTTTATACATGGGTCGAACTTTTGCCCCGCAGATTCGAACTTTTGCCCCGCTATGGGCCAAAAATTGATTCCAACTATTTATGGAAAAACTAATACACGTCCAGGCATCTTAATGATAGGCCTAGAAACGCCCTTACATAAAATATTGAAAAATATTTTATCTTCATTTGGTTCCATGCATCGAAAGTTTGACCAAATATTACAATATTTAAAACGTAAAACAACAAATAGCCATAACTTTTCCAAATCTCAATCGATTTTTATGATATTTAAAGTGAAAGTCTCTTACCTAAATAGCATTCGAACCACCATGACATTTATAAGTTTTGATTTTATTTGAGCTAGAAATCTTAAAAAGAAACTCTTGCCCCACTCGAACTTTTGCCCCACTTTACTCTAACTGTAAATAAATTTCGTTTGAGCTTAAGTTGGCATTTTTGACTATCTTCCCATCTCGCAACATAATATAACTGATAAAGATTGAGAAATTATATAAACTCTTTTGAGAGTTCAATTTCAATGAGAAGATAAGCTTAAAATGATATAATTGGGTTGAATTGAAATGCTATTGTGTGTCACTTTTCTAATTCTCACTGAGGTGCAGTCTCGCCAAACGCAAGCTTGACGCTTTGCTGTGACTGAAAATAATCGCATAATGATATATTTCCTCGGCAAGTTATTGCTTTCAAAGATTATAATTTATGTGCACTGTGTGGTGACACTATACGTGGTAGAGGCCACCAGAAGCAGTTTGTTGAAATGCCTCTGTACGTATACATATAACTTTTTATTGCACTAGCATTAGTTGGATGAATGGGATTCCACTTTACGCTCGTGAAACGGAGTATTCAGTAAATTTAAATGTATGTTTCCTATATCGTCTGATAATCTTATGCACTTTTTATGGTTTATGATCCTGTCCGCATGCTTGTCGTAAAGTACCGTAAAACGGGGTAACTTTGATAATGCGGGTAACTTTGATAGTGCGAGACCCCCAACATACTAAACGAAATATCGAAGTTTCTGTCAATCAGTTAAGTAAAATGAATGCAAAAGTAAAAAGTATTAGTATGACACTTCATTTCAAAGCTATTTTCGTTGAAATCAAGTGCATTTGAGGATTTTTATGCAAATATTAAAAATTTACAAGATTTTAGCATTTTTGAAACGCTTACAAACAATCTGTTTTACGACCACTATTTGATAAAGTCATAATGAGTTCGTCACTTACCCATGACAGCCTAGTTATAGTAGAACATTAATTCAGTCTCAAATCTCTTAGCGAAAACCATTTTTACAAACTGGGACCATTTTTGTAATCTAAATCAGAAATTTCCATATAGCGTTAAACGCCTAGAGGTATGCAACGCCCTATATATGTTCCGTGATTCATTCAATCTTGTTCGATTTATACTCTATTATCAAAGTTACCCCAAAACAGAAAACCGACTTTCGATTATATGAAAAATTATCTATCCATTCAGAATAAAGCTTTTGGCAATCTATCAAGTACAATCGATAGCTAGGATGTCAGTATTTGTTTTAAAAATATAAATTGTAAATGTTTGAAACAGCATGCAAAAATATTGAAGTTTTCTTAGAAAAAACTATCAAAGTTACCCCGTTTTACGGTATCATAACGGTATGGAGGCGATTCGTTTCAAAGTCACATTCAGATATGCACTGCACTGTGTTTTCTTTACTGTTATCGGTTCTGAAAAAATCCCCCAAGGATTATACATTCTTCATTCTTGTTACATCACAAAATTTGCATATATGAAAAAGAAGTAAATTGATTTGGAAATTTTTTTGCCTCGCCGTAATCCAACTTTAGCATGGGATCGTGCGATACATCTCAACTATGTCTTGCCTTGTAGTAGTGCACCAGATGTAAAACGGCATCACGTCCCACCTATGTCATTCCGGCTTGCGGTAGGGCGATTGTGCTCAGATGACTCGAGAATGAAAAACTTCCTTGAAATTTTCATTCGCAAAGAATTGTTGATAGAACGTGATAAAAATAGTACATAGGTACTGTTAGTTTTCTGGCAGCGGTTTTTCTCCGTTGACATATCTCGAAATATCTAAGAGAGGAATGTACATTGTGTAACAATTGTAGCCAAATACACAAAGTTCAGCTGAAGTAATGAATGTTTCCGTTCATTTTCTATATCCACAGGTAAATACTACGGAGTTGCAGAGCGCAGTGCCTCGCCGAAATCAATCTCCGCTTCGTACGAGCACCCATTCATTATTCGCAGGACTTCACCCGGAAAAAGCTCCCTTGAATAATGGATATAGGCTGCTGGTAAGTTCCCGGTTCTGAATCAAAACTGACACCAGAGCAGAAATAGTATGCCACCTTCAGTGACAGTACGGGCGTAGCCAGAGCTGGGGGCGTACCTCCCCTGGCTGACCAACTTACAAAAAATAAATCACTTTTAGAGCTATACTACTTAAGCCAAAGTTGTATAAAACACTCGTTTAATTGATGTTTACAAAATATTTAGAGTATGATTGATAAAAATTTTTGGTGATCTAATCCACCAAGCATGCAAAACAGGACTTTAATTTTTTTTTCCAGATATTATGTTTGCACAAAATTCACGAAAATTATATTGAATTCATCATTCCACATCATATATCATACAATATAACGCATTTTTCCGGCCCACAGTGCTTCAAATAGACGACAAATGAGTATTGTTGGTATTTGAATTACCTGCGATGCACTTCCTTTTGGATCCATGGTAATAATGATAGATTCACACAGGTTTTCCGTATAAATCACTTTGTTTTCACTCATAATGCCTTCTGTAGCTGTTTAACAAATTATCCGTTATTACCACTAATTTTACATCCATTTATTAAGATTCAACTAGAATTTCTAATGCAATGTCCGGATTCAAAACCTTTGGCCATAATTCCGGACACCCTCTTATCACACCTCTTAGTACACATTATCACCATATTTCACAACTTTTAAGTCCCCGAATCGTAAAACCATCTTTTTGAGTCTATTTCTGTTTAAATCACTTTACTAACAATACGAATGGAACACATTATCACAAGAAAATCATTCCACCTGCGTTTGTCAACACTTCTACCGAATAAACTATCGATGCGAAAAAATGACGTCCGGACGGAGCGGCATATTTGTTTTGCATTTTTATTAATTATTTGGCAATGATAACTAGATTACAACTATCAGTAAAATGATCAGAAGTATCATTAATAGTTAATATGGCTAAGAACTGGCAGAATTAAATTTAATTTTTCGTTTAATTATTGAATATTATCAGAGTGTCTGGATATTGGTACCGTCCGGATTTTGATTCATCACGGTATAATCTGCTGCGATGCTGCTCTATCTTACTGCGCCTTGCAGTGAATGGGAGAGTCGTTACGGTGAGATCGAACAGTATGCTATGAAAAACTATTGAGAAAATAACTGTTAGGAATTTCTAAACAAATCCAACGAGAAGGCCTTATATAAATCTCTGTTGGAGTTTTGGTTAGCTAAGATTGATTCTTGATTCTAGGAATAGTGGTTGGTGTTTCCGAGATACAACCGCCAAGTTGACGTTGGATAACGTAAGCTTCTTCTTTTTTCTGGCTTGAGACCGTCACGAACTTATGAAAGATTTCTACTGATAAAATCCAATCAATTTTAATACTATTTGTTGCAAGTCAATTCTGACCTATTATGGACATTGTGTGTTATTATTTGATTGGTTCGGTTAACACTTCAACACCGATAGAATCGGTCGATGGAAGAAGAAGCATGAGCGGTAACTCTTGCTTCCCAAACAAATATTCCGGTCGAACGTTAGGTCCGCGCATGATCCACAAAGATTGGTTGCTTTAGTGGGTTCCGAAGCCAGTTTGAGGTTGAGGTACTTCTCCATGAAGTCCGCGAGCTCCATTTTCTCCTCGTTGCTCAAATCAATGTTAAAGTTGCCAGTCACGATGATTGGCATGATCTCCTTTTGATACTCGAAAAACTTCCGCACCATGAAGAACTTCTTCTGCTTCGTCGTAGTATCCGGGAAAATGTAGAGGCAAATCTGCGATTCCAGAGCTCGGAAGCGAGTGACCTAACTGATCGGTTTGTTTGGGGATACCAACCAGTGCGCGATCCACGCCAAGAGTGTCAGCATCATGCCGAAGGACATCCTGCTGACTCGTCGTATCCGTGGAGAACGCGCTTAAATTGAATTGCAGCACAATTTCAAACATAGCTTTCAAGAATCTTGAAAATCTATGCGGGCGTTAGTAAGTTATTAACAGTCAAAATCTAACCACTTTTCGTGACGCGAGTGATTTTTCGTTTTACGAAATTGTACCCCAGTATGTTGCCGTAAGACGTTATCCAACGTCAAAACCATGAAAAAATGATCAATTTCACCCGAAATTTCGGTACATCTTCTTCTTATTTCTGGCATTACGTCCCAACTGGAACAAAGCCTGCTTCCCAGCTTAGTGTTCTTATGAGCACTTCAACAGTTATTAACTGAGAGCTTTCTCTGCCAATTGATCATTTTTGCATGTGTATATCGTGTGGCAGATACGAAGATACTCTATGCCCTGGGATGTCGAGAAAATTTCCAACCTGAAAAGATCCTCGACCGGTGGGATTCGAACCCACGACCCTCAGCTTGGTCTTGCTGAATAGCTGCGCGTTTACCGCTACGGCTATCTGGGCCCCTACCAGGCGTTGCAGAATTCGCTCTCATTTGAGAATGAAGCACGATCAAAGCAAGCAAAGAAAAACATCCCATCTGTTGCGGTCCACGATCGTCATTGTATCGCAAGGTGTAACAAGTCTGATAAATGGAAGCAGCGAGCGAGAGCCCCAACGAGAGAGCGATGATAAAATCCATTTTTCTCGCTTGTTTACCGTTGGGGATAGGTGTTTTTCTTTACTGGCACGATAAACAATCCACGAACTTCCAATAACAACAGTGTCCCCCAGGCTTGGAGCATGTTTAGAGGGGTTTTATCATGCACTACTATCCCCCCAATCTGATCAAACTTGTAGCAGTTTACGATAAACAGTCTCTCATAATGTGCAGCATGTTATGATAGTTACAGAGAGCGATACGTGAGAGATTCTCTCAATTTTCTCAGGATTCAATCCCTGGCCCCTACATGTAAACTTCAAAACGTCAAAACCTTATAACAGCAATAAAAATGTGCTGTTCTATACCTAGACATGCCTCG
Source organism: Aedes aegypti (assembly GCF_002204515.2). NCBI lineage: Eukaryota > Metazoa > Arthropoda > Insecta > Diptera > Culicidae > Aedes > Aedes aegypti. The sequence goes on from NC_035108.1 coordinate 297,098,626, forward strand.
ATATTTACCCATTTATCAATAGATTAGTCATGAAAATCAATAGCTTTTATCATTGGAGTCGTTTCGTAGAAAGATTTCCAATCAATTGGTGCAAGAATCTCAAAAATATATCCAGGCGTTCGTATGTTATTAACAGTCAAAATCTAACCACTTTTCGTGACACGAGCAATTTTCCGTTTTTCCAAATTGTACCCCAGAATGTTGCCGTAAGACGTTATCCAACGTCAAAATGAAATTTAGAAGAAACTATTGTAATAATATTTATTTATTATTTACTCTTGACTGCTAAATGGACGGGTTTGGTGGTCTAATGGCTATCGCTTCTGCTTCATAAGCAGAAGGTCATAGGTTCAATCCCAGGCCCGTCCCTTTCCTCGAACTTTGTAGTTGCATCTTTCACTTGCTTCTATCTACCATTCTTAATATAGCACAGTTGATGTTATATCTAGCACAGTTCATAGCATTTGCTAGAACCCGAGACGGACAGAAATAAACCGTTTCCCTACGCTTCCATTCGTTCATCGTAATAGGCCTTCCTTTACGCCTGATACTTAGGCAGTCTACTAACCAAACCAGCAAGCCTCTCTGCCATAAAAATTACCCCACCCTTTCACCCTTCCCGCATGAACTGGCGTTGACGCAGTGGTATATACGGTCAACCGTGGGAGCCAGTTGAATGCATTATCAATTCCTTCCCCTTCCACTCATTGGTCTGCATTCTGACGTGGCAGGCACCATTGTTGCCTAAAAATAGAAGATCACCAGCACTCATACACTGAGGGTGACTGTTAATCCCAAGCAGTCATCTGGTTGGTTCCTTGTATAAGTGCAGCTGATCTGGCGATACTGGAGTAGCAACCACGGGCGGCCAAATAAAAAAATATATTTACACTTGACTACTAAAAGAGTAAGAGGTTGTTTCCGTGATACAACCGCCAAGTTGACGGTGGATAACGTTAGCTTCTTTTAGTTCCTGGCTTGAGACCGTCACGAACTTATGAAAGATTTCTACTGATAAAAATCCAATCAATTTTCATACTATTTGTTGCATGTCAATTCTGACCTATTATAGACATTGTTTGTTATTGTTTGGTTGGTTCGGTCAACACTTCAACACCGTTAGAATCGGTCGATGGAAGAAGAAACATGAGCGGTAACTCTTGCTCCCCAAACAAATATTTTGGTTGAACGTTAGGTCCACGCATGACCCACTAAGATTGGTTGCTTTAGTGGGTTCTGAAACCAGTTTGAGGTTGAGGTACTTCTCCGTGAAGTCCACAAGCTCTATGTTCTCCTCTTTGCTCAAATCGATGTTAAATTTGCCAGGTACGATGATTGAACTGTAGAGGCAAATCTGCGATTCCAAAGCTCATCCGTCATGGTCCTGCAGGACGCGAATGGCCTAACTGATCGGTTTGTTTGAGGATACCAGCTCAATTCCAAACAAAACGGCCCTTTTCTGGGTCACAACAATGCATTCGACGTAAATGAGTTAAAACCAGAGACATTTCATCTATTACTATTAATTGATTAATTAATTTATTTATTTATCATTTATAATTTTGGTAGATTAGTTTTCAACGAAGATAAATGGCAAACAAAGTTTTACCTAGGTTCCCGTCGCTCGGGTTGGGCGGCGGTAGCGTTTTTGCAGACTTCTCTGTGTGCGTATTTCGATTCGATCGACAATTTCTTAACAAATCAAAACATCAACAAAGCTGTTGCTGATTAGTTTTAGCTTTTTGTTTGACAAGTTTATACAACCGATTCTGTTTTTGCACGGGGGATGCGTACCGTGCAAAAAAAGTTTTCAGTTCAAAATTTCAAAAACCGTGCAAAATAGGTAACACCATATCTCGACGTTACATGCAAAAATAAGGTTTTGGCAAAAAAAAAAATTATGGAAATTTTTTTTTGCACGGCCATGTAAAAAATCCGTGCAAAAACAGAATCGGGTGTACTCTGATCGCTCTAGCATGCATTTACATGTAGGTAGCGACAACGACAACGGTATTATTCAAAGTAAGTAAAGTTTGTAAGGATGCTTAAAATATATCCCCGAGCCCGATCTCATCTTCTAAACTCGTACCAATTAGCTCATACGGTTCAAATAATTAAATTTCTGTTTGATATCAGGGATTTCCTTAGGAAATTTGCCTATATTTAGGCTTTTTCATCGCAATTCTTGAAATTAACTATTCATTATTTCTTTAAATATTGCATTATTAAGAATTTAGCAAGCATATTCGGATTCAGGAAGCTCATATGCATTATGTGAAGTCGTTTCAAAAAATAACAATAATCGCATAATCGCATTGCCAAGTGATCAATTTCACCTCGAAATAGGATTCCCCGATTTTTTATTTAAGGGATGATTTTTAGCACTAAAAACACGTTTGTTAGAAAATTTTGGCACATGAGCCAAAGAGGCTGACCGTCGTACTTGTTTTCCTGCATTCAGTTGTTTGGCATTTTCAACATTATTGAAAACAGACAAAAAAACCATGAAAGGATCATTTTCACCCGAAATTACGGTACCGTAAAACGGGGTACCGTAATCCGGGGTAACATTGATCATTTTTTTGAATATTTCTCAAATATTTCGTTTGAAAATGCAAATGTTGCAAATTTTATATTTTTAAAACAAGTACTGTCACCCATAGCTCGAGACTACATACTGTATTTTGTTTTTTGAAAGATTTAAGCATGTTTAAAAAAATGTTTTAAGCGTTTTTTTATTTAGCTCATATGGGGTAACATTGATCAACTATGTAAACAATGTTCGGTAATATTGAAAATGTCGTTACTTACTTACATCATGGCTTCTGAAACCGAATATGAAGGCCAATCGCCTACAAGTCATTTACTTTTTGAGTTATTTTAAAATTAAAAACACCTCGAACCACGGAATACGCCTAAAGGTATGCAATTTCCTAAGGAAATTCTATATTCTTAATAGTAATTCGTTAATGTTGCCTAATTGAGTATAGTTATGAAAATTTTGACAACGGAATCGTCCTCGGCGATGCCATTTTTAGTAAGAATCGCATTTTCCTTGCTCATATCGTTTGCAGAACTTATGTGAGACATGAATGTTCGGTAGTGTCATGCTTACCCATTGAAATAATTGTTTCGAAAAATTGACAAATGTTCGCATAAGGTAAAAGCAATTTACGCAAAAATCTTCACTTTGATTAGCTTATGAATATAAGAAAGAGAAGCACCATTCATGATTTGGAAATGTTCCATCAATAAATGGCGATACGAACTTTTTATGAGATGGGTCATTCCGATCAATGTTACCCCGCTGATCAATGATACCCCGGATTACGGTAACTTTGATAGTTTTTTCGAAGAAAACTTGAACATCTAGGCATGCTTTTTTAAAGAATTATTATTTATATTTTTAAAACAAGTACTGGTATCCTAGCTATTGATTGCAGTTGATAGATTTCTAAAAGATTTATTCTGAATGGATATATAATGTTTCATATAATCGAAAGTCGGTTTTCTGTGTTGGGGTAACTTTGATAATAGAGTATAAATCGAACAAAATTGAATCAATTACGGAACGGCATACCTCTAGGCGTTTAACTCTATATGGAAATTTCTGACTTAGATTACAAAAATGGTCCCAGTTTGTAAACATGGTTTTCGCTAAGAAATTTGACACCGAATCCATGTTCGACTACAACTAGGATGTCAAGGATAAGCGACGAACTCATTATAACTCCATCAATTGGTCGGCGTTAAGTCAGAGGGGACCAAGTACAAAACATGGGAAAAGTAGATTTTTCTTTCATTAGATGCGAAATTACCTTACCTCCATTTCACTTTGATCAGATATGATAAATCTCGTAAACTGCGAGTGATATGTAATAAATTTACTTTGGATGATCAATAAAAATCAATAAAAGTATGCAGTCAGAGTGGACCAAGTTCTTATTACCATAATAGCGAAAATGAGCAGCGCGCTGAGAAATGCGAGGAAATTAAAAATATATCTTGAGATTTGTCAGATTATTCGACATCGAATGATTCTTCTACTCATACATCAATAGAAATTCATAAATTTTACTTGATTCAATGCATTTGATTTTGGTTTTTGGCCATTTATCATATTTTGATGGGTGGTCAGAAATTGCAACAATTTCTGTGCAGACAAATTTCAGAGTCCGATAGAAGTTTATGGTAGTTCTATGGTGTATGTATGGAATGTCCTAGAACCCGCTGATTGGACCAGCATATTTTGGCCGGTACTCAAGATTTTCACTTGGTCTTCTCTGACTGAATGCATATTTGAATATTTCTGGTCTTCAATGCCCTGACCCTGCAAAATCAAGCTATCGTAATGTCATTGATTTTTGGATTGACGATATGGATTAACTAAGAACTTACAATACTGGGGTCGATGGGTCTTGATAATCTGTTTATCTTAGAGGTATGCACCCAGTTTGATCATGGAAGTATTACATGATTGTTATTTTCCAAGAAATTGTTCAGTCAGAGTGAACCAACTCACCGAACGGTGTTCTTTAGTTCAATCAGAGTGGACCAAGTACACAAAGTCCATCAAAAAATCGTTACCGTAAAACGGGGTAACTTTGATAGTTTTTTTCGAAGAAAACTTGAATATTTATGCATGCTGTTTCAAAGAACTGTAATTTATATTTTTAAAACAAGTACTGATATCCTAACTATCGACTGCAGTTGATAGATTGCCAAAAGATTTATTCTTAATGGATATATAATTTTTCAAATAATCGAAAGTCGGTTTTCTGTTTTGGGGTAACTTTGATAATAGAGTATAAATCTAGCAAAATTGAATGCATTACGGAACATTTATAGGGCGTTACATACCTCTAGGCGTTTAACGCTATATGGAAATTTCTGACTTAGATTACAAAAATGGTCCCAGTTTGTGAAAATGCTTTTCGCTAAGAGATTTGAGACCATATTCAAGTTCTATGATAACTAGGTTGTCAAAGATAAGTGACCAACTATTCAAAACTACATCAATAGTGCTTGTAGAACAGATTGTTTGTAAGCGTTTCAAAAATGCTTAAATCTAATAAATTTTTAATATTTGCCTATAAATCCTCAAATGTACTTGATTACAACGAAAATAGCTTTGACACGAAGTGTCATACTAATACTCTTTACTTTTGCATTCGTTTTGCTTAACTGATTAACAGAAACTTTGTTATTTCGTTTAGTGTGTTGTGGGTCTCGCACTATCAAAGTTACCCGCACAGCAGCACAAAGAGGTGTATGAATATTCAACCAAAATTTTAACGAGTTTAAAAAATTACAAAGCTTTAGACTTTAAGCCCATTTTTTTCCAAACATGAAAAATATCACTTGGTCCACTCTGACTTAACGCCGACCAATTAGTGATCGTAGAACAGATTGTTTGTAAGCGTTTCAAAAACGCTAAAATCCTATAAATTTTTAATATTTGCATATAAATCCTCAAATGTACTTAATTCCAACGAAAATAGCTTTGACATGAGGTGTCATACTAATACTTTTTACTTTTGCATTCGTTTTGCTTAACTGATTAACAGAAACTTTGTTATTTCGTTAAGTATGTCGTGGGTCTCGCACTATCAAAGTTACCCGCATTATCAAAGTTACGGTACATGTAAACTTCAAAACCTTATGACAGCAAGAAAAATGTGCTTTTCTATGGAATATAATTTTTCAATAGTTTATTCATGAAAATCAATAGTTTCCATTATTGGAGTAGATTCGTAGAAAGATTCCCAATCGATTGGTGCAAGAATCTTGAAAATCTATGCGGGCGTTAGTAATTTATTAACAGTTAAAATCTAACCACTTTTCGTGACGCGAGCGAATTTTCTTTTTTCGATATTGTACCCCAGTAATACTGGGCCAGTATGTTGCCGTAAGACGTTATCCAACGTCAAAACATAGAGTAATTCCGAGTGTTACGCTACTCGGGATCAGTAGCATCTTCAATGTCTAAGTACTGATGCTTTCATTATTATAAACAACAATCAGCGTTCCCAACCTTCCATATTTGTCTGGAATATTTCAGATTTTCTAGGTTCCATTTTCTAAAATCTGGAGGATCAATATAAAATTTTGTAATTAATTTGTTAAGTTTGATGATAAATTTGCTTGGAATCCCTGCCAAAAAAAAAAACGGCGCCGGCTACGTCCGAATGCAGGTCAATTTGAGGTGGTGGAGGAATATTGAAGTGTTGCTTGCTGATTTCGTACAGGAGTGCTGTATGGAATGATTACGTGAGCATATACACGGATGACCGATACCGATAGTGCGATTACTGCGCGAACCGGACATGATAATTGCTCTCCTTCGTAAGAGCAAGCGAAATAATTGACGGACCAAACACTACTATTTTTAAGCTGAAATACATAAAGGGGCGAAGTACCATTTTTACAAACATCAATATTACCATAGATCTCCTCAAGACATTCTTTTTATTGGAAGAATTCTCGCTGCATGTTAATTTTTTTGAATTCCAGAGCAGGGGGTGTGATGATCATTTGTTCATACAAAATTTTCAAAATTTGTATGGCTCGTGACCAATGCCAGAACTTACAGCTCCCCGAATGACCACATGATTTATAGACGACCCCTATGTATGAATCGGATTTGGATTTTTTTTTCTCTTTTATTAATCCGATCCACGTCATACAAAAGGACTTGAAGCCAAAGTAATGACTGACTATTATGTCTTTTGTAACGTCAAAATGCTTAGTTTTTGTTAAGAAATTTATTAAAATATTAAGGTAAAACTTGCGGCTGCGAGAATCAAGCTTTTTGCGATGTTATATTTTGGACGCTATTTACACTGCTTGGGCAAATAATTGAAACTAGTTTGAATGTACTCAAATCTTAATTTATGACGGGTGAATCTGTCAACCGAGGCTGCTAGAAGCGCTGAAGAAAAATCAATAATAATTGTTTCTGCAGAAGTGTGAAAAACTTAAAACCAAATTCCAAGACTGTAAGAAATCTGAAAAATATTGTGTTATATTATAAATGTAGGAAAAATGAAGCCCTCCAACGAAAGGCAGCTGAAGTTTGTTGAATCTTTTCTTTTCCTTTACTTTACCAACGCTCCGCAAACGTCGTATTTAGCCATCGTGGAAAGCTCACCGTCAACAAAGCCTTGGTTTTTAAATGTGGATACACATTCCGTAGCACTCGCGACTTTGATGATAATTCTTTTCTAAATTTTGGCGCTCCATCCAGGTGTCAAATTTTGCTTAACCTTTGCCTACGACATCACCTGATATGGCTCTAGCAGATCACTTTCAACATCAAGCATGAACATGACTCATCAGAATCAGCACTGAAGTCAGGGTCATCCAAGGAGTGGTTATCGTCTTCAACTAAAACGGTTCCATGAAAAAAAAAAAATGGGAAATTTTAGGTGCATGCCGTTAGAATACCAAGTACACTGCTTAACGATTATCATCTTCAAGCAAGTAAATAAACTGATTGACTCAACCAGAAGTAGATACGTTTCAACACTATTATCGCTGGACAGTCCCGAAATTGTGCCATTTTTAGAAAGCCGCGCAAATCAATTATAAATAAGGAAACCAAAATAATTTCACAATATAACCGTTTGTATGATGTATCTTCAAGCACGCATTCTCAAAATTACGACCAACAATTTTAACAAAGTGGAACAATAGTAAAGTTGAAGCAACAGCAACTTGGAAACGAGATTTTCATTTGCTTTAAGGGGGTAATTGATTTCGGAATTTTCAATAGAAGTTTTTTCGTTTAAAATGAAGAACGTTTTCAGGAAAATGTGTTCACTGTATTCTATTCTCCAATCGCAACACAGTGAACAAATTTTCATGGAATAATTTTCAGTTTCGAGCAGAAAAAGTGTTTTTGAAGTTTGATGATGGATGACGATGACGGAGCGTTGAATATTAAGCAAATAATTCGGAGCACCGAATTTTCGTACATCTTGGAGGGTCGGATTTTTTCGGTATCCTAAAAACTGTTTAAGGAATGCTTGCAGAAACTCTGGAGTTTCTTTAGGAAGACTTGTTGGTAAAGTCTGGATGAACTTGCCAATAGGATCTCTGGACACTCTTTTCCAATCTGGAATTTTCCTAACAGTTAATACAATAAATAAATTAATATACTAAAGAAAATCACATGAATTCACAATAAACTGAACATAAAACTACATTTGTAGCATTCCCATGCTGTCTTGTGTAAAGAACATCACACTTTGAGCCATACGGGGATGACGAGGTTTCATATTAAATGTTTGGGCCAAGAGTCAATCCCGGAAATACAGTCACCCCACAGTTATGGATCAAAGTTGCATTAAAACTGGAATATCTTCTCAAATATAGTTGGAATTACCCAAAACACATTTTACCTACGTGAACCATAAATCTATAAAGCATCGCAATCAATTATAATATGCTTAAGCATATTTTTTTCCGTCCGTAGGAAATAAAATGTTAACCGTATTCCCAAAAGCATCATATATATAAAATCCCAGAGTTGTCTGTCTGTCAGTAACGCTTCGAAATATTTCACCGAAAAGTTTCACTGAGCGCTACAACAGCAATTTTAGAGCACTACAACAGTAAATTTGATAATTAAAATATTACAATTTCAAATTGTAGAGCACTACAAAAAGTTATTTGACAGAATATTCTAGAGTTTTATGGAACACATGTCTTCCTCATTCGTAGAATGTTCTAGAATATTTCATCGTTGTTATTTTCATATTTGGGAGTTTCTCTTTAAAAAAAAGTTAAACAAAACCAAATTTTGGCTTTAAATATCTGTGTAATTTTCACTGATGCTGCAAAATCAATTTTGTGCAGATATATGAGTATTTTTCAAAAAAATCATGTTGCATTGAAAGCTTCATATTGCAAAGCGAAATATATCAACAAAAGAGCAGTTTTTCAGAATGCGTTGATTACACACATAACGTGTTAGTTGAAACGCTCGATTTTGCTTGAATCGTTCTCAATTTTGTGTGACTTCGATTAAACGTGTTGTTCGGTGATCAAATCGTAATAAACCAACTTAAATCAAATTGTAGTTCGGTCGAACTTGGATTGGGTTGGGGTTAAGTATGTGATTCAGAAAGGGTTTCAACAGTTCCAACCTATACACACAAGTTTGACACGTGGAAAAGCAATATACACATGAATCAGATTATTGTTCACCAAATCGAGTTTTTACAGTGAAACTAATATCCAAATCGAGTTTTTATTTTATTTATAGTGAAACTAGAAACAGACTAGAAACAAAATTTCATTATTGGATGGATGGTCATGGATGGTCCTCCATAACAGCTTTCCAAAGCATTCCTGTTGTCGATATTTTCATGCGTCATTACAATTGTGATTTTGAAAGACAATAATAAATTATGGACCACTGCAACAGCTATTCAGTAGAATATTCGAAAATGTTATTCTCTCTAATTCATAGAATGTTCTGGAATTTTCGAAATGGTTCACAGCTGACGAAAAACTACAACAGCATAAGAGCTGTTATTATTCCACAGTAGAACATTACAACAGCATTAAGCCCACGTGCTCAATAGAGTATGGTCAGAGCATAAATTTAGGCGATTTGGCGGTTATTAGTATCATGCGTGTTAATGTCGGGTCATGTTAATAAAATTATAACCATTATCCTCTACTTCTACTAACGTTACAGCTCCACTGGAACTGGTAGTGTGTTTCTCAGCTTATTATTTATAGAGCACTTTCACAGTTAAACATAAACATTATCAATCTTTGAAAGATTTTGCACAGCTTTTCGCTTTCAAATTTTGATAGAGCGTGGCTAGCCACGCTGGGTAAGCTAGTTGATTCATAACTGTGGGGCAATAAAAACCATACCACAATTATGAATCAACGATAAGACGATTCCGAAACAAACGCCAAAACGTATGGTTTCACTAACACATCATTCGGTTTCCTCGCAGATAAATTGCTGTTATAGTGTTTTGATCCATAATATGAGTCGATTTGATCCATAATAAGGATCTTCCTCTACCACTGATCCACATCTGTGGGGTGGACATCGTTTGAAGCAAAATTGATACTTTTTCGTAAATAATCGGGAATTTCAAGGTGTATTCCCAAAAACATATATATTCTGCAGTGCCAGGAAGGTAATTTTGTTTTGTACAGCGTCACCATGATTATTAATCACATATTGTTCTGAAAAATGACCCTTAGTTGATCCATAAATGTGGGGTGACTGTAGCGTTAATCGCCTAGAGGTATGCAACGTCAGTACTTGTTTTAAAAATATAAATTGTAATTCTTTGACAGCATGCATTAATAATCATGTTTTCTTCGAAAAAACTATCAAAGTTACCCCGTTTTACGGTACTTCAGCCTGTATATGGTAGAAAAACATCACAATTCCACAATAAATTATCAACATAACAAACAAGTGCGAAATGGCGGTTAATAAAGCCAGAGCTGATAATACGAACCCGACTCGCCGCGGCCGCGAAGACGGCTTTAGGGTGGAGAACTATAACCTCGAAGATGGACAAGAAGTAACATACGCCAGCGCATATTTTGCGCGCAACCCCGGAGGTGGACCAGCTGTTCGCATTCCGCGCAGTGGACCCGGGGAAACGTTAGAAACCCTCATAGGGGCTATCCTTGGAGCGGGACAAAACGTAATCGACATCGGCGTAGCCCTCCGATACATACGGTTATGTTTCGGGAAAATCACGGCCCGTTTGGATGAACGCTGGGAGTCACACGGAGTGGTAATCGGAGCGGCCGGGACGGACATCACCCCCCGTAATCTGCTAAGCCTCGTGGAAGAAGGAGAAGGGGAACAATACGCGGGCGGCAACTCGGGCAATGCCAATCAATGGCTGCGGGCGCTGGCTCTCGTTCTCAGTCCGATCCGCCTGAACACGCAGCTGAGACGAGAGTATCTGGATGCATTAACGTTGAAGTACAAGGCCACGTTAGAGGAATTCGCGGGGGTCCGCGTAAATGACTCTCCGGGGACATTCGCGCTCCAGCACTCAGCCTGAAATCAAACTATCAATTACCTGAAGCTGGCAGCGGCGTTGGATATGTTCCTCTTCCGATATAAGGAACATGAAGTGTTCAAGTTGCGGTTTTGTACCGTAACGTGCAGGTTTCGGGATTGTGCTGGAGTGAGCGACCTACATGTGTTTAATTAGAATGGATGGCTTTAAGTCGACAACTTATTCGTTTCTGTCTTAATAGCTAAGATTCGTTCCAAGATTCTGGTTCTTAAAGGGCACTTTATACTGAATCGACCGTTTTGTATTCAACAATTTGATGTCTGGGATCGAAAAGCATTGAAATGTACAATAATACTAAGTACCGTCGATGGGGGTGACAATGGGTCTAGGGGGTGAGATTGGGTCAAAACGGAAAAAATATGTTTTGTGAAATATTTCAGCTAATAACGCTGATATTACTAAAATTTATAATTCATATGTTGGGGAACATATTATTACACATCATTCATAACAATATACATTTTTAGAAATAGTAGTTTTTGTTTACTACATCAATAAACTTGCGTGTGAAACTAGATAAAATTTACAACATAAAATTTCTCCTGTACAAAGTATCACGCATGTACTCTAGCCTCTATCGTTGTATTAGTAGAATGTTGAAAGTCTTCTCATTACACATCACAGGTATTTTCCGGAATCTGTTTGATTTTCCCACAAAAAAAAATCATTTTTTTTTTCGGTACGATGTCTAAAACATTGAAAATGGGGGTGAGATTGGGTCAAGCAAGAACGATAGTAAATGAAATTCCAAGTCCACTGTTTTACATTTTACGGTGCCGGGTGTTCTCTGTTTTCATTAAGATGTGTTTATTCTTTCTAAATACAGCATCTTTGAAACATCAAACAAGTCTACTTGAGTATTCCGTGCATTGAATAACAATACAACGCATTTTGACAACTTCTCAAACCAGCAACTGTGTTTCGTGCGCAGCAACATCGTAAATTTTTATCAAAAGGGTGTTTTTTTTCTAAATTTGATTATTTATCAGTGTTTTCATATTATAGAAACATCTCACGGAAGTACAAATGAGTTGGATCGCTGAAATACTGGGATTATGACGTCAACTTCTGCCTGAAATTTATAAATCGTGGAATGTCGCACCGAAATTTAACTATTTGCGAAGGTTTAAAATAATTACTGTTTCAGTACACCTTTGGGGAAACTGAATGGGCTTTATAGCAATGGGGATGAGACTTTGAAGACAATTTGAGGGAAACACCAAGAAAATTTATGTAAACTTGACGATAAATGTTGGGTTTACATATTTTTTCTCATAGCTCTTCATTTTTCAGTATAATCTTTCTTTTAAGTGGGTTTATCATACTTGTGGAACATCTTAGATATCTTTTTGTCTTGTTTGCATCGTTTTTTATCAATATTTTTCAGTTGTGAATGGTTTTGAAATCATATTCTCAAAAACAAGTTATTTCACTTACAGTGACCCAATGTCACCCCCTCTATGGGGTGAGATTGGGTCATTTTTCATTCACTTGTAGTGCCGGTGTGAATAAATATTTGTCTTTAATTTTTTGAACAGTTGTTAATGTACCATCAAAGTACATACACACCAAATTTGAAGTTTATTGGAGTTAAATTGCGATAGTTATTCAAAACATAAATCGCACATATCCCCTTTTGACCCATTGTCACCCCCAACGACGGTATTACTTTGATTGCCTAATTTCAGGTAATTAGGTCGCTCAACTTTTTGACTTTCAGTGCATTTGTAAGGTTTTATGTGATTACCTTAGAGCATAGGTTCCCAAACTTTTCGAGTGCGCGACCCACTTAGCAGTCCGGAATATTCCTTGCGATCCACCAGGTGAAAATTATAAGAAATTAGTTTTCTATTAGTAAAAATGTTAAGCTAATAGTTTAACCAAGAGAAAAAGTTTTATGATTTTTCAACAGAAAGTTAGCAATTTTGTAATATTTTCGGTAGTTCACAGGAATATTCAGCAAGTTTTAGCATTGAGAGTGCTGTTCAACACTGCACTTCATGTGTTTGTGATAATATTTTTGAACAAATATTTCACATTCCATTTTTGCCCAAATTTAGTGTATGTTTCATAAGTTTGACACAGTAATGTTTTGACATCTATCAAAACTTCTTGTACAGTAGCGTTGATGTGAAATAGTTCACCGTATTAACGCAAACTTTTCCTTTATGAGAAAAAAGGATTGTTTTTAACAAAATATGTTGACAATTGTGTGTTCTATCGTTGACAGTTTCAACTTTCTTACATCTTTCAAAAAAAGTGGCTCCAATACCTAATGATTGTCAGGCACTCGAAAATAAATGCTAAAAGCTGGCATAACTCATAATCTCGCCTTAACAATCATTGGTAAACGAGTGTATAACTCGTTACTTCTAAGAAAATAAAATGACCAATATAAAACTATCACTACTGCAATATAGAGAATGATCTTAGCTCAATTATAACATTGTTAAATAACGTGTTGAACCATTCGTTTGCTCAGTAACTACAAGCAACACACTTGGAAGTGACTTGGTTACCAAAGGCTTATAAGGCGAGATTATAAATTAAGCGAGAAATTAATAAAGCCTGTCCACGATAAATTTCGGACACGGATGGCGGGTGTACCACAGAAAGTTCGAGAATTTTACAGAAAGAAGGATTTACATCCTTGTCAACTGTTTATTTTGTAGATATAACTCTTTTATTCTGAAATAAACAATTGTTTTTGTTGAATTATGAGTAACTTTTTTTTGCTGCCATTATTTGGGTGTCCGAAATTTAACGTGGACAGGCTTTAAAAGGCAATTTCAAACCATTTGCTTCAAATCGAGGAGACATTTGAAAAAAAAAATCTAAAAAAATAATACACATTGAGATTTTTTTCGCGACCCACCAGAGAGCAGCTCACAACCCCCCTGGGGGTCGCGACCCACAGTTTCGGAAACTATGCCTTAGAGGACTTTCATAGATTACCTGTTTGTTTCACATGCAGTAACGGGCTCCATTTTGCTCACTGTGAATTAACAACGAGTACGGATATCCTTCATAGCTCAACGTTTCATGCAAAAAAAAAATGTTCAGAGGCTGTGTGCAAAGATCGTTTTCAATGAACTTTTGAGGTCACTCGCCTCCCTTAGCAGAAATCCTGGCTACGTCCATGACATCAGTACATTTTCATACAGTAAGGTGGGTGTACCTACGGATTTTCCATTTTCCCTCGAAACGTTACTTGTTCACCCCTTGCTACCCGTGGAAATAAATGGGTTTTGGCTTTTGAAGTTCTTACTCGCAAATTTCATGGTCTCAAATACGTACCTACCGTCCGTTACAATGCAATTTAATGTGTTGGTAGGTGCGACGTCCAAGTGGAACCGGATGCCACCGATGGTGGTGGTTTGATTTTCTGAACTCACCGAACTGTCACAAAAAGCAGGAGGTAGTTTAGTGGCACAACCTCACTGGAAATGCAGTTTATAGTGTCAGTTGGATTTTCCACTCGGAGAAGAAGTTGCGCGGAAGGTCTGGCACAGACATGTACTTGGAAAATTGTGGCGCTATGCAATCCTTTATCTATTTTTCTACAACAAGAATTTGTGAAATTACTGGCAGTATCCGATTGAGAAGTGCCTGAAAGTACTTACTTGAAGTTAGGGTGTTCGATAGCTCAATATACGCCAAAAAAAAAAAATGAAGTTTGGCAGAAATTCTGAGAAATTATGTTTAGAAGTTTACCAGATGCAATTTTGGCAAAAAAGTTTGAAAGTCCGAAAGAAAGGATTCACCAGAACTGAAACAAGGTAGCTTGTTGTATTATCAGCAGCTTTCGTCTTTTCATCAAGAGGGTTTTCAGAAACATGTTGACTTTAACATAATATCACGCAATTTTCGGGCGTATTATTCAGATCCATTTTCGTGTATTTTGAGGAATACTTTTCTAGGTGATTCGAGGCATTTGAAATAATAGGCTCACGTTTTCTTCACAAGCCGATAGATGAATTTAAATTTAGGTTACATGAATCGCATCACTTGTTAAGGTCAATCCAGATTTTGTAGCTTCTTAATATATTCTTTTGATTTATTTCACCAAAATAGATTTAACGCTTGATGTAATGGTTTTCATGAGCATTCTAAATAAAAATGTTTAATCATGTTTGTTGAAAGTTATTATCTAAAGAGCAAAACACTCCTGCTTTAGCTTGCACACGGTCCATAGTCGCTTTGGGGTTTCTCTCTATTACATAATATTTCGTTCTCAGAACACAGTACGACCTCTCTTGGGATAATTCAATATTTCATTCGTTCATGAATCGTGTCAATTATCGGTGTCCTATGTTCTACAACTAGACAATCGAGTACAAAAGTCACGACATAAAATTGTCAGGATTACGTTCTACAGCTGCACACCAAACCATTCTATTGCCTCCCCTCAACCACAAGTCAAACGTTTCAAAAGAATTGCAAACAGAAAAATTTCACTGCACCTGCAGGCCAATCAGAGCAGTGGTCACTTTTGTTCTCACGAAGTTCTTTTTTTTGTCAGATAAAAAGTTATGACACTTGGCAAAGAACGGTACCTACCATCATTTCATGTTTTCTGCAGTTTCTACGTTTAGTCGTGGGAATTGTTGCGTCCTAGCTTCCAGCTGAAAAAAATCTTTGCGTTGCTATGATAACGTGTCATGTGGATGCCATTTCTCTTATACAGCGAAATGTGTCATATTGTCTTGTGTTCGAGACAAATACCTAGCTTCCCACTTTTTATTATTGAAGGTACGACCGGTGGTTGAGTTTAGAGAAATTTCCTCCGTTTATCTTCATTTTATTGATTATGCTCCAATATACACAATCAAGCACAAACACATAGTTTGCGTCCTCCATCAGTAAACTTTTTGGAAAAGTCATGTTGATGGTCCACATCAACGACCATTCGACTACTCATCAAATTTTACGTGTAATTAATTTGGTTCGTTCCAACAAATCTGATGGCTATTTAACTGGTCATACTTTTCTAGACATAAGAAAAGCATTTGATAGCACTGCGGAACACGATTTTATCTCAAGCATCAAAATGCCGCTATTAACTTAACTAAGGATTGCTGAGTCCATTGCCGGTTTCTAAAATATCATGGCACGTCTAGTTTTTTAGATATTGGCTGTTGAAATAGCAAAATTTGCCTATATCAGCCAACTTGCATGCAAGTTTGACACCTTGTATGGCAATTTATTTGCTTAATTTGTCACAGAATTCAAACTTTATATGTTAAACAACACTTATCATAAGAGATCATAATTTTGTCGGTGCTCAAAAGTTATTTTTTGATGGTTTAGAAAAGTATTGTATTGTGCCATATAAGAGAAACGAAGAATTTTGTATGGAGACTGCAAGCATGTTGAAAAAATCGATTTAATCTAAAATTAACCGTGCAATTTGAACCAAATTATATCTAAAATGAAAGTTTAAGTCCTATTTTGTATATTTGGTGGATAAGATCACAATCATTTTTGATAAATCATACCGTAATCCGGGGTAACATTGATCATTTTTTCGAATATTTCTTAAACATTTCGTTTGAAAATGCAAATGTTGCAAATTTTATATTTTTAAAACAAGTACTGCCAGCCATAGCTCGTGACTACATACTGCATTTTGTTTTTTGGAAGATTTAAGCATGTTTTAAAAAATGTTTTAAGTGTTTTTTTGATTATGCTGATATGGGGTAACATTGATCACCTATGTAAACAACATTCGGTAATATTGAAAATGTCGTTACTTACTTAAATCATGGCGTCTGAAGCCGAATATGAAGACCAAACGCTTACAAGTCATTTACTTTTTGGGTTATTTTAAAAATAAAAACAATCCGAACCACGGAATACGCCTAAAGGTAGGCAATTTCCTAAGGGAATTCTATATTCTTTACAGTAATTTGTAATGTTGCCTAATTGAGCATACTTATAAAAGTTTTGACAACGGAATCGTTTTCGACGATGCCATTTTTAGTAAGAACCGCATTTTCCTTGCTCATATCGTTTGCAGAACTTATGTCAGACATTAATCTTCGGTAGTGTCATCCTTACCCATTGGAATCATTGTTTCAAAAAGTTGACAAATTTACGCATAAAGTAAACGCAATTTTCGCAAAAATCTTCACATTCGATAGCTTATGAATATAAGAAAGAGAAGCACCATTCATGGTTTAGAAATGTTCCATCAATAAATGATGATACGAACTTTTTACGAGATGAGTCATTCCGATCAATGTTACCCCGCTGATCAATGATACCCCGGATTACGGTACTTTAAATTTTATGTAAACATCAATAAAACCAGTGTTTTATTCAACTTTGGCGACCTGTAGCTAAAAATTGTGACGTGCTGGAATATTTCTCAGAACGGCATTAGATTCACCAACCCCAAATCTACTAGAGACACATAATTTGGTTCTTGAGACAAGCAAAAATGTCATTTTTGTTACGCTGTGTAGTGTTTGGCATGAAGGTTTGATTATAAAATGAAAAACTTCATTTTTACCGACATACATTGTTAGAATAATTCAAAGTTATCTGTCAAATCGTACACTTCAGGTTTATTATCATAACTCCAGATCTGATAGGCTTCTTGTAAGAGCTAGTTTTCCTCAAGGTAGCATGATTACCTGAGTTACCTTATGGACAAATGGACTTACCTGAGTTACCTTATGGTAAAGACTAATTTGTCTAAAGATATCATTGAAAAGATTCAATTACCATTAGAAATATATTGCTGTGTGCGTTTGAAATGCAAATATAAAATGCAGGAACACCAAACGCGGTAAGATTTTCCACAAGAAATGCTATGTCAAGGATACATTTTTCTTGCTAGGTCGGCGGTGATTTAGAATATCGTTGCTAGGTGTCCATTGATTGTTTTGTGTTACCGCATTTGGAGGACGTTTAGTCAAGTTTTGCAGCTCAAATGCAAACAGCAATAGGTGTACCCAGAGCCGTAGCGTGGCCTCACGGCGCCCTTGGCAAACCTTCCTTTGGGCGCCCCTTAGTTAGTTCTGTTTTCATGATGCAAATTTGTATGCGATTAAAGTTTTCGTAAAACATCATAAGTAACCATGCTGCTCAAGCTGTAAAGCATAACTGAATAACTACAGTTAGAGTGGATTTACAATGGGAAAAGGGCCCACTATTGTAATCTTTTGTAACGATTTTGCAGAACAACAAAAAAACTTTACAGTCCTCATCAAGCTTATTTGAATATTTCTAGTATATTAAACTTGATAGCCATAAAAACTGGTTTGAGCACAACCAGTTTTAAGGACTATAAAATACAAGGAATATCACTTAGAGATTTATCTAGTAACTATACACACTGAAATGTTAAATTCTTGAAATTAATGGGATCATCTAAAACATCAAATAAGTGATTGAAGAAATGTTTAAATTTTCCATTGTTACGATTCGAAATTTCTTTTGAAATTGTGACTTAAGAGGCGCTTCTTCCTAAATTTACCAAATGCCTGGCCAACCGCACGCTACGGCACTGGGTGTACCAAGTCATAATTCAACCTAAAATGAAAGACCTTACTTGAAAATTCTTCAAGTTTTATATAGATAACTTGAGTAACAGTCTTTTTTTACGCGTTGCACTTTGCCACGCAAAGCTCAATGCGGGAAACGACGAAAAATTAATGAAATTACACATATTTTTATCATTTCGATAGTATCATCTCAATGGGTGCTTGTTTTTTAAAGCTGTTTAACAGCTCATCCAAAAGCATCCATTGTAGCTGAAGCTAACATTCGGTATCAATCACCAGGGAGTTTCGCTCGAGCAAACAATTGTCTGGATGAAACCTTACCACGCAATTCAACTTCTAGTCGTCTGGCAATGACGATAAAGCACCAGCAACTTTGGCAAACAAAAAGCGTCATGTATAGCTCTTGGGGGGCTGACCGGCAGCTACCGTTGCCATCCATCGTCCGAGAGAAATGATCTCATCATCATGTCCGCACGAGACATATAACAGTAACGTGATACCAAATAGCCAGACGTGCCCAAAAGCAAGCTTCTCTATATCTCTCTTCAAAGGAAATGGCTATAACCTATACCTAATGTCAATTCGTCACCGTGTCGAGTACGGAATGCATCTTCGTAAATCTCCCATCCCTCCCATGACTTGAGTTCTATTCTGGGTGTGACCATTGGCCTGATAGATCCGTTCCATTTTGTATGTGCATGAGTGGCTCACACAGCATGAAATTGTGCTCGATGCTGATACGAACTACGGAAAAAAATCATATTCTGGACACTTGTCTGTTTGCAACTATTCTTGTCCTAAAAATATATGTTATTTCTGCAGCATTGTGGGTCAAACTGTAAATCAGGTGTTCTGTCTAATAAACACTCATTTTTACTTGAACATGTTTCAGATTCAAATAGGTTCAAAATTTTAACTTATACGGTTGATAGGGAGTCTGATCATATTTTTGGCACTTTAGATTCCCTTGTGCAAGTAGATTTTTCAAAAGCAGTGGCCACATTATACGTCGTATTGAAGTGCTTCTTATTGCTAAGTTTAAGACAATTCACCCAAGAAAAGCCCTCATGCCAAAGCAAATCGCGGAAGGGTCCATTCACAAATTTCATAACGCTGAAGGGGGTGGGTGGATGTTCTTAAGTTGTTACAGTTCATACAAAATTTGAAAAATATCCATACAAAATGCGTTACGAGGGGGTGGGTGGGTATCAAAAATGATCAATTTTAGCGTTATGAAATTTGTGAATGAACCCGAAGTGCCCATCTTGTTCATTATCCTAGCACTCCAAACGATGGATTCTCTCACACCGAAAACGATGATAGACCCAATCCTGGAACCGATCCATCATTCATCGGTACCCAACCTACCACCTCGAAGAGTCTGTATCGCACATATCTGTAGCTATGTTGGTATTTGCATACGAAAGATATTGCGTCAAATTTTTCATATCGATGCGTTTGTTTGACCTGAGAAGGGTAACATTATCTGTTCGATTGCTTAATACTTTCATGCTCACATGGTACGGATAGACTCATAGTACCGTAAAACGGGGTAACGTTGATAATGATTTGGAAGTATAACTGATTAATTCTGCATTATTTCTTAAAAACAAAAAACAATTTACACCGTCTTCTTCTTGCACAGACTGGACATAACTTACATTAGACAAACGATACATGGAACAACCAGTGGACCAGTGAAGAGTTTTCCGTTTGACGAAAAGTTTCCTCCGACTGATGAGGGAATCGAACCCACACTCCGTAGCTCAACACGCCTGAACGACTGACGTCACTAGCCGTGCGATACGTAGCCCACAGATTTCCTTTTGTATTCTTTTTAACAAATATGCAACACCAATTGATCGTCGTTTCTCCAAACAACCGAATCCAATAGTGAAGTTTTCGACAAGAACGTCAGCCACTCTCGTCTTACGATGAAGCTACTGAAGTATACTATTTTGTTTTGTACATCTCTGAGTGTGTATAGAACAATAGTTATCAAATGTAGTGCACGAAACCTTGTGCAAATAATCATTTGTGGTGTGAAGAAATGCTGCCTTGCACGCTGTCCGGATTTATAGCCAGTGATCATTAACCCGGACATACCGTGAAAACCTAGTATTTATTAAGTGCTTAGAAAACATTTTAAAGTGAATTGATGCAAAACTGTATGACTACATAACAAAAAGTGTAAGTAGTTACCAGACAATGGATTTACGCAAGAAAAGTGTTGACATTGAGGATCATTCCAGTAAACCTAAAATGCAGGCTGTTGGCATGGGGTGCATGTAAAACAATTGTAATTTTACTCAAAATTTTTGCCTTTCATATAGTTTCAAACACACGCATGTAACTAATTCTTTTATATTGGAAGATTTGGGTTCGAGTGAAGTGAATTTAATTCGTTTTTCATGTGTATTTCCAACCCAAACGCTGCTGTCTGGATTTCAATTCAAAGCCGTCCGGCTTTTTGGTGCATGTGTCCGAATTTAAGAACACGACATGCTTCATTAATTTAACGTTTTACATGTTATACTTGTATTTTTAACTATATTTTTTGTCCCTAACTCAATGTTTTGACGTGTAACTATGTGAATAAAAATAAAAATATTAAAAAAATATTAATACAGCGTTTTCAATTTCGGCATTGCTTAAGTGTCCGGGTAATGATGCATCACGGTATCTAATGCTCATAGGTGGCCAAGAAAATTCAAAACGGTAAAAGTTCTTTATCTGAACCAAAAAAAAAACCTGTCGCCTACTATATAGTTTTGATCTTTTTTGATGTACCTTCACGTTTGCTAAGTTAACCAAAGAAGATTCAAGTTTGAGCTAGGGGTGTTTTTAAAAGAAATCGGAGATATGTGTAGTTTACCACTTTTTTCATCCAGTCACTTCATTTTTCAACAATAGGATTTATCGAAAATTCGTTTAATATACTGAGGTGACCTGTTAAGTCCCCTGACAGTAAGACTGTTGATCGTTTTAGCCTAAGAGCACTTTTCTCAGCATCCAGCTTTATGAATTGATCCAGCCGGGGCAGATTGAGCATAGCATCTAGGGCAAACGAGGGGGTACTACGAACTGCACCGGTTATGGCAATACCGTTTTGATTCATATTACGGACAGCTTCATATTCCGGACACTCTCGTTTGCATGGGAAACATTTCACACGAAATGTTTCAATTTTCGCCGTCCAAAAGTTCTCATTTTCGAGGCTCGTTTAATTAGGTTTTTTCCATGAATATCATTGCAAATTTATAATGCCCAACTACCTTAGACGTCTCTTAAGTAGTTGAACGATTTCAATTGATGATTTGACTGTTCCATTAATGATTATCATGAGCTGTCCGTAATTCGAATCAAAGCGTCCGGAATATGAGGCAAAAGTGAGGGAGCGTCCGGAATAAGAATCATGAAACGGCCACACGTTTCGATTTATTTAAAATTATTCAAGTTGCGGACGCGTATTCTTTACCCACCATCCGAAAGTTAAGGGCTTCCGACGCTCGATAACGCTAAAAAATCATAAAAATCATTTATTTTGTATGGTCCAAGCTGGGTTATACTTCACTGAGGCCTTAAGTGTCCGTAATATGAATCAAAACGGTACAGGCAGTACGTTGAATTTTGTTCAGCTTAGCTCTAGTCGTAGCTTCCTTTGTTTTAGGCCACCAAACAAGGGAAGCATAGGTTATTCTAGGCCGAACGATTGTTTTATAGATCCACATGATCATACTGGGTTTTAGACCCCATGTTTTACCACAGGTCTTTGAGCAAACCCAGAGTGAATTGAGACCTTTATTTATGATTGTTTGAAGATGGGTGTTCCAATTCAGTTTTGCGTCAAGTTTGATGCCAAGATACTTGACCTCATTTGAGTAAACTAATTGTATTTGGTTCAAGAAAAGAGGGTGGAGTTGTACCTTTCGTCTTTTTGTGAACGGTACAATTGTTGTTTTTGAAGGGTTTATTCCTAGTTTCTCTTTTTGACACCAGGAGAGTGTGTGATTGAGAGCAATTTGCATCCTTGATGAAATAACGCTGTCAAATTTGCCTCGTACAATAATGACTACGTCATCTGCGTATCCAACAACTTCAAAACCCCTTCTTTCTAAGCTATCTAGCAGTTCGTCCACCACTAATGACCACAATAAGGGAGATAGTACTCCCCCTTGAGGGCATCCCCTTGTAGCCATTACAGTAATGCGCGAATCACTCAGCTCAGATGAGATCTGTCGATTTGCTAGCATAGCATGTACCCAGGTTGCAATGCATGGGTCGAAGTTTCTCCTCAACATTGCCGAACCTATAGACGAATAAGAAGCGTTATCGAACGCGCCCTCAATATCAAGAAATGCTATAAAAGCGATTTCTTTTGCATTAAAGGTTTTCTCGATCTTGTTCACTAGCGTGTGCAGTGCTGAGACCGTTGATTTTCCGCTTTGATAAGCAAATTGGGATTAAGAAAGAGGCATAGTTTTCATAAATTTAGAATCTATATACTCGCATAATACCTTCTCCATTATTTTAAGCATTACCGAGGATAGGCTTATCGGTCGGAATGCTTTAGGGTTGGTTTTGTCCTTTTTTCCTGCTTTTGGAATAAAGACAACTCGAACTTGACGCCAATCATTTGGAATGAGTCCCAGAACTAAACTTGCCTTAAAAATCTCTACCATGTGTGGAATCAGTGTCTCTTCCTCTTTTTGGATAAGCGCTGGGAAGGTTCCATCCATGCCAGCAGATTTGAATGGCTCGAAAGATCTCACTGCCCTAACAACCCTATCGCGAGTAAAAGCTTCTTTGGCAACCTTTATTGCGTCCCTTTTTGCTCCTGAGTCCCCTGATAGGAACCCGTGTGGAACTGAGACGTCAAGTCTGGCACCTTCAGCATTTAGACTCGATTGTGGGATTGAATCAGGAAAGTGAACTCTTAGCATTTCACTCAGTGTTTCACGAGGTTCCACAGTGAGTGAACCGTCAGTCCTTTGAAGACTTCCCAAACCATTGGAGTGATCCTTCGAAAGAGTTTTATGAA
Source organism: Aedes aegypti (assembly GCF_002204515.2). NCBI lineage: Eukaryota > Metazoa > Arthropoda > Insecta > Diptera > Culicidae > Aedes > Aedes aegypti. Next base: position 297,122,253 of record NC_035108.1, read on the forward strand.
GTCGAGCAGCTACGGGAGTTTTCTCAATGCTTTCACACATGAGAACCCATGATTTCCGTTTTGCTCGTCTCATTTCTTTGTTATACTCTGTCAGAGCCTTTCGGTATAGACTCCAATCAGAAGTGCGTTTGACTCGGTTGAATTCCTTCCGAGCAGTTTTTTCTGAGTTTATCAAGGTTGAAGTTCCACCATGGAACATCTCTGTTCGAACTAACTGTTTTGATCGGACAGTTCTCTTGATAAGCATTTAGAATTTTGTTTTTAATAGAATCCGAAGCTGCTTCTAACTGTATAATAGTCTGAATATTCGGCTCTATTATATAGTCTTCAGAACGGAGAATAGCTGAGTAGGTTTCCCAATCAGTTTTCTTGGGATCCTTAAACGACTTTTGAATCATTAGACCCCCTTCCCACTCGAAGACTATTTGTTTATGGTCTGACATAGATATTTCATTAGAAACATGCCAGTTTCTTATTTTATCCGAGATGGATTGACTGTATAAAGTCAGATCAAGGAGTTCTTGTCGTAAGATGTTTTCAAATGTAGGCTTGTCACCGACATTGCATATGTCAATATTTTTGGAGGAAAGAAACTGCAAAAGATGCTCACCTCTGATATTTGTGTTTGTACTTCCCCATACAAGGTGATGAGCATTGGCGTCACAACCGATGACGAAGGGGATGTTATGTTTTTGACTGTAAGAGACAAGAGCAGCCATCTCTGAAGGAGGAATGTCTTCTGCGTCGCCAGGGAAATACGCCGAAGCCATAATGATCTCAGTACTGCCCCTAGCAGTAAAAACCTCCATCCTGACCGCCACAATGTCCCTTTTGATGAATTCTGCAATTGGAAAACATTTAGTATCATTGCGTATTAGAATAGCTGCTCTGGGAGAGAGCTGGCTGTCATCATATACCAACCTACACGAGTTTAGTTGAATACCTTGTATTCGAGTTTTGTTGACCCATGGCTCTTGAATCAGTGCCACGGAAAGGTGTTCTTTTGAGAACCTCCTGCAAAGCACATCTGTTGTGCACTGAGCATGATGGAGATTCACTCGGAGGATTTTAATCATTGCTGAGGCGTTCCGCATTTTCCGGACGTTTGCCGTCTTTCTTTGAATGTTACGGATCATCAACTTCGCAATATGATAGTCTTTACGGTTTGGGTTTATAAGGGAATATTTCACTTAATAATTACCTGCTTAGTTCTCCATAAAATTCTGTAAGATTGGATGGTTAAAATAACTTTGCTTTGTCAAAAATATAAAAAAGATCGCATTTTTATTTACGTTTGTTTCACGTGCTTCCAATCGATAACAACTTTTCAGAAGGGTGTAGCTGCTATGGAAACAACACCTTTTATCAAAACTAGCGATCGCATTTGATGGGAGCAGTCGAGTATTGTATCACTGCGGAACACGTTTTTGTCTCAAGCACGAATATAGCGCTATCTACTTAATTAAGGGTTGCTAAATCAATCGCTGTTTTCAAAAATATCACAGCACGTCTAGTTTTTGAGATATTGACTGTTGAAAATGCAAAATTTGATTATATCAACCAACTTGCGTGCAAGTTTGACACCTTGTATGGCAATTTATTTGCTTAATTTGTCATAGAAATCAAACCTCATGTGTATAACAATAATTATCATAACAGTTCATAATATTGTCGGTGCCTAAAAGTTGTTTTTTGATGGTTTAGAAAAGTATAGTATTTTGCCATATAAGAGAAACGAATCATTTTGTATGGAGACTGGAAGCACGTTGAAAAAATCGATAAAGGGAAAGTGTACCAGTTATGGCTATAGAGGTTCCCTATTTGGTCATAGATGTTTTCTCGAAAACTTTCACATATTGAATATTTTTGAATGTATTAACATTAAGATTCATTGGAGATCTAACGACTAAAACACACAGAATATTTAAAAATTTGAAAATAATCAAATTATCACGTATGGTGAAATAGGGAACCATTTCAATCTAAATTCAATCGTTCAATTTCAACCAAATTGTATCAAAAATGAAAGTTATTTTGATTACTCCACACTGCTCAGTTCTATGAAATGTTTGGTTTGATCACTTTTTCGGGATTCCCGGAACCTGTTACGGAACCACCACCACGGACCAATGTGACTTAAGACAACTTAAAATATGCCTGATGACTTCTCTATGGAACTCAGCAAATTTCTACAGTTCTATCAAATTAATGAATTGGCCACTTATTCGGAAATCATGGAACCTATTCAAGAACCGAAAGGTGGCCAATGTTACTTTAGATTCTGATATGCCACGTGGCTTGGTTCTATCATATGCTTAATTTTTGGTACTTATACGAGAATCCTGTGGCCTGTTACGAAACCACTATGTCAATGTTTCTTCAGATAAATGATGAATTGAATTCTGTATAGAATCCTGAAAAATTGGATGTATCGCATGATATGATTCCTTCAATCGTTTGAATCGGCCACTTATTCGGGAATTCCGGAATATGATCAATGATGAATCTATGATCTGAATGATATGGTTGCATCAAATAAATGAATTGACCGCTTCTCCGGGAATCTCGGAACCTGTTACGGAACCAATAGGTGACCAACGTTGCCTTAGATAACTGCAGGCATCTCTAATGATTTTTGTATGAAATCTTGAAAATTTTGATGGGTCGCATGATATGGTTCTATCAAATGAATGAATTGGCCACTTCCCCAGGACACCCTGGGAACCCAAGAATCTGCCATGGGAACCCATATGGGCAATGTTGCTATACTCAGATAGCAATGTCTTGAATAAATTTGTTATAAAATTCTGAAAATTTGGCTTGGTTCCACCGAAAACATAAATTGGCCACTACTCCGGATGCCCTGGGAACCGTTCAATGACCTCCGGAATTGGCTCCTTGCCCTGAATAACTAACCAGTTGATTAGATACCATTTTCAATGCATTTTAGACCAAATACCATATTCCACAATTCACAACAAATGCATTTTGCTCTTACAAATGCTCTTGCAAAAATGGCCAAACCTTGGTCTCTTTGGCACCGGTTCTGAGCGGCCAATTCCAACTAAACCTAGATTTTAAGCTAGATTCACAAAATATAAGCCTTTACGATAATTTTGAGTACACAAAAATTAATATTCGGTTGCGAAATTCGTATGTCAAATCCGGCCCAATATGACCCAAACACCTTAAACGTAACTTTTGAAGAACCTCTTAGGAATGAATACAGTTTTTATAGACATGACCATACGAGAAATGCGTTGTTAAGAATGTTTACCGTTTCAAATTCACCGTTCTCCCATAGTTATTTTGTTCACTTACTGTATTGAGAACAAAAGTTTTATGGTTGACATGCTGGCTAATGAAATGTTTGAAATATGCTTACCTAATATTTTAATCGTAACGAGTTCAAATAGCGTCCGGGGTATTTGATCAATTTTAATCAATTTTGATGAAACCACAATGACAACATAATTGATTAAAATAATAAAACACTTACCCTGATGATTATTACATGTTTAGCAAACACTCTGAATATAAATCTCCCATTTTATGCCTAGCTTCAAACTACAAAAAGATAAAAATCGGTATTTGGAAAAGAAATTTGGTAAACAAAAATGACTGAGTTCCTAAATTTGATTCCTTATTGAAGCCTGGAAAGAACATCAATGGCTATGGTTCTGATGAAGTTAGTAATGTTCAGATCATAGTTGGATAATTTCAAATTATAAATGGACATTTTTTTTTATATGTGGCAACAATTTTAACTACTTGTTTTATTATTCTACCTACACCATCAAATGAGTAATACATAAAATGTATGATGAACAGGTAACAGAAAAAGCATTGGTTGCAATAAGGGTTTGAATCGTTTCAATAAGTTCGAATACAACTTTTCAGCGGCCGCGTCCAGCAAGGACGCCAGCAGTCATTAGGGTGGTGAGTTCAGAGTATGCCAAGAGATCCTAAAGTCAGTCAAAGAAAACAATAGTGGTGTGTCGAGAATGAGTCATAAAGAGATAAATTGAAAAGTAAATCCAAAATAAATCGAGAATAGATCAAGAGGCAGTTGAGAGTATGTTATGCAATAAAAAGAGAATACGTTTATGGTACATAAAAAGTTAGTCAAATTGGCATCAAGTGTAATTAGAGAGTTACTTATAAAGAAAATAAATCAAGAATTAGTAAAGAGTACGCCGATAGTAATATGCAAGATAGATATTTATAAAATCTTATTGATTGATAAAATACTATTTCGTAAGTTACCAACAAATCCCCTCTCCACGAATTTATCAAATGGCTGTGTTATTGTGAATACATAGATCATTCATACATAAATTTCTCTCTGCAATTCTCTTTTAAGCTAAGTATGCTGTTTCGCCCAAGAAAAGTAAAGAAATTCCTTGACTGAATGGGTCAAGAAATTTTCTACAGAGAGCCCCCTTTGAAGTGACATTTCTTCTCAACTGCGTACTGCGATCCGAAAAATGAGATTTTATTGAGCATTTCTTGGAAGAAATTTTCCACGCATCGAGATAGGCGATTCCTTTTCTTGTCAGTAGCAAACCAGCCTTTAGACGTAAAGCACACACTAAATATCAAATACCCAAAACAATGGACACTTAGGCACACTTGAGTTTCCTGTCACCGGAAAAGTGGCTTCCTATCATAAGTGGTGTTTGATATTGATTATTATTCGTTTAGCAATAGCGGTTAAAATATTGAAGAGAAAATCAAATCCACATAGGGGCCATTCACAAATTTCATAATGCTAGAGGTTTTTATTAATGCGGGTCCAAGCATTATCAAAGCTGCCCCGTTTCACGGTACCAATGTTTACCCTTGCGACTAGCTGTATTCCGTTGGCTGAGCTAACATCGTCTTCATCGAATGTGTCATCACACATTTCGATGCAATGGATGCTGTGAAGTTGAATTTCTCTTTTTTCCACTTCACCAAGTACAGAAGGCATGGAATATGGTGTCGTCGCCTATTGTCTATCGAAAAGCACCGAACCACCATTATAGTATCGCAAACGAGCAGCTCCAGTATCGGAACGATATCAGACATCGACTGACGCCGGTTAGACGGATCCTCGGGTGTGTATTCTCAAACACAAATGCCGGCAGACGAGGATGAATAAGGATTGGATTTGTGCGGGAGGTGATTGAAATGGGTGGATGATTTAACAAACAGTAAAAGCAATATTTTTTTCTAGTTTGATATCATCATTGACGCGTATGCTGTTTGAAAAATAACCATACAAAACATGTAGGAAAGATGATGCCTAAAGTATCGAACTGATTGCTTATTTCCATGCAATTTTCACCATTATCTATTTCAACCTTTGAAGAAAGCGTATACTCGGTGAAATGCCATATTTTCATTTTTAAACGTTTAGTGACAATTTTAAATCTGATTTCTTTAGAAGGAAGCTGTGCTCAGAGATTCACCCATTTGTTTGTGACAGTAATCATAATCAGTAAACATTCGAAATTGAGCTTTTTTCCAAAGAGCGGTGTCTAAAGCTATCAGCACCTACACGCTTTGACGAATGTGCAAATATTTGGCTAGGAATAGATCATCAGACAAACATAGGTTTCAATACTGACCAAATTATTGCAATGGCATTAATTTGTATGGCTCTGTACCAATCCAAGCCAAATATTTGCCATAGTGTACTGATAGCTCAATAGACGGATTTCACGCCAACTCGACACGCGATTGGCAGCACCCCTTCAGAATTCAATGAAACTTTCTGGATGTCAAAAGTATGTGAAACTAAGATACTTTGCATATTTTGTTTTTTCAAAATCAATCTAGACTAACATTTGGAAAGGGTCAAAGTTTTTTTTTTACTTATTTTTATAAACCCGTATAACTCAAAAACGGTAAGACCTACAAAAAAGTTTTGTATGGGGAAGTGTCGTGAAATTTCCTGAAGTATTAAAAAAAAAAATTAAAAAATAAAAAACTTTTTCTACACTGAAAAAAATAAGAATCAAAACTTTAGAGTCGATTTGAAAAAAAAAACGGCCACTATAGATTTTGATCATCCTTGAGCAGAAAGTTTCGTAATTAAACTTACTAAAAGTCGTCCATACATTGCAAATTGGGCATATTTTAGAGAAAAAAGTTTTTCTAACATCGAATTTTTAAGGTCCAAAATTATTTTTTTATTTTATTTTTATTTCGCTTTTAACAGTCTAGTATGATCATATTTTCAATTGATAAATGAGTTTTAATCTCAAAATAGATTATATTTGTTTTATTGGGAGCAGTTAAAAGAAATAAAACTGAATTACAGAGTTTTTTTTTTAATTAAATTCAATTGATCTCGCACCATACCGCTTATGAGAAAATCAACTCCGTCTATCAATCTGATGGGTTTTTTAATGGTTGGAAAGATATCACAATAATATTTTATTTCTTTTTTGGTCAAAGCCAATCTTAACAGGTGTCTGGAAAAGGTCAATATTATGCTTATGAAAAGAAGTCGTGGTTTGTTTTTATTTTTATTATTGCTATATATCCTAAAACGTAGTATCTGCACATGAATATTTACATTATTTTTGGGCTTTACTGAACAAATTGAATATTTTTGGTTCATCCTCTGAATTGGTATATCGTTTGGCTGCAATTTGTGTATCACTAATAGGCATAAAACAATTATATATTTGGGTACCAGGGACAGTTTTAACCTTATCAAACAATTCCACTAATTCCTCTGAAATTTTAACATATTGTTCATTAGATATATAACAGAAATTTAATTTGGTGATACATGTATCAGTTTGTTTCACTGCCCAGTCGAATAGTTCTCGCGTAGTTGCGATTGTGTTTCCATAGTCTTTTGCAAGACTTGCTCTTTTTGCCATTCGCTTGAGAGTGCCACCAATAACGTCACAGGGGCCTTTGCTGTGGGATGTGGCAAACAAGTGCCACTCTGCTTCCAATCCATGTATTTTCTTGAAATTACATTAGCTGGCAAAACTTTTTTATTTTTATAATGATTTGCAGCTCCATCTGACATAAAATAACTTTTGAGAAATTTATTTTTTGTTTAACAAAATTCATCAATTTTGAAATAGCTAGCTGAAGTGCTACTGTGTCATGGGTCAACACTTCGGATATTATAATAAAACTAAAGTTTTCCAATTTATTTTCTTTTTTTGTAATTGTCGAATGAGTGTATCGTTGCTTGGGAATTATTCCAGTGATATCCTTGAGCAGCGTTTTGTATGATACAACTATAATTTTCAGAAAAATCGCTAATTACCAGTATTTCATCTTGTTTTAAGGAGTCTGTTTTGTTTCGTAGAAAAGAAGACTATTCTTTGCAAATAAAATCATGAGTTATGAGCTTATCAACTTTCTCCACGAAATACGTAACAAATTTTTCAACAGGCTTTATTATCGTTTCTAAATTAATCTATTGATTAATCTTGTTGATCCATCTTCAACTTCTTTTCACAAATGACTTAGATAAAATGAAATAGTATTAACATCAAGCTTAAATAGTTATCTGCATAGGTAGAACGACAATTGTAAGCAAAATGTCTATCTTTCTATACTCACGCGGTGGTTGTTGAGTAACTCAGGTCGTTAACGGATATTTTAGGTAGATAACAATACAAACATATTCATTATTTCTTATTCATCTGGCGTGTAAGGAGTTTATCGAAAAATAGTCGCAAACATTCAGAACGGTTTATCTCAGAGCATAGTTCATCTTTTTAAAAACTTTTTTCACGCAAATCTTCATCATGTCATCAAATTTTGAAGCAATTAAAAAATTATTGAATAATATGCAGTCTTAATATAAATACAACAAGATTTAAAAAGCATAGGAAATAAAATCTTGGACAAAATTACATTTTTGAAGTGTTTTCTGGAGATTTGATGATTTGTATTGAATGAAATGTAGATCAAACAAAATAGGATGAAAAGCTTATTCTATCGGAAATTATGTATACTTCACACAGCACGTAAAACGGATTTCAAAAAAATAAGTTATTGCTCTAAAAATGCTCAATTTTTGCAATAAGGTCGGTTTTTGAAAGTCACTTTTGAATAATCAACTTTTGAAGCTCTGTCATATACAGCGGTAATTATATAGAGTACAATGTATGATGTAAGCAAAACATAAATATATAAAGAAACTTTTCCAATCAAAAAACAATTTTTTATTCGTTACAATCGTTCGATATTACTATAAACGTGAATAAAGAAAAAATAAAAAAACGAGGTCCTTAAAAATCGACTTTTTTCATTTTTTGTATTTGCTCTCAAATGCTTGTTAAAGTATTTTTCAAAATATTTTTTACACTATGTCATGAGAATTGTAGCACAGAAAATATTAGCATAAACAAAAACCATTTTTTCTTAAAATTTGACACATTTATTAACATATGATTTTTTTCAGAGGTGTGCAAGATTTTCATCGACATCTGTTAGTAATTTGCAAAATTATCGTACAATATGCCACTTTATTGAAACAATATCACTGCATCATTAAATTTTTAATACATTGTAAAGCATTTCTGATCAAAAAGTTGTTTGTAGGTTCTACCCAATATTTTTGAGACTGTTTTGAATGTTTGCGACTACTTTTCGATACACTCCTTAACGCAGGTACGTTTAGTAAGTTTTTTTCACAAAACTTTTTCTAGAAGAGAATTTAATGGGTGATGGATAAGGTTGTTACTTTTCAATGTTTGCAATATTGTTGTGATATCATTCAAACCATACAATTCTGTCGGATTGTTAGACGGAGTTGATTTGCTCATAAGCGGTATGGTGCGAGATCAATTGAATTTAATTAAAAAAAACTCAGTATAATTCCGTTTTATTTCTTTTGACTACTCCCAATAAAACAAATCTAATCTATTTTGTAATTAAAACTCAAATATAATCTATTTTGTGATTAAAACTCAAAAATATTCCCAATTTGCAATGTATGGACGACTTTTAGTAAATTTAATCACGAAACTTTTTGCTTAAGGATGATCAAAATTTGAAGTAACCGTTTTTTTAAATCGACTTTGAAGTTTTAAATCATTTTTTTTCAGTGTAGAAAATGTTTTTTTATTTTTCAAATATTTTTTTTTCCAAAACTTCAGGAAATTTTCAAGACAGTCCTCCATACAACACTTTTTTGTAGGTCTTACCGTTTTTGAGTTATACGGGTTTATAAAAAAAAAAAGTATAAAAAACTTTGACCCTTTCCAAATGTTAGTCTAGATCGATTCTGAAAAAATAAAGTATGTAAAGTATCTTATTTTCACATAGTCTTCACACCCAGAAAGTTTAATTGAATTCTGAAGGGGTGCTGCCAATCGCGTGTCGAGTTGGCGTGAAATCCGTCAATAAAAGGTTATCTCTATTAAGGAAAATTTACTTCCGCCAACGGGTCTAGCGAAAAATCACGGAACCTAACATGGTTCAGAAAGGTTTCAACATGTATAATATGTAGTACATGAAAGTACTGTTGTATTGCTTAAACTTCCATCAGCAGCCGAAAAAAAAAATATATATATCTATATATATATATATAGATATATATATATATATATATATATATATATATATATATATATATATATATATATATATATATATATATATATATATATATATATATATATATATATATATATATATATATATATATACATATATATATATATATATATATATATATATATATATATATATATATATATATATATATATATATATATATATATATATATATATATATATATATATATATATATATATTACTCGATATTGACTCATGAACCGTTTTAAACACACGAAATCATGCTTACTACGATGGTCCCTTGAAATAGCTTTCCGAAGAATATCTGTTCTATGACTCGACCTTCAATATCGACATAAGGAGGTTTGACTATGTTAAACTCCATTTCTCTTGCATAAAGGAATGTTTAGCAGTTCTCAGTCTATTGACACGCTACCATCTCTCAAAAAAGCCTTCAAGGATGACCTTGATACTTGTGTTGTGAAAACAATAGACTTTGCATTGTAAATGTATTGTCCTTTTTGAAACATGCAGGGTCAGACTTCTATCATTGCCCTTCATACCACTAGTACAGTTCGCTGTGATCGTTTGTCTTTGAGTGCGTGTTGTGCATATTGCTGTTCATTTATCGTGAAAAGCTCTTAGAACTATCCTGTAATTCGTCTGAAATTGTGCACAGTTGTAAAAGATTTTGAGCTGCACCTCTAGATACCAAATTCGAGTGTTTTACATGATTGCACGGCTTTAAAAAACAGAAAACAGTGTTGAGTTTTTGATAACTTACTGATCGACCATTGTCGTGTTCTTCGCCGATCTGCGTTCATCACTCCATCGGCCCTACTGTACAATGGCATACCGACAAGCTTGTGGTAAATGCGCTTTACCAGTAAGTGGAATGGATGAGCACATCGTGTGTGATGGATGTAGCAAGCAATACCATTTGATTTGTATGAACATGAACCCATATCAGCTGCGAGTATGCGTCGAATTCAACAATGTACTATGGTTGTGCGACAATTGTCTTGCTTCTTTTCGTAAACAGCGCTCAATGTCGAAAAACGATGTAACAGTACGAGATCATGATCAAAACGCAAGCAATATTGAACGCACCGTGAGCCAGCTACAGTCTGAATTTGCTACAATGAAACAGTGCTTCGCCGAATTGAAGCAATCGTTCAACGGTGGCCAGAATACAAATGATAACACCGTTGATGTCCCTTCTACATCTACACCGCAAGGAAACTCGTGTCGTGGAAGAAGTTTTTCGCTGCATTCGAACGATACTGCTCACTTGCAAAGGGGTTCAAATGCCGAGATTTCAACTGGGTCCCGAAAATTTTGGCTATTCTTCACGAAAGTTGCGAAACATGTTTCTACAGATGCCATAGGCGAAATGGTAAAGCATTCATTAGAAACTAACGATAAACCCGAAGTAATGCGATTGGTACCACGTTGGAGCAACCTCGAAAATCTACGTTACGTTTCTTTCAAAGTTGGAATTGATTGGAAGCATAGAGGGAAAGCCATTATGGAATCGACGTGGCCGACTGGATTGCTGTTCAGGGAATTCGAACACCGTGAATCTTGCTGGGAACCGTGAATTATTTGCAATTGTGCATTGAAATGTGTTGTTTCACTATGTTGAAGTTCATTTGTTGTGTAGCTCTTGTTTAAATGTTTAGGATTATGCTTGATGTTTACACGATTATGTTGTTATATAGTAATAAGTTACTAGGGTCATTGGGGCTAAATCAGCCTGTTGATCAGTACCAAATAAATAAATAAATAAATAAATAAACAGTGCGAGCGAACCGGGCGTTTCTGTTGCGTTGAAACGGAACCAAATTGTGTAAACTGTAGTTCATCAAAAATGGAATCCATCGACAAAGAATTTACAGCATTCGTACTCGGTCGCTGTATGTTGAACATCGAATGCTGTGCCTGGACTGAATTTCATGAGATTTTGCGTTTAAAGGTGGATCCGAATAGATCATATTCCGAACAGTTCGAGTGCTATTTGGAGAAAATTACAACACTGAGGCGAAAGTACTTGAAGTATCTGACGGAAATTTATAAGTTAGTTGATGTGTACATGGCCGAAGAGTATTACAACTGTGCAAAGCGTATTGAGCACATTTTAAGTGATTGTAAAGCGATTCTGCTGAATCTAGTGACAAAGAATGTCGAAATGCAGAAGAAAATCGAAGAAAGTGAGCCCTTAAAGGTAAATGTAAAATTTGACGGCAAAGTACAAAATTGGGTAGAGTTTCGAGCGTATATTGAAGACAACCTAGTGAACAATTCAAGCTTGGACAACTCACAAAAGTTGACATCATTCAATGCTAGCATTCCGGAACACGTGCAACCCCTACAACGTGGCGCATCATTCGATTCTCTGTGGTGTAAATTCCGCACCGAGTTCGATCGTTTGGCGATCGTCTACCACGTTGATGCTTTGTTTCATCTGAGAAATCTATCGCCTTATCTGAATCCCGGAGATGTGAACAGAATGTTGGAAGATTGTGATCAACACGTGAGATCATTAACAAAACTTGGTTATCGTCTAGATTACCTAGTTGATGTTATTGTCGGTCGCATCGTGAAAACTCGAATCCCTCACTGCATTCGTCGATCACTCGATTCAGCAGACAATCCCGAAACGTGGTCCGGAATCAAGGCGGCGCTACCAGATCTGGTGCGTTCGAAATCTGCATCGGAAGCGCCATCCAAGAATTTGAAGTGTTTTTACTGTGGAGGGAAACACTATCTGCGAACTTGCTACGACTTTCGCCGGTTGCCATTTTCGGATCGGTTTGAAATGACTGCTGTGAGGAGGAAGATTTGCACCATCTGCTTCAGTGTGTATCATCTGGCACAGAGGTGTCCCACGATGGTCGTGTGTAAGATATGCGGGCACAAACACAGCACTGCGCTACATCCTGAGGACAACGATAAGGGCAAACTGAAGCTTCTGGATGAATTGGCGGAATGAGACAAGATTATTATAGATATATGTAGTTTATAATTTGGTTATTTTGTTACAATAAATCTGACGAATACTTGAAACAGCGAATCCCCCCTTGATCTATTTTCTATGAAAATCAAAAAATAATTGTATGATGCGTCAGAAATCTCAGTCTCCCTCAAAACTGTGCGAAATTAATAGACGGTCCCTTGTATGAGCCTACATGAGATAATCCAATTTCCTGTACTCAACGGAGTTTTTTTTTATTAACCTTCAAAAGCCTTTAGACTCTAAACTTGATAGAATTTTTTGTTTAACCTTTCTTGTGCATTGGAGTCATTTTTGGCCAATCGGCACGGTAAATGAGCTGTAACTTTGTTGATAAAAGAGATAGAAAAATTAAGTTTTCTTTCTTTTCCTTCTGAAAACGAAAATTTTCGTGCTAAACAACCTCTAGGGGTGCCCGGCCATTTGGCCGAATGCAGTTTGGCCGAACGCCGTTTGGCCGGATGCCATTGGGCCGAATGGATCGTTTGGCCGAATTACGAACCAAAAAAAATCATTTTTTTTCAACGCTGATGTGTAGGATTCATAAGTGTGGCTCAATAACTGAGCTACTAATTAATTTATTGATCTTAATGATATAGCAGGACGTCATGTTTGTGGTCGCTATATAAATAAGTGCTCTATGAGAATAATTAAAACTATCCGTTTATTCAGGACGAAGTCAGACACGTGTCAAGACTCTGAGCTCATGATTGGTTCCTCTCTGGGATACCAACGGTGTGCTAGGGTTTGAATTGCTTTTGTTAATTTCATAAGAAATCTTTCCTTCTTTGAAACATAGGCTATTCTTTCAACATGTACTGGTTTCATTACTACAGACAATAGTTTAGCTTATATTTCAATTGGAAATTGTACCTTCTTTAAATCATCGGCAGTTCTTAGTGATACCTATAACAATTATTTGCGTTACACTAGCTTAATTTTTTGTAAGAGGTTTTTCCTTCTTATGATCTTGGGCTGTTCTTTCATATTTGAATACATCTCATAGTAATTGGAATTAAGGCTTATAATACGTTCATATGGGGGCTTCCTTAGCCGAGTGGTTAGAGTCCGCGGCTACAAAGTAAAGCCATGCTGAAGGTGTCTGGATTCGATTCCCGGTCGATCCAGGATCTTTTCGTAATGGAAATTTGCTTGACTTCCCTGGGCATACAGTACCGTCGTACCTGCCACACGATATATGAATGCAAAAATGGTAACTTTGGCAAAGAAAGCTCTCAGTTAATATCTGTGGAAGTGCTCATAAGAACACTAAGCTAAGAAGCAGGCTCTGTCCCAGTGAGGACGTAATGCCATGAAGAAGAATGATTCCTCCAAGATTTTTTTCAGGGTTCCTCCAGGATTTCCTTTGGAAATTCCTTCGGGGTTTTCCCAGGACTATTTTAGGTGTTTCTTCAGAAACTCCTCAAGCAATTTTTTCAAAAAAATTTCCAGGCGTTACTTCAAAGCTCCACCGGAACTTTCTTCACACTTCCACCATGAATCTTCCAAAAATGCTTTCGGAGTTCCTCCAGAAGTTTCTCCAAAAATTTCTCGAAGCTCCTCCAGAAATTCTTTTGGATATCCTCCAAAAATTTCTAGAGAGTTCATTTGGGGTTTCCTCCATAGTTACTTCAGTAATTTCTCCGGAGTTTCTCATAAAAATCTTTCGCAGTTCCACCAGCAAATCCTTCTGAGTTCTTCCAGGAATTATTTTAGATTTCCTCCAAGAATTTCTTCAGAGTTTCTCATGGAATTTCAACGGAGTTCCTCCTGTAATTTCATTAGAGCTCCTTCGGAAATTCTTCTGGAGTTCCTCCAGCAATTTTTTGGTAGTTCCATTGGAACTCCACTGGGAATTCCTTCCGATTTTCTCCATAACTTCTCCAGTAATTTCTCCGGAGTTCTTCAAAAAATTACCTTACAGTTCCTATAAAAACGCCTCTGGATTTCTGGGAATTGTTCGGAGTTTCCCCTAGCGAATTCTCCTGAGTTCATCATATTCTCCCGTATTTTTTTCAGAGCTCTTCCGGAAAGTCCTTCGGGGCTCCACCGGTAATTCCTTCATATTTCCTTCATGGATATCTCACTTTTTTTTCTTGAAGATACAAGAGAAAATTACAGTTGAAATCTCTCACTGAAACTTTAACAGAAATTCCAAGATAAAATTCCGGAAGAATTTCCCAAACAATCAAAGGAATACAAAGAAGTTGTTGAGGAAATTTCTGTACAAATTCTTGTTGAAATACCAGTACGAATTATCGGAGGAATTAAAAAAAAAACAATCCTTGTAGAAGTCATTAGATCAATCTAATCTAGAATAAATGAAGGAATTTCTGACTGATACTCTGGAGTAATTCCTGCAAGATTTCTAAAGGAATCATGGGAAGCAACAACCAGAACAAACTCTTGAGGCATTTCTGGCATTCTGCAGTACTTTAAAGGCATTTTTTGAAGACACTCTGGAAGTATTGCTGGAAACATTTCTGAGAGACTCTGGAATAATGCCTGGATGAATGTTTTGAAGAAATTTTATAGTTATTCACGGAAGAATTTATGGTTTACATCAACATCATCTGGAGAATCATAGGAAGAATGAATGTAAATATCCCTTTTAAAATACACGAGATTTTGTCCAGGAATTTCTCTGACTTCCACCAGGAATTCCTCAGGGGATTTCCAAGAATTCATCCGGAGATTTTGTTCAGGATTTCCTCTGAGGACATCGTCTGGAAATCCATTAAGAAATTCTTCCGCAGATTTTCTCCAGAAATTTCTTTGAGAATTTGTTTTGGAGAATTTCTTTGGGGATTTTCTTCTGGAATTTCTCTGGGGTTTTGCCCCAGGAATTTTTTTCTTTAGGAATTACTCTTAAGATTTTCTCCAGGAATCCCACATGGTATTCTTAATTGCTATTCCTGTGAGGATTTCGTCCAGAAATTAATCCGGGCTTTCCTCCAGGAATTACTCCGGGGACTTCCTCTAGAAGCGCCTGCTTTGAGGATTTCGTCTAAGCATTCCTCAAGAAATTGGTCCGGAAATTTCCTCCAGGAATTCCTCTGGGGATTTCTCCCAGAAACTTCGCTAGTCCTCTTAATTTATCCAGGGATTTCCTTCAAAAATTCCTACGGGATTTTTTTACAAGAATTGCTCCGGGGATTTCATCCATAGTTCCTCCGAAAAATCCTTCAGATTTGCTCCAGGCATTCCTCCATGAATTTCTCCAGAGCTTCTGAGTTTCTCCAGGAATTCCTTCAGAGTTTCTGTATAAATTCCTCCGTAGTTCCTTCAGGAACTCTTTCCGAATTTTTGCATAGAATTCCTACTGAGCACCACTGAGATTTCCTTCGGATTTCCTCCATGGATTTTCTAGGAGTTCTTTCCCGTTCTCTTGGTAAAGGAAAAAGCGTGGACAGGAGTTAAAAATTGCTTTTAAACAAATAGCTCAACATTCAAATGAGCTTGAAGGTTGGTGTCTTCAGAAAGTGATTCAGCAGATCAACAGAACATTGAGAATTCATCCACTAGGTGGCACTAGTGACATGTTTTATTCGATCATCTGTATCTTAATATCCTTATTAGATAGAAGGTTGGTGTCTTCGGCAGAGTTATTCAGGGCTATCTGGCGTTGAAGAGTCTGATTGAGGATTTTACCGCTAGGTTGCGCTAGTGATAAATTTTCTTCAATTGTATGTATCTCAAGATTCTTGACAGCTAGAAGGTTGGTGTCTTCGGCAAAACTATTCAGCAGCTCAAGGGCTATCTGGCAGTGAAGAGTCTGATTGGAAATTAATCGCCTTGGTTGCGCTAGATAAAATATATCTTCAATCTTCTTTACCACAAGAGCCTTATCAGCTAGAAGGTTGGTGCCTTCGGCAATGTTATTCAACAGATTGAAGCCTCTGGTGGTGGTAGAGGGCCTGAATGAGAATTTATCCACTAGGTCTGTACCTTAACATGCTTATCAGCTATGTGGATTTAATATGTGGAGAATCAATTTCAGTAATATTTAAGTTCTTTCATCGCAGATTTTAATTTTTCTTTTAGTGATTCGATTATGCGAAGTATTTGATTATCCAGAGTGATGAAAAACGATACTCCGGATAATCGAGTCCGACCTGTACTATGGAAACTTATAAAGCTCTTTATATCTGTAAATATAATCAGACCGTTTATTATTTTCAAATCTGGTTAAAATTATCAGAACGAATTATCTTATAGATATCGTCTTGTTCAAACCATTGTAGGGGCATGTGACGGGAACATTATCATCATCATCATCATCACCTAGCGAATAAATTCTCAATGAGATTTTTCACCTCCACAAACCATTTTTTCCCTGAATTCAGCAAAATATCATTAAAAATTTCAGCAAGGCAAAATTGTACTTCAACTATCTACTTGTAATTGAGCTAGCAACACATTTTATTCAATTGCCTGTACCTCAAGAATTTCTGATCACTGCCAGATAGCTCTTCATATACTGAACAGCCTTGCCGAAGACTCAAACCTTTTAGCTGATAAAGATGTTCAGATTGGTGGGCTTCATAGCCGTGCGGTATTGTGCTACGGAGTGTAGGTTCGATTCCCGCCCCAGTCGGAGAAAACTTTTCGTCAAACGAAAAATTCTTTACTGGTCCACTGGTCGTTCCATGTGTCCGTTGTCTAATGTTAGTTATGTTTAGTCTGTGCAGCCCATGTGAAGACGGTGTAAATTGTTTTTTAATTAAATTAAAAACGAAGAAATTTTTGGTAGCAACTATAATGTATTTAGGAATGATCGGGATTTAGTTTTAACCCAAAGGAAGTCAGGTGGTGGTGTTCTAGTTGCAATTTCTTCAAAATTCAATTCTGAGCTTATTGCTTCACCAAAATTTAAGGATTTTGAGCACGTTTGGGTAAAAACAGAGATTATTGGAGAGACTCATATATTCGCGTCAGTTTACTTTCCTCCTGATCGTGCTACTAAGTCGACGTATGAAGTGTTCTTTAAAGCAGCCGAAGAAATCGTTTCATACTTTCCTCCTGAATATAAAATTTATATTTATGGTGACTTAAATCAAAGAAATGTAGATTTTATTCCAGATTATGATAATGAGAGCATTCTTCTTCCAGTTGTTGGTGAAAATGAAACATTACAATTTATATTTGAGAAAATTGCATTCCTAGGACTCAACCAAATTAACCATGTCAAAAACCAACAGAATTGTTTCTTAGATTTACTTCTAACGAATATATGTGAGGATTTTTGTGTTGTGGAATCTGTTTCTCCGTTATGGAAAAATGAAGCGTTCCACACAGCGATTGAATATTCCATATTTGTACACAGTTACCTTAATCCCAACGACTGTAGTTATGAGTATGTTTTTGATTACAATATGGCTAATTATGACAATATCAGTAAGTTGATCGAAAGTATTTATCATTTGATGACTCTCCACGGTATGAATCCAAAATTGTCAAAAATTTTGAATGTGACAACTATGCAGTTATGGGCAGCATAAGAATCTTATAAAATCATATAAGGCCAA